>NC_063256.1:11971027-12628036 GCF_019578655.1 Ricinus communis | reverse complement strand
AAGACTTATTTTATTATAACGTTAACATTTTTACAGTTTTAATAAATTTAAACACCAATTGAAATATATATATTTTATGTTTTTCACCACAAAAAATTAACACAATGCAACCAGACGGAGAAAAATAAAACATTTGAGTAAAAGAGTATTACATGGGTTCTATGTTCAGTAATATTATTATACATAGATTATCAGCTAATTTCGAAATTTAAAAAAAATTATAATAGAAACACATGGATTTTAATAATTTTCAGATGAGTAACATAATGTTATTTATAAAAAAAATACTCGAACTAATTTAATTATGATTTCAACAAATTGTAAGCAATAATAAGAAAAAAAGAAAAAGAATGAATATAATTACACATAAATTTGAATTCTATGTGTCAAAAAAGTACACGTATCAAGAAAAAGTATACATTATAATATTAAAGTATAATTAATATGATATTTCTTATGATAGAATGGGTGTCATTATATGATTAGCAAACTATTTATTAATTAATATAATATTAAAATATAATTAATATGTTATTTTTTAAGATTAGAGTCAGTGTTTAATTAGGAATATAGCTTTTTAATCAATAAAGTAATAAAAAAAATATATAATTACACATAAACTTGAATTCCATATGTCAAAAAAAAAAAAGTACACATATCAAAATAATAATTTTACGTGTCAAAAATTAAACACACATGTCAAGAGAATTTTAGGTCTTAAAAATTAATATAGATAGATGCCTAGGGTAAACTAAATTTATGTCTTTTCTTTGTATTTTTTCAAAATTTTTCTTACGTTGTGTTTATTTGATATCTATAAAATTTATAGAATTCATTCATAAATCTAAAGTTTAGATGATTTGAATGAGTGAAAGTTAATTTAAAATTATACATAATCAAATTTGTGTGAAATTAGTTATAACTAAACTAAATTTTAATAAAATAGATAAGAGTTTTTAAATAAATTTCATATTTTTAACTCAATATATTCCACTATACTAAAATATTTCTTTCAATTTTATTATTTTTATTTTACTTTTTCTATTACATCTTTTTTTTTAATGAAGTGAAATCCTGAAACCAACCACAATATTCATAAAAAAAATAAATAAATCACTTTTCCTCCTTATTCTCCATTTAGGTTACATTTAACTATAATAATCCATGACAAATTAAATTAGCATGTACAAGTTAGAAGTATTTTTAGAAATTTAATTTGTAATATTTCTTGGGAGCATTTCTATGGCTAATTTAAAGGTATCAAAAGAACCATTCAACCCAAAATCTTAAACTGTTAGAGGTGAGACTCTAAGAATAATTGATATCCATAATATATTCTACATACGAACGTCTATTTGTGCTCGAAGTGTGAACCAATAAAAGCTAATTTTATATTGCCTGAGATATTAAGATGAAAACTTTAAAATGATTTTATATTTCTAAAAAAAATAAATTATTTAGGATATAATTTTATTATTGAAAATCCATATGATTTATTTCACAGTATAAAAAAAATATTAAGGAACAGCATTTATCAAATATAGAGTGAGTTAAATAATATCATTACCGTTTATAAAATTTTTCTTTCTTTAAACCATCATCCTGAAAAGGAGGGTTTGAAATGGCAGTTAAAATCAGATATGGAGAAGACTTATATATGAGTAGGGAGATATGGTGAAGACTTATATTATTAAACAAATTATTTTATTATTAAAATATCTACATAAAAGTTTAATGATATAATTCAGTACTAGAGTATAAAATTTAAAAAATAAAGAAATGAAACCATATATATATATTTATATACACTAAGATGTGAAGAGAAACACTAGAGATCCTAACTAGAAGTTATTTTATTTGTCCTTTCCCCTTAACAATTTGTGCCAACTGTAGGACACTCTACATTCGTTTGTTTCTTTTTTTTTTTTTTTTCCTTTTTTATGTTAAACCATTTCGAGAAAGAAAGAAGAGAGTTTTCAAGATTGAATACTACCAATTACATTATGGTTTAATGTTTTTACATAATTATGACAAAGGTTGGATCGTGGGATTAAATATTATTTCAGTGTAAACGGTTTCATCCTATGTTGCATGGACTTTGATCTGTACAAACTATCTTCCAATTCTCCCTACCTCTAAAACAACATAGACAAGGCCACAAAAAGGAAACAAAAGCATTCAAAGAGAATCTGAATTATTTGGAAAGAAAGAATGGACTAAGGCAAAAAGGGACGTGTGTGTGTATATATATTTATACACTAAATAGGTGGAAGATACCCACTATCCATAAACAAGTATAAATTACTAGGAATATCGTTATCAGAGGAAATGAGCAGCATCAGCATGTTTTTAACTTTCTAAGCATCAATGAATGAATAAAGGTGCAAAAGGAATTTGTGTTTGTGGCTGCAAATGGATTCTAACATTCAAGATTAATAGATCCATCCATCCAAATATCCCGTTTTGAATGATCCATCATTTGTAATAAATTGCAAGTGGGGTATAAAGAATATATCAAGTTTTCTCTATTATATACATGTCAAATGACAAAATAGCTATAGTAAGTTAAGTCTGTATTATAAAATTATGGAAAGTAGGGTACCCTCGACTGATCATGATTCATTCAAACAATACACAGGGCAAGAGGTTACGTCTGAATCAGATAGAAAAGAGAGAAAGAAAGAAAGATGAATGGATGGATGGGGTTGGTTCGAAGAGATGGAAGAGAATAATATTTGATTCAGGAAAATGGCAAGCCATGCTGCCGTGCATGAACCCTAAGCTAGATAGATAGCCTTATCAATCACTTAACTCCAACACGCAAGCTACCCCCTCTATACTAAAAAACTTTCTTTTGCTATGCGTGCAGGGCATCACACTATCCCTTCTCTTCACCCACACCTTCTCCCCTTGTGACCATCTTATCATTGTCAGCTGCCAAAGTGGGAACCTAAAAGCTTCTTCAGAGAGCTATCATCTCTATCTCTCTCTCTTTCTGCACTCTTGGAAGTCCATTGATTGCCAAGAAAAAAAAAAAAAAAAACTACTGATGTGTGACAACCAGAAGAAAAAATTTGCAAAACATGTCACTGATTAATTAATATGATCTTTTTCTTTTATCTTAAGCTTGTTTTTGTGTTAAGAGGAAGAGAGTATCATTAACAAGAGACATAATCGAGAAACTAGAGGACACTGTACTGCTACACTAGAGATCCCTATAAGAGTGAGGAGGGATTTGATTACAATGCATGGCTGTAGAGGAGGCAAAGTGGAGGCAAGAAAAGGTCTAATTTTGAGAAGTTCGATAGTTTTGTTGAGGAGACAGACGGCAGAAATTAAGGTAATTAATGGAGTGCTGTATATGAAAGACAGCAAATAGGTATATACGGGGGGGTACTTAGAAGTGCAGAAAACAAGAAAAACCCTCATGCCATCTTTCTCTTCTTCTCTTCTCTTGAAACCACAACACAACACAACACAAAGCATTGAAGGAGACAAAGGAATTTTGGGGAACAAGATTTTGGCTCCTTTGCTAACACAGAGACATAGGCCATGCCTGGCTAAAAGAGTGGTCACTTCTCATCACCAATCTTTTCTTACTACTTCTAAACATGATTAAGTGAGAGAAAAGAATATTAAGATAAGACAGCTTGATAATGATAAGTGAAACAACAGTATTAAATCAAGCAATAGTGAAGCGTAGTGTTAATTAATTTTGTATTGGGAGAAAAGTAGAGAATATGAAAGGGACAAAACAAGTCTCTCCAAGAGAGAAGATTGTGCTCTAAACTTTTTGGATTTGGAATAAGAAATAATATATTAATTAAACCATCAAGAGGGGATGATGGAATAGGCTCCACAGCCCAATTGTTGACCTCTTGAGATGCCGAAGAGGAACTTGTTTCATAGACCAGAATTAATTAATTAAGGGATCACAAAGGAGAAAATAAAAATAATACTTGTTATAAAGAAAAGTGTTACAAATTAAGGAATAAAAGAGAGGAATTCAAGAAAGACAAGTGCAAAACAAAACATCAAAATATGTCAACGTACCCCCATTGTATATTATATCAAATAAATATAAATCATATAAATCTTGATCAGTTTTTCAGCTCCCCAAGATAGAGAGAATCCATCCAAACCAAGAAAGAAAGACATGCATGGTGATTATCAAGCAGCAAGATGTTGATCGAATTAGCTAGCTAGCTATGGCTGAAAGCTGCTTATGATGATACATTCTCCTTCCAAAAATCATGCTCATGCAACTACGTTTCAGATTAAGCTGCTGAGATTCCCATGCATGCTCATCAGTAATCATCAGAGACTGAGACTTGAGGTATAGAATTAAGAGAATTTTGACTATATATTGGAGACGTTGAAAGGGCTTTTTGAGGTTAATAATAATGGGACCTTTCTTTTCCCCCCTGGTGGGTCACAGAGAAAACCCTTTAGGCAAAATTGTAAAATATTCTCCCTCTTCTCTTTTGCTTTTTCTTTGTGGGGGGATTGAGTGGTTGGGGTAGAGGGTTAATTAATTAGAAATGGGGTCTTAAACTAATAATTAGGTAATTAGTGCCAAGAAGAGACTGAAAAAAGGGCACGATTCTGCCAACCTAAAAAGAAAGAATCGTTGATCATTTGAAGATGGTAACCTTCTGAAGGATAATGGAGTCTCAGCAGAAGCTTAGCTTGAGAAAGTGCATAAGGGCTTAAAGGAACATTATTAAACCCTGCACTCCTTAGCATAATTTCCCATGATTCAAACCTTTCATGCCTCTCTCTTCTTGATTCTCCTTCTGCTGCAACTATATCCATGATCTCTTGCCCAAACCATATCTGCTCTACAGCCAGCCTTTCTCTGCTATTTGGCGGCAAAGTAGCCTCCAATGAGTCAAAAAGAGCGGTATAGTGATCCAAAGCTTCCAAGAATCTCTGTAAGAAAAAAGGGTGGTTATGATTAGCTTCTCTTTCAGCAATTGTCACAACTTTTGGGTTTAAGGCCTTGATTCTGTGGAGAAAGATGCGCAGGTCGCGTGAGTCATCCTTCAAAAGCTGGTGGAGATAGAGGACACAGTTAACGGCCAAGGCTTCATCTGGAAGAAGAGTAATGGCAGACGGAAGGTGAAGAGCAAGCGAAGAAGGATCATTGTTGAGGAGGAGAAGAGGGTGGAACTGAAATCTAAGGCCCAATGACTGAGCAAATTTGAAAAGACGGTCACCAGTTCTATGAAGAATGTTCAGGTCATGGCCAGTACCAGTTATTCGAAGCATAGGAGGAGGGTAAAGAGAGTTGTTTGATCGCTCAGCTAAAGCCTGCATCAATGGAGGCCATTGCACTCCATGCATAATATCAAAGTCTATAATATGAATAGCTTGCTGACCTACTTCTATTGCTTCCAGGATTGCTTGATTTGCCGTTAAATGACTAAACCTTATAAATGGGGTTATTTGGTTTAGCGATAAATAGCAAGATTGAAGAGCCTCCTCTGATTGATGATGATCCCTATTTATCAAAGAACCAACATTAATGGCTTCAAAACCACCACCACCACCACCACCAGGAGGAGGAGGAGGAGGAGGAGGAACCGTTCTTCCAAGTTGAGTAAGGCGGAGAGAAAGAGCTTTAACAAACTGATGAACCAACCTTTCTCTAGAGTCACCGTAAGGAGAAGAGCTAGAAGACAAGACGGAGATGAGGCGGTGGGCGGCGGAGAAATCAGACTGAGAGATTAGTTCTGCACAGCTGATAAGCAATTGGCGCATATAAATAGCTGAGGAAGTGAACCCACCAACACTGGTAGTACTAGTAGTAGTAGCAGCAGCCCTTGTTGCTGCTGCTGCTGCTGTTGCTTGTGGATTAATGATCTGCTGGAACTGCAGATTTAAGACTGCTGTTGCTTCCTCTTGTTGATCTTGTTCATGAGGAGAAGAAGAAGAAGAATTAAGAGAACCCAACATAGTATATATATATATGTATATTTAATCTGCAGCACTAGCTATTAAGCTAGCACCAAGAATTGGAAAAATAATCTATAAATAGAATAAGTAGGGTTGAAGAAGGAATAAGGGATGAGTTTGATAGATGCGAGGTCTTAAATGAAAAGGAGAGTGAAAACCTAGAAACATGGATAGCAACAAGTAGAAAGAAGAGGAAGAGTAGTAATAGCAGTGCTAGTAGTAATGGGTAGCCAAAGCCTTTCATTCCATTACCTTAGACCCTAATATATGATACTGATAAGTGATTAAGTGTTAAGTATATGTGTAATAATGATGATGATGATGATGGTGAGATGAAGTTTCTATGGCAGAAAACACTTATCTGCCAAAATACAGGGATGAACTGATGAATACTAACTAGTTGTAGTTAGTAATAATCCTCTCTCCCCACCCACAAAAAATATATAATTCTTTTTTTTTTTGCAAAAAATAAAATAAAATATAGATGATATATACATATATATATATTGAGGGGTTTCATGAAAAGGGAGTGATGTGGATGCAAATAAAAAAACTAAAGGAAAGTCAAACCCAAGGAGCTAGTTAACATGGTACAACACAACCCAATTATACAATCCTTGTTTGCTCACTTGAGTTAAAAAGCATCATGCATTTCAATCTTTTCTTAAATATGAAAAATCATTTTATAGGAAAAATAAAACAATCTTTTAGCAAATAATATTGAGCAAATGTATATATATATATATATATATATATATATATATATATATATATATATATATATATATATATATATATATATATATATATATATATATATATATAACAGTGACTTGTATCTTTAGATACATGAATACGCAACATCCATTGGTATTTACCAGGATGCTCTCTTTCTCAATCTACCTGTATTCCTTTCTTAACATTTTTTTCTTGTCATTTATATATATATAACCTCTTAAGCTTATTATATGATACACTTTGTTTCTTATATTTTAAAATCAGAAAATAAACTGTAAGATATAATATATTCTATGTTAATATTTAAACTTTCCTTTTCTTTATCATTTCACATTTTAACTGATGGATATATCAACTGTCATTTAGGTGAGAAATGAAATATATTACTTATAAAAAGAAAACCATTCAAAATCTTTTTTTTCTTTTTTATTTAAAGTGACTAATATCAAAAGCCATTTCAGCTTAGTTTAAGGAAATACTAATACTTTGGGATTTGGGGCAGAAAGAAGCAAGTTGGCAAAAGGCCCTTTTTAACAAATTGGATTACTTAAATGGGAAAAAAAAAGAAAAGAAGAAGAATTCCAGAAACTATTGAAGAATGATTAAGTCCCGTGCAGAGAATCTTTCTAACATGTACAAGAACAATTTTATTTATTATTAGTGACTGATGAGGCATACAATCGATTGTCCAAACTCTTAAGGCAATGAAAAACAAAACAGTGACACTTCTCTATCATCTATTATTTCTTTTCTTCTTAAATCCACTATTTGGCTTAGGCCCCTTCACTTAGGTGTTCTTAGGTTACTGAATACTTACAATTATTACTAGAAGCATATTCTCTTAAAAAAAATAAAACAATAATAATAACAATGATGGTGATGATGAAAAATAAAGAAAGGAGAGAACAAGAGATCACAGGAAATAGAAAAAGAGCATCAACATGTACAGGATCTTGCAAGAAGAAAAGGGTTAACCATTTCTTTTCCTTTTTCAGCTATATGAGTCAAAATCAATCTTGTATCCTATTTGATTTATGGATAGCTTGGTGGCCTCCTCAATATCATGATTTTGTACGAGCATGTCCAACATTTTACCCAAAATCTATGTTGGTTGAATCTCTCAGGAATAATTTTCACTCGGGTTTTAGTTTTTATTTATTTATTTAAATTTATGGGTTTTTTTAGTATAAATTCTTACAAAGTTGACTTAATTTAATCTTATTTTAGAAAAACTCTCCCTTGAAAATAACAAACAATTAATAGAATTTATAATAATATTTAAAAAATATTTTATACTTAAATAACTATTATTATTATTATTTCTATCGAAATCACTCTCGTATCGATCGGTCTCGAAACACCATTATAATTGTTTCTTTCAGCCTCATTTAAAAAAAAAGTGTTAAGAACAATGATAAATGGTATATTTATTTTTTCTATTGTGTCTTATTTAATATTAAAATATATTTTTATTAATAAATTTTATTTAATATAAAATTTACTTTTTATTTTTATTGTATCTACCATCATCTTTTTAGAGAGTATGTAATTTATTTATTTATTTTTATAAAAAGTAGAGTTAATTTGAGCTAACTTTGTAGATTTTAGTTAAAATTCTATAAATTTAGAAAAATATTAAATTAAACTCAAGTGATAAGGTTAGTGGTTAAATTATCAAATTAAAGATAATTTAGAAAATATTTTTTGACCTAATTTAGGTAGTAAGAATTCTATTTTTTTAAAAGGATTTGAGTTAAAATTTTATATTTTCAACAGTCTAAACATAAATTTATTAGTCTTACAGTGAGTTTTAGTAATTAAATTATCAAATTAAAAATATTTTGACTTAATTTAGATGGTAAGAATTCTATTTTTTTCAAAAGGGGTTTGAGTTAAAGTTTATTTTTTCTTTTTTCGACGGTCTAAACGTAAATTTATTAGTCTTATAATTTAAGAAGATGTTAAGAATTTTGAGAGAATCACATTTTAAAAGCTAACTATTAAGATGGAAGAATCCTAATTCTATTTAAATTTTTTTTTTTAATATCCTATACTTTTAATGTGACATTTAAGTCCCATCCTAATAGTGCTTTAACTTTCGCATAGTTACATTAAAATAGTCACATTTTTGGTAAATTTATATATTTATTTTACAATTTTGTACTCTTTTTTTTAATGTAAAATCTAATGTGAAAGTGTCTATAAAAATTATCATTGATATTTAGTGTTTCGTCATTGACATTTTTTTAATTTTTAATTCTGTCTTGTTAGACTGGTAATTTAGTTTTTAGTTAACGAATAAATAGGATATTTTTATTCTTATTAGGTAATAGAGTCTTATTACAAGTGAATTGTATTTTTTAGATAACTAAGTAATTAAATTTCTTATTCTAATCAAATTTCTTTTTTTAAAAAAAAAAAATCCAATTAAATTACATTTTAACCGATTAATTGATTAAATACTAGATTAAATGGGGGAAGCTGAAGTAAATAATTGTAACATTTAGGACTAAATTATAAAATCGGTATTTTCTTTGCTTAGGTACGCTGGTCCCATTTCTTTTGTAATATCACTAGAAACTCCAAACATTTTTCATAGTTTACAATTTTGTCCAAGCTTTTTCAAAACTCTATTAAATAGTACCTAATTTATTGTTACAAAATTTGGACAAACTGAAGAAAAAACCAGATCAATAGTTTGGTTCAGCTATAATTCGATTTATACTTTTTATAAATTCAGTTTAATTTCTTATAAACAAAAAATAGTTTAGCTTGGTCTGTTTTTAAGGTAAATATTTTGGTTTAATCAAATTCGTCTAATTAATTGAACTAACTAAGTGTTTTCTATTAATTAGTGAAAAATGTTTTGATAAATCATATAATCTAATTACTAAAATAAACTTTATATAATTCAATTCATTTAAATCGGATTTTCTCTTAGTTTGGCCTCTTAGTCAATTTGGTTTATATTTATAAAAATTTCATTTAGACTGATTTAATTTGATTTTAAACCGAACTAACTGAATATTTTCCATCCAAATTATAAATTAGAATAGAATTTGATTGTATTCTAAAAACACCATTAATTATAAGATAATAAACTTTTAAGAATGTACTTATTTTTCTCTTGCTTACATAATTTAATGAAATATAAGATGTATATACATGCATGTAGATTAGGCTGGTAATTGAATTGAGCTAAATCAAACTTTCATGAGTTTGAACTCGGCTTGGTTTAATCTCACTCGAGCTCGAGTTGAGCTCTTATAATCAAGATCGAGCCCAATTCCTTTTAAAATAATTAAGTTTGTGAGTAATTCGAGTTCGATTTGCATATAGCTTATTTATTATGCTAAACAAGTTAAATTTGAGTTCAACCTGTTAAATAATTATATAAAAAAGATTTGAAATTGTTAAGTATTTTTTAATATTAATTTTATTATTATTATTATTATATAAACTTATATATAATATATATATATATATATATGTATGTATATATCAATATTATATTATATACTGTAATATTTTAGGTATATGTATAAGAATTAAATTTAAGATAAAATTAATTTAAATTTGAGTTCGAGTTGATAAACAAACCTATAAATGAGTCTGGTCATGAGCTAGATTGCGAGTCATGAGCTAGATTGCGAGTCGCGAGTCTATTCATGAGCTTCCTAAATAGACCAAGTTTGACCTTAGGAGCCTAATTGCAATCCAATAAATGAGTAAACTTGTGAATTAACCAAATTATATCCAACTAGAGTTTGACTTAATAAAGTTACTGAACTCAAAACTGAGCTCAAACTCGACTTAACTAATTTAACGAATAATCTCGAATAAGTTTTTTATCGAGTCGAACTTCAAATTGTTTATAAGACGTTTAGTCTATATACAACCTCAATCTAGACAGAATTAAAATGATGATACATTTCGCTTAAAAAATAGAGCAGTGTAAATCCTCAAAGGAGAAAAGACATATCTATAAAACTTATGATTTAAAAAAATATTTTTTTAATACTTTATTTTTTCTTTTTTTATTTGTGACGAAATAAAATTAGATATTAATTAAATTGATTCTAAACCAAGAGAACCGATTAGAATATGAAAATGAACTAAATAAATCAAATGTTTCAACTCAGTTATTTTCTTAAAACAAAGTAAAAGTTTCATTAGTAGAGCAAATAAGAAAGAATTACATAAGCAACAAAGCTTGGGGATCAACCACATCCAATTTATGGGATATTTCACAGAATCACTAGCTCGAGCAAGACAGTAAGCTACTTGATTCGCAGATCTCCACACAAAGGACAATTCAAGACTTTCGATGTCTGATATAAGAGCAAAACAATCATCAATAACAAGCCCAAACTCAAAATCATCAATAGAATTTCGTTTGAAGAGCTTGGTAAATCAGCAGTGCATCAGTCTCAACAATAATAGCCTTTCCAGTCATTCAATTTAATCCAACTGAGAGCTATGAGAACCGCCATAGCCTCGGCTAGTTTAGCATCAACTGCACCAACAACAGATAAAGCACGAGCAGAAAGACCAGGCCCTTGCCACCATTCCAAAACCAATCCTATCATATGAAGAAAAAATGGCAGCCTCAAGATTTAGTTTCAAATAACCTGACTTAGGTTTACTTCAACGCAGTTCGAACTCAAGTTGTCTTTTCAAGAGTAAAAATAATTAAGCAGACAAACATCTAATAATATTTGTTTGTGATTTGTCAATTTGATTTATAAACTACCTTATTACAAATGTAATTTAAAATCTTAATAAGAAATTATTTTAAATTTATTTTTATTATATTTAATGTTTAATTTTGAAGAATTTAGATTTTTATTTCATAAATTATTTAACAAAATAAAACTTTTATCAAATTTTCATGAATTTTGATTTTAAATTTTATTGTTCTATCAAAAGAATAGATCCTTAGATACACACGATTCTCTTTTTAGTTGAATAGACAAATGCATTTACTTTTGAAAGTGAGAGGTCTTAAATTCGAGTACAGTTTTTTATATTTAATAATTTTTTTTTATTTTTATAATAAATATAAATAAATAATTATTCTCATTAGTTAGTGTAACACCTTTTAATCCTTTCCTAAATAAATAATTATAAAAAAAAAAAAAAGAAGAAGAAGAAAGAATCCCTCCAAATTGATGGTTAGTCTTCAAACTCTCACTGCTCAGCCGCAAGACTGCACCCTCTTATCTGAACTTGACTTGAGATGCCCCATAAATATAGAATAACGTCTGCTCCAAGGAAAGAAGTCACATGGATGTATGTGATAAATATTGTTGAAGTTTATACATATTTAATAAATTCAGTATTTATTTTAGTTTTAAATTTAGAGCGATACATTTATTAAATGGTATATTTATTTAAATTTTTAAAATTAATTGATAGCTTGATCAAAATATTTTTAATTTATTTTTTATATATGTTAAGTTTTTTATTTAAAAGATTATATAATAAAATAATATTTTAATATATTATTTATCTTTTTAATATAAAATAGATGGTTGATATATATATAGAGAACTAAATTTATATTTTATATTTTATAAATGTGTTATAAGATTTTATATATTTAATTATTTGAAATTTATAATTATTATTTTTTATTAGTAAAAATAAAAAAATTAAAAAATATTAATATTTGAAATGAAAAATATATAAAATATAAAAACTGAATTTAAATAATATATTTTATTTTATATTATTTATATATTTTTTAACAATATACTTTCTTATTAAAAATTATATATACTTTTTATTAAAAATTCTCTTAATCGAACCATGACCGTCCACGAAAGAGAGGTTGGAAAGTACACGCAAAGCCATAAATGAAAGTGGAATGGTGAAATGAGAGAATTGGGTGACAGGTGTGCGTGTGTGTGTGTGTGTGTGTGTGTGAGAGAGAGCGAGAGTGTTTGATGTGGTAGTTGGATGGATTGGTTTTGGGTGCCTCCATGGCTGATGTGCGGGTGTGGACGTATTTTTAGATTTAATTTGGATTTAAATAATAATTATATATTTAAAATTTAAAGGTAAAATTATAATTAAATTAAAATAAGTTCTTATCATTTTATTTATATATTATTTTTAAATTATTAATTCTAAAAAAAATTATATTTTTTATTAAATTTCAAACAGATAAGATATTACAATGTGGCCTTCTTACACCTGGAGAAAGCACCAAACTGTCACTCTCCATTCCACTTCTATAAGTATATATTACATACATTCAACTCTTAAGGCCTTAAAATAAAAATATGAATCACTAAGCTTTGATCTGATAGTCAGACAATCTCTCTTTTTCACGCGGCTCCAAATTGGATTCATATGTTATCAAAAATATTTTGTAAAAATACATTGTGATTAAAATAACTTTTAGTGTAAATTAATTAATATTTATATACTTATTTCGATGCCAGATATATATTTTGATTTTGAGTAAGATTTCAAATTTAAATTTTCTTCTTTATTTATAATTCAAAAAAATAAAATTAAAAAAATTATAAATAACTATCTCAACCTTTACCCTCTAAATGGTATTGGGTATTTAGCAGTTTTTTTAAAGAATAATATTTCTTGTAATGTAATAATAAATATATATCTCAACTTAAACAAGTTCTATAATTCGAATGATTCTACTCTCTCATTTGTAATAAAAAAAATATATATTTTTAGTTTTAAGAGTTTGTTAATAATTTTAAACCCAAATTTAAAATTTGTATAAATTTCTGATATTTCTTTTGACTCTCTAGAGTTGTAAAACTTACTAGAATTTTGTCTGTAAATTACATATTTTAGAACGCTTTAACCCCTCGAAAACTTGCTAATTCCAAAGCAAAACGAGGACCCTTTTAAGTCGAGTAAATCTGTAGGGAAAACCTCACAGGTGAGTGAGTGAAAGATGGAAGTAGTTTTTACAGAGAAAACCCTAAAAGAGAAAAAGAAGAAAAAGAGAAAAGACCATTGCAGATTGATAATTGGGTGATGCAATCACTGATCATGTTACTTGCAGGAAAACCATTTTCCCTTGCAGCTGTAAAAGAGTACTGGACCACACACCCAAACACAGACACACAGACACAGACACAACACAAGTAGTGATGATTAACACAAGAAGCAAGCAATCTCTCTCTCTCTCTCTCTCTCTCTCTCTTAACTCTTTTTGTCCCCATCACATGCACGTGCACCCACATTTGTATATGGCTGCTTTCTTTTCTTTGCTAAGCAGACAATTTCAGCAACCAGCATTGGATTTTTACAGCATCTGGGCAACCAACAGTATCTAAATAGAACAAGCAACAATCTAAGCTTTAAAAATTTTCCTTCAAAAAAGCATAATTTCAAATACATTATATTTCTTTCTTTTTTTCTTTCCATACCCTTCAATATATTACATACATGAAAAAAGAAGCATCTTTCTTTCTTTACATGCAAATCACTAACAAACAAGTAGAATGTTACAGTACCCTTAGGCCAAAGAGCTGCAGGGTTGTGTGCATGGCTTATCATCATCATCATGGGGAATATTTTCTTTTGGGTCTCTTTCTTTCCTTTCCCCTCCATTAAAGAGAGAGAGAGAGAGAGAGAGAGATCTATCAGGTTATGAAGATCCTTTATTGTCTGCTTGCACAATAAAATGGGGTTTTCTTTCATTTTGGCCATTTTCCTTCTCCAACTTCCTTTTCTAGATTTAGAAACCACTCAAGTGCTCAAATCTTTCTTTGTAGTCCTCTCCAGTCACCACATAAATATCACACTAAATGCTCCAGAGACAGAGACAGACAGATAGAGAGAAAAAACGAGAGATGCTATATTTAAATGGTAATTATTTTTGATTACCCTCTTTGCTATTTACAGTTAATCGAATGAAAAGTGACACGTTTTAGCATTTTATATTTCAATATAAAATAACAGTTTATATGTGTTACTCATATAATCATAATAAAAAGAATGGTTGATTCTTGCAAATCCATATTTAGTAATCTCACTTGCATGACACTAGCTCATTTAGTATTTAAAAATCATTATAAAATAAAGTGGCAAATACATTAACTAATAAGTAAATTATACATCTCAGCTCAATTAAACCTTGATACATAAATTTATTGGGGTATATTCCTTATTTGCTTCATTCCCCTAACCTTAAGCTATTTCAATCTGTAAACATATATATAGAAAAGAAAAATTGCAGAGGAATCTGCAGTCTTATATATAAATTCTTAAACCCTTTTGCTACTGTATTTCATTTTTTTTTTCTTTTCTGGGTGCAGGGCAGCAGCAAACTAAACAGTGATAAAGGAAAGGATGGAAAGGGGAAGAAGAAGACAGCAAGAAAAGGCAGCCAAGAAGGGAAAGAAAAGAAAACAAAATTATGTGTATAGTACAGTAGTAGTCTGTAAGACTATTACTTTCAATGTTTACTATCACTATACCAGAAAGGGGAGAGAGTGCATTATTTGGGGTCCACCTTTTGATGCCTCACTCACTGCAATCTATTTATGTATGGATGACATTTCCTCTTCCTCTTACAATGTTGGAGTGTAAGCATTAAAAAGCTGCTCTTTCATTTCTTCTTCTTCTTCTCTTTTTCTTTTTAAATTTAGTTTTTCTATTTTGGCTAATTTTATACAAATATGAATAAATATTTTATATTTTAATATTAAATAATTTATGTATATTTAATTATTTAAAATTATTAAATATACGAAGACGATGAATGCGTAGACATGCTTTCGTATTAGGTAAGAAATTTTGTTCCATTTTCACCTACTCGTTAATTTATTTGAGATTTGACATCCCAAATTTGGACGCATAATATGTCCTACCACAGAACCCTCTTCCTGCTATCAAGAATCTTTTACCTTTTTTACACATAAATTCTCAAAAAATGAATTAGGTTATTTTACATATATACAGAAAACTGTAAAATTTTATTTTTATGAGCTAAACCTTTTTAAGACTTAAAATCCCAAATAATTTTATTTGTTTGATTTTTTCTGAAACTGTATTATATTATCCTTTTGATATTATTGGTATTCTTTAAGTATCATTTTTTTTAAATAAAATAATGACTAATATTATTTTCATCATTTATCTCTATTCACCTGAAATTTAAATAGTTGCTATAAATATAAAACTATTATCTTTATTGGTACCCTTAAATTACTTTTTTAATTTTATTTAATTATATCTTTATATATTTCTAACTGTATTTTGGTAAATTATAGTATATTTTTTGAAGCACATATTTTTATATTATCAAAATATACTAGTTGCAATACAAAAATATGTAATATTATTTAATTTATGAATACCCAATATAAAGAGACAACGTAAAAATGACAAATTTATTTCATTTGACTGGTTTTACAATGCTACAAATTAAAATGATATTTTTTTCCGTATCTTTTAATAAAAAATTATATAAATAGAATATTTTCAAAAACAATTGTAAAAAAATTTGAAAAAAAAAAAGAAAGTTGTAGGAATATCATTAAAAAAAACAGCATGTATTATAAAATCTCTTCAAAGAATTAAAGGGATGTTTTGATAGCCCAACTTATCATTTAAAATTAAATTTTTCAGCACTTAAGTTGGTTTAACAACATATTATAGCTCTAACTTAAAAGTTTCAATTAAGTCTAAAGCCATTTAAAATAATAATTAAAAATATTGGAAAAATATAAAAAATACCTATTATTTTTTTAAATTTACGGTATTTGTTTTTCATTTTGCCTTTGTTAAAATATCAAAGAACGATTTTTGAACTTTTTTCTTTCAAAATTATAGTTTTGGTTTTTTTTTTTTCTTTTTCGTATGTTGTTTTTGGATAAAACAACTGAAGAACAACTGCAAAACAACTAAAAAAATTAAAAAAAAAACTGCAAAATAACCATACTATAAATTTGAGAAAAAAGTTAGAAAACAGTATTTTTGAAAAAAGAAGTTACACAGTAAAAATGATATTCTTTTGTTGATTTTAAAGTGTTTTTGAAAAGTTTCCAAAAAATGTTTAATTTAGAGCCTATTTACTTATAGAAAAATTTTCTATTCTTATTTTCTAATTTCTAAAAAAATTATTTTCAAATTTTTTTTTGTAAAATTTATAAAAAAAAGATGTTTAATTTAGATAAATGAATGAAAACTTCTTGTTTTCATTTGAAAATAAAAGAAAAACATATAAGATATATTAAACTTATTTTCTAAAATTTAGTTATAATTTTAAAAATATTAAAAATTGTTTCAGTTTTTATTTAAAAAAAATAGCACAAGAAAACACAAAGTTATATTTTCTATTTTCAATTGAAAAATTTTCTAGAAGACTTATATAGATTTCTACAAGTAAATAGACACTTAAAATTTCTACTGAACACACTCAACAATAAGTCCAAAATCAATTTTTATTTTATCCAATGACTATATACATTCAATAAAAAAAAAATTGAACATAAATAATTATTTTTGGGTTAAAAAAAATATTTTTATTTAAGAACTATACTTGTTGAATAAAAAATCATACTTCTTTTCTGTTTTTGGTCAAAAGACAAAAAAAAGTCATACTTCATTAATTAACATATTATAGAAAGAAAGAAAAAACATATACAAACAAATCAAGTTTGCTATTTTTTTAAGACTTTATATTTATTTTGACATAATTATCAATTTATTGTACTTATTTTGATTTAAAAAATAAAAACAAGGTGTACTATAAATAAATAAATAAATATATGACCACATGCATTAAATAATAAAGCTAGATAAGACTTTTATTATACCAACTAGGAAAAGATTTCAAATATTGAGATCAATATATTCGTTTTATAACAATTTTAAAAGAAATAATTTATAATGTTTATGAATGAATATATAAACTATTTAAAAGTTTAATTGTTACATTTAATAAAATGAAATATTCAAAATATTCCTTTTAAGAATTTTAACCATTCATGCAATAAAATTAAACTTTTCATTATGTATGAAATATAATATGTTTTACTGTTATTCTCTTCTTTTTCTTTTTTGAAGTATGAGATATAATTATTGTTATTACAAATTATCAATATTATATACAATCATGAAATTATTATCATAATAAATGATTGAGTGATTTTTAAAAAAATTATTAAACAGAAATTATATAAAAATTAAATAACATACTAAATATAAAATCCGACTGAGTACATAGCTTCTTGTATGTGTATAATAGACACACGGTCTACATTGTTAATGGTTTTTGTTTAAAATTGACATCATTGAACAATATAGGTTATATATATTTTTGATTTAAAATCAAACAGTTGAGATTTTATTAAAAATTTAAATTCAAAATTTAAAAAATAAGTGATTTTTTATTAAATAACAAATTTGAGCCATTGATTTTGAATCAATGATTATACAAACCTGACCTATTATATTCACTTTCAAAGGATTTTAATCTTTTTGTTTATCACATTAGTCTATATAGATTGATGGAATACTTAATTTTATTTTATTATAAAATTTTACTCTGTTTGAGTTTATTTTAATTTTAACTATAATTCAGTCACTTTTTACTAATAAAAAATTAACGTATTCAATTTTTTTATAAAATAACTAAATTAAAATATAATCAGAGTTTTCTTCTACAAGGTACAATCAAAATTAAATAAATTAAAATTTTGTGACTAAATAAAACCAAATACAAAATTTAGTCATCATTTATTTCATTATTTCCTTAATTTTAATGTTTTCCAATAAAGAAAGTACTAGAAATAAAATTTGCTCTAAGGGATATTTGGTACATGAGCTTTTGATGGTGTTTTCTAGTTTTAGATCATGTCCCAGCAATTTTTTACACTTACTCAACTAATGTGTGCTTTAAAATTTTAGTTGCCAGCAATAGCATCGTCAGCAAGTGTATTTATGTCACGACCCACTCTGGGGGCCCGTGACCGGCACTAGGGAATGGGTAGGCTTAAGGCCACCGAAACCCGTAGTAAGCCTTACCAACCCGCAAATCCAAATATACAATTAACCAAATATAAAATAGTCATAATTGTCTTGCATAATACATCATCAAACTACCAACAAGAGTCAGAATAGTTATACAAATTTTAAAATTTCCTACTGCGGATACTCTAGAGTAAAAATGACAAGTATACAAGTACAAGATAATTACAAAAGTCCGAAAAAGAAGAAGTCGGACTGTCGAATGTGCGAAGGCGAAAGTCTTTAACTGTCACCTGAAAAAAATTACAACTGAGACTGTCAGTCTCGAGAGTGAGTCAAAATCAAATAATCTAAGGGCTTTTGCAACCTTCACATGATATATTAATTATTCAAAACAATATACCAATTTCTGAATATAATTGCAGTCATAATATAAAATCATACACCATAATAATAAAATGATAAAAGGAGAGTGTAAATAAATAAAGACATTTTTACTTTCACGGGACGTGTGGCTAAGTAGAAACCTAACCCCAAATTCTAAATGACCACTTTGGCTCTCTTAATCCAATAAGACTGGCGCCCCGAGAGCAATGCTCGACCAGGACCTTACCTCCACCGTCACTTAAATATCCAAATAAGAAATCTAGTAGCCATTCGGCTCTCTTAATCCAATAAGACTGGCGCCCCGAGAGCAATGCTCGACCGGGGACCTTACCTCCGACCGGTCACTTAAATATCCAAATAAGCCGGCCACCGAGAGCAATGCTCGACCAGGGACCTTACCCGGCAATTTACACAAATCAGCCCAGAGAGCCATGCTCGACCGTGGCAAACCCATAAATATCTTATTACATATCCATGATTATTGGTCCCGATGTAACCCATCAAAGTGGCATGTTCTACAAGCCACATTTCCCAATTCGCAATCATCACATATAATAAATATCATTATCTGATGAACTCAACCAACACATATCGAAATAAAGATTAAAGATTTAAGGTAAAACAACGTGCAATTTGCGAGGGGAAAAATAATAACGCTTATCTTATTATAACATACTAATAATAATATTTATATTATTTCAAATATTAATAATCAAGTGAAATCATTTACCTTGCGATACTAATAATCATATTAAGCACAAATTCTAAATAGCATATTAAAATCAGACTAGCAATAGCGCAAAGATTAAATGACTTTAACTCACAGATTTGATGCGTTCCACAGTCCGCTCCTACGCCTCGGGTGGAGCTGGCGGGAAGGCTGAATTATCTAATAACAAAAGACATACAATTAATAGACATTCGAAAATTTTTCCTAAACTTAGACCCTAAGGTCGACTGCCTAGAATTAAATTGGACTCGAGGATTCTGCCGAAAATTTGACAGAACCTCCCCTAAATTACGGATATTTACCCCCCCGTAAAATGGGTCCAGGACCTGCCAAAAACATATCAGACATGCTGGAATTTAATAACAGGAGCCGGGCCACAAGAACTGCATTAATATTTTCCCGACTCCAAAACACCACAATCCAAACAATTCAATTTGATTTATTTTTAAACTACCCAACACAAGCAATTAATAGCCTCAATAACTTTCTAATATTATAACAAAATTTTTCAGAGTCTAATAAAATTATACCGAGTTGAAAATTAAAATATTTCGCGGCCCGAAAACACCGGGTCCGGAAGCCGGTCCATGATGTCGAATTCAAATCCGGGCGCCTGCGAAGCTCAAGTTCGCGGAGAGTCCGGGAAGGACAAGAGTTTTGGCCGGAAAGTGGCCGGAAGGCGGCGGATCGGGGCCGGAAAGTCGGCCGCTCACGCGACACCTTTCAAGGCCGGCAAGGATTTCCGACGGAGGAGGGTTGCTTCAAGGGTTTTCGGGGTGGGAGTCCGATTCGCGCCGATCGCCGAAACAAGCCAAGAGGCCGAACGGCGAAGACAACTCCCTACCTTCAGCTAACGTGGGAAAGGAGGAAAGGGAAGGAGAGCTGCAGAGCGGGAAGGGAGGAAGGCGGCGGCATGGGCGGCAGGCGGGGAAGAGGACAGTCGGACGGGGAGGGAGAAGGAAGGGAGGAAGGAAAAGGAGGAGGGGGAGGGAGAAAGAAAAAAAGTTTTTTTTTTTTTTATATATATATATATATATATATATATATATATATATATATAATTATTATTATAACTAAGGGTGTTACAATTTAAATTGGCCATCTTAAATTCTAGATCTTCTTAACTTCCTTCTTAAATAAATTAGGTAGGGTGCTAATGATTGAATGTCCCACAAAACCTTATTTGTATGGACCTAACAAGTATAAAAAATGGCTTCAATTTAGAACCAGGCAACAACATCAATGTCAACAGGAATTCAATCAATTCTTTGGGTTAAATAGTTTGAGGTTTAGTTTAATATACAAGTGGATTGTCTGCTTTTTCTTTTATTACATTGTAATCCTTTTTAAGTTTTTGTAAAATTAACTATTACTCTGCTGGTGTAAAGTTAATATAGTCGAATTACTAAATCGGTAATTAAAATTATAATTTAATTTTTTAAATTTATTATTAAATATTAGATTTATTTAAAGTAATTTTTTTATCAAAATAAAGTGGAATATCTTTTTTAGCACAAATTAATTTTAGTGTCTAAAAAAATTGATTAAATTAATTTTTTTCCTTATTCTAATATGTTATTTTTAGCACAATTTAATAAAAAGATTTAATGTGTTAAAACATTTGCCTTTTAGAATAATATTATTAAATTGCGATATAAAAAATTGTTAAACAAAATAAATAGTTGATAATTATTATTTTTATTAGACACTAAAACTAAACTACACTAAAAGTGAAATTTTTACTTATATAAATCTCAATCAAATTGTTGTACAAAGTTCCATTAGTGAGCTATATGATTGTCGCCATCTTCATCTTTTTCTTTCATGGTTTCATGAGGATAATTGTGGCCAGATAATTTGACTAGATTATAATATGATTATTTAATTAGATAAATTTTCTTACTTTAAATATAGTTTAATCCTATAGTATAGTGACAATAATAATAGAAATTATATTCTTTTACTAAAATATTTATTTTATATTAAATTATAAAATTAATTTATATAATAATTTAATAACATGGTTGTAAATATAAGTGGTTTTGAAATGTTTAAATTTTGTTCGAATTCAAGTATATTAAAAGAAAAAGTTAAAGTAAAAAATATTAATTAATTATTTTTGTTAAATATTAAAATTAATTTATGTTGAAAATAAGAATTTATTCTAATTTAAAAAAACTAATTTTGTCCAGAGTTTGTTAAAAAATCAAATTATACTTTTAAATTGTTGCTTTAATCCTTTTTATTGGATTGACCTTAAAAAAAACAATAGTAGTTAATCTTATAAAAACTCAAAAATATTTATAGGAAATAAATAGTATTTAACCCTAAAATCTTTCATCGTAGACTTCCAATGTGTTATGTTCTTTCACAAGAGTGAGCATGATACGGAAAATCCAAAATTTTGAAAGTTTTCAAAATCGTACTAAATGTTGAGATTTCAAAATTGAACCTCCAGAAACATACCATGGCGTAAAATTTCCATTATGAATCGTACCAGTTTTTTGAGACAATACAATACGAAAATTCGAGTCTAATAGAACGGTTTGATTCGATATTGATACAATACAGGATAATAGAGATTTAGAAATTTTTTATTTTTAAATAGTTAAAATATCTTTTTAGCTTAAATCAATTGGACTAAAGTTAATTTAAAACTATAGAACAAAAAATAAAATCCCTGCAATTATATTATATTTTTATTGAATAACTACATAATAAATAAATTTATTTTCAATCCACTAAACTAATAAAAAATTACATATTAAATAAATATGTATTTAATAGTTTCAATCCACCAAGATGAATTGATGTCATCTCTCTAGTGCAATATAATATAATTTTATTAAAAGACATTCTTAATAAAAATTATTTTATAAATACGACTAATGTCATATTAGCACTATACCAAATAATGTGCAGACGAAGTGTTTTCAAGGCAAAACTTTTATTTAAGAATTAAATGAAAGAAATAAAGTACTAACCACAAATTTGATATTTTTGGGCAACAATCGTTTTGATTTTACAATCCATATTCCACCAACAAAACCTGTGAGGCTACCTGTTTTCAGTAGGATATAAACCCCAACCTCATCAAAACTCCAGCCTTAGGATATGCCTGGGCTGCTGATATGCTTGTCTATACAGTTCATTTTGCAGCCAGCATGTTCAACGTCAAGAATTTCATCACTTCAGTTCCTCAAGACGGTGCGACTTTTGAATGCAAAAGGAGATCCACGCAAACCATGAAGTGCTGCCCGATAACCGTTCAGACATTTCATAACCACTTCCTCCAACTGGCTGATCTTCTATCCCCTGATAACAACCTAGGAATGCTTAGTAGACTGTTAACCCGTGTAATGCCTTCTAAGGCTGACCACTCCTCGTCCTCTGCAGTTGAAATGCACTCAGCTAGGCTCCTCTTTGACTGGCTGTGGCTCTTCAAAGAAAGGTTTTCCTCCGTCAACTCAGAGATCGGTACAATCTCATCAGAGCCTCGCACGGTATCTGAATGACTAAGAACAAGAGGATGAGAATTATCATGGTTTTTTAATTCTTCAGAATTTCCATTTCTTATCACCGCACTCTCCACTGACTCCTCAGGAATCATTTTCACCTCTGAGTCTTCCACCTCCCCATTTGCTTCACATGCATGATCAAGAAAGAGGCACACAACAGCACAATCATCATTCTTGGAAGTAGGATACTTAAGCCTCCACGCTCGAACTGCACAGTCTACTAGAGCTCTGGCTGCTGTTGCACGACCAGGGGCTGAGGCCACAATATCAACAGCTTCCTTATTTGATAGGACATCCCAAACCTGTGGTAATCCAAATTCAAATTCAACAAACATTAAAGTGTAGTAAAGCAATTCATGCAGGTCTAGTCTCCCCTATCTGAAACCTGAACAAGCACAAAGTTCTATCATTGTATTCAATAAAAAGAGCTCCAGACTAGCAGAAAGCGGAAAGGAAGATCATAAGTATGGAGGGCATGACAACAAAGCAAAGC
Source organism: Ricinus communis (assembly GCF_019578655.1). Lineage (NCBI taxonomy): Eukaryota > Viridiplantae > Streptophyta > Magnoliopsida > Malpighiales > Euphorbiaceae > Ricinus > Ricinus communis. The sequence goes on along the minus strand of NC_063256.1, from coordinate 12,604,254 downwards.
ATATAATATAACAATTATCCAACTTTAAATACGAGAAGATACTCTCCAGTTCATCTAAAGTGAAACAGAGGAATAATACCCCATCAGTGGCAAGAATAATGAATTCATCCCCCTTGATAAGATGATGGTAATAAACATCTGGGACAGAGATTAAACCAAAATCCTTAAGGCAGAAATCCCCAAAAGCTCTTGCCATTGCCAGGCCTGGAGAGTCGTTATTAGGCAACCATACACGTGCAACCTCTGGCTCATCCTTCAATGCAAAGACCCTTCCTTTACATTGATGAATCCTGGCAGATTCCCCTAAAAGGACAAGAATTTCAAGTACTATCAATATTAATCTGAAGTAGATTATTGATAATATTAGATTAGATAAAGGCTCTGTAATTAAAATTGAAAAAGATGCAACATATGAATGCATGTGTACACGCATCTTGTGTTGGTACAGAAGTGTGTGCTCACATATTCTGTGCATGTGTGCGCTTTTGTATGCATGTCTGAGAGAGAGGAAAGAAAGAAACTTGGTAGATCAGGCTTCAAGTCTATAGTCAATTGTACAGCATGCAAAGAATTGTCCTCATTTCTGGTAGCTAGAACTGCTCTGGAATCGCCAAGGTTTCCAATTATAAGATCCTGGCCCTGAAAAACCACATTTTTTAATTTTTAATTGGGAGGTCAAGGGTCAACCTGTAAAAATTCATTTCAGGAAATAATAGTAAGAAAATAACCTGTGCAACAAAAAGCATAATCCATTAAATGATTTAGTGATAAGTTTTAGTAGTTATAAGAGTTCAATGAACATTTAGTAAACCCGAGCTTCAGAAATATCGGGATTGCAGTAATGACATGGCATTAGCAAGAAATGCAACATGCCATAGGCTTTACTCGAGGGGTACAGCAAGGCACTTGAAAGCAGTTACAGCCTGGTAAAGCAAGATTCAAAAGTAAGGAGCTGCAAGGCAGCATCATCAAAAGCATTCGGCACACTTAAGTGTCAAAAACCTCAAAGCCTAGTGGCTAGTCGCATAGTAGGAAGCACGCAAGCACATGTAAGGTGCATATCTTTGAAATCAGAGGTATGATAATCCATATGGCATGATTTATAACACATGATAAGCAAAGTGCTAAACAAATTCTAATGTTAAAGTATAGCCTACAAGCTATTGCACAAAAACTTAAATTGTTTAAAATATCTGTCCAAGAGCACGCAAAGCAATTATGTAAAATCATTATCAAATCAGGTAAACTAAAAATTGTACTTTTATCTTTTCATACTTGCAGAATATAACCAATGACTTCACAATTACAAGAATGAAGTTTCATCATATGACAAGCAAGTTTGTTCTATGTTATTGTTCTCCCCTGTTGGTGGTCTTTAGCTTCTCTTTGTTCTATATTTCACATTTTATTAGAACATGATGAAACCATCAAGTGAAATGCACCATCATAGAACTAAATACATGTAATGAACATCACAAAAATCTATTGCTGACACAATAGGACAGCTTTTGGCATCTATAGCTCCAAGGCTAGGCATATGTCAAGGGCAGCACCTCGAGAGTGCCTCAGTATGCCTTGCCCTAGCCCTGAGAGTAAAGCCCACCCCATTCTTGGTGCACACCTCGTGCCTGACAGCCTGAATCACATTTTAGGTGCACTTCTAACAGCCTTGGCAAGGCATCAACGTAGATAGGTTTCAACTTATTTGAAATGATGGTGTGGCATCCTTTTTAACTAGATCTAATGCTGGAAAAGACTCTACAGCTGGTAGAGTTGAAAAGTTCTCAAGTTGCTCAATCAAGCAAGCAAAATCTCTTTTCAAACGGCCATTTTACTGATATATGCAGCTTCTGACTGTGAAGTTAGTAAGAGAAAATGAAGATGACAGCAGCATGTGCAGTGATATAATGGTGGCACTGATCTTTATTTTGGAAACCATTCATGGTCCAGGAATGAAGTGCAAACTGGAATGACGAACTCTTACAAGAAATATCAAGTTTATTTTGCTCTAAAGGCTGCTTGTTTGTTCCAGGATTATTTTCTTAGAATATATTTAGGAGATTAGAAAGGAAGGAGAAGGCATCATCCTCATTTTCTAATGTTAGAAAAAGAAAAAAAACACATAATGACAGGAGAAGGAGGTAAAGAACCTTCTCTTTGGTTAGAAGGGGAATAAAACGGAGGGCAGATAAGGAACAAAATTGCTAAGAGAATAACATGTTTGAAGAACATGAAAAATGGAATTCCTTTACCCTCCAGAACCCTCTGGTTTGAAGTAAATGAACTTTTAATCTAGAGGAAAGAAGGGGCATAATTAAGAAACCTCCAATCCCCTTCCCCTCCTCCTACAGCAGGGTAACTAAGAATATCCTTCCTTCCCTTTCCCATTTCTCCTGCTTATCCCATCCATCCAAACAAGTTATAATGTTCTGACACAAAAGATTAGCCACACAATCTAGAAAAAAAGATTTGAATGCAAGACTGTTATCGCATGTGAAAATTGGGGGGTAAGGCACAATGGTCACTGCCCTGGATGCCTCACATGATTCGAAGTAGCTAAGTCTGGATTGGGAACCCTGACTTAGCTCATGGAAGTTTCTACCTTTTCTCTGATTAGCGTGATAAAGAGGGATTCCGGTCATTTGCGCTATAAATATTTGCTAGTTCAGATAAACCAAATTTCCAGGATTATAACGAGGCATTGCAAACTGCATGCCTCCAGTTTTTGCTTAGCGTAATTGATCTTTGGGGAACAGGTGGAAGAGAACCCTCAGCCTTTTATTTTTCATTCCAGTTCAATGTATCTTCTATTTGATTAATCCAATATTTTTCATTTTACATTCAAAGAGGTAAAGAACCTGTTCCAAACAGAAGCCTTAGAATTATGTGCTAATGTATCCATCATATAGTAACTTGTTAAATCTATATTCTAATATTGGCAATATAAGTAGTGCTCTCGACATATAATCACCCCTATCCAGCATTTAAAGGGGCTTGACTTTAAATCCAGTATAGCCCAATCAACCACAAAATATTATGTACTTGGCTCTTATCTACAAATCTAATGACTTAATATCTTCCAACACTTCCAGATGTAATTGAAGTAATCAGCTCATCTATTATCTCTATCTATACTGCTCAAACTAATTTGATCAACTTCTAAGTAAACAGAGACCATTTGGCAAGATGGACTGCCATCAGGATCCCTTCCTAGACTTGATAGGCAAACAAAATTTTCATAAGCAAGTAGCAAATGACTCCATCCTTTCCTCATATAGTTGTCTCTCTAACCAATTGACTAATTAACATCATTGCAGAATCTAGTTCTATTCTACACCCAAAAAGAATCTCAATTTTGTCACCATTTTTAATCTAGAAAGTCGCAAGCAAGCTATTGCAGGTGAAATAAGTTAGACCATATGATAATTAGAATGCATCACCTATGGTAAGCTATTGTGAGCTATAAATGCACTCCTAACTATGGTAGGCTACAAACAAGCATGCAGCCTCAACGTGGCATGCATCCTAGAGCTGGCAATCTTTGACATGATCTGATGAAACAACACGATATAATTCGTAGTTAAATGGGGTTGGTTTGGGATAAATAGGTTTAGGTCATAGACGGGTCAATCTATTTATGGCATGAAAAGAAACTAAGATTTTTATTCAAAACTACAAATCTTTTAAAGTTTAATTTATTAAACGAGTTATACGGGTTAACCTGTATAACCTAGTTAATAAACATGTCCGTGTTTGACTTTGATGTTTTGACACGATCGATTAAATGGGTCAGGTTCGGGTTAGCAATTTTTGTATTATACACGTGTCATGAGATGACATAATACGAACTACCGGTCCTAATGCATACAGTATGCCATTCAAGCAATACCAATTCAGCTCAATATTGAAATAGATATGAAGAAATTCTGACAGCAAAATATGGTCTTCAAAATACAAAGGCATAAAAGAAAAGGTGCAAACATATGACCATAACAAATTACCTGCTTTATCAAAGTAACAGCTGTTGATCCACTGCAGAAGCAATCAATTGTTGGATGCAATTTTAGTTCCTTATCCATCATCTTGAAAGCCTTCATGATTGACTTTTTAAGTGGTTGGTACATCTCTGGAAATTTTTTGTTTTGCTCAACCTCCAAAAAATCATGTGACTCATCATCCACGCTTGCAGATGCAGTTTCCTCAGAATTTGTGCTTTCAGGAGTGTTTTCAGTCTTAGGAAGACTGCTGTTTTCATCATTGGAACCATCTTTCCACTGTGTACATAGTACGAGTGGAAGAGAATCCCGGACTTTCTTGGCAACCATATGACCATAAGGACCATGACCATCAAATACCCCACAAAAAACTGTATCGCTTCTTGAGCTGAAACTCTATTGGAGAAACAGTCAAACTCAGTCATCAAACATTAATGCTACAGAAAGGGGAGATAAACAATAATTGGTGATTATAAAATTCACAAGCTGAGAATTGATCGGAGGAATGATTTAGAAAGTGCAGCAATGCAAATGCACTTTTTCAGAAAATGTTGGGAGCTCAAAAGCTAGATTGAGATTGATTATCCAATTAGAAAAGTTAATAATAATAACAAGACTTCCTCCAATAGAAAAGAAAAAGTTGCAACATTGCAAGGGCATATTCATGCTTAATGCCTTTTATATTACGAAGTTCTGTCCAGATAAAACTCTGAGGATCTATTTAAAAATGCAGAATGAGAGATCTCATACATAGGTTATGCATATGCTGGTCACATGTCAAGTGGACCCAATTTGACGCTAACACCATCAATATAATAAGTTCCCTAAGAATGGATTGAACATCTAAAGCACCCCTTAATCCTTATTGCTTGAGCAAAAGGAATGGTAGCCTCAGCTTTAACTACTTTTTTTACAGGTTTTTCCTATATTTAGTGGTCTTCTCTTTTCTCTTTTTTTTCTCTAGCTATCTTTTGTTTTATCCACTATACAGCCATAACCTCAAACTACCAACTCTGCATGTTTATTCATTCAATTTACTTACCTTTTCTGCATAAGCCAAGCCCCATGGTGGAAATTGTATATATCTTGAAACTAAAAAGTATGGAAGAAATATGACTTGTAAGAAGGAAGAATAAGAAGTAAATCCTCTTCTCGAGGAATATTGTTTATTGTCCTCCCAACATTGGTCAACCCTGATTGTTTAAGATGCAATTGACTTCAATAAGCATAAAGACAGATCATAAATATCATGATAGGTACACCAACACTGTTTTTAACTGGTAAATGCACAGGGAACCTCAGATCAGGTTTCACCTAAATCAACCTCTAATATATCATCTTCAGCTTGCATGCATCTAAAACTAAGCTAGAATGGGGAGAACAGTCCTCAATGTCAAACAGCAGCTTATTTTAATCACATAAGCAAGCACCACAGAAGTAGTACGAGGAGATAACTTTAACCAAGAATCTTTTCTTTTTTTTCCTATTTTCAAAGTCATGAAATGACAATATATCCGAACAATGTTTAACCTTTAAAAGTTGGACTAGGCTATACCTAAAAGTTTCACTATGTCCCTTATTTCAAAATTTACAAATCAACTTCTAAGGCAATGCAAATTCTCAAATGGGGCACAAGTCAGGTACAGCATGATCAACTATTTATGCCAACTTAGATGATAAATAGAACTCAAAATGAACTAATGACAAATAGATGACACAGATTGAAAAAAGAATGCAGTTACCGACCTCCCAAACAAGCATGGCATCTTGATTAGTGCCTTTCTTTCCCTGCTGGGTGTATAAGCAAGCAATCTTGGATGAACCGTTCATGGACATCCTGCCAGGAATGTGGTTTAACAAACTTTCATCACCGCGTCCTCCTCCTGCTGTTTTCTTCTTCCACTTATGCCTCTTAGGAGAAGCTGCTGATGTGGCAGTAGTTTGCTCCCCTTCACCACTCTCATCTATCCTCCTGGAGTAGCAAGATCCCATTTTTTTCCAAAAAAGGCAACAACTTTCCCTTGTTCCCCAACAACTCAACTACCAAATATGTCAAACCCCAAAATCAAATCAAATTAAACACCCAAAAAATTCACTACCCAAGTAAAGAAATACTACAACCTCCATCGCCACTCCGTATTTTGGTCAAAAGATATTAACGAACCAAATAATAAGAAATGAAGGTGACAAAGACTAGAAATCCATCCGGGTCCAATCAAAACAAGAAGATCAAGATGATTAGCTGATTCATCAGTGATGATTCCTCATTATGAAACTACAATAACAACTGGGGATAAACATCAGTAACATAAAAAAGAAGAAAAAAAAAACAATAGTACCCTTTTAGCTTTTACCATGTAAAATGTAAGAAACCTTATAAACTTCGGATAGAGAGAGAGAGAGAGAGCGTGTGACAGACAGAGAGGGGAAGATACCATAAGGAGACAAATGAGTAGACAGAAATTAGGTAAGAACTATAATATACAACAATATCTATAAATTTTATTTGTCTATATAAATATTAAAATGGTGGTGCTTGCTAGTTGCTACATCAATTTGAGCCAAAATTTAAACGACTCAAATGAGGTAAAATGTATCTATAATCAGTTTATTTTGTTTTTATGTATAAGAAAGGTAAAATTTTATCTGGGAGATTTGAAAGCAAACCTTCACATTTATAGAGCAATCACCCCTAGATTCAGCTCTTAAATAATTATGTTTAAATTTTTAAATTACTTGATAAATAAATACTTATACTTTACCAGTAAAGTGATAGTTATATTTCACTTTATCTTTATTGGTTTCAATAATCTTTAAAAAGAAAAGTTATTCTTCAAAAAAGATAAACTGTTTTTTAGGCATATACCTTAATGGAATTACTTAGATATTATTTTTTAAGAGATTCAATTAATTTTGAATTTTATTTAAAAACTGTATTAAGTAAATTTATATAATTACTAGGCTTTTATTTATCAAAATAAAAATTATTTTGATAAGTTAAATTAAATATCATTTTGAGAAAAACTTATTAAATTCTTATTGATCCAAATAATATAATATGTGGTGTCATTGGACCTAAAACTTGTATGAATAGAAGGTATATTAAATGGGTTCATGTACAATACAACACATTTCACAAGTACTTCATTTATTGCAATTTGACTAAGATTTTAAATTTAATTTCTTCTTTTTTTATTTATAATTCAAAATATTATTATATATAAAAATTAATCTTTATATAATTGTATTGATTCAATTTAATTTTTTATCTAATTGAAAAGTGTTATATATTTTAAAAATTATTAAAATCTCTAAATATGTTCTATATATATATATATAGAGTAGAGAAACATGGTCAACAACCAGATTGTACTATATGTTTTGATTAGTCAAGTCCTTCATTAATGGATTAGATCAGAAAGAGAGTTGATAATGGTTGGATGAGAAGGGATATATCATATATGAATGAAATAAAGATTATTGGTAAAAGCTAGAAAAGGGAAAGTATACCAATTGATTACTAAATTCAAAAGCATAGCAAATTTTCTTCCTTTTTCCCTGTTGAAAAAAAATTTCTTCTTCTTTTTTCAAGTAATCATTGAAATCGCCTTCCACATAAAAGTTTTCATATGTTTTTGTTGTAACTATCTGCAAAATGTTTTGCTATCAGTTTTTATTTTTATTCATTAAAATATTTAAAATTATAACCTCTTTTTAAAAAAAAAAGTGACTAATTTTTTATTCGATAACTTTTCGGCGAACACTTCCTTACATTGATCTATTTATTTTTTTCATATTAAAAAATGGGATGTCTTTTTCACATCGATCTGCTCACTTTTTTTCTTTAACAAGAAAGGGAAGAAGAAACGACCATCATCAACTTGCTAGACGTGACCATACGAGTTCTTCTCAACTTTAGAATGTCTATAAAATCATAGCTAACTTAAGATGACTCAAATTCTTGACCAAAACACTAATCTCAAACCAAATGAAAAAGAACTGACTAAAGCGTGATCTAAGTGTTCTTATAGAAGACATAAATGTCTCAAAAACCATCCCTCTTAGAAATTGATTAAACCCATACCCTTATAGCTTGGTGAAAGCACATTCAATCACTAAGTTATTATCCTTAATGGTAAATTATCTAGTCACTTCATAAGTAAATTTTCAAAGCATTCTTTTAAAGAATAGGACTTCGGTTACTAAAAATAAGAGTAGTATTTTTTATCAATTGGACTAATCTTTTTAAATATGGTATTAAAACTTCTATAAAACTTCTTAAATTGCTTTTTATAGGATTCACATCACTACTTTGACCAATCATTTTAATTCTATTCCACATTATTCAAATTTTAGTTTTGAATACTCTCCAACAATGTAAATCTATTATCCTTAATAAAATTTGTTATTCAGAGCTCTTACCAAATGAGCAAGCAGAGCTAAGAGATCTATAAATCGAATGATTACATTTTTTTGGTTAAAATAGATACCAAAAAAATCATAATTAATATAACAATTAAAATCTATAGATGCATTGATATTTTAATAATGTCATTATTTTAATATTTAAATTATTATTAAATAGATATTATTTAAATTATTTTATATTTTAGAGTGTCAATAGAATCTAGTCAATTATGATATTTAAGAGAAATTTAGTTAGACAAAATTGAGGTAACATTAAGAACATAATCTGCCCTCTTAATAAGCATATAATATAAGCTCAAAGCCTAAACCATAAAAGAGACTTAAAACCATCAAAGTGGTACAAAATTCACTTAAATACTCCTCTCACAAGATGAAACCATGTACCACATAGTTTAATAGTTCTCATCCTCTCACCATCACTATAAATACTTTATTGTTTCGTTATGGAAAAGTGAACAATGGTGAACGAGAGAGCAAAATAGAGAAGAAAGAAGAAGCAATTTTCTTATTACTTATGCCTCAAAGGAAAAGGGTACAAAGCTGTGCATATATACGAGAGCTATACAAAACCCTTGCTAAACCCTAATAGCTTCCAGCTGAGCAAAAAATGCAGCTAATATGGTTGAAAAGGTTAAGAAATAAAGGAATAAAAAAGCGAATATAAAGATAAAAATAAAGCAAAAGAATATACAAAGGAATATAAGACAAGACTATATATTTCACATCCCCCCTTGAGTTGGAGCTTGGTGTGCATCACTCAAGCCCAACTTGGATAATAAATTTTTGAATTGTGGTCCTGTGAGTGACTTAGTAAAGATATCAGCCAACTGATGTCTAGTGAAAATATGTTGAGGAAGAACATAACCTTTTTTATGCTTGTTTCCTACTAGATGACAATCAATCTCAAGGTGCTTTATTCTTTCATGGAAAACCGAGTTGGATGTGATGTGTAATGCAACTTGATTATCACACTAGAGGGAAATAAAAATGAAAAAAGAGATATGAAAATCTAAAAGAAGATATGAGAGCCATTGGAGTTCACATACGATCATTGCTAAGCTACGGTACTCTACTTCAACTAAGGACCGAGATTTTGTACTGTGTTTCTTAATTTTTTAGGAAATTAAAGAGGCTCCCAAGTATATACAATATTCTACTATAGATTTCAACTATCTACACAACCTGCCCAATTTGCAACATAGAAGCCTGCAATAGAATAGGTGTTATCAACTGGAAAATAGAGCCCCTTCGATAGTGTCCCCTTCAGATATTTTAGTATGTGTATTGCTGCATCAGAGTGTGTCTGAAAAGGAAAAGTTACAAATTGGCTTAATTATTATACTGAGTAGGAGATGTCTGGTCTTGTAAAATTGAGGTACAATAATTTTTCAATGAGACGTTTGTATTAGGCAGGATCTTTTAGTGGGTCTCCAGAAGTTTGTGAAAATTTTTGGCCCTTTAAGAGGCGTTGCTGCTGGTTTTGCTCCTATGAGACCAACATCTTTAATTATGTCAAGAATATATTTCCTAGCAACCTCATGGCCTAAGAAATAACTAACATGGTCCAAGTCCCTCATAGTAAACATAAAGTTGAGGAATTGTTTAGTGGCAACAATATCTGATTCCTTTATTCCTGTAATGAGGACGTCATCGATGTAGACCAACAGAGCTAGAAAGTAACTGGGTTTTGTTTTGGTGAAGAGGCAACAATCATGTTTTTATTAAATAAATCTAAAGGCTTCAAGTTTGGTGCAAAACTCCTGATTCCACTGTCTGGAGGCTTTCTTCAAACTGTACAAAGATTTTTTAAGTTCGCAAACATCTCTTGGCTTAGCTCTGGTATAGCCCTCAGGTGGCATCATATAAACTTCTTCATCCAAGTGACCGTGCAAAAAGGTGTTATTAATGTCTAGCTGGTGTACTGGCTGAGTTCTAGCTGTAACAATAGCAAAAAAAAAAAATCTAACAGTCACCATTTTCGGTACTGATGGGAAGCTTTATGTGTAATATACAACAACAACTTATTGTATCCTTTTGCCACTAAACCGCCTTGAATCTTTCTATGGAGCTATCTGGATTCAGCTTAGTTTTGCATACCCATTTGGGTTTAATGGGAATTTTTCCAACAGGTAAGGAAGTTACTTCCCAGGTATCATTTTGCTCTAAAGAATTACTTCTTGTTTCATTGCAATGACCCATTCACTATGTCTGCTACTCTAAGTATAAGATTTAGGTTCTTGGATGCAAGACACATTAGTTAAAAATCCATATAAGTGCCAGAAATGAGGAGCTTTCAGATATGGGAATGTGAGTGGTATATGCATAGATGTTATGGTGCAGTTAACAATGCCTGAGGCTTCCTATATAATAGATAAATTATCCGAAACAACAACATTAGTCATAAAATCATCCAACCACACAAGTTAGGTTCTAGATCGAAGGTTGTGTCTTAGAGGCTGTGGTGTCTGTGTTTGAGCAGGAGAAGGTTGAGCTTCTCTTAAGAATGAAGAGGAAGCAGTTTGACAAGGTTCAAGAGTGGGTTCAATATCTGTACCAGATTCTGGTAATAGAGGATCAAGTTCTTCTACACTAGGCATTGGTGGATTGTCTTATAGTATTTGATCATTTTGATCTGTATTTGATTTGGAGAATTGGGGCTCAATTTCTAAATTACAGGAGATAGAAGGTAACAGGGTATTTTTGACATCAGTGGGTTCATTTTTGTATGGAAATACATCTTCATGGAAGATGACGCCTCTATTGTTGTAAATTTAGTAGTTCTCTAAGTCATACACTGTGTAGGCTTTCTGACCACTGGGGTACCCAAAGAATATGCATTTAAAAGCTCTCTAAGTGAACTTGGCTTTGTTGGGGTTAGTATTTATGATGTGGCATAGGCAACCAAAAATTCTCATGGTGTTATAGTTTGGTGGTTTGTTGTAGAGTACCTCATATGAAGATTTCTAGTTCAGTAAGACTGTAAGGAGTCTATTTATGATGTGTGTGGCCATGAGAAGGGAATGTGCCCAAAATTTATGTGGTATGTTGGATTAGAACATTAAGGCTCTAGCTATTTGGAGTAAGTGTTTATGTTTCCTCTCAACGATGCCATTCTATTGAGGGGTGTAGGGGCAACTTCTTTGATGATGAATACCAGGTTTTGCTAACATAGTTTGAAATTCTGTGCTCAGAAATTCAGTGCCATTATCTGTCCTAATGCTTTGATTTTGGTATCAAATTAGTTCTGAATTAGGGTGAAGAAGGTCTCAATGATAATGGTTGTTTGGTCTTTGTATTTAATCATAAAAGTCCAAGTAGTATTGCTATAGTCATTAACAACAGTAATCATGTAGGGGGTATTAAGTAAGGATGATTGTTGATATAGCCCCCACAAATCCAATGGATAAACTCAAATAGTCTGACTAATAGGAAAGGGTAATCTGTGTTGTTTGGCTTTATAGCATACATCACATCGTTCAATAGTGTCATCACATCATTCCAAATCAAGTAAAAATTTCATATGATCCATAGTAGTAACAGATGCATGCCCTAGTTTGTAATGCCATATGGTAAGCAAGATGATTTTCTTTTATTCAAGTTTTCAGTCACAGCACAAAAGGTGTTACAACGAGGGTCAATATTCATCAAGCTGCTTTCATCCAACATATATAGGTTTTTTACTAATCTACCAATTCCTAGAATAGCTTCAGTCTGTTGATCCTGCACATAATAATAATTTGGATGAAAAAAGGAACTTAAGTTTTGCGGATTCAGCCAATCAATGCTTTGTTATGAAGAACATTGGTCGAATGAATTCTTGGGCTAAAATGAATGTCTCCGATGTTCTCAACTAATCTTGCATTTCCATATAAAAGGTATACTAGTATAAGACGTTTGGTTTTTCAGGCTTAATGAATTTATGAATGTCAGTGCAAATATGGCTAGATGCTCCTATATCTATAATCCAAGATCCTATTTCTATATGTTCATAAAAAAAAAAATAAACGAGGCAGTGGCCATACCTACAAAATCACCAAGGTGGGAAAAATTGACTTGTGTTGCGTCCATCTTCATCTTTCCTTTGATCAACTTCATGACTTCATGCTGGATCAAATCAGTCAAAGCAGCATTTGCATAAGCTTCCTTTGGCAGATCATTGTTCAAATCAAGAGGTGAATCCACAACATTTGCCATCTGTTTTGCAATTTCTTGTCCTCTTTTGTTCTTTAGATATTTATACCAATTTGGTACTCTAGTAATCTTAAAACAAGTATTCTTGGAGTGTCCCTTTTTGTTGTAGAAATCACAATGTTTGTTCTTCTGGCAGCTCTCCTTGGTATGCTCGGTGTTGTTGCAAACATCACAGTGTTTGTCTCTCTTGTTGCCATCATTTCTATTATAATTTCGAGTCCTCACTAGCACTGTTGAGCTTTCCAGTCTTGAATTAAAATTAATCTGCACTTCTCTTTATTTTTCCACTCTAAGCACTAAGGAAAAAGTCTTTGTAATAGCAGGTACAAGGTCTATTACTAGGATCTAGTTTTCGATATTGTCACACGAGTCATTTAACCCCATGAGGAATTGTATAACCCTGTTGAATTCAGTTGTCTCAGTTACTACCTTCGATGCTCCATAGGTGCATTTTGGTACTAGGACCAAACAAGCAAGCTCATCCCACAACCTATTCAGTTTTGTATAGTATTGCATTAACTGCCATATTTCCTTACGAAATCGAACTGATCTCTCTCTATAGTTGATAGATAAGAGGTCCATTTGCTCCAATTCATCCCACAACTCTTTTGCAAATTTGATATAAAGAAAAGCTTCCATAATATCCTTTGATAACGAATTCAGAATCTAGGATGTGACCATACAGTCCATACTAATCCATTGGTCATAATCATCAGCATTATTTCTAACATTTTGCAACTTCTAGTAATGAAACCCAGTTTCATTTTTGCTCATAGAGCAAATTTTTTCCATGGAAGATAGTTATTTCCCGTGAGTGGTAAAGAAACAAGCACATCCTAAGATGATCGGAGTTTTAGAGATATAAAGGACTCCACTTGCACCATAACCAGCTTCTCTTGTGGTCATGTTTGACCCATTTCCAGAACTAGTATCAGTCCTGATTGCTTCTTGAGCAGTATTGCCTATTTCATTCGCCATTGCAGGTGGTATTCAAAAAATCTTTAGATATCGAGTCCTCTAAATCTTATGTTCTCATACCATGAATAATGGTGAACCAGATAGCAAAATAGAGAAGAAAGAATAAGCAATTTTCTTATTACTTCTACCTCAAAGGAAAAAGGTAAAAGCTGTCTATATATACAAGACCTATACAAAACCCTTGCTAAATCTTATCCTAACTAAATTCCTACTCAGCCAAAAATATAGCTAATATGGTGAAAAAGGGCAAAATAATAAAGGAAGAGAAAAAGGGAATACAAAGATAAAAAATAAAGCAAAAGAATATACAAAGAAATATAGGAGAATACTATATATTTCACTAAAGGACTTATGGATGTTTGACAAATTTCATCCTTTTATTTATTTTGACAATCTTAGAGAATTGATAACTCTTTCTTTAACTTTTTCTTTCTAAGTTCACTACATCCCCTTCCATTACACTGCTTCTCCCCCACTACTATCACTACCACTATACACCATAACTTACTGCTCATTTGTCATATGGACCACCCTTTTGAGCTATCACTGCGTGTTTATATTTTTTCAAACATTTGTTTATCTTTTCTCCCATGTATTGGTCTTTCCTATACTAATATACTCTATGTTATGAAGAAATAGACTGAAAGAAACTAAATTCATCCTATATAATTCAAACACAACTTAACAAACCCTAGGCATCTCATAAACTATAAAGAAAGGCCTAAACAATAAATTAATATCATAAAACCACTTTTGAACTAGTGGTAAACCTAAATCTATTGAAGATTATAAGAAAAAGTTATATATTAAAAGGAAAATGAAAATGATTAAGATTTAAAATCTTGATAGGCTATTTATGCAGCTACAATATAAGGCAGTGAACTTATCGATGCAGTCTAGCACTAATGGCGAGTATCAAGGTAGTAGTCTCGGGAAAGTGAAAATTCAGAGTTACTACTTCGTTCTTTGTTATCTAACATAAAATATATGATGGATGAATTCTAAATTTACTAATAACTGAAAACTGAGTTCTAAATGAGATACAAGAATGAATGAATAAATGAAACAATCAAGACAAGAAAGCAAACCCAAAGGGAACCTAAACTAATTGGCAATTAAACAAAAGATAACAGATTGATGAATCCAATTATTGCTACTCGTGGACGAATTTTTAACTGAATTCCATCTCCTTCTCGAGATAACCGAATTCCTAAACCTAAGAACCTAAAGTTGGAATCTCTTCCTAACGATCGATTATTAAGTTAGCATTAAGCTTTAATCCGCCTCTATTAAGCTTTGTTAATTCTTAATCCGGCTAGTTAATTACCCTTATCTCTAAGTGGTCATTAACCAGTTCTTGCTATTCAAAATTCCAATTACTTAATGAATTTCTCAATTACAGAAAGCAATCTAAAGAACACAATTCACAATGTTTCATGAATAATGCGATATCTTATTAATACTGAAAGCAAGAAGAATACAAAAAGGAACTCAAACAATCCAACAATTTAGTACTAAGCCAACATAGTAAGGAAATCCCAATAGGTTTAATCGATCTAGCTACACATGTTCATGTCTAAAACAACTAGGAATTCAATAACAATGAAAGAATAAAGAAAATGAAACAGATACACCATTTTCCTTCGAATTGGATGAATAGCTCAAAATCCCCAAATCTGAATGTTGAACCCTAAATTGCCTCTTGAATGCCTCCAAATCCACTCTTGATCTTCAATGTGATGTTTAAACCAATGTAATCCTTCTTTCAATAGGCGCAATAGTCTCCCAAAGTCGAATATCGAAGTCTGGAAAAAGGGTGGCTCGTGCATGTATGTGAGAAATTAAGTTAGAAGATCGCACCCCCAGCTCAATAAATCGCATTTGCCTATATAAATGTCTCAACACGGGTAGAGTCCAGGCCGTGCTAGACCTCCGAGTCCCCCAATTTAGGGCTTCTTCTTGGTCGTGCCCTCGCCGGTGCTGAGCCACCACGGGCTATGATGGAGGCCGTGGTGGCTTCGAAAATCATGCCAAAATGGCACTCTTGAGGGTCAATTGTTGATGGTTCAGCACGGCCAGAGTCCAGGCCATGCTCAACCTTGGAATGCTAGCCCTTGCTTAATTTTGATGGATTCTAGTCCGCATTTGCGCTTATTTCCCTTGACTACTGATAATGTCCATCGATAATCACCTGAAACATGAAAGGAACTAAGACACATGTTATTCTAGCATAAAATAAGATAACTATGCACAAAAGTACAAGTAATTGGGCATATAAACATGTGTAAAACAATGCATATCAAATCACCCCACACTTAAGCTTTTGCTTGTGCTCAAGCAATCAATAACTCAATACATATACAAGCAACAATCACCCCTCAAAATCCATGCTAAAGTTCACAACTTAACCTTATTTAACATATAAAGAATGAAACTCAAGTAGCTAAACAAATTATACACCTTCAAAGAAGAACTATAATAATATCATCTCGAAGTACAAGTTATATAACAATTTAGCATTAAGGACTAGGAACCATTGCTTCACAGGGATCTCTCAAATCACTCACAGTGTTTACAGGTAAACAAAAAGATTCCATCAATGAAGCTGCACCAAACCTGTTTACCATAAGCTTGCTTATAAATCCCATCTTCGCTACTGCGAATCAATGAATGCCAAAATCAAAAGGTCTTTACAAGGGTTGAAATGTGGCTAAGGTAAAGGTAAGAATATTTAGAAAGAAGTGTAAAGTATACTGAAAAATCATGTAATTATTTAGAATGAATGTTTCAGGAGCTGAATGCCAAATCAACAAAAGTACTCACTAAGCCTTATTTGAAGTAGAGGATGCTTAAAGAATTGAATCCAAAAGAGAAAAGAGCTAAGAAAGAAGCACAATAAACATTTATTTTATTATTTTTTTCTTTTTTTTATATGCCACTGCAGCTTACATAGAGGCTGCATGGTTAATGACACAAACAACGAGAATAGTTATACAATTTGGATTAAATGGAGCATTAAAGAATGATTAAAAGAACTAAGTAAATTTATAACAAAATTAGGCACTATGATACCATAAAAGAAGAAGCATAACACATAATTATTCAGTATACAGGGTGAAAGAAAAGACAAATGTAGAGAATGGTATAGATGTAGTGTATAGGTGTAAATCATGAAGAAAAGGTTAAGGCTCAAAACTGGCTGACTAATGGAAACAAAGGGTAGGCTTTTGGCCAGATATGGTGAATCCTAAGTTGCCCAAATCATGTAATGGTATTTAAAAATTCATGTAACCTCAACAAGCATTACAGAGCAAGTTCTAGAAATAAAATTACGTACAGCGCACACTCAAACAAGAAAAATCATGAGCATAATTTGCAATGGATTCTCAAATTTTGGTTCAAAAACTCACGTTTGAAGTGGCTAAAATTTACAATTGGTTTCCAGACTTATCAATTGAATTATCACATAAATGGTATAAGAGATTGGAATAATCAAAGTTCAAAGATAAAGGCTTAAAATTTGCAAAGAACTCAAGCAACATCGGTTTAACCCAGCCAAAGTGACATATTGAATACAGTGAAATTGCTTTCCAGGAACAAAAATCGAGAGGGATAATCAATTTCAAGTATATGAATTAAATTATTAATTACAAAAGAACAAACTAAGTTTAAACGATATGCATAACATAGGTCCTAACATCCTAAAAATAGATAACACCAGTGATAGCAATTTCAGACACATCCAAAAGTCATAGGAAAGAGAAAAGAGAACACGGTTTACCCACACCCACCCCACACTTGAAGAACACACTCTCCTCAGTGTAAAACAAAGTGGGTACCTCGCATAGGATGTACAAATAAGGAAAGCAAAATCAATAGTATCTAGGTAGATGACATGTATGAAAATAAATTAAATCAAAGCAGAAAATAAAAAGAAGATCTAGGGGGGCTGCCTTGATTATCCACCGAGGTTGATGAAGTGGAAATTCGGTAGGTCCTCGGCAAGAGCCGAAAATGAAAAATAAAGAGATAATAGAAATTGAAAATAAAAATTAAATATAATATGAAAACTAAAACTAATAAAATGTTTCAAAACTAAAAAAAAATAAAATAAAATGTTAAAAACATAAAATAAAATTTGGGGTGCCTCCCAAAAGCGCTTCTTTTTGTCTCGAGTCGTTTAGCTGGACTCGATAACCCCTCCTTTCGCGTGCAGGTTTAACTTGCTCTACGGTCCAATCACCAGGTTATTACTATCATTATAAGAATGTGGATTGAGCAATAAGTGAGGCTAATCCTTGAATTGTCAGCATTTTTCCAAGCGAACCCTTGTAGGTACTCCCTCAGAAAGGGTAAAGGCATCTCCCTCTCCTTAGGTGTCAAGTCCGCTGCTAGACCGACAGGCAACCTAATATCCTCATTCAGATATGCATAGTTGAGATGCTGTGGAAGATCTTTCAGCTCGAGGACTGGTGGTTCCTCAAGTTATGGTCTCAACTGATGCACACCTACCCTGTCAATCTCACGAAACTCCCCAGTATTGTCGCTTGACTCGTGTGCTAACCAAAATTCAAGCTGCTCCAATACCTCTTCATTTGACAGCTCATGCCCATCTTCCATTGGCAAAGCAACTTCTAAAATGTCTACTCGATCATAATTAGACCTCCTGGTCACACATTGCCTGTAATGAACAAGGTAGTAATAACCCAAAAAAATAAATAAATAAATAAAATAATAACAAAAATAGAAAAGAAATAAAAAATATATATGGTTAAAGCAACAAATAACAAATCTCACTCTAGTTTTCAAACATTCCCCAGCAACAGCGCCAAAAACTTGATAGGCTATTTATGCAGCTACAATCTAAGGCAGTGAACCTATCAATGCAGTCTAGCACTAATAGCGAGTATCAAGATCATATTCTCGGGAAAGTGAAAACCCAGAGTTACTACTTCGTTCTTTATTATCTAACCTAAAATATATGAAGGATGAGTTCTAAATTTACTAATAACTGGAAACTAAGTTCTAAATGAGATACAAGAATGAATGAATAAATGAAACAATCAAGAGAAGAAAGCAAGCCCAAAGCAAATCTAAAGGGAACCTAAACTAGTTGGCAATCAAACAAAAGATAACAGATTGATAAATTCAATTATTGTTGTGGATGAATTCTTAACTGAATTCGATCTTCCTCTCGAGATAACTGAATTCCTAAATCTAAGAACCTAAAGTTGGAATCTCTTCCTAATGATCGATTATTAAGTTCGCGTTAACCTTTAATCCACCTCTATTAAGCTTTGTTAATTCTTAATCCGGCAAGTCAATTACTCTTATCTCTAAGTGATCATTAACCAGTTCTTGCTATTCAAAATTCCAATAACTTAATGAATTGCTCAATTACAGAAAGTAATCTAAGGAACACAATTCACAATGTCTCATGAATAATGCGATATCTTATTAATACTGAAAGCAAGAAGAATACAAAAAGGAACTCAAACAATCCAACAATTTAGTACTAAGCTAACATAGTAAGGAAATCCCAATAGATTTAATCAATTTAGCTACACATATTCATGTCTAAAATAACTAGGAATTCAATAACATTGAAAGAATAAAGATAATGAAATAGATACACCATTTTCCTTCGAATTGGATGAATAGCTCAAAATCCCCAAATCTGAATGTTGAACCCTAAATTGCCTCTTAAATGCCTCTAAATCCACTCTTGATCTTCAATGTGATATTTTAACCAATGTAATCCTTCCTTCAATAGGCGAAATAGTCTCCCAAAGTCAAATATCGAAGTCTGGAAAAGGGTGGCTCGTGCATGTATATGAGAAATCAAGTTATAAAATCGCACTCCGAGCTCAATAAATCGCATTTGCCTATATAAATGTCTCAGCACGGCCGTGGTCAAGCCCGTACAAAGTCCAGACCATGCTGGACCTCAGAGTCCTGCAATTTAGGGCTTCTTCTTGACCGTGCCCTTGCCGGTGCTGAGCCATCACGGGTCATGATGGAGGTCGTGGTGGCCTCGGAAACTATGCCAAAATGGCACTCTTGAGGGTCAAGTGTTGATGGTTCAGTAAGGCTAGAGTCCAGGCCGTGCTCAACCTTGGAAAGCTAGCCCTTGCTTAATTTTGATGGGTTTTGGTCCGTATTTGCGCGTATTTCCCTTGACTGTGGATAATGTCCATCGATAATCACCTGAAACATGAAAGGAACCAAAACACAGGTGATTCTGGCATAAATCAAGATAACTATGCATAAAAATGGAAGTAATTAGGCATATAAACATGTGTAAAACAATGCATATCAAATCTAAACTTCACTAACATGAATTTAAATGGAGTTGATTTAATTAATCTTAATAGTATTTTCTTATTTTTAAAAGTTGATTCATAAAAATCTTATTTTAAACTTGTGCAATTTAAATTTCTAATCATCATTTCATCCAAAAATAATTTTTCATAATATGCTACGTTTATTGTCCGAATATTTTGGGAAATTTAATTTTGGATAATATCAAATATAATATATTGAAGAGAGAGAGAGAGAATCATCGGGTGGAGTGAATAATGACATGTCAAGGTTGTTGCCCTTGGAACCAAGGGGGAGGTTGAATTGGTAACCTCAAATTGTAAAAATAAATTGAGATAGGAAACACATAAGGACTTAAGAAAGTATTAAGAGATTTGGAAGAGAGTTAGGGTTAGAGAGATTCACACAAAGGTTTATATTGATTTGGGGATAATCCTCCCTACATCCACTCATCAAGATCACACTTGAGTATTCCACTATAATCTTTAAAATTACAACATTTGGATTTTGCAAGTTCACCCAACAACTTAATATTTTCTAAGGCTAACACTTAACCTCTTCCCTTAGTGAACTAATCCCTCACTAAGTCCCTTAACCCTTTAGTATTAATGGTTACTCAACAACCAATTCTTTATATTTTTAATGTCTCAACTCACACAACAATCCTTTAGAATTTAGTTGAATGAAGAGATTTAACTTAATACATTGTACAAATAATAAAAATCAAGTGTAAAAAGTTGAGAAAATAAATTTATAAGAGTTTTGGGTATAATAAATTCAAACACACGTGTCTTAAGTCTTTATGAGGGGTATTTATATACTTACCAACCTCTTAGAAACGTTATAATGCTCCATCGTGCCCATATGTCACGCTCGCGCTTGCCAAGGGGATGTTCATAAGCACCCTCACGCTTTTTGTCGCATAAGTGCCTGCCAACTTTAAGTTTTAGTCTCTATTTGAACCACCCCTCACGCTTTTGGAGACGTTGACTTATTGATTGCCTGATGTCTCTTTTTCTGTGGAGGCTTGTTAGAAAGTCTTCCCTTAAGGTTGGTCAACTTTGACCATATAAAAACTGTCATAGTGCTTTTTAGGCGCCCTCACGTTTTTTAGGTCTTTTTACTAAACTTTCTTGATAGCTTAAGAAAAACTTGCCTTATGAGTGAATTCATAATATACTAACAACTATACACTTAAACATATTAGCTATATTCAATTTGGGTGTTAAGATCAAAATAGAGATCAATTGACCCTTAGGCTGCAATCTCCTTTTTGATTTTAATAACCAAATTGATAAGGAAGATAAAATTGAATGATTATAAGAGCAATTGGATGAGTAATGAGTAGGATTTAAAAGTTGGAAATAAATTGCTTTGAGTTCTAATTAGGATAGTAAGAAAATACAAGTAAACTCATATTTACTTAGACTAAATTGCTCCCCCTTGATTTGACATCCCTTTTATCTTTATTTCTCCTTTTTTTATTTGTTAAATAATTAATTTTGTTATTCTCTCCATCTTTGGCAAAAGCAAAAGATAGAGAACAAGATAAAATGAAAAGCATAACATAAAAGAGCAAATAAGGAAGAGATAATTACATTAATAAATAATAAGAAAATATAACTAAAGATGTCTGATCAAGAAGAAGCTAATACATGAAAAAGATATGTTTTGAAAAAAAAAATAGAAAAGAGTAAAGATGGTCAATCTTCTTCTTTATCCTCTTCTTCCTCTTCCTCTTCTTGAATCATAGATTCATTCCCTTTGCCTTTACTACTTGAACTAGTATGAGTAGGGAAAATGGTGCATCTTCTTCCTCCTTCTCGTGATCTTCAACATAGCAATGAAGGATCTTGTGGAATTTTTGAATTTTTACTAAGTTCGCATGTAAGTGATGGAGGTAGTTCCAAATTCTCTCCATTTTTTTTAGAACTTTGTCTTCGAAAGAGAAAAAAGGTTGGCCTTCAAAGCTAGAGGGTGTAGGATCACTTGGGATTCTATGATCCTTTTTCCTCTTTTTCCTATCATTTACAACTCCCTAATAAGTAAAAAGAACTCAACATCTAATTCCTACGTAGGGCCAAGTCTAATTACCTTTGCATGCTCAAGAAATAGCAGACCTAAAGAGATGGGAACTATTGGAAGAGTCAGATAGGTTTTGTTAAGAGAGATAAGGAGTTGAAGGTGTTTGGCTATTTTTTTAATATGGGAGAACACAAGAATAGCCTCTTTTTGAGTGTTCCCAGGATGAATTAAGAAAGAAATTGGAGGTTAGGATCCTCTTACCATGAATCATGGCATAAAGAAAGAGGAGATCCTTTTGAGATACTTTCTCCATCCCGTTACCCCTTGCATAGATATTGGAGACAATCATCCTATGCATTGCCCAATGTGAGAGAGGCTTGAGGTCTTTAGAGAGGGAGTCTTTGGAATGGGTGTCTTTATTAGAAATTTGTCTCCAAAATTATGAAGGAGAGTAAGACATTTTTATAAAGTTTTCTATGATCCTCATAAGGCCTCTCTCTTGAAAACCAAAGATGAAGGAGAATTGGGTTCTAAAAAGGTTCTGTTTCTTTCCAAAAACTCTAAACCTATTCTATAGTATTCATCCCCATCCTCATTTTTATTGATTACCAAATAGGAGAGAAATTTTCTAGTGAGATTTTCATACCTTATGTCTAAAGATTAGGGTAGAAACAATTCCATTAATCCCATATTATCCAATAAATTATGGACCTCTTGAGACACTCCAAGCTTGATAAAGGATTATTTATCAAAAAATCTATTAGCTTAAACCTCCTTTCTCTCTACTGTCATAAATTTGATTCTGGTCTCATCATTAATGTCCTCCATTCCTTCTTGAATGGTTTGAGAAGGACCTTTTCTAACGAATTTTCTTGACCTTATGGTTGTTAAAGGAAGAAGTTGAACAAGATTGTAGAAAATGAGAGTAGAGAGAGAAGGATTTTGAAGTTTGAAGTTGAAAATTCTTTTGAAAAATGATGAATTTTCATAAAATGTGCTTTATATAGCCTTAGAAGATGTGAGAAACGGTAAAAAAAGGGCTAGATTTGCATTAAATCATTTTCAAAAATGTTATAACGGCTAGTTTTTATAGACATCAAGGAGAAGCACGAGCGTGCTTTGCAAGCGCGATCATGGAATTAAAAAAGTAGTCACAATGGCTGTAATTTTGCTAAACTGCGATCGCCTTTAGAATCACGAGCGGGCTTCAGAATCACGAGCACGCTTTAGAGGTCAGTTTCCAGTTTCATAGTGACTGTAAAGCGCGAGCCCGCTTTGTAGAAAAAGGAATGCAAATTTTTCAAATTCATGCAAGATTAGGGTTGATCACATTTTTTTGAGAGTATTAAAATGCATAGTGAGTTAGAATACATCTCATATGCAAAGTGAAATTTTAATACTCAATCATCAAAATAGAGATGCAAATAAAATATCTTCATACAAGAGTTTACTAAGTACTTCAAAAATTGAGAGTTAGAAATTTTTTACAAGAGGACTAACCTAGAGTACTTCCATCAATCATTTCTAATTCTCTTTTGAAGTAACCTAATATCTCATCATTAAAAGGTTTGATAAAGATATTAGCAAGTTGGTTAGTTGTATCAATAAATTCTAAAACAACATCATCACTTTGCGCATGATCTCTCAAAAATAACGTCTAATGTCTCTATGTTTACTCCTAGAGTGTTGAATGAGATTTCTAGAAAGATTTATAGCACTACTATTGTTACACTTTATAGGAATGTGATCAACCTCTTTTCCATAATCTCGTAATTGTTGCTTCATCCAAAGAATTTGAGTGCAACAACATCCTATCGCTACATATTGGGCTTCCACAGTGGAGAGGGCAACCGTCATGCTAAACCAAGACACTAAACACTCACCTAAGAGATGGCAAGTTCCGAATGTACTTTTTCTATCTAGAAGACTTCCCATGTAATCAGCATCCGAATAGCCTGTTATATCGAAAAATGATCTTTTAGGATACCAAAGTCCAAAATGCAAGGTCCCATGCAAATATTTCAAAAAAAAATTTGGCGGCATTCAAGTGAGACTCTTTAGGACAAGATTGAGATCTAGCACATAGAAAAACACTATACATAATATCAAGTTTAGAGGCGGTTAAATATAAGAGAGATTTGATCATTACTTCTATAGAGCTTTTCATTTACACTCTTACCCTTCTCATCTTTGTCCAATTTTGTTGTGACACTAATAGGAGTTTTCGCTACTTTGCAACTATCCATCTCAAATTTTTTCAAGAGTTCTTTTGCGTACTTAGATTGGTTGATGAATATTCCAACCTTGCTTTTATTTAATTTAAAGACCAATAAAGAATTTGAGCTCTCCCATCATGCTAATTGCAAATTCCCTAGTCATCAACATAAAGAAGTTCATTAGTAGCTCCAAACATAATGTCATCAACATAAATTTGAACACTCACAGTATCATACATTTGTTTCTTTATAAATAAAGTGGTGTCGACCTTTCCTTTTGAAAATCCATTGTCAATTAAAAAGGAACTAAGCCTTCCATACTAAGCTCTAAGAGTTTATTTCAATTCATATAAAGCTTTAGTTAATTTGAAAACGTGATTAAGGAATTTGTGACTTTCGAAACCAGGAGGTTGCTCAACATAAACTTCTTCTTCAATGAACCTATTCAAAAATGTATTTTTCACTTTCATTTGAAATAATTTAAAATTCATGTTGCATGCATAGGCCAAAAGTATTCTAATAGCCTCTAATCTAGCAATCAAAGTAAAAGTCTCATCATAATCAATGCCTTCTTTTTGGTTGTAACCTTTTGCAACTAATCTAGCTTTATTTCTAGTGATAGACCATTGATCATTTAGCTTGTTTTAAACACCCATTTACACACTAATAATTCGATGATCATTAGCATGACCGAGTCTTCTATGCCATAGCCAAGATTTATCATTAATAGATGCAAAACACTTGAAGGATTGATTAGCAACTTTGTGTAAGTAAATTGAGTAGGTATTCTCACTTCTTTTTCCTTTGAATACTATTTTGTCATCCACTAAGGTATTGACATAGCATCCATTGGAATAAAAAATGACTTTGTTACCTTTGTCACACAGTTGACTAACACTTAACAGATTATATTTTAATCCATAAACCAAGAAAACATCATCAATAAAAGATTGATCATCCTCGCCAATGGAACCAATGCTAATTACCTTACCCCTGGCATCATTTCCAAATGTGACTTTACCTCTATTATAGTTTTTGACATCTATAAAGAGGCTCTTGTCTCTGATCATGTGCCTTGAGCATCCATTATCAACATGCCAAATATTGTGTTTATGGACTTGAACTCTTATGCAATAGTGGCAAGTCATCTTTGAGATGTAAGAGGAGTTAGAATTGATATTCTTAGCCACCTTTTCTTGAGGTTTAGGCCTTAATGCATTCATCACATTATTGCAAGTGCATGAGCAAGACTCTTTAATATTTGAATACTTATATGTAAATGTATGTTTTGTTCCTTTAGGCTTAGCCTTTGGAACTTGTGATGTCTTTCCTTTCTTTAGAGAGGAAGGCTTAGTATGTGCTTTGCACTTTGAAATTGTTTTAAAATTACTTTCAACATTTGAAGGTTTAGTGGCCTTAAACAAAATTATTGTATGAGGTGTTAGGGATGTGGATGATGAAGATACATTGAACTGAAGTCCATGTCTCACAAGAGGAGGTCTTTGAGATACCACTAGTGTATCCAGAGA
Source organism: Ricinus communis (assembly GCF_019578655.1). NCBI lineage: Eukaryota > Viridiplantae > Streptophyta > Magnoliopsida > Malpighiales > Euphorbiaceae > Ricinus > Ricinus communis. The sequence continues at coordinate 12,578,571 of NC_063256.1, read as the reverse complement.
TTCCTTTCCTTTGTGTAACTTTGAGATGGAGTTCCTAAGCTCCTCAACTTTATTTTTTAAAGCATTATTTTCTTTGAGGAGTTTTTCATTTGAAATGTTATCCAATGAGTTCTTTAAGTCATCATCGGAGGTTTTAAAGAAATAATTTCTTTCTTTAAAGCTTCAAGATCTTTTTTAAAAATAGAGCATTTATTTTTATAGAAATTTAACTTTGTAAGCATATTTTGTAAAAGCTCATCCCCATCATCTAGCATATCATCACCATCACCAAAAGAATGAGAAATTGAACATGCAGAAGAAAAATTGCATAAATGAGAAGTGGAGCATACCTCATGAGACTCTTTCAAGTTGGCCATGAAGCAAAGGTTTGTTTCTTCATCTTTATCACTTTCATTGTTCGAAGATGAAGATGCATCACTCTAAGTGGCTTTCAAACCATTTTTCTTCTCTCTATTCTTTTCTTCCTCTTCAAGTACTTGGGACAATCCAGTTTGATGTATCCTTGCTTTCCACACTCACACCAAGTAACATCATCCTTTTTGTCTTTGCGAGACCTTGATTTGGAGAAGGACTTCTTGCTTGTAAAGGGCTTGTTGCTTTTTCTCTTCTTTGCTTTAAGAATCCTTTTAACATATTTGGTGATGAGGCCTACATCATCACCCTCGCTATTTGCTTCCATTTGATCTTCATCATCACTTGAGTCATCTTTTTCTTCTTAAGCTCTAGTGCTTGCTTTGAGTACTAAAGTCTTCTTCTTTCCCCCATCTATATCATATTCATTCTTAATAAGAGACATTTCATGAGTTAGAAGTTTACCTATAAGGACATCTATGGGAATCTTTCCAAGATCCTCATTGGCTTCTCTAATGCTAGCCACTCTAGCACCATATACTTGTCCAAAGGTAGACTCTTAGGAGTTTTATTGTTGATTTCCACAAGCTCATAATATTTTCCAAGCTTCCTCATATTGTTGATGATAGTGAGAAGCCTATTTGTCATGTCGGTGATAGATTCGTTTGGCTTCATCTTGAACATTTCATACTTGATGACGTACATTTAGATTTTCCTTGACTTGACTTGTTTAACGCCTTCATGATAATTCTCCAAGGTAGTTCAAATTTGATAGGTCATAGTGCAATGTTGCATTCTCCCATATTCTTCTCTAGATAGACAACTCACAAGAATGACTATTGCTTGCTTATTACTATGATTATGCTTCTTGTGAGCATCTACCCATTCTTTCTTCACCATTTTTAATTTCGGTAGAAGCCTTCAATTCCTTCATCATATAGTCCCACACTCTAATACCATATGAATCTAAATAGATTTCCATGCAAAATTTTTAAAAGGCATAGTCAGATCTATCGAAGAATGGCTTGAGATGTTGAGATCCTTCATTGGTTGCCATAGATCTGTACACTCGCAATGAAGCTTGAAAAAAGTGTTCGCACTCTCATACCACTTATTGTCCCTTGGATCCAAGAAGGGGAAGGTTGAAATAGTGACCTTAAATTGCATTAATAAATTGAGATAGGAAACACACAAGGACTTAAAGAAGAATAAAGAGATTTGGAAGAGAGTTAGGGTTAGAGAGATTCACACAAAGGTTTATATTGATTTGGGGATAATCCTCCCTACATCCACTCATCAATATCACACTTGAGTATTCCACTATAATCTTCAAGATTACAACCTTTGGATTTTGCAAGTTCACCCAACAACTTAATATTTTCTAAGGCTAACACTTAACCTCTTCCCTTAGTGAACTAATCCCTCACTAAATCCCTTAACCCTTTAGTATTAATGGTTACTCAACAACCAATTCTTTATATTTTTAATGTCTCAACTCACACAACAATCCTTTAGAATTTAGTTGAATGAAGAGATTTAACTTAATACATTGTACAAATAATAAAAATCAAGTGTAAAAAGTTGAGAAAATAAATTTGTAAGAGTTTTTGGTATAATAAATTCAACACATATATCTTAAGTCTTTATGAAGGACATTTATACACTTACCAACCTCTTAAAGACGTTATAATGCTCGCAAAGCTCATTAATACAAATTGGATGACTTGATAAAAAGTTGGCTATAGTCATGAAAAGCGCCCTCGCGTTTTCTGAAAAGAATCGTTAAGACTCCAACTGCTCTAGACACGTGGCTATGACTTGGCGATTAAAGTTGCAGTAGTCACTTATATCGCATTAAATGAAACCGCCCTCGCGCCCATAATGTCGTGCTTGCGCTTGCCAAGAGAGCGCTCAGGAGCCCCTCGCGCTTTTTGTCGTATAAGTGCCTACCAACTTTGAGTTTTACTCTCCATTTGAATTGCCCTCGCGCCCATAATGTCGTGCTTGCGCTTGCCAAGAGAGCGCTCAGGAGCCCCTCGCGCTTTTTGTCGTATAAGTGCCTACCAACTTTGAGTTTTACTCTCCATTTGAATTGCCCTCGCGCTTCTGGGATGTTGACTTATTGACTGCAACATGTCTCCTTTTATTTGGAGGCTGTCAGAAAATCTTCCTTTGAGGTTAGTCAACTTTGAGCATATAAAAAACGTCATCGCACTTTCATGGTCTTTTTACAAACCTTTATTAATAGCTTGAGAAAAACTTGCCTTATGAGTGAGTCCTTAATGTACTGTTAAGTAGACCCTCAAACATGATATTAGTTATATTCAATTTGGATGTTAAGATCAAAATAGAGACCAATTGACCCTTAGGCCAACAAAGGTGTTTCTATTATCCTATAATATTATTAAACTAATTTAATATCCATATTTCATGTGATAAATTTATATTATAAAATTTGAATAGTTATTAAAAGTAAATGCTAAATGTTTTATATATAATTAATAATAGGTTAATTTACCGATTTTGATGAAACAAATTTTAATTTCCTTTATCTTCAACTTATTTAAATTTTAGCCACATATACTAATGGCAAATATTGAATATCATTTGCTATATTTAAAATAAGAAAAATAACAAATTAAGATATTGTGCATATGATGTACATCTTGCATCTCCCCTTTATCATATGAAAATATAGATATTAATTTTAAAACTAATCACATATAAATTCAAAATTAAAGTATTGGGATTATTATTCTTCACATGCTAATATTTCTTTATCATATAAATTAAAATGATTTTTAAAAAGTTGACTAAAAGATAAAATTATGAGAAATTGACAAAAACTATTTAAAATTTCAATAAGAAAAAAAGACTTAATTTCTACATGTTTATTTTTTCCACATCGAAATGGATCAAAACCATAAAATTTCTCCAGCAATTTAGACTATGTTTAATATGATGTAATGAAATATGTAATATTTATTTTATTACTTTGTTTGGTATTTAATTCTTTCTGATATAATATAATAACAAATACATCATGTAATCAATTATCTTTAATTTGATGTAATTCTCAATATACATAAGATCTATGTAATTATGATTACTTATAATATATTTATATTTATATTTATTTTATTTTTTATTAATATAATTAAAATACCTTCATCTATCATCCACCCTCATTATCTTGTGACTAGTGATTGGATTCCGGCGACCGGCCACTAGATTCCGGTGACTGACTATTAAATTCCAGCAACTGGTTATATTTTAAAAAATAATAACTTTTAATATTATTTTTAAATAGTTTATGCAACATTTTATTTATAAACCAACTACTATAAATAAATTAAATATTAATATTCTAATCACATTATATTACATATATTTTTTCACTATATCCAAAGATGGTAATAGATTAATAAAGAGATAATAATAAAATATTGCTTATAATACATGATTTATTTTATATAATTAACTAATATTTTAGTATTTTATTATATTCTTAGTATTTATATATAATATATTATTAAAATCATTTAATAATATTTTAACTTATCCAAAAGACGAGCAGTTATCTAATTTCACTAATATTTTATTATAATGCATTAATAAAGAGATAATAATATGCTTTGAAATTAATCTGTCACTTATGCAACAATTAATAAAAGGATTGAAAAACATATTCAAAATTAAGAAAAGTGAAAAACAACACAATAAAGAGAGGTTTTAAAGAGAAATCAAAGTTCATGGAAAGCACAGAGCAGCAAAGAAAATCTAGTAATCACATCCATACAAGTGAAAATCTAAATATTTTAGAGAGTAAAATTTAGTTAAAAAGATATATAAAAATTAAATTTTTAAAAATTATCTTTTATAACGAGGCCTTATATTTTGCATCCTAAACCACATTGTAATATGGTTTGGCCACGCACTATACGTGAGTTAGGATTCTGATGCATGCTTTTTTCTTTTTAATTTATATTCATTAAATATATACTAAATATTTATTAATTTATGTTGATTAAAAATATACTGAATATTTATTGTTTAAACATTAAATATTTATTATTTTATTTTATAATATTTGTACCATAATATAAATATTTTTAAGATAATCTTATCTTGACTTCTCTTTTTATTTGCTAACTGTAAAAATAATTTATATTGTATCTATATTTTATATGTCCATTTAAATAATTTAATGAATATGGTGTTCATTATTAATAAATTTATGCCTATAAATGATAAATGCTTATATCAATCAGAAAAATGTTTCACTATGCATCACAAAATAATGAATCTTGTTTATATCAATCACAAAAATGTTTCGGTATGCATCACAAAAATAATGAATCTAACTTTCGTAAAGAATTTTCATTTGAGAAATAAATAGTTCATAGTAATTTGAAAAATATATATAAAGTTATAACTACTGAATTGACAAGAACAAATTAATCAATATATAGATCAAGTATGATGAACATCCTTCACTAGAATAATAAGAATTTAAAAGTTGATGAATACAAAATGAACAGCGTTATAGTAAACAATAAATATTATCACATGAATGATGAATATTGATGTCAATTATAAAAATATAACACTTTTGATAATGAAATTATCAATTACATATTGATGAAATACTTCAATTGTCAAATATGCAAAAAAATAGTTTTATTCACTAATAAAATAAAATTTTACAAAAAATTATATTATATTAGCTTTATTTATTTTATCATTTGCCGAAAGTATATCGATTTTAATTTTTTAGAGTATGACTAATTAAAATTTTTTTTACCAATTATGTTAATTTTTAAATTTTATCTACCTATAATATAATTATATGTATATTTTAAATTTTGAGATATAATTTTTTTTGGCATGTGTTACTATATTTTGACATATGTATTTATTTTTAATACATAGAATTTAAGTTTATGTATGAAGAAAATTAAGAAGACATTAAAAATATTTAATTTATTATTATTTGTAAGATATTATAAATAATTATAAAATATTAAAATTTTATTTAATTTTATCTATGAATTTAATTTACATTATTATTTAAAATCAAAATAATTATGACAACCGTACAACACCTAAATAAGAAGTTAATTTTTATAAAAATAAAAATATTTAATTAATATATAATATTAATTTTCATAATTTGTTCTATAATAATTGAAAATTTGAATTAAAAATTAAAAAAAAAAAAATAGAAGCAAAAACCTAAAGGCGCGGGACACACCCGCATATATGGTCCTACCTCCGACCCAAACTATAAGGTAGATCGAGGTGCAGGGTTTGTAGATCTAACTAATTATTTAAATTTTTTATGAGTTTTGAAAAGATAAATAAAGAAAAATCCTATAGATTTAATGATGAAAAAGACGTGAGATTTTCTTTTTCTTTAGTTATTAAATTTATGAAATTCTAAATAAATGAAGGGTAAGATGATAATTTTAACATTGGTTTGGTGTTTGTATTCTTTTTTTAAATTTAACATTCTCATTTTTTTTTAATTTTTTTATATTTCAACATATAAAGAGCGATACTTTTTATCAATGTATTATAATTAAATGGTTAAATACTTTAAATGATATTTCTCTTTCTCTCTCAATGTTTTTTTTTTTTCTCTTTCTCTTTTCTTTCCTTTTTTCTTTCTTATTCTTGTTTTCTTTTTTTCTTTCTCATTCCCACTAGAAATTATTTGACAAATTGCTAATAATCTCATAGTTAAATATTCTTTTTCTAGGAGTAATTTGGTAGGATATACCACTTTCTAGAAAATATAAATTTTAGTTTTTGTTTGAAATATATAGGAAAAATTCATTTTTGAAAAAAACTAGACAATCTAATGTTTTTTTTAGAGAGTTAAGTAAAATTTAATTAATCAATATATCTCTATTTAAGTACCTTAACAAGTGAAAATTATTATTTTTTTAATCAATTAAATCTAATAGCTAAGTATTAATTATATATTATTATTTTCTAAATTAATTCATTCCAATTAAATTTTAAGATGGTATAAATTGGATGAATTTTCTCTAGGATACTCCTAAATAGGTGAACATTTTCTGAGATCATGCTCTATAATGAACAATATTAATCTTTTCAAGTTTAATTCTTTGAACCTTTTTGGAAGTTTCATGAACTAGATTCTTAGAATTTGGAACAAATAATTGACCACATTCTCTAAGTTCTTGATCTTCGGTTTTTGAACCTTTTTTTTTCTTTCATAAAATACTTCAATTATTGTTAATTTACCCATGGAGAACAATATTTTAAACTGAAAATAAAAAATATTAACATTGCATAATATAATACAATTCTAAAAAACATCAAAACAATATGGAACTGCCACCACTTAAAGACTCTAAATAAATATATGAAATACTAATTTTATTATAAAGATCAAGAATAACTTTTTCAATTAAAAATATTGGCCTAATAGGAATTAGAGAATTTTTAAAAATGTCAATTTTTTAATATTTAAATCAGCATATATTACGTATTAAAATTTTCAGATTAAGATATTAATATTATATATTAAAAAGTTTAATGAGTGTTTATTAAGCATAGGAGTGATTTAGAGCCCTAGTTCTACTCTTATATATTAAAATTTTCAATATTATATTATTTATATATATTATAAAATATTTACATAAATTACATATCGAGATTAAGATATTAATATTATTATTAAAAAGTCTAATGAGTGTTTATTAAGCATAGGAGTGATTTAGAGCCCTAGTGATTGGGTTATTGTGCACCTAAATTAATTATACTTTTTGGAACAATTTCAAAGTGCATTTATACGCAAATTTATGAGTCGAAAATTATGTACAAACGTGGATCATAAAATTAAATTTGCAAAAGAAAATTTAAAATGAGTATTTTAAAATAGAAAAATACTCTTGTCCTTGAAGTTTATTGAAGTACATGATTTAAGCTCTTTAAATTAAATAATATATTATGACATCCTTTAGATTTATTAAAATATATTTGATCGACCCTTCAATTAAAAGTTGTCGTTAATTACTAATACAAAGACCATTATACTCTAATATAAATAATTGTAATAACACTTAGCCCTAACTCTAAATTGATATTTTCTTTTTGCAACTCTTTCTCTTTCAAGAATTCTTTATTTTTATGCAGTAGATTCTCTTGCACAATTATTGATAAGTCTATTATATAAATTTTTAGTTTGAAATATTTTATTTTAATAAAAAATTATTACATTATAGATATAAATTATAGATTAGACATTAATTGTGGCCCCTCATTTTTAGAAATTGTGATGTAAACCTTCTAAGGAAGAGAAGGATACACGCCAAGATCAATACTTATAAGGTTTGCCAAAAGATATTTGCGGAACTATCACCCTTATTTATAAACAAATAAGATCAATAACTATAATGGGATGAACTTAATTAATCCTAGAAACTAACAAGTTAATAGAATTAAATTAAGGTAGAAGTGAAATCAAAACCTAAACAATAAGCTTTAATCTCAAGAACACTTAAAGAAACTCTTTAAGCAAAAAACAAGGTTTTCTATTCAATCAAAGGAATATATGTGTTTGCCGAATTACATAACTCTATTTATAGAGTTTAAAATATATTAATCATAATCCTAGAATGACTAGGATATGTGGCCAAGATTCCTAAATAAATAAAACTTTGAATTAAAAGAAAAAAAAAACTCCTATTTTAACTTGGACTTGTTAAAAGAAAACTCCTAGTTTGACTTGGATTTTGATTTTGAATATTCAACCTTGGACTTGGGCTTTACATTTGGGCTTGAATTCAACATAAATCAGAGTTGATCTTCATGTCTTTACGTTGGGCTTTAATCCATGAATGAAATACAATTAATCAAAGTTAAATCTTGATCTTCTAAGTCCAACTCGCTATCCTTGCTTCTTGAATGCATCTTATCTATCACGTGGACCATGAAAGAACATATGGCAGCCTTGAATCTCTTGCTTCTAGCTCGTGTGATTGGACCCTCATACTTCAATGGATCCATTCGTAACTTGCTTGGTGGTAAAGGATCAGCCTTGATTTCATCAGAATGACTGATGATAAAGTAAAACAAGTAAGCTTATATGGTCCCTTACTTTGTTATTAACGATTTTTAACGGAAATCCATAATTTTTCAAATTAATTAATGGTAATTAGTTGCTTAGTTAATAGTAATCTATTAGTTTATTTAGACTACTATAAAAGGAATTTTGTCATTTTCATTTAATTTTGATTTCATGTAATTAGGGTTTAGCATATTTAGGGGTTTAGGTGAGTAGGGTTCTGAAGAATTAAGCCTCAGATATTTGGTAATTCTTCCAATTACGAGTAATTTCTGTTGGATTAAGTATATTTGTAAGTTAAGGTTTGTGTAAATTTTAGTAAGTAAACAGTCATGTTATGCAATTAATAGATTATTTTTTCAAGAAAACAACATATGCGGTTTGATCTTTCTTTGAGCATGCATATATAAATTCATATACACTAGAAGTGGAGTTTGATGGGAAGAAAAGAAGAATCTCTAATGGTGTGCCATATAAGTTTACCTTGTATGCTTTGATCAATGAATGTTATAAGTTGCTTAAGATCAATAGTAAGTTTAAAAATATGATAGCTGATAATGGGATTGTGTTGAGTACTGAAGTAGACATGAATGTAACGTATAAGGTGTGCTAGAAAAAACCATTCATTCCTATATGTGTTTATGAGAGTATTTATTCTATTGGCTGTGTGGGGGATAGAAAAGGAAACTGAGATTAGGCAGGATAAAGGGAAGGGGAAGATTAATAAAGAGACATGTGCTGGTTTTGATATAGATGGTATAAAGCTTGTTTTTAAATTAGAAAAAAATTATTCAGATGGAGAAGTAGTTGGTCATGGTGCAATTAGGACAAATAAACATAAGGAGATAACTGGTAATGATAATTTTAGCAATACCTCAATATTTAATATAGAGACAGGTCGAAGCGGTGGGGCAATTGATAAGCTTATAACTAAAGATGGAGGAAAAGTTAGAACTAACAAAAATAAAAGAGAATTTCTGAAACATTTTCTATATAATTTCACTAAAAAGAGTTTACAATATATAGATAAAGAATAATAAGATTCTTTAATCCTAGGGTCTAATATAATAAACATAATCAAATCCCTTAATACTAGGCATGTTATAGGAAGAAATATAACAACAATTACAATAAGAATATATACAACAATAATGAAAAATCTAGAGAGATAATCATGGGATATACAACTATATAAAATAATAAATAAGTAAATAAGAATATATTGACATCCCCTCCTCAAATTGATGCAGGCAAGTTTATTAATATTAATTTGCTACTATGAAACTTTTTTTGTTGGCGTATCTAAGCTTTTGTAATGACATCAACAATTTAAAGATCAATAGTAAGATAAGGAAGAATAATAACACTTCAAGTAAAGTACCTCCTTAATGTTGTGACAGTCCACCTCTATGTGCTTTGTACATTCATGATATATTAGATTGGCAACTATTTGAATGATACTAGTATTATCACCATAAAGTGAAGTAGGATCAATTTGAGAAAATCTAAGCTTGAAAAGAAGACCACGTAACCACATAATTTTAAAACAGGCTGCAAACATGGCTTTATACTTAGCTTTGTGGAAGATTTAGAGACACAGTCCTACTTTTACATATCCAAGAAATCAATGCATCTCTAAGAAAAATGCACCAGCATGTTGTAGACTCCATAGTATATGGGCATCCAACCTAATTTGTGTCATTATACGCAGTCAAATGAAAAGCAGATCTTGTAGGAAAAAAGAACCCACGCATAGGTAACCCAATTAAGTATTGAATAATGTGACTAACTGCAACAAGATGAAGATGTTGATGTGATTGCATAAATTTACTAACTATATGGACAATATATGAAATACAAGCCTTGTAATAGTTAGGCAGATAAGACTACCAACAAGTTGTCTATATAAGAATGGATTATGCAAAGCTCGCCTTCATCTTTCTAGTATTTCACATTCACCTGCATTAGTATATCAATGGTAGTAGCATTCTTTAAATCAATTAAATCAATGAGATCTTAGATATATTTATATTGATTTAAGAACAAACAATGATCTCGAGAGTGAACTTCTAGCCCTAAAAAATAGGTGAGATGCCCAAGATCTTTCATTTAAAATGTACCATACGTTATATTTTGAAGCTGAGTGATCAACCCCTTATCAGTACTAATGATGATAATATCATCAACATAAACTAAAAGAAAGGCCATAGCAATAGTTTTCTTATAAAAGAAGAGAGATGAATCATATTGACTTTGTGTGAAAGAGAAGTTGAGGTACAAACTTCTTAAACTAGGCTGTAGGTGCATATGCTTTAACCCATACAAAGGGTGCCTTAGCTTGCAAACTTCATGAGGAGCCGTCTTGACATACCAAGTGGAAGTTTCATGTAAATCTCTTCTTTAAGGTTCCTATTCAAGAAGGCATTTCTTACATTAATATGATGTAAAGGCTAAGATTTAGAGGATGCAATAGCGAGAATGGTTCTCACTGTGGTCATCTTAGCAATTGGTGCAAATGTTTCTTCATAGTCGAGGCCATATTCTTGTTTATTACCAAAAGCAATCAATCGAGCTTTGTGTCTATCTAAAGAGCCATTAGACTTAAGTTTCATAGTATAAACCCACTTATTACTAAAATATGTGGCTTAACATTTGGAGGATAAGAAATAATGTCCCAAAATATGATTTTCCTCAAGTGCTTGGAGTTCTGCTTCCATTACTTATTGTTAACACTCATATTCCATAGTCTGTTTATAAGAAGTGGGAATATAGATATAAAATAAAGTAGTAAACATAGCCACAAGGGTTGAAAAACCATACATATCTGGAGGTTTGTGAATTCTAGAACTTCTTTAAAGAGGAGGTGGATCATTGGAAATGGGTAGAACAAGATCAAATACCACAGGAAGATACACAAGAACCTCATTGAGACCTATAGAAGGATCAGATGCAAGAAGAGTGTCTACAATAAACATAATTAGGTTTAAATCTTTGTATCGATGTTGACAACTTAGGAAAATATGGTAAAATAGATAGATGAAGCCCTTTTTGTGCTAAAGAAGGGCTGATTTTTTTTTAAAAAAAAAGTTACATTCCTAGTGACATGACTTTGACAGGCATGAGGATCGTAGCAAAGAAAGCCTTTTTGGGCACCAGCATATCCTAAGAAAGCACATTTAGCGATTATGCGGTAAGTTTATTTCTCTCATGTGTAGGAAGGTGCACAAAACAAACACATCCAAAAATATAAAGATTAGAATATTTTTGTGTATGCTCAAATAAGCGAAAGTATGGAGAATCATTCTATAAGTTGGGTGATGACAATCTGTTAATCAAATAAAAAATATTAGACAAAGCTTCACATAAAAAATGAGAAGGAACGCAAGGCTCAATTAGAAGAGCTCAACAACATCAAGAAGATGATGATTCTTTCTTTCAACCATACTGTTTTGTTGTGGAGTAAAATGATAAGAACATTGAGATATGATCCCATGACTTTAAAGAAAAAACTGAAATTCAGTTGACATATATTCACCACCTGAATCAGATTACAAAATTTTTATTTTGGTAGAAAATTATGTTTCAACTAAAGTAAGAAATACTTTAAACACAAAAAAAAACCTCACTTTTAGACCAAAAAAATTATATCTAAGGAAAGCGAGTGAAATCATTGATAAATATGATAAAATTTTTGTAATTTTCATGACAAATTACAAATACAATCCCCATACATCAATATATACACATTCAAAAGGTTTGGTGGTGTAGGTTATGCAATGAAAAAGGAAGCGTTTTGCTTTTACTAAATTTGCAAGATGCATAATCAACAATATTATTATAAGAAGAAATCGACTTTTTATTTTCAAGTAAACCAGATTTAATCAAGACACTAAGAACATGAGAATTGGGTGTCTTAAATGCCTATGCCACACCTGATTATTACATTGAATAACATTAAAAGCAACATAATTTGACATTGAAGAAGGAGATAGAAGCAAATGAAAGAGACGTCCCATTTTAGTCCCTACACGAACATCTTCCCGAATACTTGATCTTGCATAAGACAACCATACTTTGAAAATTGAATAATACATTCATTGTCAACTACTTGGCTAACATATATAAGATTAATGGACAACTTAAGAGGCATAAAAACAATATCTAAAAAGGCTAAAATATCACCAATAACTATTATAGGTTAGGAATTACCATCAGTAGTATGAATATAAAAATTTGCTTTATATCTTTTAACATTATTTAGAGGTAAGGCAATGTTGGTCATGTGATTGGAAGCACCAAAATCAAAACACTAGACCTAGGAGCATAATTTTTACTATACAAAATGCCTAAAGTAGTAAAGGCAGTAACTATTATTTGTTGGACCGTTTAAGGAGTAATAAAAAATTGACAAGGACTATGAGAACTAGAGAAACCAACCGAGACTTTGTAGGTAGTTTCAATTTTTTTTGGAGGCCGAGTTGAACAATCTTTGATGATATGCCCTGTTTTCTTATAATAATTACAGATTTTCTTAGTATAATTAGTGGCAATGTACCCAAATTCTTTACAACTATAATATTGGACATTAGTCATATCTCTACCTCCTTTAAACTTCTCTTGAGCAGCGTAGGCAACAAGAATTGGAGTAGAATTTTGAGCTTTTTGCTCCATGACAACCCATGTAATGAGCCACTGTTCTTCCCTAAAAAGCTCTCTAATAAAAATATCCAATAAAGGAACTGGATTTATGTTTATCAGGTTGGATATGCTTACTTCAAACTCCCCCCTTAACTTCATTAACTAGTCATGCTTGCTAGTCTCATGCACACTTTGGATAGCAATGAGTCCTTCGGGAGGTATACTTGCGCATACAATATCATTGTACTCAGCCTGGAGATTCCCAAAGGAAGAGTAAAGCTCTTGGATTTTCATACTCCCTTAACTGAGTTGACCCAACTCGATTTCCAATTGAAACCATCGTGTTGCGTTGCTTTGGTTGTAAATTTTTTCAAGTAACCCCACATTTCTCTAGAGGTCTTATAAGGCTTGAGGTTGAGAAGTATGGAGGGTTCCATACTTCCAAGGATCCAAGACATAATATGAGCATCCTTCACCTCCCATTTCATATATTTTTCCTCCTTTTTGCTGTGAGGTGTAGGATCTATCCCATTAATATGACTCCATAATTCCTTTCCCTTAATAAAGATCTAAAATTGAAATGCCTAAGGAGAATAGTTCTTGCCATAAAATCAAACAAGAAAATATTCAGATCGTTCCAAGACATGATTCAACTAGAAAAAATAACTAAGATATCGGGTCCAAGAAAACATAATAGAAGAAAACAAGAGAAAAGAGAAAACAAGAACAAAACACTAAGATCTTGAAGTTAGACAATGAACAAGACACAAGATGAAATAATCTCAAAATTTTAACTCTGATACCATAATAAAATAAAAGAGAATTTTCGAAATATTTTCTATGTTAGTTCACTAAAAAGAGTTTATAATCTATAAACAAAGAGAATAATCAAATCCCTTAATCCTAGGGTATAAAATAGTAAGTACAATCAAATCCCTTAATTCTAAGCCTATTATAGGAAGAAATACAACAACAATTATAATAAGAATATATATAATAATAACAAGAAATCTTAGAGAAGTAATTAAAGGATAAACAACTATATAAAAAACTAAATAAGTAAAGAAGAATATATTGACAAGAATTAGAGGTGGTAGTTTTTCTAAAATTGAAATTATAAAAGGTCAAGGTGGGGTTTTAAGAGTAGAAGTAAAATAAGAACAAGGTTAAGAGTCCAAATTGAACCAATAGTTAATGAGGGCAACAATATAGCTAATGATCCTAAGTTTTCTAATGATGAATAAAATTTGACAAATGATAACAAATGATGAAAGCCGGGATTACAATTGCCAAGTTAATAATGAGATTGCTGATAAAAATGATAGCTTTAATGATGTTGAATCAGACAAGTCTAAAGACTTCAACAACAGTTTAAAAGAAGATGTATTTGATGGGAATAGGAAGAGAAGAAGAAAGAAGTCTCATGTTGATCTTTTTAAAGGTATATTCTCTAAGCCTTTTCAGACTACTGCAGTCGATGATATTATATTTGAAATGGGCCAAGTTTTTAATGACATTGATGCATTTAGAGATGTATTTACAAATTATTCAATTAAAGGTGGATATATATTGTTGAAGCAAAAAAATGAGCTTGGTAGGGTGACTGCATTATGTGCAGAAGATAATGTCCTTGGAGAATTCTGCTTCATTGCTGTAAGACAAAAAAACTTTCATGGTGAAAATATTGAATGATATACGTACTTATACCAGACCAATGAGAATAAGAATCCTAATGCTATAATAAAGTGGATTGCAATTAAAGGATAAATTGAGTGCAGACCCAAGTATGAGCCATGAGTTGATGCAAAAAGAACTAATAAATGGCTAGGATATTAATAGCAATTGCATAGAACAAGATGTAAGGCCAAAGAAGAGAATGAAGGGACACATATTGATTCTTATAGCAAGCTAAAAAAGTACATTCAATACTTAAAAATTCATAATCCTAGGATGGTTATGAAATTAGATTTTCAAGAGCAACAGCCTTAATGAGCCACCAGTTTTCAAAAGAGTCTTCATTATGTTTGGTGCATTGAAAAAGTATTTTTTAGAAGGTTGTAGGCCTTTTTTAGGACTTGATGGAACTCAATTGAAGGGCCCTTTTAGAGGCTGTCTATTAGTGGTAGTTACTTTGGATGGTAATAGAGGTTGATTCCAGTTGCATTTGCAATTGTGGAATTAACATGGAAAATAAGTTAGTCATGGTTTTTGAATATTTTACAATAAAATTTGGTGGTTCAAATTCTGGCATCTCTTACATTTTTTATCAGATAGGTAAAAGGTAATAGGAATTCTATAATACACTTTAATTCTTCTTTTTTTTTACTATTTGTTGAGCTTGTTGCATTCTCTTTAATTGCAAGGGCTGATAGACGTAACTAATCAAGTCTTCCTATCAACATTTCACAGATTTTGTTAATATCATCTTTTCATGAACTATAAGAAACGTTTTCCAAGCTTGACAGTTAGGAAAGATTTTTGGTAGGCTGCAAGAACAACAATTGGGTTTCAGTTTTGGCAAGTAATGAATAAATTAAAGCAGAAAGATGGTGGTGAAGCATATGAATGGCTGTTAAGTATACTACTTCATCAGTGGAGTAGACATGCCTTTTTTCTAAAGCTAAGAATGACCACCTACAAACAACATAACTAAGTCCTTTAACTCTTGGGTGTTGAAGAGAAGGGCCTACAAATTGTGGAGTTAATTGATGCACTTAGGCATAAATATATGGTCAAATTCCATTATAAATATGCTATGGGTTGTTTTGGAGGGTAAATTAGTTCTAGCTGCATTTAGATAAATTAATAAGCTTATTTTGGACAATAGAATTTGTAGGCTACTTTTAAGGAGAAATGATGAATGTAAAGTGAATTAGGGCAAACCAAAGTTTGCAATGAACACGAGAACTAAGAGTTGTACTTGCAAATGGTGGAATATTAGTGGTATGCTAAGCATGTTGCTATATGTATAGTGTATAAAAGAGTCAAAACTAGAGACTATTGTAGTGACTATTACACTGTTAGCAAGTACATCAAGGCATATGAAGGCATTATTCATCCCATGCCTAACTGTGATTTAGAGCGGAATGATCCTGCATATATGATATTGCCACCTCCCTTAAAAGAACTTCCTGGCAGATCTAAGAAAACAAGGAGAAGGGATCATCGAGAAGCAACTCTTTCAACAATTAGGAAAAGATCTCGCACAGTTAGGCGTGTTAACTATAACCAACTGGGACACAATAAGAAGAGCTGTCAAAGAAGTGCACATAACAGTAGGGTATGTGAATAGCCGTTTAACTTATTTTTTATGCACCTCTTAATTTTACATTGAATGTTTATTTACTTTCAATTAAACTTTACAGGCATTAAACAATATACCAGCAAATGCAAGTACAAGTTAATATGCAATTGAAGTGGTAAGGGTCGCGGTAGAGGCTAAAAGGAAAAACCAACACTGCAAGAAGGCATGAAAAAGGTTAATCTAACTAGAGAGGAAACCAACACTCAATAAAGCAAAAATAGACATTAGTAAATATGCAAAATTGCATAAACGAGGATGTTTTTTG
The DNA here is from genome assembly GCF_019578655.1 of Ricinus communis. Taxonomy (NCBI): domain Eukaryota; kingdom Viridiplantae; phylum Streptophyta; class Magnoliopsida; order Malpighiales; family Euphorbiaceae; genus Ricinus; species Ricinus communis. Next base: position 12,561,915 of record NC_063256.1, on the reverse strand, counting down.
GAACTTATTTTATGGATCTAGTCATATTTTGTTTCTATTTTTGTTGGATGCTAATATATGGTTCAGATCTTTTGATATTCACATAGATAGATTTTCTTATTTATATATACTTTGAGCCTTAATGATCGCTTTACTCACATTTACTCCTTATAATGAGTTAATGAAACTAGTAGCAATATTTAGTTATAATTTATTTCCATTATATGTCAAATCATCACTTTATATTGTTACTTAGCATATATTAAAGATTTAAGCACTTCCTAATATTACTATTGCAACTCAATAAGCAACAATCTTAGTGCATATACTTCACTGAGAAAATTACTTTCATTCCCTTCAAAGTGCAATAACTACTATAATTCAATACATAAACAAACTCAAAGATATTTTAGCATTACAATTTCTAAATAATTACCAGCATTACAGACTCCAAATAATTACCACCATTATAATCATAAAGATCACAAAGACTAACAAAATCAAACACATAATATTGATTTTAAGTAAAATAGATTCATTTTAAACAAATCAATATTTCCTAATAGTTTCCTATTTTCTACCTTAATCTCAATCAAGGCTTATTTATACTCTATTACCTTCTCCTTCAACTCCTCAATCAAACCATACAAAATCATTTGCCTCCATATTGTATCACTGCTTTGAAAGCTTTGGCCACTATTGCTTATTGACCTTTATCTGTAAGTATTGCAGGTATACACTAACCAGGCCAAAAGCACATTTATTTTCCTTGCAATAATAGTAGAGTCGATTCTTGTTTAAATGAGTCTTAGAAATTTGAACCCCAACCCTTTTTCCACCACCACAACTGATATTCTTATACATTCCTTTCATTATGTTATTACTTGCACTTACTGTAGACATCTTTAAATCTTCGCCCCTAAATCAAAATAAGAAGAATTCCTTTTGCCATGCAAATAAATTAAATGGAAATAAAGAACAATGAGGATGTTTAATTACAAAAAAAAAAAGAATTTATCAACTAGAGCAAGAAAATTCTAATATATGTTAAAGAGAAAAGAAAAAAGGAACTTCCTATATTAAGTAGAGATTTGAAGTTGATCTTTTACTTTTATTCAAGTTCTTGCAAGGTTAGTTTAGAAATTTTAAAAATAAACAAAACATTGACTCTTACTAACGTTATTGACTGCTTTTATTTTTTAACGAATGGGCTAGATCATTGCTAGAATCAAACTTAAGGGGTGTCATAGTGTATTATTAAATCTAGGAGATCGAATCGTGTATTTCAATAAACCTCAAGGGTTAGGGTATTTTACCCCTTAAAAAACCAAGTTTAGCTCCAAATAGCTTAGCTAATAAGACGGTCTAGGCATCGGGAGGGGCTTCACTTAAGTAGATCAAAGCCCGCAACAAACAGTGGGTTCTTCTATGCAAAAAGGGGCATACATTTGTTGGCCCATATAGGCTATAGCAGCGTCTCTGTCTGCCAGGACAGGTTTTATGTTTTCACTTTGCATTGAACCTTTTTATTAGGAAAGGGAGACTTCCCCTTCTTGGTTTCTTGCTGCGTTAGCTTTTCCGATTTTTGAAGTTTTGATCTTTTCAGGATTGCAGGTATCAATTTCCTTGCTTTCTTTTGAAATTTGATATATTTATGTCTCCCTCTCTTGTAGATTTTAGCTCAGGAATCCCAGTTCTTTTTTTCACATTTATTGGGTCTTTTTTTTTTTCTTTTAATCTTATCATTTTCTGGGTTGGGTTTTATTTTGGATGCTTTACCTTTGAATATACTCAGAGTAGAGTTTGGGCGAGTTGTTGATAAGATAGGGTGTAACTTTAAAGGCATTTCAGGAAGCAAAAATAAAAAATAAAAATAAAAAGGTTTATTTATGAATCAAAGAAAGCTGGAAAACTCATAATTTATTAGGGTTTTAGGTTTTAGGTTTTAGTTCAAGTTTTATATTTCTATTGAATAGTTGAGAATAGCTTTCCACTTATGACTTTTTTTTTATGACATATATTTTAATTTTTGTTTAATTTGTTAGCATAACATTTAATTCTTTGCAACGTAAATTTTTTTTTTGGATAGAAGCAGGTCTCCATCAATGGCAGATGAAAAAGTGGACAAACAAGTCCCTATTGAAGAAAATGGGGCTGAAGCAGAAAATGGGGCTCCAGCGCCTTCAGTAAGCAATGAAAACGATGAATCCTCTGACCTTTCTACTGCTATGCCAAAAGATGAAGATGAGGGGAAAGGTGATTTCTCTTATAAGGTGTTATTAATCCTCATTAAGTTGCCTTTTTTTTTTTTTTTGTCATTTTTAATTATTTTCCATGAACTATATATCTTACATGGAAAAGAGTTGGCCGAGATATTTTTCTTCTTTGGGTATAGCTGTGTCTTTGACAAAGAACAACCTTATTGTGTGCTGATAAGTACGTGTCTTTGGGAGATATAATATAAGAAAGAAACATGGTCACTCTCGATGTCTGTTAATTGTTAATCTGGCTCTTATTCTCAATGTTTTCAGTGCTTGCCTTGTGGTTTCCATTTGTATTAGTTGCATTTCTGATTGAGATTCAAAATTTGTTGTCATATTATTTATTGAACATGGCACATTATAAAAAAGAAGGTGACTGAATGATTTCATCCTCACAAGAATTTCATGCTATGTTGATAATGCATCTCTATGCATCTGAAAATTGTTTTCTTGCAGAAGTTTCAAAGAAGAAAAAGAAGAAAAATAAAAGCAAGTGAGGAAATTTTTATATCTTTGATACATGTTCCATGTTAATCTTTTCAGTGTATGCTCAACAATGTTGCATTTATATTCCATAGGAAAAAGAAGGAATTGCCACAGCAGACAGATCCACCCTCTGTTCCTGTTATTGAGCTTTTCCCATCCGGAGAGTTTCCTGAGGGTGAAATTCAACAATACAAAGATGAGTAAGTATATGCTGTTTTTCCTTTATTTAAGGTCTTGTGAAATTCATACTCGAAGTAGTATTTGCCTTGATATTGCTCCACTTATTTATGCTGGAGGAATTTTATAAGTATAGGCCCAAATGTGCATGGGAAGTAGCAAAGTCCTTTGCCATTCTTACATTGATCGAAAATTATCTCAATAATGTTGATAATTGATACTCTAACTGGTTATTCCTTATTTGAGTGCAAAAGCAACTGAGCAAGCTGGTTTAACTTCAATGATTGAGGAAAAGGGCCTTCTTTTAGATTATGACAGCGAAGTCACCATTGTCAATGAAATTCCTTGCCTCCCCCTAACATTGAATAAGTATCATCATTTGTGTTTAAGTGTAAGGTCTGCATCTTTTATCCTCTGTCTGTGTTGGACTATTCATTGTAACATTATGTTTCAGTAATTTATGGAGGACTACCTCTGAAGAGAAGAGAGAGCTGGAGCGTCTTGAGAAGCCCATTTACAATTCAGTTCGTCAAGCAGCTGAAGTTCATCGTCAGGTTAGTTCTAAGTTGTATGTAACTATGCTACTTAACATATTGTGACATCTGCTTGGCTTTTTGTTTACTTGGTATTAGGTTCGGAAGTACATCAAAAGCATCTTGAAGCCTGGGATGTTAATGACTGACTTATGCGAGACCTTGGAGAATACAGTCCGTAAATTAATATCAGAGAATGGTCTGCAAGCAGGCATTGCATTCCCTACTGGATGTTCTCTGAATTGGTGAGCATCTCCTAAGAACATGATTAAATTCAATAGTTTCCTTATGCTGTATCTTTATTGAAGTTTTTTATTTATAGGGTTGCTGCTCATTGGACCCCAAATTCAGGGGATAAAACCGTGCTTCAGTATGATGATGTCATGAAGTTGGATTTTGGAACTCATATTGATGGTAAATATTACTTAACTCTTAGGGTCTGTTTGGTTTAGATGATCAGTAAAGCTGGTAGCTGATAGCCGGTAGTTAATAGCAGGTACCTGATTCATATAAGTGTTTAGTAAAATATATTTGAATTGTTGTTGTTAGTATGTAAAATAACCAACACGGGTGAGATTTACATGTATAACTTAATTTATTATGTATCATACAGATAAAAAGTATAAATAAAAAAATAAATAAAAGAATAATACTAATAAAACATTTACCAATATAAAATGTTATAAAAAAGATATCTAGTTATTTTTCAATTTTTATAAAGCTATTTGATCAATCACATACATTACATATCTTAAGTATTTTTAGTTTATTCTTATATTGAATAACTAATAAAGATGCAAAATTCTTTATTAAAAATATTTGAACCTATCGTATTATTTATTGATTCATTTAATACTATCGTATTATTCATTGATTCATTTAATAAACTAATCTGCATACCGTAAAACTTAACAAATGAAAAACAATAAGACAAAAGAAAATCCAAGTTTAATTCGAGAAAATATAATGGAGTTAATATAAACAAATAGTTCTTATTAGTAAAACAAAAAGTTAGAAATGGCCAAGTGTCATTAACATAACCAAATAGAGGAGCTTTTTGAGAAAAGTAAAAACGGTTTTATTTTTAAGTTGAACGGGCCTAAGACAAACTTAAAAGATAATAACATGTAATTTATTGGTTTTCATCTCATAAAATATGAGGGTATTTATGTCTTATATATGAGAGTTTTATCAACTGTTTTGAAAAAGCTATAAAGAGTAGCCGATTATATCAGCTGCTGTTTGGACTTTTATCAGCTACCAGTAGCTGAAATTTTTAATCTTTACCAAACGGGTGTAAGTCAGCTGTTGAGAACAAATCAGCTATCAGCTGCTCTCAACAGCTGAACCAAACACCCTTTTATTATTTTATTTTACCTATACTGATGTTGGCATTAAATTTGACGCAATATTCTTTTTTTTTTTTTCTTTTTTTTTTAACTTGAGGCCCTTATTGGAAAGTTGTGTTTGTTGATTTGCAGGTTATATCGTGGACTGTGCATTTACAGTGGCATTCAACCCTATGTTTGACCCACTATTAGAAGCTTCACGTGAAGCAACCAACACTGGTATCAAGGTGATATAACAATTGTCCCTACATTTAAAATCTATCTATTTGGTTCTGTGAAGTAAAAAGAAAAGGATCTACTTTCATCCGATTCTCACTTTTGAAGAATTGGGGATTTTCTTTCACAAGCTTATATTCTGTAGAGGAAAGCCATAGCCTTTAAGTCAATTAATCAACCGTCTTGATAGCTTTTCTAAGAGTTTAAGAGTCTTGAATTTGTTTTCTTCATGTACTCATTATAAGGGAAGCTTGGGTGTTTACAATTACCTAAGTAATCTAGTGTTTTTTCTTTTTCCTTCCTTCAATTTGGACATAGGATATTGAATGTTTGAATTGCTTTGAAGGTGTGTTGACAATTGTGCAATTTCTCTTTATTTTTTTTTTGCTTGTACTTGCACACTGATTCTTCTTTTTTATTATTTTTTTTTCTAAAAAAATGTGAAATTACTTATATTTTCCAGCAGGTCCGGTTCCCCATCCCTAGACAGCTACTGAGTTTTGTTGTTGTTTTGTCTTCATAGATGCAATATGTTCATCTGTGCTGATTTCTTTTTGGCAACAAGCTCGTAACTTTCTTTTGCATGGATTTTATGTTCTATTTTGTATCTTCATCTGCCAACTGTATGGTTGATTTGAATAAAGTTGGATGAAAGCAAAGAGAGGAAGTTAGAATAGTAGCTTCTTCTTAATTTTTTGGAGAGACTACTGGGTTTCTCCTTCTTATAGTCCTTTTTCTCTGGACTAACCAGCGCATCTGTTCATTATTGGTCCATTACTTTCAGTTCTTTATATTTCCTTTCACTCACCAAAATGAAGGGGAAGAAATTTTCTTTTTCCTCTTTTACCTTGCCTTCTCCTTATTTCTTTTTTCTTTTTCTCATATCCTCCTGTTTTCTCCCTTTCCCAAAAACTCACATTACTTTTTAGCTATGGTCTAAGAGAACCCATCTCACTAACACCTCTTAATATTTAGAAAGGAATGTAGCATGTTTGATACATCCTACCTCATTATCTATTGATAACTTTCTAAATCTGGTATCACCGATTGAAATTTAGCAAGTCTTGAAAAATTAAAGCATCATTGGACATGTAAATTTCTGAATTTGAATTTTACACAACTCTGAAGACCATGGTACTTGTACTCAATTAATTGCACTGAAGGCCATACGCTCATCACAATTTGATTGTTTAGGAAGCTGGGATTGATGTTCGTCTTTGTGATGTTGGTGCTGCCATACAAGAGGTCATGGAATCATATGAGGTTGAAATTAATGGAAAGGTGTTTCAAGGTATGATGTTTCTTTGAGTTGTAAATGGTTGTATGCACTCTTCATGGTTAGAATATTTTTCGTCTGGGTTTGAGTCTACATTGTTATGCAAAAACTGCTTTCTCCTACATTTGTACATGTGATTTCTGCTTTAATTTCTCAATTAGAATTCAGAGTGTTTGGCTGCTGGATTATATATATTCCACCACTTGACTAGTTCTCCAAAGTTTTAGGTTATCTGGTTTGTTGAAGTTCCAATCTAGGTTTCGCTATTCCAATTCTACCATATTAGATTTAACTATTTTTAGTTTGCAACTATCTTTTTTGAATGCAAACATTGTAATACCAGTATTAATACTTTTCATATTATTGAAGATTTCTACATTAACTTTTTTTTTTTGGCACATTTGATTTTGCTTTATGCTTCAAGCTTTCAAAAATAGATATAGGTTAAGTAATTAAGTTCTATCCCTTAATATGCTGTTGAGGGATTCTGCTGTCACTTTGAAATCAATAGCACTCTTTTGGCTTTTTAAAAAAAAAGATGGTTTGACAATGAATTTGCTCTTATACTACATAAACTGGGAATTTATTATTATACCACCAGTTCACATGACATCTTTGACCTGGAGTTGAAAATGTCATTGGCAGTTAAAAGCATTCGAAATTTGAATGGACACAGCATTGGCCGCTATCAGATCCATGCTGGAAAATCTGTTCCGATTGTGAAAGGAGGGGAGCAGACAAAAATGGAAGAGGGCGAATTCTTTGCAATTGAAACATTTGCATCAACAGGTAATAATAGTTGCATTCGTCAGGAATTTATTCTATCTTTTGAAAAATAAGGGAGTTAGCAGCATAGTTCTAGGATAATTAATCTCTTAGTTCTGTGTGTAGGAAAGGGATATGTCAGAGAAGATTTAGAGTGCAGCCATTACATGAAAAATTTTGATGTTGGCCATATCCCACTGAGAGTGCCAAGGGCAAAGCAACTGCTAGCAACAATCAACAAGAACTTCTCAACATTAGCCTTCTGCAGACGGTATTTAGACCGCCTAGGGGAGACTAAATATTTGATGGCATTAAAGAACTTATGTGATACTGGCATAATTCAGGTACTACTCTCATAATTAGCTCTAGTAATATTGTTTTTAGAATTTGTAATTTCTCTATGATAAGTGAAATACTTGTGTGATGTTTTATGTTAACATAGAATTCCCACTATGCAAACTAGTCAGTTTACCTTTACTGTGCTGTGCTGATACTTTTCCTTGACAACATTTTCCGTTAATTTGTTAAGAGAATCTTCTCTTTTTTCTTTTGTCCTTTTTTTATTTTATACAGTAGGATATTAGTATCAATTAATCTGTTTATGATAATTTTATCTGTCAGGGTGCATTGAATCTTTCAATAATTTAAATCATCTCATGTTCTTCGAAACAATCTAGAGGTAAAAGGGGAGTAAGACATAAACATGTTAACATGGTTTTTAAAGTTGTTTTGTCTAAAGTTTGTGGCAGACTTGCAACAGTTATCCGTTTACTAGGAACCTTATCTTTTTTTAATTTGTTGCTGTGTTGTGAATATTCACATTTTTTTCTTCTTCTTGTCCTGTCTTTTGCAGCCTTATCCTCCTCTCTGTGATATCAAGGGCAGCTATGTATCCCAGTTTGAGCACACTATCTTGTTACGGCCGACCTGCAAAGAAGTTATATCCAGAGGAGATGACTATTAGAGTGGATGAAGTTTCAATTTTGGTGAATGCCTTCTTGTTGCGGCACCGCCATGAATGTAAAAGTTTCAGCTGAACCTAAAATTTTACATTCTGTCTTATAATTGTTGGTTTCCCTAAAGTTGCTGAAGTCTTGAAAAAGAGAAGAAAAACGGTTGAAAGAATATTTGAATATGTATCACTATTTTAGTGGCCTTTAGGCCTTAGCTATAAATCTGAAGAAGAGATTTTCCAGCCATAGTTTGTCCTACAGGTGCCTCTATTTGCCCTTCTGATGTGAAAAATGAGATTTCTCAAGGTGATAAGTAGCTTAATAATCTAAGAAACTTTCAGAAGCAGTCTGGATTGAAGAAATTAAGGAGGTCACTCATCTATCCATTGGAGTTAATAGAGAGTGCAATTCTTAGAACAGAGTTTCATTTTCTCCTCTGATGCACAAGACAATGTGTCTTATTTGAATAGTACTTTTCATATTTAATTAACATTAAAAAATTTAGTAAAATTGGCATCTTTGGATTTTTTTTTTCAAAGATTTATCATTAAACTTTATTTATTCAACATTATTAAAATATTTTGCAATATGATTTCTTTTTATTCTAATTTTATCTTTTTTTTTTTTAAATTAGGGTTTATCTTGGTCAATGTTTCAAGCCAGTGAATCAATTTTGTCTATAATAATTTTATGAGGATTAGAATAATACATTTTTTTTTTGTTTGGACAACTTTTTAGGTACTTTAAGAAACCTGTGTGATTTCTAATTTAATTCTATAATTTATTATAGTTCAAATTATAAAGAACAAAAAAGCTAGAAGGGTCAAACTAATAAATCAAACTAAATTTTTTTAATTTAATTTAATTTAATTTGATTATTTATAATAGTTCAATTCAGTCCGATAAATAAAATTAAAAATTTTAATTATTTAATTTTTGCTCAAATAAAACCGAACCGATTATTGTTGATTAGTATATATGCTGAATCATCAATTCTTCGCTTAAATTAGTACGGTGCCATCTCAGTGAAACTTAAATATTTTGATGTTTAATTAATCTCATCCCAATGTTAAAATTAAGAAAATAATATAAAATTAAAATAAAACATCTTGAAAAGAATCAGACAGAAATTTAAAAAAAAAAAATTGAAAATTGAATATTAAATAGGTAACTAAGCTTAAATAAATAATAGATTTTATAAAATAAGATTATTAAGGTACAAGGTAGTTTTCATTTCTGTTACAAAGTTGTATTTATTCATGGATAGTCTTGAGTCGCAAGTACAAGGAACAGAGGATAAAAGTTATCTTCTAGTTTGGGCATAACTTATGGCTACGGCGGCTGCTGCGACGACGGTGGCAGTTGCAGCTGCGGTTAATAAAATTATAAAAGGCAGCAGATTGAGTTTAGGCGTCCACGCTCGCATTGGTAGCATTAATACAATTCGCATTCGTCAGTTTATTATCAAACCATTAGCAACAGCAACGAATCGGTTCCCTTGCTTTTGCACCGCCGCAAATGTTAATGTAAAGGCGGAAGAGGCGGCAAAAGTTTCATCCGAGTCAAATTCAGATGATGGGCCGAGTGCAATAGATGCAGCCAAGATGCTCGACATAAGGGTTGGTAAAATTATAAAAGCTTGGAGACACGAGGAAGCTGATTCTCTCTACGTGGAAGAGGTTGATGTTGGGGAGGCTGAGCCTCGTATTATATGTAGTGGTCTGGTTAAGTATATTCCTCTTGACTATCTTCAGGTTTGTATTCTTTTGTGCACGCCCTTTTTTGCTCATTTGCTAATCAAATCAAGACTTTTTTTTCTGTATATGTTTGTTAAGCCAACTATTAGTCCCAATCATAAATGCTCAATATAACATGTTAAGCCATCTCATTTCAAAACTTGGGTTGGGTTTGGATTTGGATTTCTGATAATCTTAGAAGGTTTCTGCAGGATAAGAAAGTAGTGGTGCTTGCTAACCTTAAGCCCAGGAACATGCGTGGGGTTAAGTCAAGTGGGATGCTTATGGCTGCTTCGGATGCTTCCCATGAGAATGTCGAGCTTCTTGAACCCCCTATGGATTCAATTCCTGGTGAAAGGATTTGGTTTGGTTCTGAGGATGATAAAGAAAATCAACCTGATCCTGCTTCCCCTAACCAGGTCCTTTCTACTGTGTATTTTTTTTTCTTAGCTCTTATCTCTTGTATACTCTTAAAAGGTTTAATTTCTTAATACAAAAGATCATGCTCAATTTAAAGCGTTTCATAAAATGGTTTAAATTGAATGATCTCCTAGTTTGATTCGAATGTTTTCTCTGGATGAGACGTAGGACAGATAAGGAATGAGGAAGGATGAGAAATAATGTAGGGACAGAGAAGTGGTAGCACAAAAGAAAATAAGTTATCCATCGGTCGGCTTGATAGGACAGATAGAAAAGCTAATGGAAAAAACACATGTTTATTAGTCTATAATTATTTGTGAAAATCCTAGTGTTACAATTAACAAGTGTAAATATGTAGATCCAAACAAATACTGCCTCTCCAACAATTTCTTGATTCTTTCTTCCTTCTCTGACTTGGACTTTAGAAGATTGAAACATGCTGACCTGTGGTGAGAAATACATCCTCTATATCTATTAGGAAAATTCTTGGCTACTCAGATATATTGTACCCAACTATTGGATGTGTGGCACATATCTCATAGTTATAATTTTAAGGGTACTTGTCTAAAACACTTAGGATACATGGTGTAATGCACTTGCTTTAAGCAAGATATTCCCTATTTTCATCTCTCTACTTTTCCTTTCCACTCTCCCAAAAATAAATCTGAATTTACCATCCATTTTGTTCCCCCTTGATTTGAAATTCAAATCTTTTAGTATTTTAAATTTTGTTCTTGGAAGATATGTAGCAGAAAAATGCGTTGACAAACAATTTCTATCTGTTCGTTAGAACTGTTGTATGAAAGCAGCTTTAAGAATCTAACAGAGTGGTACCATCGTCATATATCATGTGAAATGCCAACCTTTGGGCTATTTCGCTTCTAATTTGGTTCTGTCTCTGATGAATTCTCAAACTCTTAAAACTGAAAAACTTAGGTCTTTCTTTTTAATATACATTCCATTCTGTTGCTCTTATAAGAGACTTTTTATATCAAAACCTTTCTTTTGCTATACTCCCAAATGCGAATAACCTCACTCTGACCTTCGACCTGGGTTACAACGATACATTACTTGTTCAAAATGAATGTATTCAATGTAAAGTACATGTTTCATCTCCACTCATTTATTATCTCCAGGTTCAAAAGAAAAAGATTTGGGAATCAGTGCAGCCCCATCTCAAGACAGATGATTCTTGTAAAGCTATGATTGGGGAGCATTTGATGCGGACTTCTGCTGGTGTGGTGGTGTGCAGATCTCTGAAGAATGCCAATATCTCTTGAGTGAACTTGGAACTAAAAACTCATTATAAAGAAAAAAACCCTTGGAATTAAATGCTTCCTGTTCTTGCATGGCTTGACATTTTTTCCTTTTTGACCTCCTCCTTTGTCTAACTTCAGAAAGTTAATTTGATGTTAGCTTTTATTTTCTAATTGAGATTAAGATTTTATCAATTGTTTAATACGTTGTGATGAATTGCTGTGTTAGTCTCTTTCCTGAAACTTTGTTGAAAGGAACACCGTCAAGCTGCTGTGTAACTATTTATTTGTGAAGAAGCAGAAAGGAAGGTTTTTCTACAAAAGTATAAGATCAGTTTATTTAATTTTCTTTATGGGAAAAAGCATACAAGTTGATACTTTGGTTTAGTCTTGTGTTTTTCTTTCGTGACACTTTAGTATCTCAATGTTAGTAATTTGTGTTCAAATTCATTAATATTGTTAATAGTTTTGGTCATTAAATTTCAAATGAAGTTCGATGATGACGGCAAAATTGGTCTTATGAAATAGATAGCGAAAAATAGAGTTTTTCAGTATTGTCAGATTATTCAAAACTAATTAGAGTTGACTAGAATTTTAAAATAAAAAATAAATAAATTGCAAGATTATTTTTTTCTTATTAATTTTTTTATAAATTTAATAAAAATTGATATGACTAATCTTGAATAAAAGTTAAGTTGATAACGGCATTAGTGAATTTGATTGTCAATTTTTAACGTGTCCGAATACTAAAATTTTTAAAAAAATCACTTTTCAAAATTTTGAATTTTTCTTTTTAATTCTGGAAATAACTTTTGGAAAAAGATGGATTTTCTAGTCATTTTACTGAACAATTAAAAAAAAAAATCCAAAAGAAAAAAGGCAAAAAACTGATTTGGAAATTTAGAGAGGGTAATTGTTATCTATTAAGAAGGATTGTTAAAACCTATAAAAAAAAAAAAGAATTAATAGCATAGTTATAAAAAAATTATCCGTTTATTTTAGAAGTATTTTCACAAAACTATCTATATTTACCCACACAAAGTAAAAATAAATAAATCAGAATGCATCTTAAAATAATTAAAAAAAGGAACACAATGCACCTAAAATGTACTACTATTCTTGGAGAATTACTCCTAGCCTCTCTCTCTCTCTCAGCAATAATGCTTACAAAAATAAAACACACACAAAAAGGAAAACTTTGTACTGGGCATTGGATTTTTGCTGTTCTGTTGCAAGTTGCAAATGGTTAAGAAAGAAGCCATGGCTGATTCAACGGTGTCTACCTTTATGCAAATGGTATTCGAGCAATTAGCCTCTCCAATAGTTGAAGAATTTGGACTGATACATGGGATGGTGTCCAAAAAAAGCTCAGCAAACTTTCTCGTATGCTAGTGAGCATCCGAGCTGTCATGAATGATGCAGAACAAAGGCAGATACTTGAAGAAGCAATAAGTATATGGCTTAAAGAGCTCAAAGAAATTGCGTATGATGCTGACGACATACTAGACGAGATGTCAACTGAAGTTCAGCGTTTGCATCTGCAGCCACAGGACCAGAACATCTTCTCTTTCTTGAATCCAGGCACTTTCTTTTTCGACATGAGATTGGATCAAAGATTGATGAGGTTATTGAGAAGTTGGAGAATATAGCAAAGGAGAAAGAGCATCTCCATTTAAGAGAAGGAGCTCTTGGTATTACTATTAATAAGGCTAGATTTAGGAGGCCTCAAACTAGCTCTAGTCGAGGAGCAGAACATTTTTGGAAGGATGAATGGTAGAGAGGAGCTAATTTCTTCACTTTTATGTGAGGGCAATCAGGAGACAAGGTTATCTGTTGTTCCTGTAGTCGGGATGGGAGGATTGGGAAAGTCAACACTCTGCAGCTCTTTTACAATGATAAGGATATTCCCATGCATTTCGACTTGCGAATGTGGGTTTGTATTCTGGAAGACTTTGATCTGAAGTTGATTATAAAAGCAATCATAGAATCTGCAACTGGGGCTAAGTTTGTTCTCCTTGATATGGATCCGAAGCAGAAGCATCTTCAACGAGTGATAAAGGAAAAGAAATACTTGCTTGTGTTGGATGATGTTTAGAACGAGAGCTATAATGAATAGGATATGCTCCGAGTTCCATTTAATGCCCGGGCATATGGAAGTAAAATAATTGTCACTACTAGGAGTGAAGTGGTTTGTTTCCTGATGGGTACTATTCCTGCCCATTCTTTGAAAGGTTTATCAGATACTGATTGTTGGTCATTATTTAAGAGTCGGGCATTTCCATACTCGAGTTCTCATGTGCTTCAGAATTTGGAACGAATTGGCAAAAGAATTGTGATAAAATGCCAGGGGCTCCCTTTGGCTCTGAAGGCTCTGGGTGATCGTCTAAGTCACGTAAGAGATGAAAATGGATGGGCTTTTATCTCAGAAAGTGAAATATGGGAATTACCACAAGACAAGATTGATATTTTACAGCAGCTAAGACGGAGTTATCAGCAATTGCCAAGTCATCTGAAACAATGTTTCGGATATTGCTCAATCTTTCCAGGAGATCATGAATACAATAAAGAAAGCTTAATTCAGTTGTGGATGGCAGAAGGATTTGTTCAGCTTAAAGGAATTAAACAACTGGAAGATCTAGGCGAGGATAATTTTGATGATCTACTGACCAGGTCATTCTTTCACTTCTCTCACACCGATCCATTCGATGATGAGCCAAGGTACATAATGCATGGTCTTATTCATGACTTATCACAATTGGTCACTCATGGCGACTATGTTTCAATTAATGCTAGCAGGATGTCCTCCATGTCCAGAAGGTACCGTCACGTATCTATTACTTGTGATACTCCTGAACTAGTTGATTTCAGAACTGTAAGTGAATTTACAAGGGTCCGTAGTTTGCTGTTCTTTGGTGGATACAGATACAATATCAAGAAAATCCCCCATGATTTATTTGAGAAGCTGAAATCTTTGCGTACATTGGATTTAAGCCATACTAGCATTACTGAGTTACCAAGTTCAATAGGAAACTCCAAGCATTTGAGGTTTCTTGACCTCTCATGGACCTGTATTCAGATACTGCCTGATACCATTTGCAGCCTATGCAATCTGCAGACCCTGAACTTAAAAAAGTGCCTTGAGCTCCGGACTTTGCCTGATAACATGAGCAGTTTAATTAATCTGCGGCATTTCAATGTTTCCTACAGCACAGCTTTGCTAAGGATCCTTCCGTTCTCTGATAGAAGGTTTCTGGACCTTCCAAAGTGCATCAGGAATCTTATTAATCTTTGTGATATTGATATTTCTCTTGGCACGAGTTTTAGAAAATTCTTCCGTTTGCTGAAAGGAAGTCTTGCCTAGATTCTCTCTCTCGAATGGTTTCCTCACCACCAGTTATGAGGAGACTAAAACATCTTTAAACGTTATCCAACTTTGTGCTAACCAAAAGGAGTGGATGTGGCGTGGAAGAGTTGAATAGTACGGTGGATCTAAGAGGATCAATTTGCATATCAAAACTTGAGAATGTGAGGAATGAAGAGAGAGTGCTAAGGAGGCTGACATGAAGAGCAAGCAGCGTCTTCATAAGTTGACACTTAAATGGAGAGAAGGAAGCCTCTACATTTGGCGGCATAGGGCTCTAGCAGAGCAGGTAAGAATACCTTCAACCTCATAAAAATCTCAAATGTCTGAGAATTTGTTAACTATGTTGGTCAGCGGTTACCCAGTTGGTTGAGTTCTGTTTCACTCTTTAACTTAGGTCTCCATTTGCTTGTTCAATTGTCAAAACTGTGAAACTCTTCCAAGCTTGTGGCAGTTTCCATCACTCAAACAGGTAATAATCCATGGATTTCGTGGTTTAACACAAATGGACGATGATTTCTATGGGAATGGTAGTCTTGTGAGATTCCCTTCTCTGGAAACGCTTGAAATAAAGGATTCCCTAACTTGGAGTTCTGATCAGGAGCTGATGCAGGTCAAATGCCTTGCCTTCATGAACTTACTGTCTGGGATTGTCCAAAGATAAATGAGATACCAACCCTCCCATGCAATCTTGCTGTTTTAGAAGTAGCCATTTGTAAGGGAATTCATTCTCTTCCGATGATTTCTTCTATCCAGAACCTAGTGCTTGTCCGATGCAATGAGATGATACTGAATTCATTGCCTTGCTTTACATCTCTATCCTCTTTGAATATTTCTGGCTTGTCCCGCCTGAAATACCTTCCTGATAGTCTAATTCAGTACCTAGCATCGTCACTTAAAACATTACAAGTTGTTGATTCTGATGATCTCACCTTGTTGACTCTGGAGGGAAGTCTGTGGAAGCTTACATCCTTGGAACAATTGGATATCTGCAGTTGTCCTCGATTGACAACACTGAAAAGCGAGGTACTGCCGTCCAACCTGAAGTCTTTCCGGTTAATATCTTGTTCAAACCTGACAGCTCTACCAGAACGATTGGACTACCTCCTAGCCCTTGAGCTTTTAGAAGCATGGAATTTTTCTCAACTTATGTCCCTGCCTGAAAGCAGGTTGCCGTTGAACCTCCAATTATTTTGTGTCACATTCCCAACATAAAAATTGATTTTGAATGGATTCAACAGAACTGACTTCGTAACATTTGTCACTCAACACTGAAATGGGAATACTTTGGTATGTAACGCCAAATTGTCTTACTCTGATGACTTGTTTTTACTGTGGAGAATGATTATTTTTTTATCAACTGCTGAAATTGATTATGTTCTCTAAGCTGCTCTCCCATCATCCTAGGATATTTTGGTATACAGAAATTTAAACAGTGACTTTACTGTGGCCAATTTCCATGTTTAATATGATAAACCCTTTTTTTTAGTATATATATCTAGATTTAATCTATTGGCAAGACCTTTATGGGCGGTAAAGTATTCCTTCAAAAGTTTTAACTCAGCTGCATACCTAAGGTTCGTTCACAAATTGCATACTCTCCCAGTATAGTAAGATTCTATACACTTGTTCTATTTCTTTTCTTTTTAAGATTAACGTTCTTGAACATTACTGGAGAAACATCCTTTACAGGCTATTTTTCAGAATGAAGCTCCCAATGCTGACAAGGTTGTTTTTTCAAGAATTCTGCTCAAATTTTTCCTTTCAAAGGTCAGTAATTGTAGTGACCCTCACCATTTTTATTGAGTATTTGCTCTGTTGTCTGTTCAGTGTTTGGTGATTGCTATTTTATGTTTTTGTTTGTTTGTAGGTTTGCCTTCTGGTTTATGATTGAATACAGTCAGTAATTCTATGTTCCATTTCCATTTGTTTGTTGTGGTTCAATAAAATCTCTCTTTTGGTATTGAAGCATTCCAAAGTACCTGAAATACGGATTTACACTTTCATATAATATATGGGCAAGTATATTACAACGAAGACAAGCTTCCAATTTTTACATAGATCACTTTTGTCATTATGTTTATAACTTTTTTATTCTCTCTTGCCACTCTCTCTTTTACTATTGCAATCAAAGGACTGCCATTCAGTCCTCTGTGATCGACGATGGCCCTTCCCTTTTAATGTTTCAGGGTTTTCTTTAAATAACTCCAAAATAAGAGAGCTTCTAGCTCTAGTTTAGATTCTTTTGAGCTAATTTGTGTTTCTAGCTTAAAATAATTTTCTTGGATTAATCTAAATCTGGTTTTGCTAGTATGATCTATTCTAGAAGCGGAGCCAGAGGCATGACACTAAGTACTTAAAGGCATCTCTCCAATCTTGATAGATCTAGATTTTGTGGCATGTACAAGCTATTTATTTGGGTGAATTGCTGGAAAATTCAGTCATAGTTGGTTATCAGTGGCATCAAGAATGAATGGACTACAACAGATATTTTAACAAAGAGAATAAGAACCTGGATGTTACTAGTGAGCAATATTAATCAAGACTGTGCTTTTGTTGGGTTATAATTTCTCTTTATGTTCATCTTTGGTAAAAAGAAGAAAAAATGACTCAGTAGATCTTTCAGCACATTATCATTAAAGGTGTATTTGAAATTGTTGTTGGATGTTCAAAAAGTAAATTTAATTTTTTTTTAATTTAATAATATTAATTTTTAAGATTTTTTATAAATTATTTTTTTCAAACTTACTTTTTAAAAAAATATCAACACATACTTTATAAAAGCAATTTTCAATTTTTAAATTTAAAAAAAAAATTAAGATTGAAAAAACACTTTTCTAACCTTAATGCTAAATTTCATTGAAGCTGGGATTGTTACTGCCAGTAAGGTAAATATGATGGCATGTTTTGGTAGACTTAGGAACATGATACAATTTTTAGCAATTCAAAACCACAATCGGAAGTTCACAATCTCTTTTTTGCATTTTTTTCTGGTGTTGGGATTCCTTTGTCACACAAGCTGCTTTACCTACTGCCATTTTTCAGATACTTAAGGTAAATGGGTGAACAAGGATGTAGGTAGTGTCCTGTCCCCTGTGGCTAGTTAAGTAGTTGGGGGAGATAACAGCCAATGTTATCAAAGGGCAAAAGCAAGAACTTGGAACTTCATGACAACTATAAAAAGAATATAATGTGGCAACTCAATAAAGAATAGCAACAATACATTCTGTTTTATCCAGTAACTTAGCTGCCACTCCAGTCCCACTTGGATCATAACCCAAAGGGAGTTATCAAAATCCCAATGAACTGTTATTACATGTAATTAAGAATTCAGAAACGCACATTGAACAAGAACATAGCTATAATTTAATTTCGGGTAGAAGCATCATTTCAACTGGCTTGAATGAACTTTTAGCAAGCCTCTCATAGATCTGCAAAAACTGCAAAAATATCACCTTGGATGTAATCGTTATCTACCAAGCTGACCAAGAAGTAGCTGCTCTGCACCTGCAAAGGTTAACATTGAATTGTTATGATAAATTGGATTCTTGCTAAGTGATTAAAGGTGCACTGTACGCGTATTTTTTTAAGAGAGCTGTGTGCTTGTGCACCAGATCAATATTTATGAGAGATGATACCTCTTCAAGCAATTTTCTGGATGGATCACTCTCTGGGTACAAGGAAGCCCATCCTCTAGTCCAGATTTCAAATGCTTCATCCTTCCACACACTAAAGCTGGCAGGGTCAACAACAGTTGGTTGGATAATCTGCTTTCCTGGGAAGACTCCCCAAGTTACAGCATTCACATCATTTTGGCCAACATTAGATAGTAAGGTTCCTCCTCTGTTCACAGCCATATAAGTTAATTGAGGTAAAGCCTTGCACTTTTCAAGGAGAGCTTGCAGCTTGTCCGTGGAACAGAAAAACTCTATATAAGCTTTCTGATAAACATATCCTCCAGGGCCTCCCCAACCTGCAGATATATGAAGCATTGTGGAAAAGAGATGTACCATATGGTTTTCATGCCCAATAAAAAATCTAAATCATTGTCCAAAAAAAGGAAAAAGATAAAAGGAAGAGCAACATAACACAACTTCCAATATCCCCACAGAACTGAATCTCATTTTAAAAAGAGGTTCTCAACAAGGACATGGATGCCTTCTCTTAAATTAGTGCATCAAAACTTGTATGAGAACCAAAGAACAATCAATAAATAAAACCCAGAAATTGCAATATTTTACTTAATATTTATATATATTACCATCCCCTAATGTAATTTAGATTTTCTTACTAAAGACTTCTCCATTACTTATCACAATTTTAAGTTACAGAACTCTTATATGCATGTATACATGATGGGAGGAAAACATGTTCTATAAAGTCCAATGAAAGCACTTCACAAATTTTAGCATCAAGATTCAAGTAAACTAATTCTGACAAATTTTGATTATTCAGGAGCTTTGCACATACTGGTCAAATTTCTACTCATGATCTCATGACGAATTAGAGGCTAAATTAAACAGTGTATTTTACTTACCGACAGATGGGGAATCAGATTTTTCCCCATTGACTGCTGGTTGACTATTGATTGTCAAGAATCCCTTCAAGTTGATCTTGCCCAGCTGTTCATTAATGATCTTCGTCTCTGGTTGAAGACCATCCAATTCTGACCAAGGACTAGTTTTCAACTTCCCAAGGCAGTGTTTTTTGAATTTCTGATAAGAGTTGCTAATGGCATGAGCAAGTATAATTTGATTGCGTTAAAAGGGAGAAAGGACCATAACTTATTCTGAGTTTCCACCCTACCTCAAAAATGTCTTCAGCACTACTCAAAGGAACAACCCATTCATCATGAAGTTTCTTGTCACGTGCACGTGGTCGCATGAACTGTAAAGAGAATAATGACTTGGGTTAATAGGAAAAGAAAAATTGCATAGCTAATGATTGACAAAGATTCAAAATACGCAGAACTAAAGAAGCAACTATAGCACATGAATAACAATAGCTAGAGAGCTCAATCTGTTAAAATATATTTGCACTATCCACTTCTGTTACTCCATGGAGGTAAAACTCATGGGGTTGATCAAGTTCCAATAGAGGGGGTTTGAAAGAAATATTTGACATGTAATAGGAGTAATGTGTCAAGCTAACCATGCTCAAGTTACAAATATTCAAATTCAACACAACTTTGATGAACTCGAGCTGTAACTCTAAGAACAATTCAAGTGCTACAGTACTAGGTCGAGGCAACTAGACGGCCTAATTCAGTATCTAAAGTTTTTCATATTATATTGACTCTAAAATAATACCATATAAATTAATCATTTTACCTTGATAATATTAAAAGAAAAGACCTCTTGAGTTTGAACTCATGCTCGCTTAATTCTACTCGAGGTTGAATATGGAGTCGGTCAAACACTTAACTTAAATTTTTAAAAGTAATCAACTGAGTTGACTCAAGTTCAAATTCTTGTATATCCAATCAAGTTTAAGTCAAATTCTAAAAATAGAATTTTCAAATTCAGTTGTTTTCAAGTAGTGCATTGAATCTAACAGCTTGAGGCTCAAGTATACCTGTACAGTAAACCCTAATAGCGTCATAGAAATGCTAGGTTATTATAACTAAGTTTCCTTGGAAAACTATGTCGAATCAAGGCTTACCTTCCAAGATTGGTTTTCAGCTTGGGGTGAGTTGGGAGAAAATATTGATAAACTCAAATGAAAAGATAACATATTTTAATCATATTTAGTTTATTTTCAAAAGCCTGTTCAAGATTTGCTTTTGCACTATGTATATGTTTAGACTAGGATGTTTTGGAAGCTCACATATAAATAAATTGGCAATTTATTAGAGAATAGGCCCCATGAGAGACACATACCACTATAGACATAAGAAAATCCCCGTCACTATCTTGGCTAATTTAGAGGGATATAGTTGTAAAATGAGGACATTGGAGGCAGAGGAATTACATTTTATTTTTAAGAATACTAGGATTGAAACTTGTTAGAAGTTGTATTTATCCCACATTGATTGGATACTAGACTGTTATAGTGTACATAAGTGGATTGGACACCATCTTCCTTTGAGCTAGCTTTTGGGAATGAGTTCTACCCAAACCCATTTATCATAGTATGAGAGCCAGCCTTTTAACTGTGATGATGGGTTTGGATCCGGCCCGTTTGCATGTCATGCTAAGCGTGAGGGAGGGTGTTAGAAGTTGTATTTATTTACTCTCTCACTAAAGAAGAAGATAGAAGAACAAAGCCTAATTACTAATTAAATCTTGAATTTTACACTTTCTAACAATTTTATCCAATTATTTCAAAATTTTAAAATAAATACATATACTTTCAATTTATTTTCAAAAACACTTGTTGGTAACAATTTTGAAATTTTAAAATAAGAAAAATGATGTGGCAAGTCAATTCTGCTTACTAACATAAAAATTACCGAGTTAATAAAAAATTTATTGCATTTAGATGTAATATATGTAAAAGAATGCACATATATGAGATTTTTAATGGTCATATTATTAAGTCTAGGCTAAACTATTCATAAATATTATTTTTTTAAGCACAATCAACTTCCTACATCATGCTTTTTACTTTGAAACTTGAAAAATTGTCATCATAAAGTATTTTTGAAAATAAATTAAAAGAATGAATATTTGTTTTGAAATTTTGAATAATTGGATAAAATTATTAAAAAGTGTAAAATTTAGGATTTAATTTGCAATTAAACCGAAGAACAAAAGTCAAGATGACATAAAAGCATCACCATATTTTGTAGTCCAATTCTTCTCTGTTTAAATGATGCACTAGCAACACATTCGTTAATTATCAAACCAAATTAGAAAGCAAGAGTTGCAATACTAATAAGATACAAATAATGCTCTTCAAAAACTAAAGAATCAAGTCAAGTGATCTTGCAAACCTGATGGTCAGATAATGCACCATAGGATGGATTACAGGAATCACCCCATCGGCCTTGTGGGTACTGCTCCCAGCCCAAGGTTCTCGATATGTAGCTCTTGGGACGATTAGCCCTATGATCATTAGCTGGAAATATTAGATTTCTTCAAAACAATGCTTTTGTATAATGCCATTGTTATATTTCAAATTCTGGCCCAAAATATTTCATGAGAATCTCATACCAAAATATTGGTCGGACGCCTTCCTTTACTCGGAAAACATTTGTTGGGGGTCTCCATGGTAATGGCCTGCTAATCTTGGACTCCTCAATCAAACCAAGATTCTGCCAATGAAAGTCTTTAGTTAAAT
Organism: Ricinus communis; assembly: GCF_019578655.1. Lineage (NCBI taxonomy): Eukaryota > Viridiplantae > Streptophyta > Magnoliopsida > Malpighiales > Euphorbiaceae > Ricinus > Ricinus communis. Next base: position 12,539,866 of record NC_063256.1, on the reverse strand, counting down.
ATAATCAACGATATTCATTCTTCAAACAATTTACATCTAAAACCAGCTGTGAGAAAGAAACCATTAAAATAGCCAATGCCGATTTCTCCATGTTTAGCGTGTAAAGATGTAATGTCTTAATGCCATGAGCCATAATCTTCTTGCACATTTCTGTTCCAAGGTGGATTCCATATGCTCTAACTGCTTCTTCATTGTCTTTGATTGGCTCCAATGCTGCAGTAACCTCAGCTGGTATCTACAGTATTATGAATCAAATCTAAGTTACATTGCAACAATGTTTATATGGCAGAAGCCACAAAATCACTTCCAAAAAATGTAAAATATTGCCTCCAAACATATAGCCATTAAAATTGGAGCCTAAAGAAAAAAGCAAATGGAAGCACCCAAATGAAAGTAAAAGATGCTGCTTTTCCAGAGAACAATGCAAAATAATTCCAAGTGAATTATACAACAGAAGTAGTCCAAAAAAAGAAATAAATGGTGTAATGAGCCTATTAGCACAAGTAGTTTAAGTACTGGAAAATTAGAATTTAGAAGAGGTTGTAACTTGTAAATATAAAGGCTCATGCAGAATATAACACTCATAATTTTGCTCAATCTTCACAACCTATAGTTTTTAACATTCATAGCAAGATGCATCTCATAATGTTGGAAAATACCACAATGACTGTTGGTTTTAACACTATAATGTACAAGCAGAAATGGGATTATAGAAAGAAATTCATTATACAAGCATGTGCATGTGCTTTATGCATCTGCCAACAAATTCTTACAGTTAAAGTTCCATCTCTTGATGTTATTTCAAAATTCTATTTGCCAATACATTAAAATATACCATAACAATTAAAAGCTGCAACTAATAAATATCTCTTCAGACCCCAAGGAAAACAGACAGAGAATCAATCAAAACACATGAAATTAGCAGAAAACTATTTTAGAGGAATTCATACCTTTGTTTTGCAAAAGCCAGTCATTCTTAAGAAGCCCTTGTAGTTATTAATGGGCATAATTCCAGGAACAATAGGACAATTTATTCCAATTTGACGGCAGTCATTCACAAATTTGAGGAAAATGTCAGTATCATAGAAGAGCTGTGTGATAATTAGATCAGCTCCAGCATCAACCTATACAAACAAGCACAAAGTCAGCACAAGCTAGCCTATTTCACTAATATAAAATCCAGAAGAAGCCTTTTACTTTCCAAAATTGAAGTTCTTTCAAAAGAAAAAAAGAAACATGCACACCTTTCTCTTCAAATACTCAAGATCTCTCTGATAATTCTCTGGTGTAGCCAAACCATCACTTTCAATCATATCCGGATGAGCCTCTGAGCAGAAACATCAACACAAAATGGTAAAAACATAATCTGTCTCACATAATATTAACGAGAACATACATACGGTATCTAGAAAATGACCTGGATAACCAGCAACAGTAATGCCAAAATAGTCACCGTACTTAGATCTGATATGTTTCACCTAAACAATCACACAGTACAATCCACTTCATCAATAACAAAAACCCAGATCAAGAAAACAAAAACCAAACTCAAGAAGAATACAAAATTTTACCAGATCAAGAGCACAAGCAAATCCACCTTCAACCTGTACAAACTTATCTTGACCATGAGGAGGATCACCACGAAGAGCAAGAACATTTTGAATGCCGTTAGATTTAATAGTTTGAAGAGCATGATCAATCTTTTCAACAGGCATATTAGTACAAGTAAGATGCATCATAGTTTCAACACAGATCATGTTTTGCATTTTGTTAGCAATATCAAGAGTCAGATCTGCAGTAGAACCACCAGCACCCCAAGTTATGTCACAAAAAGTAGGATTATGTGACACCATACGGTCCATTCTGTCAAAGAGATTGTCAACTCCGTCTTCTGTCTTTGGTGGAAAGAATTCGAAGGAGAAAACGACCTTATCGTTTGAGTCTGAAATTGCTCCTCCATTTGAATGAGGATGTGAAGAAGCTCCAACAGATGCTTTAATCTTATCAATTACCTTCATTTTTGGAGACCCAGTTAAGGAAAGAAGATGAGATTAAATGGGTATGGAACAGAATCTGGAATGAATGAACAAATGAGAAGAGAGATCTGAGGATGAGAAAAGAGAGAGGGAGAGAGAGAGACAGTGAATGCAAGTGTGTTTGATTGAGGTATGAATTTATATAATAATGAGAGATTTGGAGGCAAAGAGGTTGGTGGGCTTCTTTTACCAACAACCGAGGAAATGAATGCCTTTTAACGTAATGTTTATTTATTCATTTAGTCGGCAAGCTCGCTCCAAAAGATTGGTAAATGGCAAGTCTTTTGATCATGTAATGTAATCATTAAATGGTAATTTGAGAGAAAGGGAAACTTAGAGTTTAAATTAAATTTCACATTTTGTCAATTTCATTAATTAATAAATAATTGGATTTTGTATAACGTGGTTCAACATTAATTTATATTAATTTATCATTTTAATTTATTAAATAAATCGTATGAATCAATGTGCCTAATCTAATTGATAAATATATTATATTTTTATATTTAATATTTTAACAGGATTAATTCTCACATTTATTTTCATATATCTCAACCCAACACAACATACAACGGTAAATGTGTTCAAAAGATTGAAATGGGTAAATTAAAACACTAAGATATAAGTTAATATAATAAAAAGAATTATACCAATCCTTTTCAAATAGAAATGAGCACGTGTCTAATTATTTTGCTCAAAAGAAGCAGGAACGCCATGAACAAATTCAGGTAAGGCCAAAAGCCAAAATGAGTGCATATTTGGACATTAGTTTCTTCCTTTTTCTTTTTTTTTAAATCTGAAAATTCAATAGCCACTTCTTTATCATCCCTCCAAGATTTTGCACACTAAAATTCATTTTTCAAAACAAATTGTCCCCTCTGTGGGTTGTATTGCATATACAAGACAATAAATATTAGTAAATCAATACCAAACCATATGATAGAAACCAAGAAATTAGCAAAAATCCAAGACTTTTTTTATAAGACCATTCTATAACTGAAAATAACATGCAGGATTGATGACTGTAAATCCACTAGTCACCATCTTACCAGCACCAGAGAAAGGCTTTCAACTTGGAGTTGTGGGGGGTTGGTTTTGGTTGGTGGGTAGGACCTACTACACCAACCCTAACCCAATTCCTCGCCAATTCCTCGCTGCACAACGACAATGTCAGTATGGCAATTCAGTCACAGCCATTTCTAATATCAATATCAAATCTGAAAGCCAATGACTCCAAGACAAAGAGTCTTATTATTATATATGCAACGGATATAAAGTGAGGAACTAAAGATAAATAAAAACCAGGAGCTCAATCAAATTATTCCAACCAACTGACCAAAATCTATTAGAAAAAAAAAGAAAAATATTATGTATATATCATAGTGGAGAAAGTGTTATTAGCCATAATGCTATTACAAGAATAGGAAAGTGTTTCTCCCTGGTTGACTTGATTCTTAAGCATGTGACACAACTCCAATGATGCTTCAAGTTCTCTTGCAAATGCCATAATCAACACAAGACTCTTTAAAATCACAATGCAAGGAGAAATCACATATCAGAACAATGGGATCTGATGCTGGATTACAGTATTCTTAATCATCAGCCTCTCCCAACTCTACCCTACAACTAATGCTCTGCTGATAATAACTACAGATCCTATTTCCTTATTCTATGAAGAAAAGAATTGCATTTGATAAATCTGCCACAACAACATTCTTGCGCCCTCTGTGCAAGATCGACCATGTTTTCTGTGAGCACGAAACATTATACAATCAATACAACACCCAGAAAACATTTGTCTATGAGAAGTCCTTTGCCACCTGCTACATAACAAATTAAAAAAGCAATGGAATCAATAATAAAGAATTATGTTGCAGTTTACAGGTAAGAAGTTATAAACTAAAACCAAGGCAAGAAACGTGGCATATCAGACATGCATGCATTTCACAGCAAACAGCCATATGTACAAGAACTTCAACAACTTGCACATAGCATGAACACAATGCTAAGGACTTCCAGCCGTTCATCAATAAAAGATCTCAATTTCAGTCATATAATAGAAATCACAAGTCAGAATCAGCAAATAAGCCGAAAATAAAAATACCTCTGCCATCCTAGGCAATACAGAAAACATACTGCCTCCAATTCAGCATCAAGTTCACGAATGGCCAGTGGCATAAAATAAAATAATGAGAAACCTCATTTTTAATCGTCCAGCAAAGCATAAATTCCAAAAATGCTCCATTCAGAAAAGATACAAATTATTCTTAAAAGTCAAAATTTGCGCTCTAGTCTAGAGTCATCAAGTTATCTCCGAACTTGGGATAGTTTATCATGTGAAAGGTGTTACAGTAGAACAGATTATTTAGTAAGTTTGAGGAATTGAGAATTCGCTGAAGAATATTCCTTCTTCTAACATTACATTCAAGATGAGGCTTCCAAGATAACTGCAACTTTTTCGCAGCTTAAACAGACGCATCCTATTTCCACTCCCTGGATAGAATAATCAGCCTGCATAGCTGTAGAGCTAAATCATTTTATTCATCTAGGCCCAGAAACTCTATCCAGTACTCTAGACACCTAGATCATCTTTCCAGAAGTAGGATGTGGAAGTGCCTGAAAGTTAAGGTACCACACACTCTGCCAACATAAGCAATCATTTGAAGTTCAACTTTCACCTCCTTAAGTTGCCCAAAAATATCAGTAGTACATGGCCCTATTTTGGCATTAGTGGGGCCAGGTTGTCTGCAGATTTGGGTATATCACAGAAGCGTGGGGAGGACTTGGCTGTTGGTCTGCCCACATATCTTTTACATGTCTTTTGGAGCAAGAAGCAGAAGAAGAATTATTTCAAAATAAAACAATGCCCTGTAACCACTTGAAGTGGTGGTGTGCAATCCAAAATACAATCACCTATGATTTAAGATTAGTTGTGCCATTGAGTTCAGAATCAACAACAAGCAGACCATAGTAACAACTGACTGATTGTCTCAAGATATATAAAATTGGTAAAAGAAACGCAGGAAAACAAAAGTGAGCACTGTCAATCACAAAAATTACCCTGAAGTTAGTTATAAAGATACAAATTCCCAATCTTCTTTTGACATGTCTAGAAACTCAACAACACCATCTTCAAACAATATCTGCAATGATACAAAATGCACTTAGATCTTTAGATGTGATCATGATGGTCATTCGTATCACAAACAGAGAACAAACTGTCCTTACCGCATGTTTTCTTAAATGCTTATCAAATCGTTTTATCATCCCAAAAGATCTAGAATGATGAAGCAGGGAAAAGAAAATAGTTAGTGCAATGTTTGCAGATGCAAATTATCAGAGCCCAGAACATTCTAATCAGACTTCTTAAGAGAAATCCTTAACAACTAAAAAGAACAACCAAGAACATAAAAACCATTCATATCTGACCAAATAAGTACATTCCTAAAACAAATCAACTTCAGTCTCTCGTTTATCTCCCTGATAAATCATAACTCAAAAGTGTTTGAGAAAACAAATTGTGATTCGGAAATAACTTTTGAGGTAATATGATAGCAAGGTGGGACTCAAAATCAGGAGGATAAAAATATAAGATTCATGGATATTGGACTCTGCAGTTTTTAACCATATTATGAGATGCCTGGCTATATAAATAAGTTGTCTGCATCAGCAAGTGACGAGCAAATTCTAAATGTTAGACATGCAAATAACATGAATATTTCCCACGGAAGGTAAATTAACACTCTTTTATTATGGCAAAAAGTTTCTGAAAATTTCAGTCACCGCTTGAAAGGTTTTAAGAATAGTATCAGCCTAATTCCTACCCCTGCAATCTTAAAATTCTAGTCCTGCTCCTGATTTTAAATATTGCAAAAGCTCACTAATTTTTTGTTTTCCAGAAATTATCTCTTAAAAGAAATTCAGATTGATTAAAGAACAGAAATAATGACCTTCAGATTATCAAAAGAATGGAATAACAACATTCTAAAACTACCTCTCATTAAGTGGACGAAAAAATTTTATCATTTCGCCAATGCAATTACGCGAGTATGTATGTCGGTCGCTATGAACATGTTGAGAACTCCCTGAAACAGAGGGTAATTACATGAAAAAGCAGAAAGAGTGCTTTTAACCATATTTGCATAGTTGCAGTCGTTAAATACATAAAGAAAAGGCCGTGGCTTACCTACATGCAAACCTCCATTCTGGTAAACCTTTACAGAAATAAATTCTAGAATCAGTCTACCTTCATGTGGACGTAGACAAAATATGCAAACAAAAAATTAGAAGTTGCAATGCCATAACTTGACACGCATAAGAATCTCTGATACATACATCTTTTCCAGATAAAATTGCTTTCAGTTTAGGAGAGGACACTGCCACCTGGCATGCTACTAATTTTAAAGCAGCATCTGATGACATCTTAGGCTTGCTGGGTTTAACCCCCAGCTTTCTCCTGCAGTCAACAGCACCGCAATGGCAGTCTTGATCTGCACCAAATTGAACAAACCTGCTAAACTTATTAGGTTGGACAAGGAACAAGTCTGAAAGAAAAAAGAAAAACAATTATAATTACAGTACAAAAACTTCGTCAAGCAGAAACAAGTGTTAATATGCATGTCCACTACATAGGCAACAAAATTTCAGCAAATGAATATGCAATAGAGATGATGCAAGTGCTCATACTGATAATCGTATGTCAGATGCTCGCCCTTCTTAATATTACGAGTTGCAAATATTCCGATTCTTGTCTCGCCATCAATAATCCTTGAGAAATATAAAAAAAATACAAAGTAATTAAACATGTAAAACTACGCCACTAACTATTAGGATTGAGAATAGAAATAAGGTCAGTGTCCAACCATTTCTGCATCTCAGTATTAGGAGAACAACTGTGGTTTATGTATCTTGACTTGTTTCCCTTGTAACTGGCATCAATAACCATATCACGATTTATTTCACACAAGTAAAAGTTTGTTTCTCCACGATGTTTCATATTCCAAAGCCTTTCTTCACAGGTCTTATCATCAATAACTGCAATAACATATATATGCTTAAGCAGCAAGTAATAGGCTGCAAAAAATGATGCAACAGGAAAATGTTACTGTAACTGCAATGGGGATAACAAGCAACAATTGGAAGTATCACCTTCACCAACATACTCTATTACAAACTCTCCTTGTTTAATATCTTCATCAGCCACAATCCCAGCTCCGCATTTCTCAGTCTACAGGCAAAACCAATTTAACTTCATAATATAAGTGTGTAAACAGGAAACAACAAATTCATGCAAAGCAAAACATATAAAAAAAAATCCAAAAGCATTGGAGAACACAAGCAAGAATGGAAAGCAAAATTTGTATATAAATTTACTATAACAAAAAGAGAAGCAATTATTTCCAGTTTGTATCCTAAATGCAGTGTGATTATACTATTGTATGTATACAAGTGTGTTTCGCTTGTAGCCTTGTAGGAGAAAGCAATAATATTATTACATAGTAGTTACTCTTTCCTAACTCGTAGAGCAATTAACATCAGTGCTGTAGTTTCTTTATCCTGACGCAGAGCATCACTTTTAGCCTTTACATAAGTCTTTCTCATATAGTATCCTATATGTTACTGAAGAACCACCAAGAATAGATATTATCCTTTCTTTTCCTGGACATGTAAGTCATATACCTGTACTAATTTCATCTTCTTCACAGGTCGGTGTTGGAATGGTTTGTTGAGACATGAATCACCACATTTGCATCCTGAAGAGCAGCTAGACAGTAGCATCCTGGATGGGAACAAGAAATTAAATCATAAAACTTCTAGTAAAAAGAAGGTTTCAAACAAATGAGGACCATTTGAAATAACAACTTTACATAAGGCGTGTATACAAAGTCACACAGCTTACTTAACCATCCCCAGTTACTGAGCAGTCAAAGAGGATAATGAACATGATACAAGTTATGTCTCTTGTTAAATTTAACATCATTTTGTTGGGCTTATCAATAAAAGGTTGGCAACATCATAAAGATCTACTTCAGACTCACGTGGCCAGCACCCAAAACTGCTATCAACCTAAGATGTGAACTGAATCTGACATATTTGAATGAAAAAATCAAAACAAGCATGTTCCAGCATAGAAATAAATCATAGTCGCAGCTACAATCACATGTAACAGAAATAGGGCTGCAACAGCCATTAACTAACAGTAATTGTTACTGTTAATTTTGCTTTTATAAGAAAGAGTAAATTTAATAAATATGAAACAATATTCAAGTATTTAACCAGAACTAAAAATGGAACTAACCAATGACTAAAATTTATTCACCTCAATAAAAGAAACAGTGAAAAGACAAAAACTCTCCCTTTAACTTGATTGTTTTATAATTACAACTTCCAAACTAAAACCAAGTAAAAATTTCATGTAGTAGATGTTTAAAGGATTTAGGTTGAAGAAAGATAAGAAAAGCACAAAAAAAGTGCCTTGAAGAAGTGAGGGGATACTGCCACACTGGGGATGCTAAACCTAAAGCTGCCAGCCAAAACAAAAAAGTTTCTGTACACATGTAATGGCTGCTACCCATGCAAGAAAATCTTCAATACATAGGCAGTACCAGCAATTAAACCAGTGACACTGTTAAGTGACATCCTTGACATTATCTGAGACTAAGAAATATCTAGCTAACCTATTAGACCATCTGCATCAAATTGGATAATTAACAGTTTCAAAAGATATCACAATATATCTATTCATAAATACATTATCATTGCACATATATGAGTCTCTACGGATAACTTCTCCCCCTCCCCCAAAACCCCCACCCACCCCCCCTGCCTCCTCCTTTCCCCAAAAGAAAACTCCTTGTCTAATTCTATATTTCAGGCTTTCTTTTGTCTCCATGTTTAACCACATATCTTGCTTTCTCGTTTATATCCTAATGAATAACTCTTAAAAGGTCAACCCAAGAGTATTTATCAAACTTCAAGCCAACAATCTATAATTTTATCTAAATCGCCCTAAATTAGGGACAAGGATAACAAATTTCCTCTGAATATTGAAAATAAGAATAAAAAATAAAATAAAAAATAAATAGATAGCAGACTAATTGAAACCTGCCAAACTACACCCTACTACAAATTTTCAAATGGAAGGCCAAACAATCCAAGAAAATGGCTTGACCCTTTAAATGTCCAAGCATTCTAATCCTGTAATAAATATACAACCAATTACTGGTTCTCAAAAACCCAAGTTTTCTAGGCTAACTGAAGATAACATTATCATATAAGGGTTGAAAATTGAAACTAATAATGCAATTGCCGAAAAAGAACACCACATCTGGTGACATTAAATCCAAAAAAGAGAATACATTGGACAAAAGCTTAATAAAGAGTCTATGTGGCCCTTAAATTTGTAATCTTTAATTCAGAAAAACCATAATAAACCAAGAATACTCTTACCCGCAATGGCAATCTCTATCACATACACCAGAAGAACCTGGCGATGGACCGCAGGAACAAAATATGCCATCATCCTCAAGACGTCTTTTAATTCTCTTGGTGAGATATATATCTAAAATTGTCAGTTTGTACAAATAAAATAATAAAGAGAGAAATGAAGGCCTACAGGAATATGATCAGGGCAACAAAAGAATCAAATTCATTAACAAGAAATCAAAGACAATTTAGAACAATGAATTTTCTTTTCCCAAAAGAGATACACTAAAATCATTCTCCTGCAAAGAAAATGAAGATTAGTAAGGCAACCACAATGAGATTATAAAGTAAAACTCATAAAATTTGAATGGATACTGCGCTTTATGAAGGTGTAGGGTGTCGGCTTGCATTTATTAAACCACTCTGGAAGTTCAAATTCAACTGGGTTGCCTATCTGCTTCAGCAACTTGTTGAATGCAATGTTGATGCGATTGTGATCACAATCAAAATTCTGATAAACAGAAGAAATACATAGGACAACATCTCAATCACAACAGTAACATGCTAAGCTTGATATAATTGAAAACTATATAATAATCCCACTTCAGAATATCCAATCTATTACATTATGAAGAAAAATGTAAAAACACACAATTTTGGAAAACAGAAAGTTTTCCAGACTTGCTACATATTTCAAATAAGATATCAAGAAAATGCAGCCCTCGATACCCATGCAATGTTTTTAATAATCAGAAATCACTACACAAATAGAATAAAAGAAGCACCGTGAATTCACTGTTGAAAACCTTAAATAGCCAAGGGAAAACAGCACAATGAGACTGCTATGTTGAAGAAAATGTTTTCAGTAGCATGTTGAGCTAATAAAAACTAGTAAGAACGGGAAAAAAAAAGGGCAACCCATTGTAGTACTACAAAATCTTCGTACAAGAATAACAAGTAAAAACATAAATGGAAAAGAATTTGAAAGAAAGAACTAAGAAAACATCAAGAAAATAACAAGTGAAAGAAGAAAACTAGAGTTTCAACAAAAAAGAAAAAAATACAATAGAAATTTGAGAAAAAAAAAAAAAAAAAAACCTTAGTAGCTACAGGCATGGCCTCGAGCAGCATCACCAACAAGAAGCAGAATGTGGATCATAAAATTGAATTAGCTACAACCAAGATTACATTACCAGGTCAGCATCTAATTACAAGTCTATGGATTCAAAAAAGGATTTAAAGAAGCAAATTAAACTGTAAAAGACCTAGAAGTATTGGGATACTTAGAGCTGACAAACACAACTAATAATAATTCGTGTGTAAGAGGAAGCAGGAGGTGAGAGGATAGAGAGAAATTTTGGGAGCAGAAAGTGGAAAAAGAGAGAGAGAGAGGGAAAGAGCTGTGCCTCTGAGTAAGCAGATCTTGGAAAGAGAGCGACGGAAGTTACGTTTCTCTCTATACGAAGCCAAACAGGGTTTGATAATGGCCACAACCCCAATTTTGAGCCAATTATGAATAAAAATAAATATTAAGGTATAATTTCTTTTTAAGTCTTTGTCTAAGAATATTTGGTCGTATAAACATAAAAAGCCTTTTTTAATTGATAATTAATTAGTAATACTGATATATATTTTAATAAATAACAAAAATATTTATATAAGGTTGTTTGGCATTTTTCTCTTTGAAAGTATTGTTTGGCATGCTTTTGTTACACTAAAAATCGGTTAAATTAAAATTTTAATAATTATTAAATTCTATTTATGTGTTTTGTAAATAAATAATAATAGTTGGACTCATTAATTTTTATATAATAAATAATAGAATAATGATTAAATTTAGATTGAAAAATATAAAATTTTATATAATTTTTATAAAATATAATTTTAAATTTAATCTAATGATATCTAAAATCTAATAAACTATGACTCTTCGGTAATTAAAAAATTTAATATTTATAATTTCATGTTCTTTTAAGAATAAAAATTTACAAATTTTTGTTGTTTAAGATAATAAGATCAAAATTATTTTTTATGGATTTATAAGAAAACATGCAAAATACGATAAAAATAATAATAAAAATTTCCAAGTACTATTAAGAATATCATTGATTAAAGTCACAAAACAATTAAATTGAATAAGATATTCAATCTAACTTAGAAGATTCTTGTTCTTTGTTTATTATTGATAAGGTTGATAATGCACATGGCTATTTAAAATAATGATCACTTAGAAGAGATGGAATGAAATGGGAAAAATTGGAATGCTAATTCTCAAGCAAGGATAAATTAATTGACCAAGATGTTTTGACTTTCAATTTCTCTTATACCTGTCACCTTTGTCGTCTTTATATACATTGTTTTTTAATAACTTCGAACTAGGAATACTATAAGCATTGACATAACTTTTAAGTTGGGATTTGTTCTCCTGAATGGAATTGATAACTTGATCAAGCAATTTAGCTATTAACAAGTGTCTTGAAGTTTGATTGAGATCTGAAGTGCCTACAACAATGATTAGAAAATACCATATGAGATTTTTCGGTTACGTACACTGATAGTTAAGTGTCAGTAAAAGTCATAATGTAAATTTGTATTGATTGTAAAAGAATGAAAATACCCGACACGTTGTGTTGTAGTGCTCTATATAGGGACTAAAGATCTCATAGTCCTACAACTTCATGAACGTAAACCCTATAGTCCCTTAATTCTATTAGGATTTGTTTTCTTGGTCATATAACAAAGTCTTTAGTCGAATCGGATTACTTTATTAGAGTTTGACTATGATTGGGTCTTCGAGACTATAAGTTGTATCTTAAATTTGGATTTAGTCAACCCGTATTTTTCAGTTATAATTCGGCACAGAATGTTCAGTTATCACCACTTAATTAAAAACACGAACTATAATATAAATATTAAATCCATTATAGGCCGATTACACATGTCCAATCACTATATAGTTATTTAACATTGAATTAAGTTCAATATATATAAGTTTAAACTCATATCTCAAGCTTCATTTTATTCTTAACTTTAAAGTGTTTGATAAAAGATTAGCTAACATATTAGAAATAAATATAAATTATAAATTAAACTTCTCTAATTTAATATTAATTTTCTAATTAATTTACTTCATTTTTATAAATCAATTTTGGCATCTAGTAATACATCGTGACAATCCAAAAGTGTATGAATAATTAAAATGCTTTTAATTAGTATTGATGTGAGCAATCTTTCTATATAATTCAATCATTTCATTATTCCTTTATCACTACTTACTCATAGAATATAAATGCAAGCATCGACTCTATATTTGAATCAATTATATTTAAGAATAATTACTATTTACCTTATATATTTTTACAAATTATTCTAGTTACCTCTTAATATTTTAATATTATATTATTACATCATTCTATTTTGGAATTTTGTATTAAAAACATCGTTTGTCATAATTTTTATTAAACAATTGTTAACTAAGTTTGGTTTGTACTTTTTGCTATATGGTTTTTGGTGTAATATATAATTTGCCTCCGATAGTTTATGTATATACTAGAATCTCTCGAAGTCAAGACTATCAAAAGACTAAATTGACAAAAAAATAATTTAATTATTAAATTTTATTGTTAATTATCAAAAACTTGTACACTTATCTTTAAATCAAAGTAAAAAAAATTCTATTTTTAACAAAAGTCAATTTTAGTGTATGTATAAATACAATTAATTAGTTTTCTTTTACTTACTCTAATTTCTAGCATAATTAGATCTTAGTTAAATTTAAATATTTTAAAAATATTTATATTTATCAAAATATTAAAATTCATATAATTTAAATTTAAATTATCAAAAATAAAATAAATATTATTTTTATTATAATTTTTACATTAGAATTATAACTTTAATAAGAATTTGAGGATCAAATTATATTTTTTTCTAACCAATTTAATTATGTAATTGCATTGACTTTCAAAACGCAAGAGATTTTAGTCAATAAATAAAATAAGGGAGTAATACACTAAAATTTAGGAGGAAATGATTGTTTAACATAAATTCTGATGGAATGGTTGTTAATATAAATTACAAAATAGAAAGATAAAAAAAATATAATTTTTCAATGTTAAAGGAGTAAGTAGTGTAATATAGAAAAATAGATTAATTATATAATAATTACTCTTATATTTATTATTGATAAATGCATATAACGTATAAACTAAGGTCTATGAAACATTTTTATAATCTTCGTTCATACTACCTTGGCCAATGATTTACTTTTAACAATACTAAAAATCATTAAAATAAAGGCCATAATAAATTACTTTGAGCAATGCATTTTTATTAATAACTTACCGTACTCTTGTTATATCAAATAATTATCTCTTAAACCATTCATAATTATAAAAATATAGTATCAAAGCGTAACAATCTTCATATAAGATAATATATTATTTATCATGGATCACAAATTTATACAGTTATTACTAAAGTATTTATTGTTCAAGACACTTGAATAAAATTTTATGTGTCAAAATATAGTAACCTTTGTCAAAAAATAATTTATACTTAAGAATTTAATATATACTAGTTGTTACCGGTACATTGCACAATTGTTGTTATTATTTTAATTATAAAATCAAGTTTATAAATAAATTTTAAATTTTTTTAATTTGTAATATTTATTATAAAATATTAAAAAATAACATCAAATTAGATATTTTTAAATATTGTTTAAATATTTTTATTTTAAAAATCTTATTTGTATAATAATTAAAAATTATTCATTAATTAATATTAATTTTAGATAATTGATATTATCAACATAATTGATATTATCAATATAATTGATATTAGCATTTTGCAAGATTACAAATTATTAAATAAATAAATAAATTAGTTTTTAATAAATATCATATTAAAATATGATTTAGAATATTATTTCTAAAATTGAAATTATTATCTAATAAAAATAAATAAATTAAAAACAATAAAATTTTATATAAATTTAAATTTTATATAATATTATATTATATATATATAATTTATTATTAAAAATATAATTATACTTCATATTTCAAAATTTAAAATTTAATATATAGATATATAAATGCAGAGATACTAGATTTATATTAGATCTTTGTTATTATAATTTATACATCTAATAAAAATTAACCTTTTTTTTCAGAACACTTTAGAATCCTAAAAATATTTTCAAAATTTTATTTGTATAATAATTAAAAATTATTTATTAATTAATAATATTTTATAAATTAATATTATCAATATAATTAATTACTATTTTGTAATATTATTAAATAATTAAAAAATTAGTTTTTGATAAATGTCATACTAAAATGTTATATAAAATATTATTTCTAGAATTGAAATTATTATTTAACAAAAATAATTTATTAATTAATAAATTAATTAAGAATAATAAAATATATAAATTTAAATTAATCCGAAATTGTGGTATGGGATCTTTATTATTATAATTTACATATCTAATAAAAATTTACCTAATTTTTAAATATTATTTTTTCAAAACACTTTAATCCTAAAAATATCTTTAACTATAAATAAGAGACAGTATTCTGATTTTTTTCTTTTGCAAAAATGAATAAATAAAATAAAATACAATAAAATTTTAGAATTGAAATTCTTCTTTCCTGGAGTTACAGCAATGATCTTCTTGTAACAGACTACACAACTCAAAACCCACATGTCGTTAGCCCAAAAAATCCTCATTTCAGTGTCACACTGTCCCAGGAGAATTTAAAGTTAGAACAATTACAAGAAATTCGATTCAATTGAGAGATAGAGAGAAAGGAGAGAATTCGATTCGAAAAAAACAAGAAAAAAGAAGAAGAAGAATTTGATTGAAGCAGCTACCTATAATTGATTGAAGAAGATTAACCAAGGTTTGATTTTGTTTTCTTCGGTTCTTCTTCTCTCTTTCTTTTTAGTTTCTTCAAAATAAAGAAAAGAAAAGAAAATCTAACTATCTCTCTTCTGCTACTTTTTCCTTTTTCTTTTTTGTTTTTAATATATGCAGTAAACCCGAGTCCATATAATTTCCAAGAACAGAGAGACTTACAAAAGATTCAATCAAGAATCATATCTTGGCGATTTCGCAATTGGGTTTGGGTTTGGGTTGCATTACATAACCCAAAACCTACAAGAATTTGTGCTACTGGATTATAACGAGCTAATTGGTATGTCATCGTCAAAGTTCTTGTTTTTCGTTCTTCTTATTTTTTTTCTTTCCTTCTCTAAATGCAATTTAAATTAGCTTATTCCAAGATAAATTAGATTTCTGCTTTTCTTTTTCTATTTTCCTTGGGTTCCTTTTTTTTTAAAAAAAAAAAAAAATTCTAACTAAAATGAAATCATGTCTAGAAAGTCAATCTTGATGCTAAATTTTCCTTTTTTTTTGTTTGTTGAACAGAATTTTAAATTGTTAAATAATCCTTGCATAGACCAACTATTTTGTTAGTGTGCGTGTGTGTATATAAGTTAAAAGAGGGGATTGGGCAATGATGCATTGAAAACATTTTCCTGTCTTGCTGGACTTTTATATGGAAATGTCATCTTTTCAAAAAGAAAAAAAGTGGCAATTGATTTAATTGGGAGATTGAGTGAGATGGGTTTGTTGGATGTGTATTCATGACAAATCCTCTATTTCCTTCACTTGCTTATTGAAGTGAATATTTGTATTTGTACCACCGGATGAGAGAATTTGAAGGAAATATATTAGTATTTTTATTCTTCATAACTTGGGCGCATCCTATATGGTGATTCTTGGTAGGATTTGGATCTAACTAGACACAATGCAAAACCTATTGCTATTGTATCTGCTCAGTAAATGTAACAAGTTCATGAAGTTGAAGTCAGGATGTATCATGTTGTTGCATTCAGTTTGAGATATAGAGATATTTACAAGGGCTTGAAACTGTAATGTTTTTCATGGAGTTAGACTTTATGAATATGCCTCTTTCTGTTTACAACAGGGTGCATTACTTGTATGTTTGTCAGTCTCATGTATCATGGTTTCTGCTGGAAACTGAGTTTATGTCTTTTGGTCTTCAGCTGCTAAACCTTCAAACCAGGATCGTGTCTATGAGCAGATTCCATCAGTCTATGCTAAACCTTCATGCCTAGGTTATGAAGGGTTTTCGTGAGAGGGTTGCCTCAAGATGTTCTTCTAAATGTCCAGTTGATACCCCGAATAGATCTTTGACATCTGATTGTTTGGAATCAGGGTCTAATTTCTCCACCAAGGGCTCTTTATGGTCAAGCTTCTTTGCATCTGCTTTCTCAGTGTTTGAAACATATCGCGAGTCACCACCAGCTTCAGAGAAGAAAGGAAGCCACTCTAGACACAATGGTTGGACGTCAGCTGTGAAGAAAATTGTGTCAGGTGGCTCAATGAGGAGGATTCACGAGCGTGTATTAGGACCAAGCAGGACTGGGATATCTAGCACAACTAGTGACATATGGCTTCTAGGTGTGTGCTATAAGATATCAGAAGATGAGTCTGGGAATGCAGATACTGGCAATGGATTAGCTGAATTTACACATGATTATTCATCACGAATTTTGATGACGTATAGAAGAGGTTTGTGTTTTCTAGCTGCTGTTCACTTCAGCAGATATGTAAATATAGCTTTGTTAAACTAAATAATTGGGGAGAGATTTTATTTATTTATTTTAAAAATACAGGCTTTGATGCAATTGGAGATTCAAAATATATCAGTGATGTGGGTTGGGGTTGCATGTTAAGAAGCAGTCAGATGCTTGTTGCTCAGGTATATTGCTTTATCATTTTTCTCGTCAACATTATTCTGAGATGATCGCATTTTTTTCATATAATTTGCTGAACCCTTGCTCATTTGTGTTATTTCTTCTATGCATTCGTCTTAACTAATGAGTTTATCTGGTGATGTTGTAGGCATTGCTTTTTCATAAATTGGGGAGAGCTTGGACAAAACCTTTCCAGAAGGTGAGGTGAATGGTATTAGTTTTTCTGATAGTTCATTAGTTTCTTTCTTTGTTCTGCTATTCCTTTCTTCCAGTCTGTTATGGAAACTAAATACATTCTATCCTTTAGCCGAACCATGAATTGCATTTAGTGCCTAGTGAGAGCGCTCAATTTTTATGTTTATTTTTATTTAATTATGCAGCCTATGGATCAAGCATATGTTGAGATCTTACACCTTTTTGGTGATTCTGAGGCAGCACCTTTCTCTATCCACAATCTAATTCAGGCAGGAAAAGCTTATAGCCTTGCAGCTGGGTCATGGGTAGGCCCATATGCCATGTGCCGCTCCTGGGAATCTCTTGCCCGTTCTAAGAGAGAGGAAAACAGCCTTGAATACCAGTCACTTCCAATGGCTGTTTACGTGGTTTCTGGTGATGAAGATGGGGAGAGAGGTGGTGCTCCAGTTGTCTACATTGAAGATGCCTCTAGACATTGTTTAGAGTTTTCAAGAGGGCAAGCTGATTGGACACCAATTCTTCTGTTGGTGCCTTTGGTTCTTGGACTTGACAAAGTTAATCCAAGGTTTGTCATCATTTTCTCTGATTTTATCTTGTATACTGAAATCATTCTTTTCTGGTTCCCTTTTAATTTATTCACTTTATTTCTCTTTATCCATATTATATTTGTAACATCCATCTGTAAACATAGGTAATGAAAATATAAGAATTAATAGAGAACTTTATACAAATATCATAAGAGAAATGAGGAGGTCCTTTGACCGTCTATGTTTGTGTGTATGTGTTAAAAAAAATGTAACACCCATGTAATAAAATTCAAATAATAACATAGAGGTAATTCTTGTGAGAAGTTCTAGAGTTCTGATACGGGACATATAAAACTGGATGATATAAGAATATGAATCAGTTCTTCTGTGGTCTCTCTCTCTCTCTCTCTCTCTCTTGCTTTTCTATTTTGAAAGGTTATTTAGAAGTTTGGTTTTAGTATAACTCTGTAATTAGGAGCTAGTTGACTATATTTGCCTTTGTTCTTAGATTAGCTTGATCATTTGGTTTTTCTGTTATGTTTGTTGAGTTTCATATTGAGCACTGGACTGATGCATGGATCAGTTTCTGAAATTTCTTTGCCCATTTCATTTCAATGACTTTTGATTGATTAGCATCATGTTTAGGTTTTTGCTTTTGGTCCCTTGCATTTATGTGATAAACTATAGCTTTGTTATTTATTCTTGCGACTTGAAGTAAGTATCCTTGTAGATAATTTGGGACACAGCGTGTGCGGTACTTGTTATGTAAAGGGAACAAATTCATTAAAAAGAGAAATTTATCATGTATGTGGGTAGACTGAGGCTATTGTCATTTGTTTAATGCCATCCAAAGAGTTAATGCATTGGGTTGCATTGTGATCTTGTAGGAAAAGATAAATTCTAGTGCTACATGTCTTTTTCTAGATGCATTATCAGGCTTGGAGTTATTCAATTGGATTTTGCACTCTAAATGATAGTATGTTTACTAATTGAAAGCTGGAGAGAAAATGAGTTTCAAAGGCTCGGACTAGATATTGTTTATTAATTCAATTAATCAGTGTAGCTTAATAGAATTACTAGGATTTGTATCATATGTCTTCTAGAAAGGGGTAAATGTGCTGTTTTTAGGAGGGGAGATTGCCAAAATATAGAAAATTTGAAGTAGTTAGTTATAGTCATGAAATCAGAATAAGTGATAAATCTAATTAAGCAAATTAAACAATTTTTTTAGCAGAAACTATGTTGTTTTTGAAGTTAACAAGAAATGTAGGAAGTTTGGTCAATGTTTTATTGGCCTCGAGCTCAAACCAAATAAGTGGATGTCATAATCTTTTTTCTTAGTTATTATGTTTTATTATCATTGTTTCTCTTGAGTAAACCATAAATTATTATAGGTCTAATTACCTAAAAATTCCTCAACTTTTAACATTTTAACAATTTTAACTAATTCTTTCAGTTTTTTTTGTAGAAAGTCCCGTATTTTTATTTTTGTTTCTAAAATACAATCCGGCCACCAAAAATTTGGCCTCATGGTGGTTTTTTGTGCTGACGTGTTATTTTTTGCAAAACAAAAAAATAAAACGAGTCAGCAAAATATGGCTGACTCATCAAACTCATGAACAATTGTGTGTATATATTCTACTAGTCTCTTTTATTTCATTTCTCTACCCTACCGCCGCCACACCACATTGCTGGCTCCAAAACTCACCCAAAAAAATCTATAATCTAGCAGAAAAAAACTCACTTCACAATGTCCGATAACGATGTACATCATCAAAGGAGGAGGTTGCGATGATGATGTTAGTGGAGAAGATGTCGTTAGTTGAGACTATGTTACTGTGGAATCCACCTCCCTCTCTACTCGAGTAATGACCATTGCTCTGCCTCTCTTGGCATTTTAACCCATCTCAACAATCACTGATTTGTAATGTGAAAATACACCACTTAATTTCTTGCTACACTTTGAGAACAACACAAAGAATCTGTTAATGGGTTTATTGAGGTCGATAAATTCAAGAAGTAAGATTCAGGTTTAGAAATGGGTGTTTCTCATTTGATTTTTATCAGATCTTTTAATTGTTCTTAGAGACAAACCTATTGACATCAAGAACACCCCAAGAAGAAGCTGCCAATGCATAAGATAGAAGCCCATCTGGTAGAGACTCCATTAGTGGGTTTTTGAGGTCTGCTCAAACCCATTAATTTGAATCAAAAGAGCTCCAGCTATAAAAAGGCTACCTTCTTGTAGAAAGACTTTTTTGGGGCTACAATGAGAAAACAAAAGATTCCATTGTGATTTAGAGAATGAAAAGAACAAAAATGAAAAAGCCAGTAGCTGATCGTATCTAAATAGGAAAGGGAAGAAGAGATTTTAAAAATAATGCTGCTCTTGTTGTAGCTTTAAGCTTTTTTAATTTAGTTATTAATTTTGCCTTTTAGCTTATTGGATGAGTCAGCAACAATTGCTGACTCATTCCTTTTTTTAATAAGATATCCAGTCAGCGAAAATCACTGCAACTGGTGGTCGGATTGCATTTTAGAAAAAATATTAGAAATTTAGTGGTTTCTGTGAAAAAGTTGTTAGAATTGGTTAAAATTGTTAAAATATTAAAAGTTGGGAAATTTTTAGGTAATTAGGCCAATTATATATGATCATTATGTTTGTGAATTAATATTCTTTGCATATATAAAACTTGCTAGATTTCTGGAATGGTTATTAATGTTAGGTCTCCTTGTGTATGTTCATAGTAAGGATTAGCAAGTTGTCCCAATAGTTTAAACATGTAATACGTTTCTATAAGAATATACCCAGTATTAGTTTCATAGTATTGTAGAAATTTCTAAACAGCTCCGGAGTGTAGGGAGTGATAATATTCAAGTTAAATATTTCACCTTGCTATAATCCTCAGTTTCTCTAGTTTGATCAATATAGATACATCATGACTTGAGGGGCGCCCATTTCATGTATTAGAGAGGCTTGTTCCTCAGATTTGGATGTTCTATGAAAAAATCCTGATTCTAGTATTCGCTGTAGAAATTTGTGATGGAGAGTTATGTGGCAATTAATTTAATCCTTCAAATTTAGTATTATGGTTGCATTACCTCGATTGATCCGACTCTTTTACTTTTCAGTAGAAATTTTTATGAGAAGGTTGATGTTTTTGGTGGAATCATTACCTATGCCCAAACATGAATCAGATGAAAGTTTTTGGTTGCTAAAATTAACTATAGAATCTGACCAACTGTCTTGAAGTAAGTTTTTTTTGTATATCAGTTAACATGGAAATCTTGAGCTGATTTTGATGCGGACAAGGACAATATCAAGAAAAATTAATTTGAGGAATCAAGAGATTTAGAATTTTGATCTAATATTTTATAATTTCAATATCCAAAGGGTATTTCTGTAATCTCTTGCTTTGCTTGGGGTATTTCTGTAATTTCTAACTTTGCTGGAACAGTAGTTAAATTTAATTTTAAGAGTTTTTGTTATGTTTTAAGTCTGATTTAGGAGTTTTAGTCGGTTTAGTATTTCCTAGTTAATATTAGTTTCTATTTTCCTAGTTTAGGATTCATAATCCTAGTTAGGGTTAGTTTAGTCTATAAATATCTAGGCTTGTAACAATTATTATTCAGTTTTTAGATTCAATAAACAAGATTTCCTGCAAATTGCTGCTGTAGAATTGTGTTTCAATTCTCTTTAGGTGTGACTCCTAAACCTTCTAAGTATTGACTCTTAGAAGTTTTCTTATATTTCCTTTCCTTCTCTTCTATTTTAGATCTGAATTCTATCAAATCAGACCTAAAATTGAAATTTAAAACCTTTATTTCCCGCAAAAATCAACATAGAACAGGTTATCTAAATTTGTCTTACATCAATTTTGGTATCAGATCTGAAGATCCTTATAGTTTGATGTTTTGATCTTCATCAACAATGGGAATATATGATTTATGTTATGAAGGATGTGATCCTACAAAATTTTGTAATTGGATGGATTCTCTCAAATTTACTTTATTCCTACAACTACGAGGAACTGCATACGATCGGATATGCAAAGTGTAATTTGATAGGATCTGCAAAATTATGGTGGTTTAACGTTGAGTATGATATATGAATGGGGAGGCAACTTCAAATTAATACATGGCAATAGATGAAGACAAAGCTTAGAAAAAAAGATTTGGCACTGTATTATTGCCAAAGAATGCCTGAAAAGGTACATAAATCAACATATAGCTGCATGCCAATGGCTAATTACTTGAACCAATCTGAAGCGCTGAATTCTTTTCATCAAGAGCGTGAATTGAAGATCGTTTGAATGTTATGATGGATGAATTGTTTAGAAGGTCCCTCCAAACCCTAGTAATCAAACTTCTAAAATCATTAGTCTCTCTATAAAAACCAGGCCTAAGTCTACAAGTTGCATCTAAAGATCGTTGGAGAACAATGTCTGCAAGTTGATCAAAGCCTACAAACCGTAGCCAAACCAAACATAAGACCTGATTTGCTGGAACAGCAGTTAAAATTTATTTTAGGAGTCTTTGTTTTATTTAAGTCTGATTTAGGAGTTTTAGTTGGTTTAGTATTTCCTAGTTGGTATTAGTTTATAATTTTTCTAGTTCAGGATTTCTAATCTAAGTAGTATTAGGATTGGTTTTAGTCTATAGATATCTATGCTTGTGACAATTATTACTCAGTTTTTTTCAGATTCAAAAAACAAGATTTCCTGCAAATTGCTGCTCTAGAATTGTGTTTCAATTCTCTTTAGGCGTGACTCCCAAACTTTTATGTAGATTTTGACTGATGGTTACCTGATTGAACTGAATCATTTTTCCTAATTAAGTTATATGCTATTCTACCAATTGGACCTTCAAAGTTGAACCACAATAATACCAATTGCAATACCACATTTTTTGCTCCTCCACTACATATTTTTTCCAGTAAAAGAAGTAATGCAATTTCTTTTAAATGCTCAAACTTTTTCAAGAAAATGTTTCCAGTTGGCATCCTATTGCTTGGGGGCATGGGAAACTATTGGAGAGGGTCTAGTTCTTTTTGTTAAGACTTCTTGTATGTATCTGTAGGCTAGCCATGTACAGAATTTAAGAAGTTTTATTAGCCACCTAAAAGAAATGGAAGAATGTGCTGAGTTATTACAATGTTTTAGAGGCTCATAAAGGTCCACTCGTGGGGCCAGGGCCATAAAGGCCTTTATGATATTATGTCATAGCCTGCTAATTTATCTCCCAATCATGGTAGGTTCTTCAATCACTGTTTTAGCTATATTAGGCTTATGATATGAATATGTCATTGTTCACACATCATATGTAGCAATTCGATATTATTATCAATCAAATTACTTTACATTCTTTTCTTTTTCTGCTACCAACAAATAAAATCATTTTATTTTTATGACTTCAATTCTCCTTATAAAACATTAAGTCACAGACAGGAGTATGGCACTGAAACTCTTGTTGTTCTTCTGGATAAAGTAAATATTATTTGGGATTGTATTTGAGCATATTTCACATATGTTAACCGTTTCTTTTATCAAATTATTACCAGGTACATACCATCACTGCAGGCGACATTCACCTTCTCCCAAAGCCTTGGCATTATGGGTGGGAAACCTGGTGCCTCAACCTATATTGTGGGTGTGCAAGATGACAATGCTTTTTACCTTGATCCGCATGAAGTTCAATCGGTAAAGCTTGATTATATTTAAATTGCTTTTCCTTTTTAGTTCATTGTATCTAGCATCACCTTTTTTGAAACGCCTGTAATTGACTAACTAATATTGTCAAATTACCAAATATTAACAGTATCTATTTTGCTTCATATGTGTATGGGGAGGGGGTTGTTGAGGTTGCTATTTAATCGAATCAAGGACCTTTTATTTTTCAAAGTAAAAAACCTACCAGCTAACTGAGCCTTCTGTAGTGTATGGACAGTTGAGGGCATGCGTTGTGCCAAAACAGTTCATGTTTAACCTGATTGTACCCTTCAATTTAGCTGTCTCTCATGTTTATAATAAAAGGAAGATAACCCACAGTTTCCCTGAACTACAGGGTAGAACTGATAATGTACTTCATTTTATAGATTAAACAACTTCACCTATTTAATTTAGAAGGTAGTTCTTGGAACCTAAACAGATATAAGGAGAGCTAACCTAAACGGATCAGGAGAGCTATGTTATTCCAAATAGTATAAAAGATAGTGACATGGCTAAGACCTAAATTAGCCTTTCATACAGCAGTGTTCTTCACCTTGAATAGACATAGAAGTATTTGGTACAGGAAAGTTATATTAGGAGCTACAAGCTCGGCAGAAATTGATAGTTTCTAGGATGTTGCTGACATATTCATGTTGATAAACATTTTGATATTTGACCTTCTGCTTGAGATGCAGACTGCTATAATTTATTGCTGGATGTATTATGTGTGCTGCTGGATTTGTAGCAAATTTACAGAGGGTGCATTACTATGACTATTTCTCATGAGGTTTGATAGAACTAAGTAGTGCATCCTATATTGTTAAAAGTGAACAAAACGATTCCATTGACTTCAATTCCAATTGATAATTTTGTCCTCATAGAGTATCATATCATATACTAGGCCTTTTTGCCATTTCAAGATGAACCAAGATACTTTTCATCTTTATTCCTCTTACTTTGTGTGTGTGTGCATGCAATACATATTACACAAAAGTTTGATGCTGTATATTTTTTTGGCTGGAAAACAACACTGTTAGACGGGTTTGAATTGATTGTGAACTGTTAATGGTTGGATATTCAGGTGGTCAACATTGGCAGAGATGACATAGAGGCTGATACTTCATCTTACCACAGCGAGTAAGCTTCTTTTTAGCACTGATTTTATTCATGTATTGATCGTGAGAGTTAAATTCTATTGTCTCTGCTTATTAAATTCTAATAATTTTTCCAGCATCGTACGGCATATACCTCTGCACTCAATTGATCCATCATTGGCAATTGGATTTTATTGCCGAGACAAAGGTAGCTGCTTTAACTTGGCCCTCTAAATATTTTAGCTATACGAACTCGTCGACCAGGGTATCTTACCTCCATTGTTTTTCCCATTTGCTGCTGGGCAGATGATTTTGATGAATTCTGTCTGCTGGCATCCAAGCTGGCAGATGACTCACAGGGTGCGCCGTTATTTACTGTGGCTCACTGTCATAAATTGCCAAAGCCAGTAAGCCATGGTGACATGTTAAACAATGAAGATGATGAGGTTCAAGAGGATGATTCTGTTAATGTGATGATGCCTGTGAATGATGACGCAGAAGGCGGGGGTGCCCAAGAGGATGAATGGCAACTCCTTTAATTAGTTACCACTTTGGAGATTCAAACTTTTTACATGGTTCTGCTTGTAATAGGGTAACATACCCAATTCATACATCAGCTCTGACTTGTGTTTCTGTTCGTTATTCTTGTTTTGGATTTAACATTTGTAGAAAACAGAAAAAAGAAGAACTAGCAAAAAGTACAGGAGTCCACTCGAATACTATAATTCTTTTCAAATTGTTTTTAAAGGTGTTAGCAAATTTAACAAAGTTGTTAATATTGTAAGATAAAAATGCTGGAATTTCAGTTTAGCCGTTTGTGTTCCCTGCTTCATGATATGTTAACTTTCGGAATAAAGTCAATTTAGCCACTGAATTTGCCCTGTTGGGCTCAATTTGATTTCATTCTTAATAAAAATATTTATGGACATTTTATTTTAGATTTTTGTATATTTAGATGTTTTTTAGATAAAAATGAGTTATGTGTTATCTAAAAGGAGTGTGGATAATAAAAAATAAAAAATTTTAATTTTATAAAATTAGATTAAATTATTTAAATTATAAATTATAAATTAAATATTAAATATTAATATCTTAAATAAAAAAACTACCAAAAAAATATTGGACTTTATTCCTTAACTTTTCTTTTTAATGGTCCAGAACACGAATACTGGAAAAAATTTATCCGAAGATTCCTCTTGATTTAACAGTTTGGGTTACAAATATCCTTCCGTAGGCATATTGTTTTTGTTTTAGATAAGATTTTGGGTTTTTCTGTTTCGCTTCTGACTCTTGCATTTTATCAGCTTCTAACATCACAAGCTGCGAAGTACTTGTTTAATACTTCATAAATAATTGAAAAAACTCTTTATTATCTCCATATGTTTGCTAAGCTAAAGATAAACATTGTCTTCATGCTTCCAATGCAGTGGATAGATCCCATCTTCATTATGAAGAGATATATCAGATACTGTGAAATTTTGATGGAAGATATCAAGTGGTTGGATTCTGTTTCTGGTTCAGATTCTCTGTTGACAACATGTATGGATACTAAGATTATAGCTTCCAAAATTGTTGAGTCATACTATGGATGATGTTGGACCAATTGGCAACCGGTCAGAGTCTTGAATCCTGATCCCCAATAGCACTGAACATGCATTTCTTCAAGAAATTTCAGAGCTATCTTGCAGCTTTTCTCAGAACTGTCTTCATATTGGCTTGCTTAACCAAATCAGCAGGACCCGTTTGCATATGTTCTCAAATATTTGATTTCTTGAATCAACTTTTCCTATAAAGAAAAATTGTGCTTCTTGTCAAACATTTTTACAGAACCCACAGAAAATCATTACAAGCTTTGGTAAGAGTCGACTTTACCCGAGTGACAGTTGCATAGAGTGGCAAAGTACTATAGCTGCAGACAAACTGAATGAACATCCGAACAGAATATACAAGATTGTGTGCATTGATGTGTTACTATTATAGGGAAAACAAAATAGTGATTGATTTTACCCTTTAATGAATCTTGGAACAAAGTTGTAAATTCTCCAACTTAATTGGCAACCAAAGCTAGTGGGATCTGCCGAAACGAAAAACCAATATTGGGTACTTATAAAAGAATCCCCATAGACCTTCTTGCATGTAATTATGCCATTCGTCAACTTACAATGAGCCCAACGAATGTGATCCAGAAATATGCTAGCCAACCTTTGTAAAATACACAACTAACATGAGGCTGTCTTGCTCAGGTGCCAGTTCCATCAATGTGAAAGTCTAATATTTTAGATCGTTAGGTACCTAGCTGAGAATGGAAACCCAGAAAATCCTGCAGCTGTATGAATATGATCCATTTGGTACTACTACTACTGCAATCTCTATTCAATTCCAATATGAATGCCCCTTCACAATATGTTTTCCTGCCATTTCCATCATCACGAACACTTGATGATGCTGATGCTTATTGGCATCATATCTAAGCCAAATGCTTCTTAGTAGCAGACCAGTTTTGTGTTTCTGTTCTGTATTCCTTTCGTTCAAGATTTGTAAAAGAAAGTACACAAGTACACTCAATATTATAATTCTGTTCAAAATATTTTAATTTTGTAAGGGCAAAATGC
This sequence comes from Ricinus communis, assembly GCF_019578655.1. Taxonomy (NCBI): domain Eukaryota; kingdom Viridiplantae; phylum Streptophyta; class Magnoliopsida; order Malpighiales; family Euphorbiaceae; genus Ricinus; species Ricinus communis. Next base: position 12,512,475 of record NC_063256.1, on the reverse strand, counting down.
TAGAATTTAAGTTTGGCCGGGTGTCTATGTCCCCTCCAATCTAATCTTTTTAACTTTATCTTGTCTGCTGATTGTCAATAGCAAAATGGAGAGGAAGTTTCATGGAAAGTTCCTTTTGATTTACAAGTTTGGTTCGTACAGTGCTTTCCTGTTATAGATAAGCTGTGGGGTTTCTTCTGTTTCACTTAGAGTTGGGCATTCCAGTAGCTTCTCACATTACATGCTATGTACTTGTATAATACTTAAAAAGTACTTAAAAAGAAAATACTCTTTTCTTTATCTCCATATGTTTTGCCAAAGCAAAATATAAACATTGTTGTGGCATATGAAGACCCTTTTAAGGGTTGCCAAAAAAAAAGGATTACTAAGGGGAAAATGACTAAGCTTTTTAACTCCTGATTCCTGAAAGCAAGTGCAGGAGTATCTGTGGCTAAAGCCCACAAGCATATGCTAAGTACATAAGTAATTAAGACACAACAGCATCAAACACTCTTGCAAGGGCGCCACTTTCAACTTCCACCAGACAGAAAGTCTAATACTTAGATTGTTAGATGAGAAGCAGAGAATGGAAATCCAGAAAATCCTACAGGTGTATGGACATGGTTCCATTTGGTACTGCCATTATTGCAATCTCTATCCAAAATGAATGCCCCTTCACAATCACATTCGCTACATGACAGTGATGATGATGATGTTCTCCTGCCATTGCCATTTCCATTGCCACTCATAACAAACACTTGATGATGTTTATTGGCATCGTATCCAAGACTAATCACACATGGGTTACTTCCAGTTACACAGGCTGGAACTGGAATTGAAGTCACTATTTCCAATCTCATATTCTCATTCTCCTTCACTTCTTCACCACTTGTCTGCAGCTGTAGTTGCTGCTGCTGCTGTTCACCTCCCAGGAACCACCACCACTGATTTTGGTCTCTATTAACAGAAACAGTAGCAGTAGCTCCTCTTGGACTAATACTTGAAAAAGGCCAAACCCCATCAAATTTAGACCAAGACCCAGTAGTTGGATCATAACACTCAGCATCAGACCTAAACTGACCTTGACTATCAGTACCATAACCACTCACAACCCAGAACTTAGAATCACCATCCCAAGCCAGCCCTTGACATTCATCCCTCTCTTCAATCATATCAGGCAGCATTCTCCACTCATCTCTATCAACATCATACACCTCTGCAGACCTCAAAGCATTCTTCTGACCATCATGGCCGCCAGCAACATAAACCATAGAGGGTCCAACAACAGCACAAGCAAAGAAAGAACGTGATACAGACATTGAAGCTCCGCGTCTCCACCTGCAGCCTCCAGTGAGATCCAAGATGTGAACATCAGGCACAGGTTCAAGAGTGTTGGAATCCCAACCGCCCAGAAGCAGTATTTTGCCTGAAGATGGAATTGCCAGGCACTGACAGAACATGGGTATTCCTCCTTGAGGCCTTGTTCTTTGCCAGATGTTGAAGTTGAGATTGTAGATGCTTATTGCGAACTGGGGCGGGCTGTGGATCTGTTGCTGCTGCTGTTCTTGTTCTTGTTTGTCTTCCTTCTTGGTTACAGTGGTGGGATCGGCCATGTCAGGTGTGACATCAAGTGCAGAATCATGCTGTTGTTGAGGAAGAGGTTGAACAAGGCAAACAAGATGTTCTGAAGTGCCAGATTTACGCCTTTGTTGGTAAAAAGAAGGATCAGAAATCAAGTCTTGCCAAGTGTGGCAAACTGATTTCATATTACAATGAAACTGGTATGGTACCTTTACCAGACATTCCATGGCTATCTCATCTGGTAGCCCTGGAATTAGTTCTTGTTTCTTCTCTTCTTCTACTTCCTCCTCTTGATCTTTCTTTCTTGGTTGAAATTCCATTTCTTCCTAACCTTTCACTACTCAGAAACAAAACCCACTCAAGATTTTTGTTAAAAACAAGGTTGAAGAGGGTATGTATCAAAAATTTGTCACCAAAATAGCAGAAGACTCAAAGAATTGAAAGAAAAGAGCATGGCTTTTTGGGTTTGATCTTGGGATGTGGGGAACTGATATTGGGTTTGGATGGATGGATACTGGGGTGGGGCTATAAGTAGGCAATGCTATGTGTGTTTGATTTTTTTGGTATGAAGTGATGAGTAAGAGAGAGATGAGTTGTATTTGTATTTGTATCATGTGTGGCTGTTTCATTTCTCATGCATTTGTTATTATCATTGTCCTATCCTCATGCCATCATTACCATTTTTTAATTACATTTCTTTTTTTGGATTGAAAATTCAAACCCCTCTCTCCAAAAAAATAAAATAAAAAGTTCTTGACATGGTACTAAAATAGAAGAAAAATCAACTCTTCTTCTGTGTCTATATCATGAGAGGGAAAGAGGGATTTAGTATACACATTAGACAGTTTCTAACATTTATTTTTATTTTCAGTGAGAGAAAAGGAATTCAGCATTTAATCTCATGGCATTAGCAGTTTATGGATGTGCATTAGTTGAATCAGTCTTAATTTATTAACTATTGTCTTGTAAAATAGTACCTATAAAATTGATACGTGTCTTAATGCCCAGAGTGAAACATTTTTCTTATAAAATTGTAATATAATTCTCTCTCGAAGGGTAAGATTATTCAGTTTTTAAACTTCCCCAATAATTTTAGCATATTTTAATTAGTTGTAGATATTCTTGAAAGTTATTTAATTAAATAAATTTTATAATTTTAATTATGTGAAATTTTCTTATTTTTAAATTCTAATAATCAAATACTAATACATAAATAAATATTTATATGAAGAAATTTATTTTAATTAAATTATTAATTTCAATTAATACTATTAAACGTTCAAAATGTAAATAAAATTATCAGAAATTGATGGTTTTACAGGCGCAAAAAATATCAACGGTATGTTAGAGTTACTCTTTAAGTTTATTAGAAGCAAATATTCATCTTAATATTATAAAATCTTAAACAAAATTATCAAACCTCAATTGTCTATAATTCACTATTATAAGTAATAACTTTTATGTGATGCTTTGGATAAGTTTATTATTGTTTCTTTTAGCATTTGAAATGCATAAAATATTATTAAAAAAATAAATGTATTAATATATATTACTATTTTTAAATAAATCCTCCAATATAATTATTTTAGTTTAATATTTATTTTTCAATTGTAATTGAATACTGATGTAAGAGCTTTTTAAAAAAATTGTGATCGTCTTTTATAAACAGTTTTCATATTTATCGAATAAACTGTATGTAATTATTCACTTTATAAAAAGTAAAAATATATAAAATTTAATTTGATTTTTAAATTTATTATATAGAGACAATTCAGAATTTTTAAATCTGTTGCTAATTTATATCAATATTTTCTAGCTTAAATCATTTAATTCGAGAACTATACAAAAAGAGTGAATTAATAAAAGAAATAACAAATTAAACTCTTTTAATTAACATTTATCCAGAAAAGGTTCAATAAATTACTAAAACTTTGAAAACAAATATTTATTTTTTAAGAGAAAGTGGTTTTTGTTCTTTTAATCATTGAACTTTATTCCAAAAAAGAAAAAAAAAACATTCTTGCTGATTAATTTATTTAATATTTTAATCCATTAAAAAATTAAATTAAATAAATTCCACTTATTTTCCTAAATCTTCTAAAAAAAGTAAAAAAGAAAAATTAAATTATTTTATTGGAGAAAAGAAGATAATATTTGGCTTAGATTATTACAACATATGGTAGACTGTGTGATATGAATCGTGAGACTGACGTTAAATCCAAATAATAGAATCCCCATTTATGTGACATGTCCATCCGTCACAGTCTGAGGCAAACAATTTATGGGCAAGCTCTCTAAACCATTGAGAAAGAAAATCAAAATTTGAATTTAATTTATTTAAATATTTGATAAAAATAAAATAAAATGGCCACTTGGTAACTGTCCATAATGAGTGTATGTCCACTAGGAAAATACTTTTTTTTTTTTATACCAATTTTTGCTAAATCTTCTAGAAGCCATGTGAGTATTTCACTTTTTTTAAAAAAAATTCTTAATAATATAATATATATTTTCTTTTTTCGAGATAGCCATGAAAAAATTGATAACAATTTTTAAAATGAGTCGGCTAAAATCTCAAATTAATCCAAGAATTTTTTACTTTTATATATAAAATTTGATTCCATTTATTTCTTCAATATAATATTCATAAGTGAAATTATAAATGGACGGTGCATACAAATTTAATTGCATTTCCATAATTTATGCCGATATTAAGTTTTTAAAGATAAAAATGGTACAATTATATTTGATGAACGATTTAATTTAGCGCAGCATTGATATAGTAAAATTAAAAATTAAAATAAATTATTGTAAATAATATTTTTCGAAGTACATGAGACCCAGTAAAAATGATAATTAAGGTCTTTGAAAGATAAATTAAAAATTAAAATATTAAACGGAAAAAAATAAAAAGTTTTAAGTGCCTATATAAGGAAAAACCAAAAAGAAATTAAAAAAGAATATATGAAAAGGGAAAAGTAATGAAGCATGTGTGTGTGTGTTGATGGGTATCCATCATGCAATAGATAAAAGAGTAGAGGCCAAAAGAGAAAGAAAAGCTAAGAGTTAAAAGGCATGCAACCTTCTAGAAGCTTTTTAGATTCCTTTGTCCTTTTTCTGGAAAATTTTGGTGGTTGTTACACACTTTGCCTTGATTTTAATTTGTGGTAGGGTTTTGCTTCTCTTTCTTTTATTGGCCTTTTCCATCTTTCAATTATTGAAAATACAAAACTACTAGGACATCAATGGAAATTATGAGTGATATTCAATTATTAGAATAATCTAAGAAATATCATTTAATAATAATAATAATATTATTATTATTATTATTATTATTATTAGCTTACAAGAATTAATTTAATTTTGATTAAAAGTTTATATTATTAGAGGCTCAGGTTAGTATTTTCATTTGTAAGAATTAGAGGAATATTAATTTTAAATTTTATTCGCATTCCAACATATATTGATATTGGTTTAAAATTATTACATTTTAACTCACAATATATCTCATTTTTAATTTAAGAGTTAAATTTTATTACAAATAGTAAATATGATTTTCATACCATATTAAATTCCTCGCATCAATTTAATTAAATACATCATATTATTCATATAAAATTATAAAAATTAAAGAAATATATTTCTCGCAATCTAGTTTTGAGTATGAACTCTCATAAAAGGAATTAAAAATCAATTCATTTAGAAATTAAATTATTTTTTATTTATTTTTAATCAATTATATTGTGATGGATATTTATAAAAAAAAAAAAGAAGGAATTATATACATAATATAAACAACAAAAGAAAAGAAAGAAAGTTATAGTATAATTTTATAAAAATACAACTAGTTGAGACCAATCATGAAAAAGATAACTCAGTAGTCAGTACCAATATGTCTAATGCATATGGTTTGAGTCACATGATAGAGACTAAAAGAGTAAGTGCTATTGTTCAAGAGAAAAAACAAAAAAGAAAAAAATTAAAAAATCTTCTATCATACCATGCATTCTGACCCCTAAATCATATGCTTCTAGAAGCCTTATTTAAAGTATGAGGGGCCCATTAAATTTCTCTTCCATCTTCAATAAGAAAAAAAATAAAATAAAAAGAGAGATCTTGATAATGCATTCTTCTGTTACCTAATTAATTAAGAAAGCTCTATTGCATCCACTAATTAAGGTAAGTATCCATAAATTTTTAGATTAGCAAATACTAATTAATGTGGGTCCTATAGCACACTTAAAAGTTAGTTATATTGAGGACAATCTATAAAGCAACAATCTAACTAGAGATTCAAGAGAGTGACTTAAGTTTGAAATATCTAGAAGAAGAGTAAGAAATATAGGTGTATTATACATTTAAACACCTAAAGTTTAGTTATTTAGTGGCTTTGTATTTCTTTTCTCATTTAATTAATTCTGGTTTTCTTCATTAGAAAAATAAAAAGATTCAATTTTTTAGAAGTATGTGAAGGTGTATACATTTTAGACTTCATGCTTAAATTTTCTTAATAGGTGTGTCACGATTATACAATTGGGTTTCTTACAAAGTATCATAGAAAATACTAAAAATATCATTTTTTATTATCAAATTAAAAAGTCTATTTTTCATAAAAAAAGAAATATATGGTTATATAACGTGATAAGAAAAGGTATCGCACAGTTAAAAAAAGTCTCAATTTGTAAAAATTCAGTTACTTTCATTTCGATCATCCATCACTATTAAGTTGTTCATGTTTGATAATACGAGTTTAGAGCTTAACCACTTATAATTTCATTATTTGACTGTTAAATTATGGTTTGATAAATCATTGATCTGATGTGATCAATTTAACGGTCAAATAATAACGTTTTGAGTTATTAAGCTTTAAACTTATATTATTAAACATGAAAAATATGATAATTACGGCTGATCGGAATGAAATGGCTAAATCCCTATAGATTGAGAGTTTTTAATAGTAAAAATATTTTTTTGTCGCGATTTGTAACCACATATAGAAAAAAATACAATATCTAAATTATGAAATGGTAAAACCAGAACATATTTTTTTATATTTATCTTTACTATATATTAAATATACATTAGGTACTATCTGAAATTAACTTTTTAAATTTATTTAGAATTTTTAGTATCAATTTCACATTCTTGATATCTATTTAGTATACGTATGTATATAACTAGTATATGGAATTAATAACATATATATTTGTTTTCAAATTTACTAATTATTTTAATATATTTATTTATGTGTATTATTCTATATTTATGTACTTAATTTATTATATTTAATTTATATTACTTTGATGTTTATTTTAATATAATTTAATAATAAATATTTCTAGATTGTATTTAAAAATAAATAAAAGTATTTTTTAAAAAATAAATATGTTCAAACTCAAGAATGTAAATTTATTTTTTGGTTGGGTCCACATAGTTTTGTAAAATAGATAATTTTGCCCTTTAATTAGATTAAAAAAATGTATTTAAATATTTTACCGTACCAAATTATATCTAGGATGGTTAAAATAATTTGTTACCGTAGACAAATTACTATTATGGTCCTACCCCACTCTCTCCTCGACAGTTCCTCCCTCGCCATTCCTTGCCGCTCTCTCGTCATCTCATTGCCGAACTCACGTCAACCGTTCTTTTTGACGTCGCCAACCTTTTGTCGCTGTTTATTTCATCGGAAACGGCCAGTTAACAACGAAATAAGAAAGACAAACTTCCATCACGACTATCGACCTCTATTCATCTAGCTGATGGCATCTTCTCACCGATCCGGCGCTGGAATTCAGATTATTCAATTCCTAAAACTCATAACGTAACTGACTGATCTTCAACGTCGGCTCATCCACGGTGAAATACAATACAAATGGTATACTGTATAAATATAAATGACAATATATAATGTAGTTTTCCGTGTACAATTAATTTGTCCTGTATTAAAACTGTTTCTGCCATGTTAATATGAGGCCGTCTTTCTTTCGGAAAAACAATAGAAAAGAAAAACAGCAAAGACACTGTTGAAGATTTCATGTCGAAGAATCCAACTTTCCAAGAGACACAGAGAAAAAGAGAAGGTGGCAGCATAAGTTGTCACGCACATGGTCTCTTAGGTGGAAAAATGGCACATTACTATTAAAAAACCAAGAGGAAACATGCATCGAAGGCCATCTTCTTAGTACACAATTATATTAAATTGATGCTTCCATGTGTTCTATTGTAATAAAAAATGCCAAAAGTGCTGATATGGGGGAAAGCAATTTATCAGATTTGTTTTTTAATTGACGAGAGTTCTGTCTCAAGATTTTATATATATATATATATATATATGATATGCTCTTGTTACCCAAAAATATTCCAAATTTATGAGTTTCAATTTCAATTATTGATACAAAAATAACTATCAAATTTGGTTGTCATGAGTATTTGCATTATTTCTATTACAAACACAGATAAAGTGGAAGAAATATTCAATTGATGTGATGGATGTTGATATAGCATATAATTCATCAAATTAAATATTCATTTCCTCCTGAAATTACTCTTAATCAAATAATTCTATGATATTTTATATTATGGATTGATTAATTAATTAATGGATCATCTAGTGGACACAAAGAGAGACAAAATCCTCAAATTTTTTGAAACTGCTCCACCCATCATGTTCCATTGTTCCATACACTCCATTGAAATTAGTTTTTAATTTTAACTTTATTGGGTTTCCTATTCTTTTGTTAGAATAGTATTATGGTATTTTATTATTTTACTAATTTTTAATTATAGATAATTAATTAATATTATTTTAAATAATATATTATTATTATTTTTTATTTTCTTAGAATAACCTTGTTAAATTTTACTTATGAGCAACAATTTCAAAATAAGAAGTAAAAGATAATTAGATATGATGATACTTATGTCAATTAATGAATAATATTTTAAATAATTACTTACTAAGCTAATAATTAAGGGAAGTAAATTATGTTTTAATATGTACAAAAATGAAGAAATATCAATTCTGAACGAGAAAATAATTAATTTCTCAGTGTATTGATAGAATTTTCATGTTCAAAAATTTATTGGTTACTACTCGTGTATTGCACGACTAATTAGTAATTATTATTTCGATTAGAGAAATTAAATTGATAGATAAAATTTAATAAAGATTTTAATATTTTAAAAAATAATAGCAAATTAATTATTTTTAAATATTTTTTAAAATTTTTAAATTTTATTAATCAATAATATAAAAATTATTTTAAAAAATATTTTTAATTAATTTTAGTACTATATAACTTAATACTATAATTGATATTACTATTTTTTTAGGGTTAAAAATTATTATATACTTAAAAACTTAATTTTTTTGAATTAAAAATAAAATTTAAGATTTTATTTTTTAAAATTAGAATTATTATCTAATTAAAAATTAATTTATTAATATAGAATTATAATATAATTAATATTATTATCTTATTAGAAAACTATTTATTAATTAATATTAATATTAAAATATAATTAATAAACTATTTCTTAGAATTAGAGTCAGTGTTTAATTAGGAATATAATTTATTAATCAATAAATTAATAAAAAAACTATAAAATTACACATAATCTTTAATTCTATGTGTCAAAAATAGTACACATGTCAAGATAGAAATTCTACATGCCGAAATTAAGCACATGTGTCAAGAAAATTTTAAGTCTCGTGAATTAATATATATATATATATATATATATATATATATATATATATATATATATATGTGTGGTAATTGAAATATGCAGGGCAGTAAATGAACCGAGTCGAACTGAATTTTAATAAGTTGGAGCTTGGTTCGTTACTACTTTGCGCGAACTCGAACCGAACTTGAATTCAATAATTATGAATTCGAGTCGAACTCAAACTTATTTCGAGCTTGACTCATTAAAATTTATGTAGAATTTATTTATCAATTTTAACTTAAAATTTTAACTTTATTAATTTATTTAACAATATAATTTATTTCATCATGTTGAATCGATTGATTAAATATTAAATGTTCAATAGAAATTAATTATACCATATAATAAAATAAAAATATTTTTACATATTAGTTTATATAAATTAATATATATTTATACGTATGTAAAATAAGATATTAAATTAATTAAATAAATAAAATTTAAACAAATATTAATTTTTAATATTAACAAATTAAATTTCTTAATTTTTAAATATTAAAAATTATTTTCTATTTGATCAAAAAAATTAAAATTAATAATTATTATTGCAATTTCACCAGCATCGCCCACTTTATCAAACCATTATCAACACCATTATTATTAATTTAATTTCATCAAATTTAGCAAAATTTTATATTTATTTGACCTTTAAATAAAATTTATAAATTTTATTTATTAAATTAATTAAAATTAAACTCATTTAATCTAGAGTTACAAGTTTGTATTTCATCCTTTGCCTTTTGTTTAGCTAGCTTGTGTCCGTGACCCATCAGATGGATCAAGAAGCAACTACTACAAAGTCAGCGCTTTGCATTGGTACAATTTACAAATGAAAATGACTAATAAACAAACCAAATTCCACAGGATCATCAGGATAAGCATTTGATCATTAATAATGGGAATTGGAAAAACTTGCTATTGCAGAAAAACTCTGCAAGCTTGCCCAACTTGCATTTCATTATTGTAATAATTATTGGCCTTGATGTGATTTTTCTTTAAAAAATATATATATTTTTCTCCTTTTTTGTTTTTTGTTTTTTACTTTTTACTTTTTTTTTTTTAAAACAGAGATAGATTGTATTTCTTAAAATAAACTTACTATAATTGTGTGTCAGATAATTAAAATCATGCTTGCAGAAGGAAAACTTAATGTTTGTAAAAGCTTCCATAGAAGAACAGATGTTCTCCATTACTGCCAGAACTGAAGAAGCCACCATAGATGACTTGGAAGCCATTTGGATAGTCACCAGGGAATCACCATCGAAAATAACATTTTTCCAATTATGGTTTCAAGCCCACGCCATACTGTCTCGTAACGCAAGACACCTAGAATAAGAGGATCAACCACACCTGGATAAATCTTGACCCTGGAATCCAATTCTTCTCCTAAAACATTTGTTGCTACAAAACCCACACTTTCTCGATTATTGGTTGGCCTACACGCTGCGTCGAAATTAATTTTTAGCCAATCTGGAGAAAATATAGAGCTAGCTGATGACTGAAATAATCTCTGTGAAGTGACTTTGTTGTGTTCAACGTTTGTCTCTCTGAAGTCCTTTACATCGGCATAAGCATTTATTATAACATTTTATTCAGACAGCTCCTTTTGCTCGAAAATGAGAGCATTTCGAGCTTTCCAAATGTTCCAAAGTCTGGCAGCCAAGAGACTTAGATGCGAATCATCCCCGCGTAGATCATGTAAATCCTGCACAATTTTCTCCCATGCTACCTGGAGATCTGTGAAGTGGAAGACTGATGAAATCAATCCTAGAGGGGAAAGCCTCCAAACATGTTGCGAAAAAGCACATAGGAAGAATAGGTGCATTCCGGTTTCTAATGCACCACAACGGGTACAAGAACCATCTGCGCCAATTCTGTTTTGAAGAAGAGTCCCAATAGGAGTGCATTAGCAAGCAATTTCCATAAAAAGATTTTAACCTTATTTGGGCTCATTATTTTCCATAATTGTTTCCATCTATGGCTAGTAAGATCAGTGGTCGGTCTATCCAAGTGCTTTTGGTCCATTGCATGCAATGAAGAAGCCAGTAAAGTAGAGTTATCACAAATAATAAAAAGATAAAGAGTATAGAATATGGAAGGAATGAAGGTAGTTGATATAAAAACTTCAAGATGTCTCAGTACTCGAAACTAGGAAGAAGAAGAAGCCTTGAAAACAGTTTGCATGCAGAATAAAGCTCATAAATACATATCGAATAAACTTAACGAGAGAATTGAAACCGCCCGTTAGAAGGATTTCTATAAACTGTTGATCTTCTGCTGCGTTCTAGTTTAACCATAATTATGGATCTTTAAGACTGAGAATTTATTTCTTTTTCCGAGACTTTCTCCCTCTAATACGAACCTGCTCAAAATATGGTCCTTTGAAGTCTTGTTCAAAGCAATGAGATTATGAATTTCAATCTTTCTAAATTTTAATTTAGAAAGAAAATAATAAATTTTCTTTTTACTTGAATTGATACTAATTATGTCTTTTTTCTCTCTTCATCCTATAAAATATGAACAACTGATTTCAATTGTTATTTTCTTTTTAAGAGTAAATATTTACGCATTACTGATCTGTCTCTCTCTAAAAACACTACTTTCTATTCAGTTTGCATGTGTTAATTATTGCTGCAAATATTTATCCTACACTAAATCTGAATATTTTATAAAATTCTTAATTACACTACTAACGGCTTCATTTTTAAAAAATAAAACTAATTTAGAATTATTTTTCATTTTAGAGCATAACTTATATTTTTGCTTTTCTTTCTTAAAAGATGATAGAATTACCTTAAAAGAGAGCTAGCCACATCTATAAGTGATATAAATACTACTATTATTTTAGCTTCACTTACGTGAATAGCATTATTGTTATGCACACTTTAGTAAAAAGAACATTAAATTATTTCAATAAATATATTTAAACTCCATATAAAACGGTCTTAAAGACAACTTTAAGTATCTAATAATATATAACTTCCTTAGTATAGATTTTTTCCCATTAGAAAAGGGCAGTTGTCAATCTAAGAAAAAGCCAAGCAAAGTTTCACAGAAGTTGCAGATTTTGTTGCTTTCATGATTGTTCTTTGCAACTTGCTTCCCCCTTTGCATTATGGCCACACCACCTTTGTCACTTATCATTTGTTCTACAACTTCTACTTTAATCTAAACTAAAATCCAATTGCAGAGCCATCATCAAGATTCATTTGTTACTCTTGTGTCATAAAGTAAGACATAAAAGTCTATTTGCACCTTGGACAAGTATTATTGGATATAAGACCAAGATTTATCAATAAAATTAAGAGTTTTTATTCATAAATTAATAATTGGTTCTCTTTGAATTTCATGCATTCAAACATTTGACAATTTGTTTATATATTATAAAAAAATTCTAAACATATACAACTCAATTTCTCTTGTGATGTACATTCATGAATCCAATTGTATTATTAATGGATGAACCTTTTTTATCTTTTAGTCAAGATTTATTTCATGAGCTTTAATTACAATACTTTTGACTTGTTAAAATATTCTTTTTGATAGTTGAGAATGGGCTATAAGTAACTCAATCAACTACTCAACAAATCATTCATTATATTAACTGCCAAAATTGTTATGACTTGAACAAGTATTAAGCATTCTTAAACCCCAAGCCTATGCCTCTATTAGAAAATGATAAAGAACAGCATTCTTAATCAAATTAGTAGTTGTTTGTAATAAGAAGATTATAGTTTATGATTATATAATTAAAAAAATTATGATGGATTAAAATTGAATTTAATCCACTTGTAAAAATTTAATTTGAGTGCCGAAATTTCTTTTGAGAGATAAAAATTTTAAATTTAAATATTATTTTTTATATTAATAAATTATTATTTTTACAGCGACTATAAAATGACTCTCATAAATAAAAAAAAAAACACAAGGGAAATGGAAAAGTGAATCTAAGCTAATGATAACACAAAGAATAATGCTACCAGCATAAAGGTTGCCTTTTTCATTTGTTATTTGAATAAGCATAAAGGCTGCCCTTGTTGTGAAAAGTTAAATGTTTATATAATGCATTATTGAAAGTGATGTGCCAAAAATATTATAATCTTTTTTTTAATTCTTTCCTTTGAGACTTTGCAAATTTCCAAAACATCAAAAATAGCCATGTCTGCATCTTTCTTGAGGCAGTCATGTGTCTATTTGTAAAGATCATAAGATCTTTTTTTATTGTAATTTCTATCTTTTTCAAAAGGAAGAAAGATGAATTATTATTATTGTCACGACCCCATCCGTGGGACTGTGACCGGCACTAGAGAATGGGTAGGCGTAAAGCCACCGAATCTCGTAGTAAGCCTGACACTCACTAACTCAAACCAACCTCAACTCAAATTTTACTATTATTAATATCACAATTTACAGTAACATTAAATTTTACACAATTAAATCGGTCTGCCCGAAGAATTAGGTGAGACCCGAAACTACAGAAAATTACCACTGATATCCCTACTATTACTACTGCGGAGGATCTAAGATTTTTATAATTTATATACCAAATCAAAAACCATCCGATGATGAAGAAGTCGGGTTACTGAGTAAGAGTCGCGGAAAGACTAACAGTCACGAATCTGAAAAAAAAAACAGTAAATGGAGACTGTCAGTCTCGAGAGTGAGCTAAAATCAAATAATCTAGAGACTATTGCTTTCTTCACAGAAAATATTAATCATTCGAATCAGTATATCAACCATGCACGTAAATACAACTCATATTATAATCATTGCCATAATAAATAAATAAATAAATAAAAATATATACTTTTACTTTTACGGGACGAGTAGCTCAGTAGAACCTTAACCCCAAACTCTAGTAGCCTTTTGGCTCTCTTAATCCAATAAGACTGGCGCCCAGAGAGCAATGCTCGACCAGGGACTTTACCTCAAGTCTGGTCACTTAAGTATCCAAATATGTCGGCGCCCCAGAGAGCAATGCTCGACCAGGGACTTTACCTCAAATCTGGTCACTTAAGTATCCAAATATGCCGGCACCCAGAGAGCAATGCTCGACCAGGGACCTTTACTCCGGCATCTCATTCCAATAGCACTGGCGCCCAGAGAGCGAAGCTCGACCAGGGTCCTTTACTCCGGCATCTCACTCAAATCAACCCAGAGAGCCATGCTTGACCACGGCAAAACTCATAATAATCTTATTACCGCAATTTACTCAAATCAGCCCAGAGAGCCATGCTCGACCAGGGCGAACTCATAAAAATCTTATTACACATCCATAATCATTACCGGTACACACGCGGTCCTGATGTAACCCATCAGGCAGCATGTTCTACAAGGCCACATTTTCCAAATCGCAAACATCACATTTAATAAATATCATTGTCTAATTAAATCATCCAACACATTATCAAAATAAAGATTAAAAATTTAGAGCAAAGCAATATGCAATTCGTGAGGAAAAATAATAACGTTTGTATTATTATAACATTACTAATAATAATATTTATATTATTTCAATAATTAATAATCAAGTGAAATCATTTATATTGCGATACTAATAATCATATTAAGCATAAATTCTAAAATAGCATATTAAAATCAGACTTAGCAATTGTAACACCCGGAATTTTTTTTTTATATTTAATAGTGAGTTTTTATTTAAGTTAATTTTAGCTTTATTTTTATTCAAGTAAACTATTTGAGAAATGATTATATTTTGGTTATTCAAATTTTCCCAAATGCATATTTATATAAATAAAATTATATATTGGAAAATTTTGGAAGAAATTATAAAGGATGTTTTTATAAAACTTTTTTGAGAAAATTGGTATTATAATTGATTAGTAGTATTAAATTTTAAGTTGGAAATTGATTATTTAATTTAATTGTGTATAGGATTTAATTGGAGGATTATTTTGGAATAAGGATTAAAAGTATAATTTTATTTTTATGGGGTTTTAATGGAAATTTGTGAGTTTGGTATTTTTGTAAATAAATATGTCGGTCAGGGGTATTTGTGTAATTGTGTATTTTCAGTAATTCGGTTTTGGCCCAAATTAAATAGTTAGGGGCTTAATTGAAAGGCTAAAAAGAAGTTTGGGGGTCAAATTGGAATTCTGCGGGATGAAATTGTAAGTAATTAAGAAAGTTGAGGGACCAAATTGTAATAAGGAAAAGTTTGGGGGCCTAATGTCGATATTGAAGGGAAAGAAATCGGGGAGAGAGAAAGTAGATCGGGAGAGAGAGAGAGAGGGCGATGGCCGAAGAAGAAGGGAGGAAGGCGCGGCGCCGTTGGTGGCGGGTCGGGCGTGGAGCCGGCCGACGGAGGCGCAATGGCAGCAGCAGGCCCATGGCGGAAAGCCAAGCCGACTTCAGCGTGTTTTCGGCTTGGCCGTGGTGATCGACTCCGAGCTTTCTTTTAAGCGGCCGGCGCTGTGGTGGCCGGAGACGGAAGATCCGGTGGAGAGAAAATGGTGGCCGGCGTTTATTTTCCGTGAGATCCGGCAGAGGATGGACGATCGGAGGATGTATCCCGACTCTCCTCAGCTCAAGCTTCGCGATGGCACTGGTTTCGTGGCGATCGGGCTTCGTTTGCGAATCGACGGTCGAGATCGTCCGCAAATCTCTCCAGACGATTGGGTGTCAGATCGAAAAATTGAAGGCGGGGATCGTCATCAGCGCGTCGTTGTGAGTTCGATGGTGTGTTCGGATCGTCGATCGGACTTCGGCGGCTGGAGGCGAGTCGACCGAGCGACCGAGCGTCTCGGTAATTATCTTTGGCCTGTTAATTTTAGAAATTCTTGGTTTAATTGTGTCTAATGGTTTATATTGAGTATTTGATGATTTTTGTGAGTAAAAAATAATTGTCCGCCTTGTATTTTGTCTTTGTGTGAGGTCGGAAATAGTGAAGTTTGGGGACTGACTCCTATTGTTTGAATCGTTAAGTATTTGAAGTGTTCTTCTGGCAGGTCCTGGACCCGTTTTTACGGGGGGTAATGTTCGTGTTGTAGGGGAGGTTCTGCCGGATTTTCGGTAGAATTCTCCCGAGTCGAGATTCTGGGAGTCTAGACCTAGGATTAATGATGGATTGTCTCAACAGATCGATAAATTGTTTTCCGTGATTAGATGATCTGTTCGCTCGCTCCTACCGAGGCACCGGAGCGAGCTAGGAGGTCGCCAATCCCTGTGAGTTAAAGTCATTTAATCTTTCTTGTTGCTAGTCCGATTTTAATATGCTATTTAGAATTTGTGCTTAATATGATTATTAGTATCGCAAAATAAATGATTTCACTTGATTATTAATATTTGAAATAATATAAATATTATTATTAGTATATTATAATAAGACAAATGTTATTATTTTTCCCCTCACAAATTGCACGTTGTTTTATCTTAAATCTTTAATCTTTATTTCGATATGTGTTGGATGAGTTCATCAGATAATGATATTTATTATATGTGATGATTGCGAATTGGGAAACGTGGCTTGTAGAACATGCCGCCTGATGGGTTATATCAAGACCACGTGCGCACCGGTAATGATTATGGACATAAGGTTATTATGGATTTGTTTGCCCTGATCGAGCATTGCTCTCTGGGCTGAGTTCAGTTGATTGCCGGAGTTAAGGTCCCTAATTGAGCGATGCTCTCTGGGCGCTGGCTTATTTGGAATTCAAGTGTTCAGGCTGGAGGTAAGGACCCTGATCGAGCTTGCTCTCTGGGCGCCAGACCTGTTGGATTAAGAGAGCCGAAAGGCTATTAGAATTTGGGGTTAGGGTTCTACTGAGCCACTCGTCCCGTAAAAGTAAAAATATATTTTTATTTATTCGTTTATTTATTTATTATGGTATGATTATAATATGGATTGTATTTACGTGCATGGTTGATATTTTGATTCGAATGATTAATATTTTATGTGAAGGAAATAGTAGGGTATGATTATAGTATGGTTTGATATACTGATTTGAATAATCTATGTTTTCTGAGAAGAAGCAATAGTCCCTAGATTATTTGATTTTAACTCACTCTGACAGTCTCCATTTTTTTTTTTTCAGATTCGTGACTGTTAGTTCTCCCGCGACTCTTATTCTGTAACTCGACTCCTTCATCATCGAGTGATGTATTTGATTTGGTATGTAAATTGGTAAATCTTAGATTCTCCGCAGTAGTAATAGTAAATGTATCAGTTGTAAATTTTCTGAGCTTCAGGCCTCGCCTAGTTTTTCTGGCAGACCGAAGTATTTATGTAGAATGTAGCTATTAAGATAATTTATGGTTTTAATAATATTAATTTGAGATGAGATTTATTTAAATCAGTGAGTGTCAGGCTTACTACGGGTTTCGGTGGCCTTAAGCCTACCCATTCCCTAGTGCCGGTCACCGGCCCACGGGTGGGGTCGTGACAAAGTTGGTATGAGAGCTTAGGTTTAGATTTCCTTCGACCTAAGTTAAGATTTTTCTGGGTACTGCGGAGTTAGGATCAAGTTTGTCTTGTTGTTTTCATTGACTCCAGTGTCTCAGCCTTCTCTGTTAGAGAGTCAGTCTTTCCTTTCTCGTAAGCTTGTCTTTGGTGCCGTGCTGAGAATGTGTTCTGTAGCGATGGGAAGATCCGAAGCGCAATAGACTCGTGATGTTTCTTCAAGTGATTAGTGCAGTCCGCCTTTAGAAGCTTTGATTGTGGTTTCGATGGTGGGCACCGCAGTCAGTTTTAGTGTAGAGCGTGGTTGCAGTCGTGTCATGGACTGCCTCGTCATCGCATCAGGCATCGTCTTTTTGAGTAGCGCCGAAGTTAGTGCCTAGGAAGTCGAGTAGATGTCAGAGTTTTATGGTTGAATTTTTTTTGTGGTTGTAAGAAGCTTAAGAAAGGTGGCAGGAGTATTTTCGGACGCTCAGAATCCAGAGAAACTTAAGCGAACATTATTTATTTTTCTAAGTAGAACAAGTGTTTTAAAACACAATATTGCGCCCAGTCCCGTAAGAATGCATATGGCATGGTTTATATCGGTTGATGCGACTAGATGGATGGTATGTCATAAGTGATGTGGTTTGGTAAGAAAATAAGGTTGTGAGAACCCTTGGTTTTGTCGGCAGGTTGGTGAGGTGGCATGTAAGTTGGACTTGCCGCCAAGTATTAGTAATGTTCTCTGAGGTTAAATCCAGTTGTTTGTAAGTCTGAGCTGAGGAAGTGTATTTTCGATCCTTTGCTCGTGTTGGACCCTTAGTGTGTGGAAGCAAGTGAAGATTTAGTTTCCGAGGAGTAGTAAGTGAGGATCACGGATTTTCAGGTTCGTCAGTTTTATTTAAGGGTTTTATTGATGAGTCTTGTGGTTTAGTTTAGTTTCTGCCGAGGAAAAGTTTCCGAGAAGCCGAGTTGGAGATGAGAGGTTCCTAATTAGTTTCAGTCTTAGAGTGTAGCCCTTTTTCTTTTAAAATTCGAGGTCGAATTTTTTTTAAGGGGGGGAGAATGTAACACCCGGAATTTTTTTTTATATATTTAATAGTGAGTTTTTATTTAAGTTAATTTTAGCTTTATTTTTATTCAAGTAAACTATTTGAGAAATGATTATATTTTGGTTATTCAAATTTTCCCAAATGCATATTTATATAAATAAAATTATATATTGGAAAATTTTGGAAGAAATTATAAAGGATGTTTTTATAAAAAAAATTTGAGAAAATTGGTATTATAATTGATTAGTAGTATTAAATTTTAAGTTGGAAATTGATTATTTAATTTAATTGTGTATAGGATTTAATTGGAGGATTATTTTGGAATAAGGATTAAAAGTATAATTTTATTTTTATGGGGTTTTAATGGAAATTTGTGAGTTTGGTATTTTTGTAAATAAATATGTCGGTCAGGGGTATTTGTGTAATTGTGTATTTTCAATAATTCGGTTTTGGCCCAAATTAAATAGTTAGGGGCTTAATTGAAAGGCTAAAAAGAAGTTTGGGGGTCAAATTGGAATTCTGCGGGATGAAATTGTAAGTAATTAAGAAAGTTGAGGGACCAAATTGTAATAAGGAAAAGTTTGGGGGCCTAATGCCGATATTGAAGGGAAAGAAATCGGGGAGAGAGAAAGTAGATCGGGAGAGAGAGAGAGAGGGCGATGGCGGGAAGAAGAAGGGAGGAAGGCGTGGCGTCGGTGGCGGCCGTCGGCGGCGGCAGCCCATGACGGAAGAGCGCGAATCGAAATTCGACTGTCTAAAAATCTCGACTCGGGAGAATTCTACCGAAAATCCGGCAGAACCTCTCCTACAACACGGACATTTACCCCCCGTAAAACGGGTCCAGGACCTGCCAGAAAAATACTTCAAATATCCAACAATTCAAACAACGGGAGTTGGGTCCCCAAACTTCACTATTTTCTCGACTTCGCCACACAATACAAAACACGTGGCAGGAAAACTGACAAACAATTATTTTGACTCACAAATATCATCAAATACTCAATATAAACCATTAGACACACAATTAAACCAAGAATTCCAAAATTACGGGCCAGAGAAAAATTACCGAGACGCTCGGTCGCTCAGTCGACTCGCCTCCAACCGCTGGAGTCCGATCGAAGATCCGAACTCACCATCGGACTCGAAACGACGCGCTGAAGATGATCTCCGCTTCCAATTTTCCGATCTGACACCCGATCATCCGGAGAGATTTGCGGACGATCTCGGCCATCGATATGCAGACAAAGCCCGATCGCCATGAAATCGGTGCCATTGCGAAGCTTAAACTGAGGAGAGTCGGGATATGTCCTCCGATCATCCATAGCTTGCCGGAGCTCGCCGAAAATGCCCAAAAACCTCGGCTGCCTCCATTTTCTCTCTCCACCGGATCTTCCGTTTCCAGCCACCATTGTCGACACCGTCGCCGCCAAAACAAAGCTAAGTCGGAGGAGTCGATCAGACCGAGATCGGCCGACCACCGACGCCGAAGCACCGCATGGCGCAAGGAAGCTTCGCCATCTTTCTCCTCAGCCGCCGCTCACGGTGCCATCGCATTGCATTGGCCCGACCAGCCACGGACGGGCCCCGACGCCAGCCTCCTTCCTCCGCGCACTCCTCTCTCTCCCCCGACATCTCTCTTCCTTTTTCTTCTTCTTCCCCGATCCCATTCCTTTCAATATCGAAATTAGGCCCCTGAACTTTTCCTTATTACAATTTGGTCCCTCAACTTTCTTAATTACTTACAATTCCATCCAAAAAAATTCCAATTTAACCCTAAACTTTTCTTTAGTCTTTCAATTAAGCCATTAACTAATTAATTTGGGCCAAATTAGAATTATGGAAAATATACAATTACATAAATACCCCTGACCGACATATTTATTTACAAAAATACCAAACTCGCAAATTTCCATTAAAACCCTATAAAAATAAAATTATACTTTCAATCCTTATTCCAAAATAAATTTCCAATTTAGTCCTAACACAAAATTAATTTAAATAATAAATTTCCAACTTAAAATTTAATACCACTAATCAATTAAAATACCAATTTTCTCAAAATTCTTTTATAAAAACATCCCTTACAATTTCTACCATAATTTTTTTTCAATATATAATTTTATTTATACATATACATATACATTGAAAAAAAATTAGAATAACCAAAAATATATTCTACCCTTCAAATAATTTACTTAATTAATTCTTAAAATTTCAACTAATTGGGTATAGAAAAAATAATTCATTCAATTGACTAATATTAAAATTTCTATTAAATCTTTTCAAATTAAACCAAATAAAAATAAAAGCTAAAATTAACTTAAATAGAAACTCATTATTAAATATATAAAAATTCCGGGTATTACAATTAAATATATTATGTTGACACTGATTTAATATTATCTAATATTTATTAAGCCTAAATTATTTTTAAAAATTAGTAATATATAAAAAAACAACTTTTCACAAATTTTTTTATTAAATAAATTAACTGAAAAAAGTAAAAATGATGAAAAATAAATTATAAATAGGAAATTTATTTAGTTAATAATAATAATACTAATAGCTATATAGAAATTTTATACGTTCTTTAAAAGTATAATTTAGAATCTCAAATTAAATAAATTAAATAAATTTGCTGCTGGCTTTAGGTCTACTTTTAGGGACAAAAATAATTAAATAAACTATGGCAAAGTACGATTCCAAGGAAATCTCGAGATTGGAAAATTTTTCAGAATCGATTTCAAAAATTAAAAAGTTGGAATAAGACAGAAAAGTCACAAATTTCCATATCCAATCAAACTGAAAATGTGGTGAGTTTGATTCAGAGGGTGGGTTTAGTTTATTATTAGAATATTAGGTAATTGTGGATCGCACGTTTTTTTATCAAGAAATTCTTCTAGAGCCGTTGATTATTTAATTAGATAAATCTTTGCTTTATATATATCCGTTGATTATTTAATTAGATAAATTTTTGCTTTATATATATATATATATATAAAGCAAAGATTTATCTAATTAAATAATCAACGGCTCTAGAACAATTTCTTGATAAAAAAGGTGCGATCCACAATTACCTAATATTCTAATAATATATATATATTTTTATACATAAATATTATGTTGAGGTATAATTTTTATTAATTATATATTAATATTAATTAATAAATTATATATTAATTAAATAGTGATTCTAGAAAATAATGTTCTAATTATTTTTATATTATATTAGTTAAAAATTAATTTTCTAATTTTGCAAGAATTACTAATTCTAAAAGTAGCATATCAATGATATTATAGTATTAATTTTATATATAATTAATATGTAAAATTAATAAAATATTTTTAAAGTAATTTTAAAATTTTACTGCATTAATATTAGAGATTTTCTTAAAAAATATTTTAAATTATATTATTATTTTTAAAAATATGACAAATAATTAGAAAATATTAAAAAATTTATTAAATTATTTTATAAATTCATTTTAGATTGTTATATATAATAAAGACAATACATAAGTTTTATTAAATTGGGTTCATTTTTATTGAATTTTATTCCTTAAGAATTCTAATCTGACCCAATAACCTCTCCTATTCAATTACATAGCATACATATAAATATTAGTCAGTCTTATTCTAGATATAATTAGAAATTACAAATTACATTAGACTATTGTATAACATACATAAAAATTTGTTCAAAAAGAAAACATACATAAAAATATTAATTAGAAGGCCAACTTACATTAGACTCTGTTATTTCTAAATAACCTTCACAATTTCACAATTCTACTTGAAGCATACATTAAGTTTTAAATGTTAGAGTATTCCTCATTACCAAATATAAAATAATTAATTCTAATTATTTTAGTAATGATTGAATTAAGAAAATTTTTATTATTACTAATTTAAATCATTTGTTATATTGGATATTTGATAATAGATCTTTCACATCAGCGATGTAATATAAAACTAAAAAACTTGCATCTAAACTAATCAATTAAAATAATCCTTGTAGTATTTTATTTTGTAAAAGATTAGTGTTTTTTCTTTTCTAAAAGAGTATAAATAATATTTTTGAGAACCTATTTTGATGGCATGTGTTTACTCAACCTAAATGTCAATTAGTTAGGACCGTGATTGACAAATTTATGAAGACAAGTGTCCAAGAGAACAGGAAGTTAATTAGTGGATTGAAAAAGTTCTGAGGAAATTTTAATTTTTTTTTTCTTTAATTCTTACCATATAATAATTTTATTAAAATAATTTTTAATATTTTACAATTAATAATACATA
This sequence comes from Ricinus communis, assembly GCF_019578655.1. Taxonomy (NCBI): domain Eukaryota; kingdom Viridiplantae; phylum Streptophyta; class Magnoliopsida; order Malpighiales; family Euphorbiaceae; genus Ricinus; species Ricinus communis. The sequence continues at coordinate 12,489,438 of NC_063256.1, read as the reverse complement.
TTTAGACCTCTACATTTTTATTATTTTTGACAATTCTCCTTTGTACCTTTATTTATCCATATTAAGATTTTACGCTTTTATTTTTATAAACATTAAGTCCTTTTTTTAACAGAAAATTAAGTTAACGTGTGTATCACACATTCTGTTAATGAAATTGTAAATGACTTTTTAAGTTTTCTCTATTAAACATTCTTTCCTTGACTTTATCTTTTTGACATTGAGTACTTATACTTTAACTTTTAGCAATATTAGCCCTCTAGAATTTATTATTTAAAATTGAATAACATAAATAATAAAAATAGTTATTATAATCTAATTTTATTTATTATTTTAATTAAAAATATTTGTAAAATTAATCAAACCATATATCAATAAATGGAATATAGAGATGCTAATGACAATCAAAACATTTATCAAAAAATAAATACATTTGTCATATATATATATATAATATTATAGAAATTTGCTAAAATTAAAAGTCTAAAGATTTAATGTAAAAAAAATGAGAATATAGAAAAAAATGTATAAAATGGTTTAATACAGAAAACTCAAAAATCATTCAAATTCTCATTAACCGAACGTCATCATATACAATAACTCACCGTAAAAAAATAAAATCTAATATTAATAAAAATAAAAGTACATGGACTGAATTTGTATAAACAAAATTGTATCAAAAAATATAAAAATGGAAAGAGCAAAATATATATTTTCTCCAAAAGAAATTTACAAAAAGATTATGTACACATCTTAGTAGATAAAAGTCATATGATAAAAGTTGAAATAAATGAAGGTGGACGGTCCAACACCACTCAAAATTATCAATTTTTTAGGTTAAGGGTCTTAGGCAATGAGGCAGTGACCCAGGGAGTGGGTGGGCATAGTATTGAGGAATTCAAACATTTGAAAACTCTTCACAGCTAAATGGAATTTCAGAACTTTTAGAATTACATCATTGACTTTTTTTTTTTTAAAAAAAAAGTATTATTGCCCCTATTAGTTAACAGAAGAAGTTGATTAGCTCTTAAATTATTTTTAGATATAATTAAATCTTTAAATTTAATAAAAATTATAATTAATATTTTTATACATAACAGAAAGTTAACAGCTGAACCCACTACTTCACAATGGGCTTGCCAAGCCTTTTATATGGAAAAAAAGGATTTTTTCACAGAGGAAGAGGATGTTGAAAATGTGCCCCATGATCAGTTCTTCAGGGCAGCCAATGGTCAAACCTTCAAAACCACTCTGATCACAAGATATAAAATACGATATGTTTCTGGTATAATCCAAAAGGGCTAACTCGGCTATCGAAATCCAAAAGAGCAGAAAGACCCCCAAAGCGAGGTGCCTCTTTGTGGTCTTAGCAGGCTCCCAAGCAGCTGGAAAAGGAAGATCTTCAAAAACTTATCCCTTTAATATTAATAAAAGACCATCTCTCTTCCAACTTCTTTTTTTTTTCTTTCTCTATTCGTTCACTAATTTATATAAAAAAATAATGCTTCATGAAAACCATAACAAATTCAAACAAATTAATAAAATTAATAAAATTAATCTACAACTAACAAATTTCAATCTATGATTTACAAACTCATACCAACAAATTCTTTCTCTCCTTTTCTTGTGTTTCTAAATTGTTGATATTGGCTTTTGCCTTTTCAAAAATCCAACCTACTTCTTTAGGGAGAGAGAACTATGAGAAAATACCATCTCTTCTACTTTGCTTCTCTTCTTCTAACACTTTTTCATCACTTTTACTTCTCAGTTTCAAGCTTAATAAGTTGGTCAAAACAGTAAGTTATCAAAAAAGTCTTCAACTTTGATTCAAACTGTGGTGTACCTCAAATAATATTTAGAAAGTATAAGACATAATTGTTTAGCTACTCATTCTGATTGCTAAGTCAATAATGGTTTTAAGTTGTAAAGTATGTAGTAATTGTAAAATAATGAATGCACCTGACAAGTTGTCATAATTCTTTATATAGAAACTGAAGGTCTCCTAGGCCTACAAGGAGTAGAATTTTATGAATGTAAAGTCTTCAAATTCTATTAGGACTAGTCTTTTTGGTCATAATAGAAAACCCTAGGTCGGGTCAGATTTCTCAACTAGAGTCCAACTATGACTTAGTCTTCAAGACTTCTTGTTGTACTTGAATTTGGACTTAGTCAACTCTGTATTTCTAAATTGTGACAATTCAACATGCAATGCTCGGTTATCATTAGATGTATCGGCCTACTCTTGTCTACTCGGCCTATTCTTTTGTGCTCGACCTACTCTTATTTGCTCGGCATATTCTTTCATGATCGGCCTACTTTTTCATGCTCGGCCCTTTATTCTCGGCTTATATTTTGTGTCAGTTATCAAAGCTCATGCTAATCTCTCATTATAATTTTATTTATTTATTTTATATAAAATTTATTCTAACAAAATTTATAAAATTTATTTATAATTTAACATATATGTATTTTGTAATGCAACGAAAGTTAATTTAAATCTTCATATAATCAAATTTTATAGAATTTATTATAGCTAAACTAAATTTTAAAAAATATATAGAATTTCTAATGAATTTCATATTAATCTATTAATATATTTTATAACATCAAAATATCTTTTTCAATTTTATCATTTCTATTTTATTTTCTATTTTATATCTTCTTTTAAATAAAATAAGTTGTTTATAAAAATGTATGTTTCAGATTGTCATGAAACCATTAATTTTTTTATAAATTTTTGAAAGAACAAAGAAAAAGAAAGAGGAGAGGAAGAGAGAGAAGTGGTCTTTTTATTAATATTAAAATATTTCTAATTAACTTAAAAGTAATATAAATTGTATTTGTCATTTTAATGGACCTACCATTAGCCATATCAGCTTTAAGTAATGTTGTTAACTATTCTATCCTGCAAAGGGCCACTAATTACTAGTTTTGTTAAGTGTATGGGGGGTAATTGCGCCTAAAAGTAAATTTAAAGATTAATCCGCTCTTTCCACCAAATATTAGGTCTAAGAATGTATCTTTTCCTTTTCCTCTTTCTTAAGGGCCATTATTGTTCCCTTTTATTGTTCCAAATTATATCAACATATAAACTTTAATATAAAATACTTTTAAAATTAACAATTTGATATCTGCCATTTTTACTTGCTATACATTTAAACATTTAATCTCTTCATAAATAAATCAAAGAAAAAACATTTATAAACCATGTCATTTCTAATATCAGAATTAAATTTTGCAAATTTAATTTCACTTCTTAAATTACTAATTATAGAATATTTTATTAGTTATAGTTTTATAATTGCCTGATACACCAATATTGTCAAGCATGAAATACTAAAACTCACATATGCCAACTCTAAAAAAGAAATAGTAATAATTTATTAAAAGAAAAAGGAAAATCAACTTTAGGGTTTTATGTTTACAAGATTATATATTTGCTATAATTCATATATGGCAAGTTTAGGAGTACAAAATCACAAATTATTATGAAAATAAATTACTGATCCACTTTTGTCAAGATAAGTTTTACAAGGCTGACAAACTGTTAAGTTTCTATTTGTTATCAGCTAAAAACATATTTAGAATACTAAACTTTTATTAGAGTTATATTTATATTAAATTATTAACTTTTAATTTAATTTAACAACACCTAAATTTATTCTTATAACTTTTTAAATATTTATAATTTGCCATTCGAATTAATAGACATCTGAATTTTACTTTTTTTTTTTAATAATATTAAAACATCTAATATGCAACACTTGTAGACATATCAAATGAAATCATATATTATTAAAATATTATAAAAATATAAATTAAAATACTTATTGAATTGTATCAAAATTAAAATATTAAAATAACTAAATAATTAAAATTTAAATATTTAAACATGCCTTTAACTATTGGTTATTAATTGAGAAATTTTTTGAACTGGGCTCGGTGGGGTTCCGACGAGGCTAGAGACTAAATTAATATAGTATTTAAGCTATTTAAAAATTTAACTCAATATAATGAAATAAATTTGATTTATATTCGTTATGTACCGTGGACACAATTATAAATTAGTTTTTATTAATAATTTTATGAGCTAGCTCGTGTATAAATTTTAAATATTGGGCATTTTTAGTTGCATAACAGACACATTTATAGTGCAAGATAAGATTTCATTTTCTGATGTATCTCACGCAAATAGATGTGGTAGACTGGCACTTCATTGTCAATGCTTACTCAGTTCATCTTCTGGAGTGGAAAAAATACTTGCATTTACACCTCAAATTAATCTTTGCTGATGAAAATTAGGGCAAAAAAGAAACCCTTATAGACTTCACATCAATCTACCTCAGTTCCATATCCATTTCACCAAGACACTCTAATGGACTTTCTGGTATTCTCTTGAATTAAAGAAAAGAAATTCAATTTCTTTTAGGAAACGAATTACCACATTTTATCACAAGTCCTGGTTCTTAAAAAATCATAATATAGTTGACCGTAAATTTGATATTTGTTTTGGGATAAAGGGTGAATTTGTCCTTTAAATTTATGTCAAAAGTTAAACACAATTAATTTAATTTTTTCGGTAAATAATTTTCTAAATTTATGTTCAAGGGTCAAATATATCCAATTTAATTTTTTTAGTATATAGTCTTTTGAGCTTGTATCCGATGATCAAATACAGCTAATTTAAATTTTTAAAAAGTAAAATAATATTATATTTCTAGATTTTAATTGAATTATAAAATTTAAAATAATATTTTATTTTATTAATTTAATGATATAATATCTAATGACGTGTTATACAAGAGCGTATTAAATAAAATATAAATATATATTTAATTGACCTAAAAAAGACGAGTCATATGCCCATTTATTAAGAAAATTAAAATCTTGATCTTTATACATAAAATTATAAGTGAAATTGACTCTTTCTTCTGTATAATTGGATTGTCAGAAAATGTCAATTTCACCCATGAACTTGTGTTTGATAATTAAATAAATTAAATTTTAACTTTCTTAACAAATAGACCAATAATTTGTCATTTTTTAATTCATTAGATCTAAATTTTAAATTTTGCTAAACATATTTTTATATATCGCACCATTAGATATTGTATCAATAAATTAATAAAATATATATTATTTATAATTTTTATAATTTAATTAAAATCTAAAAATAAAATATTATTTAACTTTTTAAAAAGTTTAAATTGAGTGTAATGGACCTTTAGACATATATTCGTGAAATTATTTACTAAACGATATAAATTAAGTGTATTTAATTTTTACACATAAGTTCATAGGACTATTCACTAGAAAAATTTAATTTGAATGTATTTAATTCTTATACATAAATTTAGAAGGTAAATTGACTTTTTATCCAATTATTTAATACTTTTAAAAAAAATTCTTTTGGGAACGGTAGGATTTGAACCCATAGTTCTGTTTTTGAGCTCACAAATTTTTATTTTAAAACATCAATTATTAGGTTAAATCATGCATAGTTAGAGTTAATTGAAGGCTAAATATTGTCAGGGTTTTAATGTAATAATATTTCGTTATATATTCAATATCTGATTTCTGACGCTAAAGCAATGAATGCAGACAAAAACAATAAATCTCCTTACAACATCACGCATGGAAAACAGTGCCAAGACCTACAAAAATAAAAAAATTCTTTATTTGAGAACAAGTAAAGAAATAACAGAAATAAATATGAAAATCATTTCTCTTTTTATTTTCTTTCTCTTTTTTTGTTGTTTTCATTGAAGGAAAATGAGAGAAAAAGGAATGAAAAGACATCATTTTTGCTTATTTAAAAATTAAAAAGTTATGAGAAAAAATATTATAAATATTATTAATTTAGATTTCTATTAATGATATATAATTTATAATATTTTACTAATCTGATTTGATATATAACATATTTATTAAATTGTATTTTCATATTCTGAGATTAATAAAAAATTTATAAGAATATCATATATACTACAGTCAGACAAAAATTAAAATAAATATCAGTAGATATTAGTATTTTTGTTTTATTCTAAGAAATTGTATTATTTTTTCTTTTATTTTCTCTTTATTTTGAAATATGAAAATAACCAAAATTCATTCTTATTTTCCTCTTTAATTCTTTTTTGGCTGGCCAAGAAAAAGAGTTATCCTGCGAAATGATTATTTATTTAATTTTTACCAGAGCCTCAAATAATTTAGAAGAGACGAACAACACTCACGATTCGATAGATAAAGGAAATTTACAAAGAGAATAAGAAAATTCTAAAGTTTAAATAATAATTTCAATGATATTTTTGGTACATGCTTCTATTTTTGCTGTTCCTTTTATCTGAGACTCCATTAATTTTATTTTCAGGCTAATAATGGGCCATTGTGTCTCTTGTATTTAGTTAGGCATTCAGATACAGAACTTTTAATGAAAGAACCAATTGAATATGGGTTATGAAGTAAGGAGACATTTAGCAAATAAATAAGGAGAGAGAGAGAGAGAGAGAGAGAGCAATAAGTGGTATTAATATTATTGGGTATAATTATAAGAGCTGTCATTTATTGCGTAATATTTATAAAGCAATAGCTAGTTTGAGATAAATCTAAAATCTGCAGTATCAACCTTGGAGTAGATAGACAATCGCCTCGAGAAACCATCCTTTTAAGAATTTAAACTTAAAGTCTTTGAGTCGCTTGGTGAAGCCGTCCAACCGTAAAACTACCATGCTCATTGACATCACACTCTTACATTCTTCACCGTAGGCTATATAGGAAAATAATTGTTATTATATGTATAATTAATTTAATTTTTTAATTCTAACATAATTAATTAGTGATTTGTCTCTTAATCCTAATAGAATCAATTAACGATTGATCTAATTCAATTTTAATCCTATCATAATTTCATATACATTCTTAATCCTATAAGAAATTGATGAATATATCACGTTATATATACACTTATGAAATTCAAATAACTCATATATATATATATATATATATATATATATATATATACTTTTATTTTATTAATTTATTTATTCAAGTATATATTCTTAATCCTATAATAATTTTATGTACATTCTTAGTCCTATAAGAGATTGATGAATTACTTTATATCACACTATATATATATATATATATATATATATAATAGAGTTCAAATAATTCAATACAAATTCTTATAAAAATTAAAAATAAAAAGTCATAGAAAAAAAATGTATGACACTTTCAATTTTTATTTTACTATTTAACATTATATTATATACTAATTTATTATATATGTGTTATAACTTTTATAATAATAATTTTTACACGTAATGCGCATGACGATGACGAGCAATACTACTAGTATATATAAAAGTATAAAGGGAGAAATTTTTTGAATTGAGTAAAATACCTTTAGGATTAATGAGTAATTATATCTTATCCTAATTCTATATATAATTAATTTAATTTTCTAATCCTAATAAAATTAATTAGTAATTAATCTAATTGATAGATCCAAATTATATATAGTTATTTAGTGTCATGATCCAATCTGTATGCCCGTGACCGACACTAGGGAATAGGTAGGCTTAAGGCCACCAAATTTCGTAGTAAGCCTGACCATTCACTAACTCAATCAAACTGCAATCCAGATTCAAATCATTAGGCCTATTCCATAATTAACCTTTAGCCATCAGATACTACATATTTAATTCGGTCTACCATCATATCTTTAACTCACTCTCGAGACTGACAGTTTCAATTTTATTTTTTTCACGTGACAATTAGAGTTCTTCGCCATTCTACATTTTGACAGCCCAACTTCTTTCTTCATCGGGCTCATTGTAAATAATCTATATTTTCATATTTCTAGTTATTTTATACTCTAGACCTTCCGCACTAGAATATCTTGATTTGTTATAATGTTATCACAAACTAGTTAGATTTATGTATGACATGTCAGTCATGATTAATATTATATTTTTATAAGTATTTTATTGAATTATCTGTTATTAAGGCTTACTACGGGATTCAATAGCCTTAAGCCTACCCATTCCCTAGTGCCGGTAACGGGCCAACAGATCGAGTCATGACATTTAGGGTATTTTAGAGTTTTAATGATATATTTTCTATATATAATATAGTGAAAATAAATATTTATACATCACTTAAGTTTTATTATCTAGTTTCAGATAATATTAGCCAAGAAATAAAAATATAAAAAAAAATACTTAAAAATAAGCTTAATTGGACATGTTTGTGTCAAGACTCAGGAGCGAGACGCATGGATCAATTATTTTACAAAGCCTAATCGAAATTTACATGGCCTAGAGATATTTTAGTTATTTTGTATTATTTTTATGATCTATATTAAAAATTATTATGAGATAATATTTGGTAGAAATAAAGATATCTATAGTTTTATCTATTAGATAGATTTATATTGGTATGTTTATCTTTAGAGAGACTTATCTATATATATTTCTGCAAATCTAGTTCTAAATGAGGAGGAGGTTCTCATATCTGCTCTTTGCTGCATTTCCCATTTGCATATGTCTACCATTTTTTTCTCTATAATTTTCTATTGTTTGTCTTCCACAAATACTTTAGCTTTAGTTTGCATTGTTCTTTTAAGATCTAAGTAGCTTTTCAAGAAGTTGAGAGTAAGGACCAATCGTCTTCTTATGTGAAGAATTATGGATTTCAATGGAGCTTTTATTTTCTTATTTTTATATTTTTCTATTTAATACCATGATCATTGGGTTAAATATGTTAGACTAGTTTCATAATGTTTAGTTTAACCTTTTTACTTATGTATGAACCTTGTTATTTATTTATTTGATGAATAATTTCTTAACTTCATATCTAATATTAGTCTCAATTATTATTGTTGGTTGACCATCATGTCAATTTAATAATAATACTTGTTATGAAAATATTTAGGTTGAATGTATTAGAGACACCATATTTACTTTAATCTATGTTGGTAGAAGAAACTTTAGTTGCATCAGTAGTTTGAGTGGCTAAAGGAAAATGCACATCAGTATTTCATTCATTAGATCTAGGCTTAAAGTAAAATAAGGAGATTACTAAGTAATCTGCTAGATTAGATACTATCTTTATCATATGATTTTCATACATCATTAATCATTGCATATTTACTTTATAATTTATTTTACTTATTTTATGAATATTCTACTTTTCCAAAATATTGGTACAGAATCTTTAGAATTACTTTTAGTATTTTATGTTGGTAATTAATCTTTATAACAAGTGGCATCATAGTTCTTTGAGAGATTATCTCATCATGTTTTACCGCTTTTACTATAAGAACGGTTTGTGCACTTGCAAGTACTGATACATTACTAATTCAATTCAAGTCATATTAAAATTTCATATATATTTCTAATCTTATAAGAAATTGATGAATTATTATATCACACACATTATATATATACCTACGATGAAATTCAAATAACTCAATACAAATTCTTACAAAAATTAAAGACAATAAATCATAAGAAAAAGGGATGTTACTTTTAGTTTTATTTTATTAATATATTAATTCATATGTTCATTATTATTATAATACTTCAATCGTAGGATAATTCTGTAACACCCGAAATTTTTATATATTTAATAATGAGTTTTTATTTAAGTTAATTTTAGCTTTATTTTTATTCGGTTTAATTGGAATGATTTAAATACAAATTTTGAATGTTCATGTTAGATAAATAAATGAGTTATTTTCCATATCCAATTAGTTTGATTTTTAAGGAGTTAATTAAGTAAACTATTTGAGAAATGATTATATTTTGGTTATTCAAATTTTTTTTCCAAATGCATATTTATATAAGTAAAATTATATATTGGAAAATTATGGTAGAATTGTAAAGGATGTTTATAAAAGAAGTTTGGGGGTCAAATTGGAATTTTGCAGGATGAAGTTGTAAGTAATTAAGAAAGTTGAGGGACCAAATTGTAATAAGGAAACGTTCGGGGGCCTAATGTCGATATTGAAAGGAATGGGATCGGGGAGAGAGAAAGTAGATCGGGAGAGAGAGAAAGAGGGTGATGGCCGAAAAAGAAGAGGAGGAAGGCGGCGCGGCGCTGGCCGTCGGAGGCTTAGCGCAAGCGTGTGGCGAGAATGATGTCTGGCGGCCGGAGGCCGTTCCCTGTTGGCCGAGTCGAGTGGCGATCGGCTCCTCTCGGCAAGGGCTCTCTTTTGGCAGCAGCGGCAACGCCTGTGGTGGTCCGAGACGAAAGATTTGGTGGAGAGAGAAAGTAGGGGGCAGCCGCGTTTTTTGATTTTTCCGGCGAGCTCCGGCGAAGGATGGACGATCGGAGGACGTATCCCGACTCTCCTCAGCTCAAGCTTCGCGATGGCACCGGTTTTGTGGCGATCGGGCTCCGTTTGCAAATCGACGGCCGTGATCGTCCGTAAATTTTTCCGGACGATCGGGTGTCAGATCGGAAAATCGGAAGCGGGGATCGTCATCAGCGCGTCGTTATGAGTCTGATGGTGTGTTCGGATCGTCGATCGGACTCTGGCGGCTGGAGGCTAGTCGACCGGCTCTTAATTTTCTTTGGCCCGTTAATTTTAGAAATTCTTGGTTTAATTGTGTCTATTGGATTATATTGTGTATTTGATGATATTGTGAGTCAAAATAATTGTCTGTCGGTTTACGCCTCGTATTTTGTCTTTGTGTGGCGGAGTCGGGAAATAGAAGTTTGGGGACCCGACTCCCGTTGTTTAAATTGTTGGATATTTGGAGCGTTTTTCTGGCAGGTCCTGGACCCGTTTTTACGGGGGGTAATGTTCGTGTTGTTGGGGAGGTTCTGCCGGATTTTCGGTAGAATTCTCCGAGTCGAGATTCTAGGAGTCTAGACCTAGGATTAATGATCGATTGTTTCAGCATTTTGATAAATTGTTTTTCCGTGATTAGATGATCTGTCTGTTCGGCTCGCTCCAACCGAGGCACCGGAGCAGAGCTAGGAGGTCGCCCAATCGAGTGAGTTAAAGTCACTTAATTGTTGCACTATTGCTAAGTCTGAATTTAATATGTTATTTTGAAAGTTTATGCATAATATGGTTATTAGTATCGCAACATAAATAATTTCACTGGATTATTGAAGATAATATAAATATTATTTATTAGTAATGTTATAATAATATCAAATATTATCAGTTTTCCACATGAGTTGCATGATGTCTTACTTTAAAATTGTTAATCGTTATTTTGATATAGTTGAATGACTTCTTTAGACAATAATATTTATTAAATGTAGTGATTGCGATTTGGGAAATGTGGCTTGTAGAACATGGGTAATGATCATGGACATGTAATAAGATATTTATGGGTTTGCCCTAGTCGAGCATGGCTCTCTGGGTTGATTTGAGTAAATTGCCGGAGGTAAGGTCCCTGGTCGAGCATTGCTCTCTGGGCGCCAGTCTTATTGGATTAAGAGAGCCAAAATGGCTGTTAGAATTTGGAGTTAGGGTTCTACTGAGCCACTCGTCCCGTAAAAGTAAATATATATTTTTATTTATTTATTTATTATGGTATTTGATTATAATGTGATTTGTATTTACGTGCATGGTTTGATATACTGATTTGAACAATCTATGTTTTCTGAGAAGAATGCAATAGTTCCCAGATTATTTGATTTTAACTCACTCTCGAGACTGACAGTCTCATTTTTACTGTTTTTCAGATTCGTGACTGTTAGTCCTCTCGCGACTCTTATTCAGTAACCCTACTCCTTCATCATCGGGTGATGTATTTGATTTGGTATGTAAATTGGTAAATCTTAGATTCTCCGCAGTAATAATAGTAGATGTATCAGTTGTAAATTTTCTGAGCTTCGGGTCTCGCCTAGTTTTTCTGGTAGACCGAAGTAATTTTGTAAAGTGTAACTATTAAGATAAATTGTGGCTTTAATAATATTATTTGAGATGAGATTTGTTTAAATCAGTGAGTGTCAGGCTTACTACGGGTTTCGGTGGCCTTAAGCCTACCCATTCCCTAGTGCCGGTCACGGGCCTACGGGTGGGGTCGTGACAAATTCACTTTTTAATATTTTTTATTAATATTTTGCTTCTTTTTATTATGAATTACTTAAGTAGTGAATTTTTTTTAAATATAAATTTATGTGAAGTCTAATTATTTATTAAATTTGTAAAATATATAATAATACATGAGTTCCTATTATACCGCAAAGAAAAATACTTTTAAAATAGTTAAATATTTTTAATAAATATTATATTATATACTAATTTATCAAATATTATTATTTCTAAAATAATAATTTACACGTGTAATGCGCAATACTAGCATATAAAAAAATTATAAACTCTTTAGTTTCAAATACTGTGGATTGAATTGTGTAATGATTATAAATTAATTTTAGTATAAAAATAATTAAATTATAAAATACTTTATTATTTAAAATAATAAACTTCTCATTGATTATCATATGGTGACTAGATTGAATAAGTTCATAACACTCAAAATCAAAATATGATAAATCTTAAAAAAAAAAAATTATTAGTTTATTCATTAACTGCTGGGTTTATGTTTATATTTTATGATGGTGTAGCCGTGAAGAAGAAGAGAATAGAGAATTAAGGTTTTAGGATTAAATATGGTAACTTAGCTCACAAGGAAGGCACATCATTTCTTGTATTATTTTAGGAATGCGTTTGCCCTAAAATCTCTTCTGAGATTATCTTCCTTGCTATTCCTTTAATTGTTCTTATATCTTTATATTCTTATTCTCACTGCTAGCTTTTATAAAATATATAACTAATTATTATAAAAAGATGTTTGTATCAAAAAGTATCAGTCTATGAAGGATTTCTGAGTATAGTTTTTTCTTTTACCAATATGTTTATATAAAATATTATTCTTTTTCCTTTTCTTTTCTTCTTCCCCTTCATATGCATGGTTCATAATTTCTATATCACATTCAAAAGAGATTTGATTATTAGAAGAAGATGTTACACCATTTAGGATTGAGGGGTTTTAAATGGAGAATTTTATAAAATTACTGGATTTAGCTTAAATTTATCGTTTGATAAGTAAAAAATGATCTAAATCTATAGATTTTAAGAAACCCCTCGTGCTTAGGATTTTAATTTTCCTGTTAGAAGATAAAAAAAGTCCAAAATTTACCATTTTAAAAGAATGATAGATTGCGATAATACTTTTTTATTCCAATATTGTCTCTAATAAATTTATTTTATTCCAAAACCGTTCTTAATTTTAAACAAAAATTAGTATTTTCATATTTAATAGAAACGATAAAAATTTATAAATTTTAAATCTATAGATTTTATATCCATACATTCTGATTAAATTTGTAAATTTTAAAATTTTATAACCCAAATGATACTTATTGTATCTTACAAAAGAGTTGGACATCTTCTCGTCAGCCTGTGTATGGGTGAAGTAGGACTCTGTCTTAGAAGTTACCTGGCTTCATCATATGCTGATAATGGGCTATTGTTTCTTCTGTATTTAGTATGGCCCCTTAAATACACAAAAAATGTGAATTTTTTATGATTACTATTACTCACAAACTTATTTAGAATTCCAAATGGTTCAAATATAATTTTTATTAAAATAAATATATATTTCTATGAAATTTAATCATAATATATATATAATCAATGACTTTGCTAATGATTTTTAAATACATTTTATTTTCAATTAAAATCTTAAAAGATATCTTAAAATAATAATCTCGTAAGATCATTACTATATAATAATAATAATAATAATACAATTTAATCTACGTGTCTTCTTTTCATTACGTACGTGACTGAAATTTAAATAAAGCCACTTAAATTTATTTAAATATATATTTATATTTATTTTAAAACATTCGCACGTATGGCCAAATCTTAAGAGTTTTTGTCTTATTATGTATTTTATCTTGATTAATGCTACATACTCCACTTTTTTTTTTATAATGCTTTTATATAATTTTTCTTAATATTTTGAGGTTATTTTTTTAATTAATAAAATAATTTTATAAAAATATCAAATTGCTTAGCATTTTTCTTTTATATTACCAAAAATAAATATGAAAGAGAGCTACTATTCAAATCCTTCACATTGTTTGCCTGAGACTCACAAGTTCCTTTGGCGAGTGTCCAACTGCAAGTCTTCAATGCATAATTCCATAACAAATTTGAGTGAAATGCATCCTTTTGAAAAAATTCTATTTTTTTTTATCTACGTGCAATAAAATATTTATAAAATACTTTAAGAAATATGTATATATTTATCTACTTTTACATTCTACTGTCAACCAAATAAAGTTAAGGACAAAGTGTCAATTTACTCCGCATACTTGTGATAGAAGGGCAAAAAGGCCAAATTTAAACTTTTTCTTTTCTCAAAATTGGCACTCAACTTCTGTTTATAACTCAATTGAACCCAATTCTGATCGGATTTTGCAAATACTTGTTGGATATGTTAGTTTTTTTTAGAGGCAACGATGATGATGATGATGATGATGATGGATGTTGAAAATATAAAATAAAGATTATGATGACGGTGGCGGTGCTAGACGATGAAAACACAATTCTAGTTTCGCAAATAATTTAATTAGATATTTTTCTTAAGAAGATTTTACTAAATATTTACTAATAAAAAATTTCATTCAAATCGAGTGCGTGCTGCATATACATAACTTTCTTTTTCCATATAAAATTTGGATTTAATTGAGTTCGAAGTAGACGTTCGGTGCTAATTTGATAAAAGAAAGTTCAAATTCAGTATAGTTGCTTCCTTTTCACAAGTATGAGGAGGAAATTGACCCTTTTATCCATTAAACTGTAATTTTATTGATATCTATTTTTGAGAGGAAGACTAATTGTTACACTTCTCAGAGGAAAAAAAACTCTGAACATGTTAGAATTATGACTTCTTTTTCACTATAATGTGAAATGATTATAGAAGAGAAATCATTTTCCATGATTCAGCCCATATTCTCACATAGCCATATTTCTAAATAATGTTCAATCATTATAAGAAGAAAAAGAGAAGGAAGACCAATGTCAAATGCTTACTGAAAATATTAATACTATATAACTAAATCGGTGATGCACCTAAAAATTGAATATTTGTGGTGTATTTTGTGTAGCAAGTGGGAGAAGGTGGTAACACCACAATTCACAAACATTAATTTGTCAATTTCTGGCTTTTTTTTCTTTTTAATTTCTGAATTATTCTAATATACTACGGACGTACAATATTATATAAAACTATAAAATTAATATTATTTTAATTTTAATGATTTTTTAACATACTTAAATACTAGATTTACTGAAAATATTTATCTATTTTTAGAATTTAATTAGTGGTACTTTACAATTATAAGATTCACCTATATAATTTTAATTTGTATAAATCTATTTGCAACCTATACGTTAGTTGAAGGATTTATAAGATAAATAAATCATTTCAAATAATACTGATTGATCGTTTACAAATTAAAAATAGACTTCTAATGATAGAGTGCCATAACAGTACCCTAGCAATCCCTTTAATTTTATTTTTTTAGTTTAATTTTTGAAATATATACTCTTGACAATATGTCCTACTTTTATTTTTGGAATAAATTAATACACTATTATAGAAATTGCACATAAGGAAATAGTAAATATTAATGGATCCATGCCAAGATGTTCCCATTTAATAATCCCCTAGTAGAAATTGAGTTTCATATTTCCTCTCAAAAAGAGGAATTTTAGGTTGAAACTGTAGACAAAACCCTACCTGAGGGACTGTCTAACAAATTTTCAAAAAAAGAGAGGGATAGATTGGTATAACTGGTCAAACTTCAGGGAGTAAATAACAATTACCCAAAACTTTTCTTTCAGACTGTGTTAAAGTAAAAATCCTCTTTAAAAAATTTTGTCAACTTATTTATTTCATTAAGCCTCTATGTTCTTTTGCACATTTCTTTTTCAATCTTCCTATTTTACTTTGAGGTCTTTGTCATTGCTCCATCAATCTATATGACAGTTCTTTCTTGTTTACAACACATATTAACAAAATATTTGTAAAATAACTAATGGGAACAAGAAGATGCATAAAATAACTAAACGAAATAGCATGGAGATGATCCCTAGGCTAATCTTTTGGCTATTTAAAATCTGATCAAATGGCTTCATGATAGATCAATATTAATATAATCCTAACTGTTAAATTTAAATTTAATAGTTAGATGATGTTTATGAACATAATCATGAGAGAATCCTAATCCTTAATTTAATTGTCTAAAGTGAGTAATTCCCATTGAAATATTCATATCTAAATGATCATCCAAATGTGCACAACTATATTATCATTTTTAAATTGATAGTGAATGAATTCCTCGCTATAGGATAAATAAAAGTCAACACATTCATACTCACAAACTCTGCCTAGTGATGTGTTAATTAGTCACTTGAGGTGACATCTATAAACTTTTTTTCCAAGGTCATAAATACAAACATACTTCTCCAACACATTAGCTGGTGTTGATAGTAATTGGGTTAGATAAAATTATATATAGGTGTTACTTTTTATATGTTTAATTATCATTAATTTAGTTATTTTTTTATTAATGTTCACATTTAAAGAATTTCATATACACTAATAATAAGTAATATTAATAAAGATATGTGTGATTATAAATGAATATATCATTGTTAATAAGTTCTGACTCATAAGAATTTAGCCGTCTTTATTTCGATCAACATCATTATTACGTTATCCGTATATGATAATATGAGTTTAGAGCTTAATGCTTAATGGTTTAAAATTAAATAATTATTAGTAGTTTGAAATTGAATAGCTATTATCCCCTTTCCAACGGGTATGTCAAATACTCTCTTAAACTAGCCAATAAAAGTTGTAAAAAAAAAAAAACTATTTACATCAATGTTATAATTATGAAATTCTATTGGATCAACAAAACAAATGATGAAGAGAATGACTACTTCACAAGTCAATAATCAAGGAAAGAGTTTTTTCAATAAAAATTTGGTGAAACTCATCATACAGTCAAAGTTCACTTCTCATCGGCGTGTATCAAGCAGAATTTGTCTCCTTTTATTTGCAACCAACACTTTGCATTCTAGAGACTTTAATTTCCCACATATTTTATTGAATTACAAAGTTAATTTTAGGCCAATTTAAATCAACTTTTAGGACAAACTTGAAAAGCAAGTTTATAGAAAAAGGGGGAAAAAAAAAAAAGCAAAAGCAATTTGAGGTTGACTAGATGTATGATAAAACTTATAAAAGTGATTGTTAAGGTTTGACTAATACAATTATTGACATGATTCTGAAGTTCATCTTAATTGGTAATTGGTTATTACGATCTTGACAGAATTAGTATTATAATATGAGAAATTAGTTAGAGACTATTGCGTGATTTAACATTTTTAGAGACTAAGATATAGTTAGATTTCAGATGTTAATGATTAATGCAAATAATGACTAAAGTGTCTTTTCTAAGCAAGGACTAAATTGTAGCATTTGCTACCAAATTTTATGTTACGACCCCACCCGTGGGCCCGTGACCGGCACTAGGGAATGGGTAGGCGTAAGGCCACCGAAACCCGTAGTAAGCCTGACACTCACTGACTTAAACAAATCTCATCTCAAATTTATATTATTAAAGCCACAAATTATCTTAATAGCTACATTCTACATAAATACTTCGGTCTGCCAGAAAAATTAGGCGAGACCCGAAACTCATAAAATTTACAACTGATACATCTACTAATTACTACTGCGGAGAATCTAAGATTTACCAATTTACATACCAAATCAAATACATCACCCGATGATGAAGGAGTCGGGTTACTGAATAAGAGTCGCGAGAGGACTAACAGTCACGAATCTGAAAAACAGAAAAAATGAGACTGTCAGTCTCGAGAGTGAGTTAAAATCAAATAATCTGGGGACTATTGCATTCTTCTCAGAAAACATAGATTATTCAAATCAGTATATCAAACCATGCACATAAATACCAATCATACTATAATCATACCCTATTACTTTCTTCACATAAAATATTAATCATTCGAATCAATATATCAACCATGCACGTAAATACAATCCATATTATAATCATACCATAATAAATAAATAAATGAATAAATAAAAATATATTTTTACTTTTACGGGAGGAGTAGCTCAGTAGAACCCTAACCCCAAATTCTAATAGCCTTTCGGCTCTTAATCCAACGGTGTCCGGCGCCAGAGAGCAAGCTCGATCAGGGTCCTTACCTCCAGCCTGAACACTTGAAATCCAAATAAGCCGGCGCCTAGAGAGCGTTGCTCGATCAGGGACCTTAACTCCGGCAATCAATTGAACTCAGCCCAGAGAGCAATGCTCGATCAGGGCAAACAAATCCATAATAATCTTATATCCATGATCATTACCGGTGCGCATGTGGTCCTGATGCAACCCACCAGGTGGCATGTTCTACGAAAGCCACATTTCCCAAAACGCAATCATCACATTTAATAAATATCATTGTTTAATGAAATCATTCAACACATGTCGAAATAAAGATTAAAAATTTAGGATAAGGCAACGTGCAATTCGTGTCGATAAAATAATAATATATGTATTATTATAACGTTACTAATAATAATATTTATATTATTTTTAATAATTAATAGTCCAGTGAAATTATTTACGTTGCGATACTAATAACCATATTATGCATAAACTTTCAAAATAGCATATTAAATCAGACTTAGCAATAGTGCAATGATTAAATGACTTTAACTCACAGGATTGGGCGACCTCCTAGCTCTGCTCCGGTGCCTCGGTTGGAGCGAGCCGAACAAACGGACAATCTAGTCACGGAAAATAATTTATCAAAACGCTGAAACAATCGATCATTAATCCTAGGTCTAGACTCCTAGGACTGACTGTCTAAGAATCTCGACTCGGGAGAATTCTACCGAAAATCCGGCAAAACCTCCCCTACAACACGGACATTACCCCCCGTAGAAACGGGTCCAGGACCTGCCAGAAAAACACTTCAAATATCCAACAATTCAAAACAAAAGGAATCGGGTCCCCAAACTTCACTATTTTCCCGACTCCGCCACACAACACAAAATACGAGGCAGGTAACTGACTGACAATCATTTTTGACTCACAAATATCATCAGATACTCAATATAAACCAATAGACACAAATTTAAAATCAAAGGATTTCCAAGATCAACGGCCAGAGAAAATTACCGAGACGCTCGGTCGACTCGCCTCCGGCCGCCGGAGTCCGATCGACGATCTGGACACACCATCAGACTCACAACGACGCGCTGATGATGATTTCCACTTCTAATTTTCCGATCTGACACCCGATCGTCCGGAGAGATTAGCGGACGATCTCGGCTGTCGATTTGCAAACGGAGCTCGATCGCCACGAAACCGGTGCCATTGCGAAGCTTGAGCTGAGGAGAGTCGGGATATGTCCTCCGATCGTCCATCCTCCGCCGTAGCTCGCCGAAAAAGCTGAAAAACCTCGGCTGCCTCCATTTTCTCTCTCCACCGGATCTTCCGTTTCCGGCCACCACTGTCGACACCGCTGCCGCCAAAACAAAGCCAAGAGCGAGAGGAGTCGATCGACACCAAGATCAATACCGACGCCGGCGGCAAGGAAGCTTCGGCCATCTTCCTCCTGCCATCGCCGCGCAGTGGCCGACACCAGCCCCAGCCTCCTTCTTCTCACAAGGCCTCTCTCCCGACCTCTCTTCTTCCCCGATTTTCTTTCCTTTCAATATCGACATTAAGCTCCCGAACTTTTCCTTATTACAATTTGGTCCCTCAACTTCCTTAATTACTTACAATTTCATCCTGCAGAATTCCAATTTAACCCCTAAACTTTCCTTTATCCTTATTCCAAAATAAATTTTCAATTTAGTCCTAACACACAATTAAATTAAATAATCAATTTTCAATTTAAAATTTAATACTACTAATCAATTATAATACCAATTTTTCCAAAATTCTTTTATAAACATCCTTTACAATTCTACCATAATTTTTCAATATATAATTTTACTTATATAAATATGCATTTGGAAAAATTTTGAATAACCAAATAAAAATATAATTTATTCCTCAAATAATTATTTAATTAACTCCTTAAAAATCAAACTAATTGGATATGGAAAAATAACTCATTTATTTATCTAACATGAACATTCAAAATTTGTATTTAAATCATTCCAATTAAACCAAATAAAAATAAAGCTAAAATTAACTTAAATAAAAACTCATTATTAAATATATAAAAATTCGGGGTATTACATTTTACTTTAGAGAATAAATTTGTTAATCTTGAAATTGCAGGGACTGAAATGTATATTTAGGTAAAATTTTTCTTTTTTATCTGTGAGTTCTTTTTAATAGGAAAGACATTTTTTTAAGAGAAATTTATAAATCTAAGAATTGTCATAATCTGTACTTATATCCCTCATTTTTTAATAATATGCATTTAAATCTCTCTTTTGTACAACGTTTATTATAATAATCTTTCTGTTATTATAATAACAATTTCACTCTTAAAGTACTGAGATGTCATATTTTACTTATTTGGAAGGACATTTTTATTTTTATTTAAGTATATGTTAAATTGAATATGATTTAAGAGAGAAATAAAGACATTTCTCTTTTAAATTAGGGCAAAAAAATACAACAACTTTTCTCCTCTCCCATCTTCTTCTTTTATTTCTTCTTCTTCAAGTCTCTTAGAGTATGACTTTAAGTTCAAGTACTTTAACATGAACTGAGATCGAAGGAGGCAGATTCAATAACATGCCATGTGGATGTGGTAAAAGAGCAGCAGTAAGGATTTCTGAATTCTATAATAACAGAAATAGGTTGTATGATGCTTGTGTTGATAATGTTTGTGGTACTTTTTTAGGTTGGTGTATCTCTATTAATGGAGAAAGAAATGAAGTCCCTCGAAGAATAAGAAATCTAGGAAGTTAGGATAATTTTCTTGGTAATAGAGATTTCATTCAATTAATGGAAATAAAGAAAGAGATTAGGAAGGTAATGGACAAAAATAGGATGCTTTATGGGAAGATGGTTGCTATTGAAAATGATATGGGATTTGTTAAGACATTTTCAGCAATTTCTATAGCTTGTAACTTTTTTATGTTTATTATTGTAATTATAGTGTTACGGGTTAAAATATAATAGATTCTTAGAACTTTTGTAGCTTGCAAATTGCATGATGAATGTTATGATTTTCCAATCACTCTTGTACTATTAATTTCTGCCTTTTTACTAATTAAATGCATTGTTAATTAAATAATGACAAACTACATTTACAAGCTAAGGAAATTAATTCAATCCTGCAATGACAGTGGCAAAGCTAATGAAATCAAAACCATTAGTTAATGAAATGACAGTGCATACGTACAAAAAGACACATAAGGTTACCTTAACTATCAATGTATATACTTAAAGCCAAAACAAAAAAGACACATAAGGCCACATTAACCATCGATATATATACTTAAAGCCAAAATAAAAAGGCACATAAGGCCACCTTGACCATCAATGTGCAGTACATAAAACAGTACAAAAAAGGCATATAAGGGCACCTTAAACAAATGTATATACCTAAAGCCAAAATAAAAAATTTCAATTGGCTTGCTAAAATAAAAATCATCAATTTAGTCACTCTAGCCAAAGTAAAAATTTCAATTGGGGCAGCTTCTTAAGCAGTTTGTGAATCAGATGAAGCAAATGGGGTAGGTTGCATGGAAACCTACATTGAATAAGTGAAGGTTAATACAGAAAAAAAACAACTAAAAAATTTAATAAAATGGTAAGAGATTTTGCTAATACCTGACTACTAGATGATCTTGTACCTCTAACAGGAGCTCTACTGCATGTACGCTTATTATGACCAAATTGCTTACAAATTATACATTTAACAGTTTTTTCTCTTTTCACTTGTGGTTCTCCTCCTTCTCTCCTTCTATTCTTTTTGGGTCTTCTAAGTAATATGTTTAATTGAGGAGGTAAAATGATCTCATAAGGTTCTATGGCATCTAATTCCATATCAGATATAGGCCTTATAGCTTCATGATTAGCTTTCAAGTAAGTATCATTATTGTAGTATTGATGGTAGTAGTCTTCAAGGTTTATTCTTTAATACCCAGTGCAAGCAATTGCATGCCTACATGGAAGGCTACTTAGGTTCCACCAATCATAACTATATTCCATTTTTACTAAATCCAAGGCAAATGAACGATCACCTTTTTTGACCTCAAATAAATATTTCCTAAGCAATGCCTTATAACTCCTTGTTCTTTTAGTAATTTTATTAAGGTAGTTTTTAATGGCTGGTGTCACTTTTCCTTCCCATATGCAACCCTTTGCATATCTACATCCACAAACAACTATTACTACATAAAAATAACGGTTAAGATAAAAAAATTAAATTAAATGCCCTTACTTATTATGTAATCTGACCATTAATTCATGCCGTACAACATCAATAAGTTTTATAATAGGCTTAGATCTCATCTTAAGAATCCGACTATTGAAGCATTCTATCATATTATTAGTCAAATGTTCATTTTTTCCTTCAGTACAAAAACCATTAATTGTCTATTGTGACAACGGTTTGTTGAGTAGCCATTAATATGGTTCTCCATTACCTAACTCTTTCATAGCATTCATTCTAAAACTGAGTTATATACTGACAGTAGCCTTAGCAACAGCCCAGAGACAATCATGCAATTCTAACCCTAGAAATCTCTTCTTAAAATTATGGCATAGATGTCTTCCATAAAATCTGTGACAAGCATCAAGAAAGACACTTGTAACAGCATCTATCAAGCCCTGCAATTTCAGAATTAAAATTAAATTACAAATTGATCATAACATAAGTACAATTCAATAAGAATTTGATATTTCACCTTTTATCTATTAGACATAATGGTTAAAGGAAGTACATTTGTTCCCCCTCCAATACAATCATGCAAATTTTGTAAGAAGAACACAATCCTTATAGCAACTAGAAAAATTCTTTTATTTCCATCAAGAGAGACATCTGCTAGTGATATACCTCCATATAGACCCTTTAGATAGGTGCCATCAAGACCAATGAACAATCTATAGCCTGCATGAAAACCTGTAACCACTACTTGAAAGCAAAAAAAAAATCCTTTGAAATTATGGTGGACCAACAAGGTCATTAGACCCTTCAACTCTCTCACAAAATTCAAACTTTACTACTGTTCGAAGATTGTATTTATTTAAAAGTTTAACATACTTTGGCAGTTTTTTTGTAAGAATCAAAATGCAATTCTTCATTTTTCATTCTTGATTTCATTTTGGCCTTGTATATCTGCCAGTTTGATAGATCTAACCCATATTCCCCTATTCAATTGATTATAAATTAAATCATAGCTCATGTCTGGGTCAGCTCTGAGTTGATGCTCCAATTTCTTTGCAATCCATTTTGAATTGGCATTACAATTGTTGTTGTTTATTGGCCTTATACAAGTGTATATGTTATTCAAAGTCTTGACCATGAATGTCCTTCCATCTAGGAGTACTGATGCGTGGATTCTCCAAGGACATCCGTTGCCCTTGCAATATGCAGTAACTCTATCCTTGTCATTCTTTTTCTTAAAAAACTGATAGTCATCTTCAATACTATAATCTATTAAAAATTCTCTAAAAGCATTCACATTTCCAAACGCTTGGCCCACATTAAATTCTATGGTATTCTCTCTATTTCTCTTGAAAACCTTAGTTTGAATTCCCTTTAATGGATCTTTAACTCTACTTTTTCCTTTTTCATCTTTGGATTCTATACTACCTTCCTCATTGGAGTTGTAATTGCTCAACTTATCTTCATTACCATCTGTAATTTTAGACTTACAACTTTCAGTAGTTGATGAAGAGACAGACTATATCTCCCTACCATCATGTACTCCACCTATGCCTTTATTTGGTACATATACATCATCCTCACTGGAAGAGAAGTGATAATCTTCATCGGATTAAGGTACTTCTTTTTCCACACTACTGTTTTTATTTTTCTTCTGTTGCAGTCTCATACTTGCCCTCCCTTTGCTAGATTTAACAGTTTTTTCTTTCCTTTGATCCACAATCTTCCATTTTCCTTTATCCACACTTGTACTCACACTTCTAGGCCTCCATCTCCCTCTCCCTCTAACCATATTCCTACGATAATATGAGGTACCATGTCTACTCCCATCTTCTAATTGAACAAGGCTTAAAGGGTTACATAGTCATGTTTAAAATCATTGATCAACAGAAAGTGATAATAAATTAGGATAAATATAAACACTAATGAGTGGTGTATTAGCATATTCCCTAAACATATCAATCACAGTATCATCATCAATAATCTGTAAACCATCCCCATATTTCAACATCACAAAATTTGAGTCAATTAAAAAAAAGAAGGAATATGCATCTTGAATCATAGACAGATAGGAGTATTTCTCAGGTTTCACATCAACCACAGACTTTTCAATCAAATTGTTATTCGACACAAGTGTATACTAGAATATATGAACTAGCAAATGCCATATGGAAAAAAAATTAAACAATTATTAACACTCATACAATTTAGGGTTTAGAATTTTAAAGAATCTCTATTGCTTTTTTGAAAGAAAGGCATGTGGTATTATGATTTGTTTAATAAAAAGCGATAGCAGTTAGGGATTTTTAATAAAGAAATGTGAGAATTTAGGATTTTTTAAATAAAAAATGTGAGCACTTAAGGACTTTAAATATAAGACGACAACAATTAGGGATTAAATTAATAAAAGACGATAAAAATTAGGGATTAAATTAATCAAAAGCAACAACAGTTAAGGATTATAATAATAAAAAACAACAACAATGTCACATACCTTTTTAGACAACAATATTCTTGCGATGCTGCTGGTCTTCTTTCCAAATGAAAATATTTTAGGAATTTTGATTCTTTTCAAATATCAAAAGGAATTAGGTTTTATTTTTGTCTTTAAATCGTTGTTCTTAGAGAGAGATAAAGAGCTTTTGTCATTTAGATAAACAATAATTGCCCATTATAGTAATTTCATCCAGCACTAACACATTTTCAAATATCAGTTGACAACCGAGATTTAAATGCACATTATAAGAAAATGAGGGATGTAAATGTAGATTATGCCAAACCTCATGAGGTATTTATAAATTATCCTTTTCTTTAATGATACAAAACCATTTAAAGGACCGAGTTGCATTTTTCTTTCTTTTTCCTGTTTGCATTATTTAGACATAATTTATACTTGATGAGATTTTAGATTAGTTGTAGAATACAGTTTTTATAGAAATATTTTATTTTCTTATATTATTTAATGAACGAACTGGTCAATTTTGTAATTGATAAAGAATTAAAGTATCTTATAGTTAATTAATATATATTTTAATAGTTCTTCAATAATGCTTTTAAAAAAATTCTTCAATAAACGTGACAAGGTAAAGAAGTATATATAAAGGGTGACCTTAACTAGCCACGCCACTTCTTCTTCTCCCGTTTCTATCTTTCACCCAGCATTACTTGAACATCTAGGTTATAACGGAGATGGTACAATTTTGTGAATTCAATTTGGTTGCTTTCAAAACTAAAAAAAAAAAAAAAAAAAAAAAAAAAAAAACTCAACTCAATCTTAAAATCTTATTTAAATTATCTAATAGCTTGTAAATGAGATGGTAGGATTTCTTTCAGTTTAACTAAAGTTTCGAGTTCAAACTTTAGGCATGCGGTTGCATTAAAATTTTGAGGTAGTAGTTTACCATCCGTAAGAATTATGCAAGACACTGATATGCGTTAAAACTCTTGAGATAGTGTTTTGACATCTCCAACCATAAGGATTATGCATGATATTGATAGGTGTTTTTATTGGTATTATTTATAATAATTTTTAAATTTTTGTAGTTTTTTCTATAATTTTACAAATTTACTTGAATCCTTATATATTTTTTTTTATAGTAATTTTTTAGTTATGCAATATATTTTATAAAAAATAAAAAGCAATGCTACATAATCCATATTTTATGTTCTATCTCTTACCTATCTGATGTGGCTTTACTACCTTTATAAAATTATTATTTAATATTTAAAAATTAATGGGTAATTTTATAAAAGTAGTAGATGTCACATCAAGTGATAAAAAATGAAACAAAAAATAATGAAATGTTTAGCATCTTTCAAAAATAAAATAAATTGATGCCAATCTAATTGATATCGAATTTTACAAAAAGAAAAAGGCATGCAAGTTTTTTCTAAATTTTGAAATATGTCTTATTAAAAAATCAAATAAAATAATGTCGATCTAATCATATCAAATTTTACAAAAAGAAAAATAATTGCAAATTCTACAGAATTTTTTATTTACTTTTGAGAAATACTATAGTTATTTTTGTCACGACCCGATCTATAGGGCCCGTGACCGCACTAGGAAATTTGTAGGCGTAAAGCCAACAAATCTCGTAGTAAGCTTGACCATTCTCTAACTCAAACCAAATATAACCCGAACTCTGTCCATTTACACTTTTCCACAATTAATCTTAAATCATTAGATACTATATATTAAATTCAGTCTGCCAGCATAATTAAACAAAACCTGAATTTACATAAAATTACAAAATTATAAATTTGAAATTTCTACTGCGGAGATTCTAGAATTTTTAAAAGATCAAACATACCAATCTAAAAAGTTACTTTAAACCCGAAGATGAAGGAATCGGGCTGCTAGAGAAAAGAACCACATAAAAGCTAACAACGTCTGAAAAATAGTGAAATTGAGACTGTCAGTCTCGAGAGTGAGTTAAAATCATATATCCCAAAAACGAATACAAACACTTCAATAAAATATTTGTTTAATTTAAAAATAAAATATTAAGTCATGCAAAAATATGTATCATGTCATGCTTTTGTGAAATAAATTTCACATGGTACGGGACTAAATACCTCAGTAGAACCCTAATTCTCATTACTAAACAGTTTTAGCCTTTCGGCTCACTCATTCCAACAGAATTGGCGCCCAGAGAGCAAAGCTCGACCAGGGACCTTAAATCCATTCTGGTCACTTAAATTTCCAACTAAGCCGGCTCCCAAAGAGCGATACTCGACTAGGGACATTTACTCCGACAAACTCACTCTACTCAGCTTAGAGAGTTAAACTCGACCAGGGCAAGTCCTAAATTTAACTTTTTAAATTTACCTTTTACTATCTGTCTCAGAGCCATACCGGTGCACGCGTGGTCCTGATGCAACCCATCAGGTGGCATGTTCTACTGTCGTCTCATCCCGAGTCAACATACATTCACAATAGCCATAATGTAGAAACAATACTTATATAAATAGTGATGAAATAAATAATTAAAATCTTAATTCATTTAATCAGAATTGTCGTGTAAAACTTTAGCATGATACACATATGAAGCAGATATATGACTTTAACTTACAGTTCTGATGACCTCCTAGCCCTGCACGGATGCTTCGGGTGGAGTGAGCCGAACTGACGGATTTATCTAGTCACGGTAACAATTCAATCAGAAAAAGTAAAATATTTGATAAATAACCCTAGGCCTAAACTTCTAGAATTAACTATCTAAGAATTTCGACTCGGGTAAATTCTACTGAAAATTCGGCAGAACCTCCACTAAACACGGACGTCTACCCCTCGCATAATAGGTCCAGGACCTGCCAGAAAATACTTCAAATATATTGTGATTAGTCAACAGGAGTCGGGCCACTAAAACTGCATTAATTTTTCCGACTCCGCAACACAACACAAAACATGATTATTAATAGACGGTCTGACAATTATTATTTTAACTAACAATCCTCACAATATTTTTCTAATGCGTAATACAATAATTAATCATACAATTTTTCTCAACAAACTCTAAAATTTACGGACTAGAGAATTACCGAGACGCTTGATCACTCGGTTAACTGGCATCCAGTGGAGTCCGATCGACGATCCGAACGCGCCTACGGGCTCGACACAACGCGTTGATGATGATTCCAACTTCCGATCTTCCAATCCGACCCCCGATCATCCGAAAAGCTTTACGGACGATCTCGGCCGTCGATTGTCAAACGGAGTTCAATCACAACGAAACTTATGCCATTGAAAAGCTTGAGCTGAGGGGATTCCGGATATGTCCTTTGATCGGCCATCCCTCACAGGAACTCGCCGTAAAAATTTAAAATTTTGGCTGCCTTCACCTCGTCGGAAGTCCTTCCTCCGACTACCAATACCGACACTGCTACTCCTAAAAGAAAGCTCTTAACTTACCGGTCAAAAAAAGACCAACCTCACCGCCAAAGGACACTGAAAACGCCCGGAATGGCATCGGAAAGTCGCTGCCTCCTTCGCGCTCTTCCGTCTGCTCCCTACCGCCACGCCGCCGCCAGACTTGGTCCACCATTCTACCACACCCGGGCGCGGCCGATCATCTTTTCCCCCGCGCGATCTCTGTCCCTCCCTGATTCTTTTCCTTCTCCTTTTCTTTTCTTTCTTCTCTATATCGACATTTGATCCTTGAACTTTTCTTCTTTACTATTTAGTCCCTCAATATTTTAATTACTAACAATTTCGCTCTACAAAATTTTCGAATAATCCTTCAACTTTTCTAGCTTTGCAATTAAGCCCCTAACTATTTAATTTGGGCAAATTAAAATTATGAAAAATATAGAATTACTTATTTACCCTTGTTTTTAAAAGTAAAAAAATACCAAAACACCCTTACCGACATATTTAATTATAAAAATACCAACCATACAAATTTTCATTTAAAATCCCAAATTAAAACAATTATATTTTTAATCCTTATTCAAAAATTAATTGTCAATTTAATCCTAATACTTAATTAACTTAATTAATCAATATACTAACTATTTTTCAATTAAAATCAACATTATTAGCTAATTAAAATTTACTATTCCCTAATAAATTCTTTTATAAAAATATTATTTACCAACTCTTTCATAACTTTCAAACATAGAATTTAATTCATATATTCATATGGGAAGAAAATTAAGTGACCAAAATATACATTATCTTTTAAGAAATTTACTTAATTAACTTCTTGAAAATCAAACTAATTAGATATAGAAAAATAACTCTCTTATTGTTATCTAGCATTGAAATTCTATTTTAAATCATCCCGATTAAATTAATCAATAATAAAATAATATTAATTTAATAAAGCTCGTTATTAATTATTACTAATAATATTATTATTAAAAGAAAAATATCGGGTATTACAATTTTATTTTAAAATAAAATAACCACACTTATTTTAAGCAACCAATAAGATTATGACAAGTAATTTATTTTATATAATTTTAAAAATTAATTTTAGTTACATGTAATTACAGGTTATCAATTACAAATGGAATTTGCTAAATAACATAAAATAGTTTTAAAAACTCATACACCCTTCAAACTTACGAAAAAATAGTATAATTTGTGAAAAAATATGAAGATTTTGATTTTTCGTAATTTAGCAATAAATTTTACAATTATGAAAAGATTTAAATTTTTTTATAAATTTGTCAATTTTTTATAAATTTTTAAATTTCATAAAAGTTATCATTTTTTATAATATTAATCATTTTTTTGCGAATAGTAATGCTTATAAAAAGTTAGTATAATTTATGAAAAAATATGAAGAAGATTATCATTTTTCATAATTTAGCAATAACTTTAGTAATTATAAGAAAATTTAATATTTTTCATAAATTTGCCAATTTTTTTATAACACATTAAATTTCATAAATAATAATTTTTTCGCAAGTAGTAACACTTATAAAATAATTTATAAATAAATATAAAAGAAGATTGTCAATTTTTTCTAATTTAATAATAAATTTTGCGATCACATAAAATTTAATAGTTTTAATAAATCTACCAATTTTTCATAAATCATTAAATTTTATAAAAGTAATCATTTTTTGGTAATATTACTCATTTTTCTACCAATAGTAACACTTATGGAAAATTAATATAACTTACGAAAAATATGAAAGGGAGTGTCATTTTTTGTAATTTAGTAACAAATTTGCGAATACAAAAAATTAGTATTTTTTTATAAATTTACCAATCTTCTATGAATTATTAGATTTCGTAAAAGTAATTATTTTTTCGTAAATCATCGATTTTTGCAAATGGTATACTTATGAAAAATTAATATAAATTTGTGAAAGAAAAATAAAGAGAATTGTCATTTTTTTATAAAATATTAATTATCTTTGTGTTTGTAAAAAGAAATTAAATAGTTCAATAAGTTATCAGTCATGTATAGATATAAATCTTAATAGATAAAATTTAAATTAAAAAAATTTATAATATTTAAAATTAAATTAAACTACTTTGATGTAGAAATCGCCTTTATTCATTAAATACTTCATGAATGTGAACTGTAAAATGACAGTCATTTTTCTGTAAAATGAAAGAAATGCCATACTATTTTTCTTTTATAAATATCAAGATAAATAGAGAATTTTCATGTTTAGATATCCTATTGAAAACTAAATTCAGAAATTCCAAAAACGAACAGCTAAAAATTGGTAAAATAAACGAATATTGGCAAACACAACCAAAAATTACAATGTAATTAAGAAGATCATCTTCCTCAAAAACCCAAAATCCATTCTTGTTCACATATACATATAAAGAAATAAACAATATTTTTTTTAAAAGAAAAACAATAATAATAATTAAAAGAAAAGACTAAAAGGAAAATTATATTGTAGAGTCCGTGAGAGGAGACAAAAAAATAAAGAATCCAAAATGAAAAAGAATTATATAAGAGAACGCGGTTTGCATTAATTAAAGATCTGTCTTTCCTTCTGCTTCATTGGTTTTGATGTTTAAAGGGTTTCTGTTACCATGATGAAGAAGATACATGCCAAATGGAAATGGTAGGTTAGGTCAGGTCAATGAAACAAACCAGATTTTGTTTCCTTTATGTATATAATATAATATTAATATTAATGTAATATCATTAATACCCTCTACATATATAATTTGATATCACAGAACCAATCACCAGATGTGCACTGTATAATATATATGGTCATTTCACTCGCACCATATATTAAAATCAAGAAACTTTCATATATATATATATATATATATATATGGTGTGTAAAGAGACAAAATACCTTGCTTGCCTGTTTGATGATTGTTTTGGTTTCTCTTTTCTTTTCTTTTTTCCTGTACGAGAACCATACCATTATTAAGTAGATATAAAAGAAGAAGCAAGAACAAGAAAGAAACAAGAGTGCTGCAAAGAGATGGCAGAAGGAGGGACAACCCTGGAGTACACACCAACATGGGTAGTGGCACTTGTTTGCAGTGTTATTGTTGTTATTTCTCTTGCTGTTGAAAGGCTTCTTCACTATCTTGGCAAGGCATGTTTCTTCCTATATACATATATGTATATTCTCTCTACTTCTTTACCTTTACTTATTATAATCCATGATCATCATCATTAGTAATGCCTTTGATTTTGGTTGCAGTTATTGAAGAGAAAACAACAGAAACCCCTCTTTGAAGCCTTACAGAAAATCAAAGAAGGTATAAAAGCTTTTTATTTTTTAGATATTTAAATATTTATATATGAATGTGTTAATGGTTATAGTTTTGTGATATATGGGATGCAGAGTTGATGCTGTTGGGGTTCATATCACTGTTACTGACAGTCTTCCAAGGTAGAATTAACTCCATCTGTATTCCTGAGGAAATGTCTAAAAAATGGCTGCCTTGCAAGGAAGAATCAGAGACTGCCACCACTACCACTGCCCACTTTCAGACCTTCTTTTCTTTCATCTCCGGCGGAGCTCCCCAGCGCCACCTTCTAGCCGAGTCCTCTGATTCCTCCTCTAGCTGTCCTGAGGTAATTAATATCCTAATTTTTTCTCTATCAACGTGCACATAGTGTTGGTACCATCAGATGCATCAGTATGTCATTTTCTTTATTCAATTGATCTTTGATTTTATTAGAGTAAACTTATTTCCACGGCCGGAGGGAGGTTTGGTTTTTAAAGGGCCAAAAATTATAGAATAGGTGGACCGACTAAGTGGGTGGTGGATAAAATAAATAAAAATTTATATAGCTAGAAGTAAACAAATTAAAAAAAATTAATTTAAAAATAACGATCTCAGATTCGGCTACGAATATTTTTTTATTAAAAATTATTTAAATTTTTTTAAAAAATATGACATGAATTACTTCAGCGTCGTAACACTTGATATTTAAACGTTAGATCAACTTGGCTGCGGCCCTACGTATTTCCAAAATCTTAATTGCTAGGTCACTACCATCTTCAAGTAAGAAAGTCGATGATATGAAGAAAACATAAGGTTGTATCCATACCTTATGAAAAATAATATATTTTTATTATCATTATAATTTACGGAGAAAATAATATACGAATAGAAATAGTACGTCACACATGGAATGAAATCTTTATAACTATATATTATAAGATTTTCATTTATTTTTCTTTTAGTTCCGTTATTATAGCTTGCTTTTTATAAGAGATAAAGACTATTAGATATTATTATTACAGCTTGCCATTAGCCTTCAACATCTGAGGTAATGGCAGAAAGAGACAACAATGAGAGACCATTAATAAATTTTATATATAAAATTATAGAAAAATATTAAATATTTTATTAATATTTATCTCAATTCTTAGCTATTTAATGTGACATATACTTTTATAAAACCATCTTTTAATTTAAAAATATTAAAGAATAATTGAGTAATTTAATTATATGTCATATTAAAGCAAGAACTGTAATAAATAATAGCGGTTCCTCTTTATACTTTTCTCCTCCAAATTGCGCAATTAGTGGGGGTTAACTGGCAGACTTGGCGCAAACAGAATGAGAATTCATAATTCCCACAGCCATGAACAAACAAGGGACCATGTTATGAACATATTTGATTGGTGGTTGCAACAGACACTACTGTCCTAAAATTCCCCCAGTTGTGGGCAATCAAGATCCTTCTTTTTATAATTTTGCTTTAAGAGTTTCAGTGAAGTTGTTGACCAATTAAGATCATATGGATGTGCACCAAGTCTAAAATTTAAGGCATCTTACGGTTGGAAACTTCTTCTAATACCCCACAGACACGTTCAAGAAAATCATAATTATAACAGAAATACTTTGTCTAAGACGTTCAAGCCATAACTGCACATGCTCAGTTTGAAATTGGTCTCCATGTTTACATGCTTTGGATTTCAAAAACATATTCTTTATACAGAAAAGTTGACCTTTTTGTATGCTTTTGTAGCTGCACTTAAATTTTTGTTATTTAGTGTCAACCCTTTAAAGAATTGGTTTCAAATTTGGAATTCACAACATCTGTTTGAAGAAAAATTTTATATATTTTTTCTTATATATTTCTAGTGTATGTCTCCATCAATGCATCAAACCAATAAATGTTTGACACATATTTATTAGATTATATATCAATCATCAAATATCATATATATGTGTAACTCTTTTGTTAATTATAGTATACACACAACATATAGATAAGAATTTTCCATTTAAAATGATGGTTACTGCCTGTAATCCCCTGTTGAGAACATTGTGAACATTCATATATAACCAAATAATGTATGTTCTTGAAAAGCTAATCTGATCCCATGCATATGTTGGATAGGCATATGATGTTCATGCTAAAAGGGTGCCAGGCAGCTGGGATGCCTATCTGGACTTCTAACTCTATATATAAAACAAAATAAAATAGAAATCTCTAATCAATGCAATTATATATCATGTATGGCCAGTTGGGCCCTTCTTTTGCATCCGAACATCTCAGCTAGACTGACATTCTTTTACCATCTATCGTTATATGCCTCATCTAAGTTAATACAGTAAATTCCAATGTTCTAACAGTAGTAAGGGAAACTGTTAGATAATTATAATTAAGCTTGTGTACAGAAGATGAAACCTTCTTAGACATCAATTTCTAGAGTGTAAACTTGAGTACTGTAACTTGACCTCTGTGCTTACTAGAATAGGATACTGAGACTTCTGCACTTATTTCTGTTACATCTTACAGTATCATCCCTGGTATAGCTCATGCTTCTTCTGCAGGATTTATTTATTTATGTGCAATTATGAGTAAGACGTGCCTCTTTGATAATTCGAGATTCAGAAGCATTAATCCTTTGTTGTTATTTTCCAGGGAAAGGTTCCAATTTTATCTACAACCGCATTACATCATCTTCATATATTTATATTTGTGCTAGCTTGCGTGCACGTTGCCTTCTGCGCTCTAACCATTCTTTTCGGAAGTGCAAAGGTAAATTCCTGTACATATTTGCTGCCTTTTCTTGTTTAATTTCCATAACCGTTTAGAGCTTCTGATGCTTAATATTGACAACTCAATGGATGCTCTTTATGATGTAGATAAGACAATGGAAGCATTGGGAGGATTCTGTCACAAAGGGAGAATATGATCAGGAAGAAGGTAGTTCCTGTTATTTTCCTGCTTTAACAGACCAAACTTGAAGCAATTACTTGCATAGATATTCAGATTCTTTTCCATGTCAAATATCTTATGCATGCAGCAAGGCTCACACATGTCCAAGATCATGATTTCATCAAGAAACGCTTTAAGGGTATTGGCAAGAACTCTTACTTGCTAGGTTGGGTGGTAAGTCATGATTTTCCCTTGTACCTTCTTAGCAATCAAGGATAAGCTGCATACTGAAACTAAAAGCAGAAACAACAAGCACTTGCAACAGAAAAAATTAGTATATTGATAACGAGCTTACAATTTCTCAAAATCTCCTGTTAGAACTGCAAATCACTATATTTTTTGTTTGTCAGCATTCATTTTTCAAGCAGTTTTACGGGTCTGTCACCAAATCTGATTATATCACATTGCGACTCGGATTCATCATGGTAATGTAACCTATCATACTCTTAAAATATCAGAACTGAATACTTTCTCTTTTGGAATATCAGAAGTTTTCTTTTTTCTTTCTTTCACTTTACTTTAAACAATTTCTTCCATAGACTCATTGCAGAGGAAACCCAAAATTCAACTTTCACAAGTACATGATGCGTGCCCTTGAAGCTGACTTTAAGAAAGTTGTTGGAATAAGGTTCGAACTAACACTTTGATACGTTTACATTTCTAATAATGAAGATATTATCATTTTATATATTAGAAAGTTTATGATAAATTTCTAATGTGATATATCATATCTTCTTTGTAAATGGAAGAAACTAAGCTCTGACCTTCTTCTTTTTTTATTGCAGTTGGTATCTTTGGTTATTTGTGGTCATTTTCTTGCTGCTGAATGTTGCAGGTAAGCTACCCTAAAATTCTCTCTGTTGAACTTTACATTTTTGCGTTTCCAAGAATGTCCTGTCTTTTGAATCCTGAACTTATCAGAAATGTACCGAGTTCATGTCTGATTCTGTTGTTTCATTTTTCAATTCTGCTGTAAGAATACAATTAGTAAATAAGGGTGCTCGTACTATGTGCTATGCAGGTTGGCATGCATATTTCTGGATCGCATTCATTCCCTTCGTTGTAAGTTAACCAATCACATATTATACACTTACATGAAAGAACAAAGTCCGCAGTAAGGATTGTATGTTACTTACTTTTAAATGGGCAATGGTGAATTTCCTTGTTGTTTCAGCTTCTTGTAGCTGTGGGTGCTAAGTTGGAGCATGTAATCACCCAGTTAGCCCACGAGGTTGCTGAAAAGCACATAGCAGTTGAGGGTGACTTGGTTGTTCAACCTTCTGATGATCACTTCTGGTTTCACCGTCCTCGGATTGTTCTCATTCTGATCCATATCATCCTCTTCCAAAATTCTTTTGAACTGGCATTTTTCTTCTGGATATGGGTAATGGATCAGTCCATTTTGCTTCATATTATCACACAATATATTTTCTAAGGCTAAATGCAAAATGCTTGAAAATCTGTTGCAGGTGCAATATGGTTTTGACTCCTGCATAATGGAAGAAGTCGGTTACCTTATCCCAAGACTCATTATAGGGTAAAATCAATTTACTCAGTAACTGTTTTAATTTCCTACAGCAATATCATATCAATGCACATAATCTTATACCTTCTGTGTGGATGCTGCTACCATATTTAGGGTGTTCATTCAGTTCGTCTGCAGCTATAGTACTTTGCCCCTCTATGCAATTGTCACACAGGTAACTTTGCTCTCTCTTACCCTATATATCGCTTGTAAAAATATTTCTGATGATTCTTGTAAAATTGATTGAGGATGAGAATAAAGAAGAAGCTTTTTTTCTGTTTTGATGCAGATGGGAAGTTCATTCAAGAAAGCAATATTTGATGAACACATTCAGACTGGTCTTGTTGGTTGGGCTAAGCAAGTTAAAAAGAAGATGGTTCTGAGAAAAGCTGCTAATGGCTCTACCCAAGTTAGTAAGAAGGAGGATTCTCCTGGGTCTGTACAGTTGTCACACGCAGGATCGGAGGATTCTGAAATGATGAGAAAAGAGCAGGAGAGATTGTGCGCTGAACTGCCTTTGGTAGGGCCTAAATGAACAGCACCATTTCTTCCTGTAGTGTACTTAGAACTACCATAAACCCTGCAAATATGAGTTAATAGAATTGATGTTTGTTTTGCATCTTGAAATAGGCAAAGAAAAAGAATGACTTTTAATTAATCAGAGAAAAGCAAAAAAAGAGCACTTTTTGTTCTTGTGCTTTTTCATTTTAATTCTTGTGAATCTTTTTGTGACGAATTAAAAGTAAATTAACATCTAATTAAGTATTTATGTTTGCAATAAATAAGAACGTATACCTTTTCAATTATTGATTAAAATGAAAAGAATAATTTTTTTCCAAATAACTTTTGAAAAATCTTTTTTCTTTACTTCATGATACTTGTTAGATGTTATATCAATGAAGAAGCACATTATATCTTGAACAGATAATCTCAAAAGCGATTTCACTGATCTATGCTGCATGCAAGTCCTAGAGGAGCAATCAATTATCTATTTCTTTCTGTTTAATAGATTGAATTCTGCAGAAGGACAATGCATCTATTGTTTCTCCAGAATCATTTGAAAGAGTTAGTACCAACAGTTAGAAACTGTAATTAAAGTATGTGTACGAGTAGTCAACATCATCAAGCAAAGAATCTGAACCAGCAACAGAATCCAGCCACTTGATTTCTTCCATCAATTGTTCCAGTATCTGATATATCTCTTCAAAATGGGAGTGGCATCTGTCATCTGCAATGAAAGCATGCACCTCATTCTTAACTTCTATCCAACTCCAACCAGGGACCTTCTTCACCTTCCTCTCCCTCATCAACCTCGCCATGCAGGCCTTTTCATCCCATCTTTTAAGATGTCCATACATGTTAGATAGGATAACATAAGTGCAATGCTCTTCAGGCTCTAGCTCCAGCAGATGGCTTGCCACCTGAGCAGCTAATTCTATGTCACCACAAGCCCTACAGGCACCTAATAGGGTTTTCCACACCATTGCATCAGGATCAAATGGCATAGATTCAATTAAGGCTTTTGCCTCATCTAAATACCCAGCTCGCCCAAACAGATCAACTGCGCAAGCATAATGCTCCATCCTAGGCGAAATCCCATAGTCAGATGCCATTGATTTTAGTAAGTAGCGGCCCTGTTCAACTAATCCAATATGGCTACATGCGGTCAGAGCCGCAACAAAAGTTATGTGATCCATCTTCACCTTCTTATCTCTCATTTGAAAGAAGAGTCCCAGTGCAACATCACCCTGTCCATGCTGTGCATATGCAAACATAATAGAATTCCAAGTAATTGAGCTATCTTTGGCAGTCTTTTCAAAAGATTTTCGAGCATCTTCAATCATCCCGCATTTAGAGTACATAAAAATCAACGAACTGGCTACAAAGTCATTCGACTCAAACCCCGACTTAACTGTCAAGACATGAATCTGTTGGCCTAGTTGGAGGGTTGCTAAATCTGAGCAAGATCTAAGAACTGCTGAGAAGGCATAGTGATCAATATCCACTACCGCAAATCTCATATGCACAAACAATTTCAGGGCATTTTCACTATGCCCAGTCTGTGAGAATCCAGTCAAAATGGAATTCCAGGAAACACGGTCCTTAGACTCCATGGAGTGAAATACATTTAATGCGTCTTCCATGGAATTACTACTTGATTCAAGATACATAGCTATCACTGCATTACATATAGGCACCAATTGTTCCAGCCCCCTCTTGATCACCAAGCCGTGCAAAGATTTTCCATTGTCTTTATGTGAACAAGCACTTATGATGGTAGTGTAAGTATAGATATCTGGCTCAAACCCAAACTGCTGCATGTCAAGGAACAGTTTGAATGCAGTTTCTTTCCTATCATGTGCCAGAAAAGCCGCTAACATGGAATTCCATGTAACCAAATCTCGAGAGCCAACAGCACCGTCAAAAACTCTTTCTGCATCCTCTAATGAACCACATTGTGAATAAGAAGTAATTGTGGCATTGCACACAGTATTATCAAACTGAACACCATGTTTTATAATCTTACAATGAAGTTGCATTGTTAACTTATAAAATTTCTTCTCGTCAAGCAAGGTAAGAAGCGGAGAAAATGTTCCATCGTCAAGTCTCACGCCCTCCTCCTCCATACACCTTAATAGCCAAAATGCAGTATCATGATCACCCTCTAGCACAAAACCAGCAATCAGTGCATTCCATGAGACAGAATTACGTCGCGGTATGCACTTAAACACCATAAATGCATCTCTAACTCTCTCACACTTAGCATACATGTCCAACAAAGCACTGCCTGCATAAACATGCTCTTCGTAGCCCATTTTAACAATCAAGGAATGCACTTGTTGCCCAACATCTAGTCTACAAGCACAAGCAACCCCTTTAAGTATACTTCCAAAGGTATATGCATCGGGCATAAGCCCGAAGCTTTTCATGGATTTATACAATTCCCAAGCAGAACCCAAACTCCCAGAGTTCACATACCCAGAGATCATTGTGTTCCAAGTAACGGTGTCTCTGTGGGACATTTCGTTGAACAGGTTGCAAGCAAAGGTTAGCCCTCCAGAGCTGCATCTTGTATAGCGACTGAGAATGTTGTTGGTAGCGTAAATATCAGCTGAACGTCCTAATTTGATTGTCTGGCAATGGGTTATGAAGATGTTGTATAAAGCATGCTTGGAGCTATCAATCACTGAGTTCAATGGCCTCATTCATTCATAATTATATTGATAATCATATAATACCAAAATAAAATAACACGTAAATAATTTCCTTTTTCAAAAAAAAAAAAATTGTTAAACTAGCTTATAGTTTAACCTATTTTTAGCTTAAAATATGTGATTTGCAAGTAAATAATTACTAATAAGTAGCACTTATTAATACTGTAGTGTAATTTGACTGTTATTTGCTAATGGTTATATTTATAAGATACCAAAATGATAAAAAGCAAACTAACAAAATAAAAATACGATGATCCAATAACTGAAATTTTTCTAAAAGATTATTATAGAAAGAATAAAATAAATTATAAATAAAAACAAATTGTTCACGTAATAAAGTATTTTATTTTATGCTAAAATCTATTACTAGTTTTAATAATATAAATTCAATCATCAGCTTTAATGCCATTGTAATGAGCGACTCTCGTTCGTTCCAAACATTTTCACTATTCTTATTTCGATTTTTTTGGTAAATTATTATTTAATATTTTGAAATTAAAAGCTAGCCTTATCAAAATATTATATATCATATTAAATAAATAAAAACTAATAAAAAAATAAATAAATTATGCAACATTCCTCGGATAAAAATAATATTGCTACTTTGCCAATTAAGTAATCTTTAAGGGATTTAGACAGAGAGAACCGCCGACCGATTGAGCCTCAATAAATCAGAAAGAAAATAAAATCAAAAAATTAAAAACCTTAAGTTTCTCAATTGGGCATTTTTCAGCAAACATAGGCTCAAAGAAAGTTCAAATTAACCCATCAACACATCTGATAAAGGGTCGGATAATTAAGAACATAAACTATGATCCACCAATTTAGCAATAAGATGAATTCGGTTTTGATGCCGACTCAAAGCAAACAGAAAAACATTATGTAATGATTAATATCTTACAGCAGGATATTTCCTATTTCTATATCACAAAAATTCTTATCTACCTTAACCCTAATATATAAATAAAACAAGCTTATGATTCAACTCTTCCAGGCAGAAAACATGAAAAACTACAAATCCAGTTCATGCCTTTTAACTTTTGTCTGGACTGCTTCCTATTTGCCTGTTTCCATTGCCGTGTCTCAATGATCTCTTCCTTATAATACATATTGCCGCAGACTCAACTCGAAGCTCTATCTGAGACTACTGTTTCTGAATTTGCATAGCTCACCAGCCGCTCAACTGTTTCTGAATCTTTGAGTTATGAGAGGATCTGCCACCCTTGTCTTTATAGGAATTTCTGGAGGCAAGATTCCTCCGTCCCCCACGAGCTGCTGCTATGGCTCGTCTTCTCTGCTTGTTGAGACTCTTCATCAGTTCAGGATCATTTTCATCTACTGTCTCACCATCTTCCTCCTGGAAAAATACAAATACTATCAGAGCTTTGGATATCATATCAGTTAGCTGTATCACTACAGAAGGAAAACATATCTCATCCCAATCAAACAGCATACAAAATAAAACAGCTCTATCATTGACTATGTGAGCGGGAAGCAAAAGAGGATCTCTGTCAATACAAACTACATTAAATGTGAAAGCTCTTCCAATCATACAGATTTCAGAAATCTGACGCTAATTCAAGTGCAAAGGAAATGTTATAGCCTGAGAATGGCAAAGTGCCCAAACTTGAAAAATAAATTGATCTCCCCAAAAGATAAAACTGAGAATGTATAGTCTCCAAAGTTCTAGGGATAGGGCCAGATATAGGCACTGCCCATTGTTATACAATGATTTTGAAACATCAGACTTCTTCTATTTTTATGGTATGAGTTTCATGTGAAGCAATGGAAAGCAATAACATGAAACATCATCTTATAAGTCCATGAACCATCAGCCATATGCAAGTCACATGGAAGAAGAAACTAAGCCAAAAAACATATGCATGAAGAGACTATGCAGTATAAATGCTCAGAATATAATATATTTTGCTTTCAGAGTGGATCCATAAATCATCAATCATGAAACTCTAAGCACTAGGCTATTAGTTATGTAGGTGGATTACAATTACTATATAATTGAGCTCATGTATCAATAAATGTCGTGAATGGTTCAGCCTTCAAATCAATATGAGGATATTCAAAATCTGAAACAAATGATATCAATCTGTACCTTGCCGCTCACTTCTTGTGCTTCAGACCCATTATGTTTGTCGGCTTCACAGATTTGATGAAGCTCATCTACTTTGTCCTCTTTATCAGATCCAGAAGCACATTCTTCCTGTGTTTATTTCTTTTAGAATTTAAAATATCAAGCAGGAAAATAGGAAATGAAGACATACAGTTTATTATAGGCATAAAAAAGAAGATAACAAACAAATATATACAGGATGCAGCTTGTCCAAGTTAATTCAGTAAGATCAAAACCATAGAATAAAAGTCTACAATCTGATAGATTGTTAGTTGCATTAATCTAT
The DNA here is from genome assembly GCF_019578655.1 of Ricinus communis. NCBI lineage: Eukaryota > Viridiplantae > Streptophyta > Magnoliopsida > Malpighiales > Euphorbiaceae > Ricinus > Ricinus communis. Next base: position 12,447,721 of record NC_063256.1, on the reverse strand, counting down.
CACTGGATCCATTTACCTCTATTATCTAGCATTTAAATATCTCAACTTTGAGAATATGGCTGCTATTTTTACTATGATATTTATCTTAACCATTCACTGCATTAGATCCTTATGTGCTATTTTCTTCAACTTGAAGTACTGTATTTATTACCAGCAGAATTGAACCTAAGACATATAGGGCATGGAACACCATGTATGGTACTTCACAAGCAAAAGGAAAAAAAAAAAAAAAAAGGCTCTCCGCTAATAAAACAAGAGAAGGCTCTGCGCATAATGAACAGTAGAAACCCATGGCAGACTGGCCTAGTTATTAGCAAAAACTTTACATAACATTTCCTCATATTCAATTTCTGTTTTTCTTAATTTTCCCCTTCTTTTTCTTGCCTCTGACCATTAAACTTTACTGGTTTTAAATTTTGCTAAACTATTCTGCCATTAGTTCTGTATGATATAAAATTTTATTGGAGGAATAGAACCATGCACACAATTTAAATATCAAACCTCAGTCAAACAACCAACCATAATTCTTTCTAACCCTCAATCACCTATTAGCTTTGATATTAGGTAATGACAGGTTAATTACCATAGCTAGAGGATGACACAGAATAACATCATACATATATTAATCATTTATGTTCTATATACACCCCAATTAACACTAGTTTCTTTTAATTGTCCAATAGATGATAATGCTATTTGTACTGAAATAGTCTCTGATAAAGCCACTATATTTCAAAGTTGTGACCTGATATAAAGGCCTCAGTTCGTCAGAAACTTGTAAGTCACACCACTTAATGATGATAAAAGCTTGCAAAAAATATTTACCTGCTCCTGCAGGTGCAAAGAATCTAAACTCCTGAGGGCTGTTTCATTCAACTCAGCAACATGTTCTTCATTTTCAGCTCCTTCACTGTCAGAACCTGAATCCTTCTCAACATCACCTTCAATGAACTGCATTCAGAAGAAAATATTATACAGGCATGCTATATAATGATCAAAGCACAAGTTAAACCTGAGACACCACTAAAATTACCATGTGTGGCATGGCAAAAGCAAAACCAACAGGAAAAAGATAAATAGTTAGGTAGAACACAATAATTTCAGTCTGATGTGTTGCACTCAATAAAACCAACACAGAAGGAAAATAAGACTGAATAGCTAAATGAAAAAAAAATGAAGAGACATCAAAACTAATTGAAGGACATAAACATTTTTACAAAGGAGTGGAGGGAGGAAGGGAGGAAGAGTAACCATTCAAACCTAAGTGAGTGGAGGGGAGAGGCAGAGCAACCATTCATGCCTAAGAGTACCAAGAGGACTGTTTCACAGCAGGATAGGCTTTTAAGTAATTAGGTTGAATGCATAGAAAGTCTTATCGAGTACTCAATGGTCAATGCATGTTTGTGGATGTGAAGTATGACATGTTGGATGACTAGTAATCATAACCCCAAATCTAAAAGGCAGATAGCCCGTCTATAAATTAGAGAGATGTAAATGCAAAAAGATAAAAAAAAAAAAGAGGAAAATACAATAAAACAAGTACTGGCCCACCAACACACAGAAACTTAACAAAATATGATTCGCCATACTTTCTCAATGTGATCTTGATCTTTCCTTGTAAACCCACTGGCAGCAAGTTCCTTGTCCAGATAACCCGAAGTCTTAGAAATAGAAGAAAAAGAAGGTCTGCCAGATTCGTCTGCATCTACCTCAGAATCATCATTTTCATCTGCATTTTCTTGAAAGGATAGGTTAAATCTGCAGAGATGATTAAAGGGAAATATCAAACATATGAAATACATGTCGATTAGGAACTCATACATGTGTCATTAGCATGATAAACAAGATACAAGCCCCAGCAACTTGCGGCAAAGAAATTCTAGCATTCTTAATGAAACATTGACTGAGAGAGCAAGCAAATGACAATGAGAAAAAAGGACAAGAAATGAAGCTTTGTTATGAAAAATCATCTAGGATAAAGAAAAACCATTTCATTAACTGCTTTTTCTCAAGAGAGGGCCAAAATAGATACTGGAATCTTCCACAACAGTCAAAATTATCTAACTAGTTCTGCAGTTTCCAAGAACAACTAAAGCCAAATAACCACTGACCTCTTTCTAAAAAACTTAAAGATGCATTCAACATCACGGTCGAAATACCTGAAAAAGGGAAGAAAATAAGAAAGAAAAACCAATAAACTAGTTGAATTAAACTAAAGTAAACAAATCCATATAGTAAACGAATTAAGAGGTACTAATATCTGTCATAGCATTGGAGAAGACAATAACTTACATTTGAGCATTTCGATGTGAAACGGAGACCATCTGGGGAAAATCAATCATGGTAACCTTCTCATCATCATCAATCTACAAGATACAGCGATTGACCCAAAAAGACAAAAGAAATGTTTTGAGTTAGCTGAATTTGAGATTTCATGATATAGGCTTTCTAATTGAGTGAACAGTAAAGATATCAAATGGATGCACCAAACCTAAATGACATGAAAGTATTAAGACCCAATATGAAAAATACATAAAGATAATTAAATGCAGAATGAAATGTATCACAAAGATTAATAGGTGATATAAAAGTCTTCAGAGTTGGAGAGATGAGTGTCCATAACACGTGGCTCAAAGACATACCATGATGTTAAATTCATTGAAATCACAGTGAATGAGACCATGTTCTGCCAGACGAATAACAAGACCAAGAATTGTTTCAAAAACTGTTTCTGGATTTTGCAATTGCTTCACCTGCACACTGATTGCAAAGAAATAACTTACAAATATGTCGCTTATGGAAGTAGAACAAAATCTTCAACTAAATAGCAGGATAAAACCCAAAATATTGAAAACTTATGCAGTAAAAGGGACAGAATAAAGAGATAGGAGAAGGTGAGAATAACAGCTGCATATAAGAGATCAAAAGGAATCTCATTGGTCACATTACAATTAAATTATCAACGTAAATACAAAAGAGAATTATCAATATATTGTATCATCTTGTAATGTTGAATAACCACCAGTGGCAACATATATGTCTAAGACTATAGATGTCAACAACTGGCACCACACAATAAAGTTTTAAAGTAAAATACAAATATAAGAAATAACAGACAGAAACTATAAGCATAATTGTAACTAAGTCAAGGCAGCAGGGATATACGGAGGTGCATGCATGGGAAAAATTCAAAATTGAGGAATGAAAATGAATATAGCAGTAAATATTGGAGATTAACTTACAGCGGGTAGCCTTGGACAAGTGACATAATCACACAATGCCTGTTACAGTCCACAGCATTTGGAACGGGAAAACCATGTTCTTCCAAAGCCTGCACCAGAAAGCATGAGGATCAAGTAAACACCAAATGGAATAACCATAAAACATCACAAATGAAATACAAGTGATGTAAAAGATAACAACCTTCATAAAAGCAAATTCTTTAAGCGCAGCAAGTCGTGATAAGTAGAGCCAATTATAACTACTGCGATGTCTCAAGTAGTCACGCTTAGATTTGACAGCCCTGAAAGAAACTCTGCCAAGTCTATGCAACTTCATCGCCAATACTGTACCATCTTCTGTAGCAACCTCAAATATATCTTCAAACAAAGTGAAAAAGTATAAATTACACATTCCATATTAAAACAATGTAAAAGAAAAAAAGCTAAAGATACACAAACAACACTAACTACATGAGTCGCAGAAAGCTTCCGTATTGTTTAACCACATACCAGACTCTTTGCCAACTCCTATTTGACGACCAACAGCTGCAAATACTCCACGATTGACCATCGTTTTAATAGCAAGGAAATCATAGCCGAGGTAGGTCAGGCGAAACCCATCATCTAAATTCATTTAAGAAAGATAACTAAATAAAATGGCACACTAAAAATAGTAGTAGTATAAATAATCTAGTTTAACCATTACTTAATCTAGTTTAACTATTACTTACATTTGGAAGAATCATGGTGCAGCAGCTTATGCTTGAGCAAGTTTTTTAAAACCTTATAGGTGCCTCCATGTCTAGTAATAATTGTACATAAATATGTCATTGCCAATAAAATAAACATAAATAGCGTCAAAGTTCATGAAATCATCAATTTCAAATAATGGAAAAAGGAGAGATATACTTGAGAGAAGCTATACGGTCGATGAGCTCCGAAGGTACAATTTCATGCTGTTTTAATTAAGAAATAAAAAAATCAGTAAATCAATGGTGGATGATAATCAAAAAATTAATAGGATTAGAGATTAAGTGACAGACATTCCTCATGCCCATCTCAACAGCAGTGAGAACCCTAAAATCATCTTTGGAAAGATATCTTAAAACGTCCACATTCAATTTCATCTTTGCTGCAGCTGCTTAATCTTTTTATAGCTCTGCAAAAGAAAAAAAAAACAAAGAAACAAAACAAAAACATTACTTAACACCAGAATTATGCAAAATGACAGCTTTCCATGAGAAAGCTCTGAATCACACGCCTAAAGGTGGCTAACAGCAGCCTAAAACAGCAAGGCAAGGCGAACAGCAGAAGGGGAGTGAGGCGGCGGCCGATGAGAATAAGAGCTTTATGTGCAGTAATAAACCCAAATATTAATATCAAATAGAAAAAAGAAATCTTAAACAAGCTTCTGCCATCCCCGCATGTTATTATCAAACAGAGAAAAATCAATCTTAAACAAGCTTCTTCCACTCCCACATGTTATTATCAAACACAGAAAAACCAATCAATAAAAAACAAGCTACATATGTTAAATTAACTAATATTGTATAAGAATAATATTGCATAAGGAATAATTCTAATAAAGTTACAAAACTAACAATAAAACATTAAGCTTCTCCCATTCTTTTATTTTAACCTAACTCTAGAATTAAAATAATTAATGTCAAGTTAAAACAACAACAATACCTGACTGGCGAGAGGGGAGAGGCGACCGCAGCAAGGGCGACGGCGACGGCAGCTTGGGCGACGGCGATGGCAGCAACGGCAGAGGGGACGGCAGCAACGGCAGAGGGGACGGCAGCAAGGGCGACGGCAAGACAGCAAGTTTTGGCGACTGCAAAGAGGGTTTGTGAGGGTGGAGGCTTGAGTTGAGAGAGGGTGGAGGCTGTTAGGTTGAGATGAAAATAGAATTAGAGTTTTATTTGTGTTATATTTTCTTTTAGTCTGGTATGCAGTTATTCTTAAAACTACGTTTTTTTTTTTTTTTTATGTAGTGTTTTTTTCATTTTTTAAATTTTTATTTTATTTATGAAATTTAAATCTTTACTTTTATATATAATAATTTAATTTTTTATATAAATATTAAATTTTAATATTATAAAATTTAGAAAACAAATTATATAATATAGAGTTCCTCTTATATTTTTAAATAAATAATATAATATATATTTCTTAATACTTTATTTAGATAAAAATGAGATTAGTTAGTTAAAAAAAATTATTTAATAAATTATATTATTAGTTCAAATTATTTAATAAAAGGATAAGGTGCATTTTTATCCTTGACATTTAGTGTGAGGAGCGGATGAATCCCTAAACTATATTTAGGCCCAAATAACCCCTTCCAGTGTTCAAACTTGAAATTTAAGCCATCTCTAACAGAAACTTTTAAACGGTGTTTACTAGCTGGTTATGTGTATCATAAATGGTCCTACAAATTGAATAAAAATAATTTGTTAAAGTCATTTTATTATTTAAATATATAATTATTTTTTAAATAGTATTTACAATTATTGATGTGTTCCGGCGCCACCTCAACCCTCCACCAATCCACGTCGTCTCCCGCCGCTTTAGTGGTCTCGTGATGAAACTGTTGCACTCATCGAGACAGCCAAACCCTCTCTTCCTTTTCCAGTTCCTGGTCGGTAATCATTTTCTTTATTTACCAACTTCCTCAATCATCAATCAGCTTATATTTCTCATTTTGCAGTCTGACCCGGGTCCATGGATCTTTCCAAGGACTTGACTGCGTATGGCTATGGAAGTATCACTTGGAAAAAGAGGATGGAAAATTGGAAGCTCAAACAAGACAAACTGCGTGATAATGCTGCCAAAGACTGAGACTGTGATGCTGATGCTGTACCTCATCTCCCACTGTAACCGCCATGCCTTTCTTTTTCTTTTTTCTTCCTTTTCTTTCTTTCATTTTTACTCTATATCGACTTCAATTCAGTACAAGGAAGACCCAGTAAGCAAATAAGGAAGACCCAGTAAGCGAAAATTTATAATCTTTTATTGCTTTAGAATTTTCAGCAAGAGTTTTATAGTACGAAGTGACACAGTTCATTTATGAATGTCTCAGTTGCTGCAGTCTTGCCGAGAAGACAAAAGAAAAGAAAGGAGAGTTTTCCTTTTCATTTTCATTTGAAAAGGCAAGAGGATTTTTGTTTCTTCTAAATATGATTTTAATAGGCCAATAGACTCCACGTGTAAATAGCCTTTTTAACTTTTAACATTCTCACATGGGGCCCATTTAAGCCCACATCATCTCTTTATAAACGGATGTTAGGTAGGTTAAGTTTCAAATAAAGAGAAGGGCTTGATTGTAGCATTTTTAAGCAAACGGGAGACATAATTGGACCTAAAAATAAATTAAGTGCCAATGTGAGATTGGAGCGAAACACTAAAGGTAAAAATGAACCTTCTCCCTTGATAAATATGATTAGTATCGTATTAATAATAATTATAAATTAATTAATATTAATATTTTGAGTTGGTTATTATAATAATTGTTTTAACAATAGTTAATTTTTTTTTTCCTTTTACTTATAAGTTATGTTTAATATGTTAACAAAAAGAGTCTTATAATATTATTTGTATACTATATATATAAAATAATTAATAATTCTCATGTTGATTTTATTAAAAAATAATTATATTAATTATATTAATTAACTAAAAAATATTATACTAATAAAAATTATTTAATAGAGATTAATAATGTTATATTAATACTATGTAATTATGATTTTAAAATGTTGATAGGTTAGATACTAATAATAATGATTATTAAAAATATATATATTCTTTTTATCTATAAGTAAAATTTGAATTTCACTTGTAATAAAACTAATAAAAATTAATAATTTGTAATATATATATATATATATATATATATATATATGTATTCTAATAAAAATCATTAAATGGCTTTGTGGAGGAATTTTCTTTTATCTGGAAAAAATTTAAGGTTCAAATTTGCTAAAAATAAAATGATATATATTATTCACACTCATATCTATTTATATAATCGGGGTCAGATTAGGGGTATCCTTGTGTTTAAATTTAAATTCGACACAAGCAGTAAATTAAATTTTAAATTCATTTCAAATCCATTTTTTATTATCTGAATCTTTCCATTGAGGTTCAGTCGTATCGAGTATTTAAAAATATCCATCTAATTGCCATTCTAAATTATAACTACACTAAATTCTAACAAAATATATAAATTTTTTAAATAAATTATATATTAAAAATTTAATATATTCTATTAAAGGTTGATTTGCCTCTTAAATTTGAAACTAATTCTCAAATTTTAATTTTTATTACACATAAATCAGCAAAACAATGAAATTTCTATTAAAAAGTGCAGCTATTATGACAAATATATGATGTTATTTATTGGAATGGAAGTTAAGAATTCAATAAATATTATTGTAATAATTATTTTATATAATAATTTTTATATATAGTAATTTTAAATTTATGTATATAATCTACTTGAAACATTAAATTTATAGTTTTATAATTTTTGTTTTTTAGTTAATAAATGAATAGTGTTACTATTTAATAATTAGTTTAATTCATTGTTTTGTGTGATTTTATTTTTTTTACTCTTATAATTTTTGTGGTTTTATGCCTCTTATCCTCATTGGTCTATCAATCTTTTTGATCTTTTAATCTTCATTTTATTTAGTATTTATGTTACAATATATTATAATAATATATTTTTCTCTTTATGCTATTTATTTACTATTATGAGTATAATTTTATTAAAATTTCTTTAAAGAAAATGCCATTTTATTTTCTTGTGTAAAAAAGTTATTATTTTTAAACATAATTTAGAATTTGTTAAGAAATTTAATCTTTTAATAGAATTTCAAAATATTAAGAGTGTATTATTTGTTTAAAATCTGAAATTAGTTACTGCAATTTTTTTTTTTCAAAAAGTGTTGAAAACTTTCTTAATTTTTTTTTACTTCAAACTATTCTATATCATGTTTTAAATTATTTGAAATAAATTTTTAATTATTATACTAATTTAAATAAAGAAATATTTTTCATTAATTTCTACAATAATCTCAAGTATTAACATACTTTTAAATTTCTTTTAAAATTAATAACATAAATTTCTTAAAAAGTTTAATCACATAAAATTATTTATATAACTAAACTTTAACATATTATAATCATAAAACATCTTACAAAAGCAAAAGTATAAAAATGTCTTTGAACTTATTAGAAAAGTCTAATTAAACTTTTATTCTTTTTTTCTTAATTAAATCCATTAACTTTTATAAAATATCAAATTAAGTTTCCATCCTATTTTTTGACTCAATTAAATCCATGAAATTTTATAAAAGGTCAAATTAATCTACAATGCTAATAACGTATACAGTGTCGTTAAATGTAAGGGTCCTATTATTTTGTGAACGCGAATAATAACCGCTTTGAATATTTTAAAATCAAGCCTATATCACGTATGAGAGAAAGAAAATCACTTTTTATTTTTTAAATTTTTTGCATAATTAGTATCTATAAATCATAATTTATAAAGAATAGTAGTAATTTCTCTTCTCATTTGAAATGGTACTAACCTTTTCATTTTCTTTATCACGCTCATTTATAAATAGATAGTAAATACAATTTGTTGAGTTAGATTACATCTCACCACCTCTAATATATTTTTGCAATAAAACTATAAAAATATACACTTCATGGGAAAAAACTAATATTGAAAAGAAATTATACTGTTGTAGAAATTATGATGTAAGTTAAACAAAGAAGAAGAAGTTATTTTCTCTCATTTACATAATAGAGCCGTAATTTTAAAATATTCAAAACGGTTATTATTCGCGCTCAAAAAATTAATGAGACCCTTACACTTAATAGTATTTTAGACGCTGTTAGCATTAAGAGTTAATTACACATTTTATAAAGTTAATAAATTTAATTGATAAAAAATAAATATTAAATTAATTTTTTTACAAAAATTAATAAATTTAATTAAATTAAAAAAAAAATTTATGCGGACTTTTCTAATAACACATTTTTGTATATTTTGCCTACAAAATAAAAGAAAAAAAGTATTTGTACGTAGTGAAACGAAATGGAATAATCAATGAAATGGAATAATAAAGTAATAAAATAAATAGAAAATTGAATAGCAGTGAAACGAAAGAAAGAGTATTAGAGTACAGTGGAGACAAAGACAAAGCTAATTTTTGTTTTTTCTGGGTATCTAAAAAAAACTAATAAAAAAATTCTCAAACACTTCAATACCAGAGGCAGAGGGTTTTTCTCTTCTCCTTTTCTCTCTCCCCATCTCTCATTTTTTTCCTTTTTCCTTTCAGGTTAGCTTTCTCAATCTCTTTTTATTTGTTTCTATTTCTGCTTTCTATCTTTTTTTCTTTCTTTAAATCTTTCCTTTATTTTGTCAATCACTAAATTACTTATCTGCTTAATTTAGTCTCTTGAATTTTATGGGTTGTTGTCGTCGCTGTTCTTTTTTGGGGAAATTGTCATGCTTTTATCGATGGAATTGAATTGGGTTTCTTTTGTTTTAGGGTTTGGTTTGTGGATCCTTTTGATTCAATTAATGAGGAAGGGGTTTGTATCTGGTAGGGTTTCTTACTGATAGAACTGTGTATTCGTTTCACGGTAATCATCAGCTTGTTTTGTCTCCTTTGATTGTTTAGTGTGGATTCAGATCATGTGGAGAGTGCCCAGTTAGAAGTTTGTCCTCAAGCTACTAATTATTATCCTCCTTGTTTTCTTTTTAAAAAAATCTTGTGATTTCCCCTTTAGTAATTTGGGGTTTTTGCTTATTCTTTTGATTGCTGGATTAGGAGCTGTGGATGGTCCAAAAGGGAAAGAAAATTGGGATTTCAGTTTTTCTTTTTATTAGTAGTCATTTCTTTCTAAGGAATTGGGATTTTGAAAAGGAGGAGAATTTCACTACATTTTCCCAGTAGAAGGTTTCTTGTGTTTTAGCAGTTGTTGCAAGGATGCTGCTTTGAGTTATTATGGAGAATTAGGTGTTTTGCTTGATCAAGTATTTTCTTTTTCTTTTCGGGTTTTTATGCTGGTGTGCTGTATAGTGAGAAAGAATGGAAAAGGAAATTGTATGTGTCGAGGGGACTAATTTATGCATGGGTGATGAGATTAATTCTGAAAACACATTTTGTGCTGAAATGGAAGTTGAAGAGAATGAAACTGGAAGTCCTAAGAGTGAAATTCAGCTATTGGCAGCATCAGAAAAAGGTGAGGGAAGTAATGTGGTTTTTTCAAGAGAAGGTCCTCTTATAAGTAAAGAATCGAGAAGGTCTGGTGTGTACCGCTGTGGTGCAAAAAAACTCAAGTCACACATGGTCATAACAGAGTCTGATATTGGCAAGAAAGAGAATTTTGGTCATGACAGGAAACTTACTAAACAAGACAGGATAGAGTTAGGTCGGTTATTCCAGGGTGCAGTGAGTTCCCATGATTGGGAGCTTGCTGAGAGTTTAATTTTATTGGCAGATCCACAGACCCTTAATGATGCCTTGTGCATTACGCTGGACTCCATCTGGTTTTTAAGCACACAGCAAGAACTTCATGGGCTCACTGGATTGATTAAGAAGATCATCTCCAATGGTGCTTATGACTTCACTAGAGCTGCTCTTAGGACTTCATTTCTGGCTTCTTGTGTTTCTGCCTGCCAGAGCCGGACAATGAGTCTTGCAGATACAGTAACTGTAATGGCTCGCAGGTATGCTTAACTAAAAGGAGCAAACAGTCTCATTTCTTAGGGGATGGATCGACATTAATTTTTTTAAATATACTGATAATCTGAAAGGCCTTGATAAGTCTCACTTCATATATTTGGTGTTGCCTATGTGCATGTTTTAATGTTTTTGGCATTTGATGATGTATGCACCATATACTTGGTGCTGACAGTTATTGGCTTATGCATTTTTTATTGACATGTTCATTTGTTATTTTTATGTCCTATGAAATTGCAATTGTAACTGGGTGCTTTTATTTGGGAGAGAGGATTACTCTATTATACGAATTAATTAATTGAAAAACTCTTACAAAAGAGATGGGAGAGAAAAATTGGGGACTTCTAACAATCATTTAGGTGGGGACCTGGGATAGTGATTAATTATATGGAACCCTTTTCAGATATCAAACAGGACATTTTTATTTGGATTATGTATATTTTTTGGAAAAGAAACCTTCTCTTCAGAGATTATCTTACAGTTGATAGCTTTTGTTGATGACAGTCATTTTCCATGTATCTAGTTTCTTGTCATTTCTCCCCTCTATATGAGTCTCCTAGCTTTCCTCTCTCTCTCTCTCTCTCTCTCTCTCTCTCTCTCTCTCCACCCATAAATTGAAGGTTCTTTCAAGATCCCCATATCCTTCAGGCAATTATCACATTTTCTCTCTTTTATCGTATCAAGTATGCAACTAAAACTTTGAGTAATACTACACTAGATGTGAAGATTCAAGTTACAAGTTTGTATTTACTACCTTCAAAAGTTCCTCTAACTTTATCTTTCAGTGCTTATATGCAAAATTTGGTTAAGCAGTTTTTGATATCTCTTGCTCCTATTTGTAATAGGAACTCTCAATCAGTATGCTGTAGTTGATCTTCAATCTAGCTGCTTGTGTCTTATCGGAGAAAATACTCCTGGCTCATGAATATGAGATTACCTTTTGTCTACTTCATATACTTTGTTTTGATGGAACTTTTATGGGCTATTTACTTTCTGTATAGTTCAATTGATGGCACGTGCATATAGTTATATTTGGAAGCTTACAAAATAAGTTGCTCTCTCTATGTCAAAGTGTGTTATCTTTCTCTCTTTCTTAGTCTGGTTGCCCCATAACTTTTGTCCCCATCTAGAAATTTAAGCTAAGTTTTTGTTATTTTCTTATAGTAAAATTATCGATATTGAATTTCAGAACTACTATGGAGGCTAATGCTAGAAAGTGAATACAGCTTTTTGTACTTAAATGCATGAAATATACATGTTCTTAGGACTCATGAAGCATTATTTCCTCTAGGAATCTGTTATTTTTTCACTCTTGCATTTGTTACAGTAAAACAAACTAGGAGAGAACAGATCTAAGAAATTTTAGAAATATCTCTGCATGATTGGACATGCATGCTTGTGCATGTGGTTAGCACCCTAGGAAAATGTATGTCTTGTGCATTGTACATTTTTTTCTAGTTTATAATTAATGAAATATCACTATTTTATTTCCTAACACTTGTAAGGACATGTCTATATGAGGTAAGATGCCTAGGAAAGATCTTATTTTGTTAAAGAAAACAAAATAGATAGAATTACAATATTTTCTGAAAGACCTGACAATCTTTATGTTTATGTGTTTAGTTTGACAATTTTATTAATGGTAAGTCCTAAAAGAACAAAGCAACTTTTTTAGTGCTTGATGGAATAAATGACAATGTATATTTTTAAATTTTTTGAGTGGGTATTCCCTCTGTGTGCATGCAATTATTCTTCTCTTGTTTTTCTTTTCATGGGTTTTGGTTGGCTTACTGTGGCTTGAAGTGTTTGCTTGAAAAGATTGTTTAAGTTTTCCTTGAATGTTAGAGTAAAACATGGCTATTATGTGCTCTAATACTGTTAGCATGCTTTAAAAAAAATGTTTGCATGCTTTAAAAAAAATGTTTGCATGCATGTACTTGTTCATATTCCAAAGCTAGCTTTACCAGTGCTTGGAAGGATTATCTAGTATAAGATAAATATCCCCTCAGCAGAAAGGTTTTCTTTTGCTGCAGCAAAGCTCTATGCAGGCAATAAAATCTTTTTCTTCTTTACTTTAAAATTTGAACTAAAATATAAGACTTTAGTGGCTACTCAATAGAGTGTCTGCTGAATATTACTTTGGGATGTAGCTTTCTATTGACATGCCATTGTTGTTTCTGCTTTGCATTTTGCATCAGGTTGCATGAGCGTCTGCAAGAATGCAATGGGGATGAGATCTTAAAGGCAGAAGCCGGTGCCAAGGTTCAAAAGTTTACTGAATGGGCTTTGAAATGTATAGGATTCCATTCCCGTTGCCAAGGGAACAGGGATAACGTGAGTCATAACTCAGCGATTGAGATTCAACTCCAACTATCTGCATTCAAGACATTTTTAGACCTTGCGGGCAATCACCTCACAGGGAAGGATTTCACGGAGGCCTTTGATGCAGCTTGTTTTCCACTGACTTTGTTTTCTAGCTCATTTGATCCTGGCTGGGCATCTGGGATATCTGCTACTGCAATCCAAGGATTGTTGGGTATGCTAGTAGAAGGCGGTGCAGACAATGTTAACCAGTGCTTTCTTGAAGCCTCTCGTTTTGGAAGTACAGAACTTGTGCGCATCTTATTGCAGGTAAGACATACTAATATTCCAGGATGCCAGTGTGTTTCATTCGAGCTTTTTCTGTCTTTTCTAGTTGGTTTGACAAATTGATTCTTACTATATTGGTTGGGTATGAAGAGATATGATTAGAATACTGTTAATGTTCTTCCCAGTTCCAAACCATTATCCGTTACTAGGTGACATTTGGGAGTGCTTTGGTGGTCTAAATTCTTATTTGTTTTATTTCCTTAGTAGTTGTGATTGGACTATGCTTTAAGCTATATGGTTAGAATACTGTTGATGATCTTCCCAATTTTTAATAATTCTCTGTTATTAGTGATGTTTAGGGAGTTTTTTGTTGGTCCAAATTCTAATTTCGTTTTTGTTTCCTTAATATTTGCAACTGGCCTAGGCCTGAAGAAAAATGAAATAAAGAAAAGAAGACTTGAGGTAAAACCTCCGAAGTTGAACTACTCAAGAATTGCAAAATTTTCATTTTCTTTGCTGTGTGAAATTTAAGAAATGGTGCAGAATGTGAATGAGATGTGATAGGCTCCGTCTTGGAGGGCATCGATTAAATTATTTATGCTGGAACAACTATAGAAACGTTGGAATTATTATGTGTGGGTGCATGGCCTTTTGTTAATCATATGATACATTTAAGGTTTGATGATATACAATCTGAATAAGCTAGCCTAGGGTATCAAAAGACTGTTCAGCCTATTGTTTTTCTGCCCAGCCATTTTTGTTAACTAAATTAGTTATGCAGAATGCCTCAGATTTAAAGGATGTTCTCCATCATCTGATCCATGGAACAGAAAAATATGTACCAGTATATGCTGTATGTTTAAATTTCTTATAGATAGTATGCCAGTCTTGTGCAACTGGTAAAGCTGTTCCTTCGATGATGTGTAGTTCACAGGTTCAAGGCGTGGAAACAGCCTCTTTGCAAGAAGCAAGGGGAAGGATGCGTACATCTGTGCCTACCCTCTCCCTAACTCCGCACTAGCTAGGGAGCACTTTGTGCACCAGTTGTGCCCTTAAGTATGCCTAGATCAAAAAATTTTGTTAGAAAATGAAGAATCACTTTATACCTTTTACATCGGTTCTGCTTGAAGTGTTGATATGAGTAAGGAATCCACCAAATGCTATTCATGTATCTTCATGATTGTAGAACTAGTATTTGTCTTTTTGTAACATTACTTGGCCAGAGGTGTGATTACTGGATCACATTATTCTTTTTTTTTTCCTTTTGGAGTTATTTGATCAAAATTAGAGTCATTTGTGCATCTCATCCAAAATTGTTCTTCCTATATTTTGGGTTTATTCTGGTGTTTATACATGTCCTTTTCTCACGTTTTCACTTTCTTATCTGTTTAGATTGCCCAAAGGAACAGCTTAGACGTTGATGTTGATCTGGCCCTTGGTTTTGCTTCTCACTACTGTAAAATTGGTACTATGGAATGTCTGGTGGAAGAGGGAAATGCTATAGCTTTCTTAGGTCCTTTGATGAGAGCAGCAGAAAGAGGCTGTATGCAGGTTGTACAGTGGTTTGTAAACAGGGGCTGTCGTGACATGGAGCTTTGTCTTGCCCTTACAGCTGCCACTTCCAGTAGCCAAGTTGATGTTGCTGCATATCTCCTCCCTCATGTACCCCAGCATGTTCTTGCGGCCCTCAGCATTGAAATTCTAAAGGCTGCTGGTGAACGAAGTGGTGGGTCACTTGATGGTGTGGCATTTCTACTTCGTTCTGATTTCTTAGGTGATCCTGCTGCTACGTATGCTGTTGCGGACAGCATTGCTAGATCCGATGACGAGGCTGTTGCACCTGAGCTAAGGGCTTTTCTACGGGAGCATTGGTCAGAGGCAGCTTTCTTGGATGGATTAAAGCAAGGACAAGTACATTACATGAACCTAGTAAGGATTTTGAAATGGGGTGGATCTCCTATGTGCCTAAGGGATCTGCCAGGCCCTCTCAGGGTAGCAATTGCTTACCTCCCACTGTACAGGGAATGTGTTGCAGCAGGTGGTTGTTTATTTTCACAAAGGCTAAGGGGACAGCTTGTTGAAGGTGTGAGAAGGCTGGGGGGTGGGTCCTTAGAAGGGGTGAGTCAGGGCAGAGAGCTATTGGCTATTTTGGAGCATCACCTTCCTCCGTTTTTTGTTCACTCCCCCAGCGCTGGCTAGAAAGATGATTTTGCATCACAGATTTTCACTGCAGTTTTTCCCCTTCGTACCCTATATATGCTATAGGCAATAAAATATTTCAGCTGTGGTTAAGGTGAAGAAGCTTTGAAGGTTTGCCAATTCTCATTGCATGATACGGTTGGCTAAAAATCCTATACTCCCCATCTGCCATCTCTATAGCATATATATACATATCTATATATATCATCTGCTAATGGATGTGAATGTTGATCTGTAAGATATAAGACACAGAGCAACTATTGTCACAAAGGGTTGATGATTTTATGGTGCGATTGTATATCAGCCAATATATTTCTCTTTTTCCGTATTGCTGTTTTACTCTCTATCTGTGATTATGCAGTCACCTGCAGCCTCCATCTGTTCGTTCTTCTTCTTTGTCTTCTCTCTTTTCTCCTCTTTTTGGTTGAATTGGAATGGTTCAAAGAAAGAAGGCTTGGACCCATGTCAAAAATGTTGGTCATAGTTTAGTCCATCACTATTCAACTCATCTTGGCTGTTCTAAGATGGCTGGTGGTGGGGTTGAAAATAGAAATAAGTTGGCTTTTTGACTAGCAGCCATGAAAACTAAATCTTTCTTCCTTGGATTTGGTATTTGCATAGTTGGCCTTTGCTTCAGCAGGAGTGACTAAATCTTCTTGAAAACTAAATCTGCTTCAACCCCCACGACGTGCGAATAAGAGAAACTAATGTTAAGAATTGGGATAAATTGATATTAAGAATTTGGATAAAAATTGATATTAAAAATTGGAACAAGTACGTAAAGTATTATGCGGTTTCATTATTTAATACCTTTTAGTATTTGATTTTTTTTTGTATAATTTTTTTTCTCTATAAAACAAGGGATGTGATATAAATCATAATAAAAAAAAATATTTTACTATTAAAAAATTTCAATTTTTAGAGATTTAATAATTTTTATTCTGATCAGCTATTATTGTTATATTTTTTATATGTTGATAATATGAGTTTAAAATTTAACAACTCAAAACGTCATTGTTTGACTATTAATTAATATTATCAGATTAATAAATTTTTAAATTATAATTCAACAGTCAAATATTAAAATTAAAAATTGTTAAACTCTAAACTCATATTATCAAACATAGACAATATAATAATGATGGTTGATCGGTGTAAAGATGAATTTTGGTAAAATAATAAAATATATTTTTATATTTTTATATTTAAGAATTTTGTACTCTTAACAAATAAGGTTTGAGTTTGGCCTCGTGTCAAAATACTGATATGAAGTTATATATTAATTGAGTTTCTCGTGGAATATGAGTTGGGTAGAATAGAAAATTCCCTAATTGTCGTGTGATCAATGGTTAAGATGTGGCTGCCATAATGTTTTGAAATTGCAGCCCTTTTTATTGAATTTAGGTCCCATCTAATCTAATACCGGAAAGAAAGATCTCCTTACATTTTGTACGGCAAGATGGATACAAAGGTTAGCTACTTCTTTGTAAAAGCAAAGTCCTCTACGCCAATTAAAAAACCACAATAATGCTATATCACTCTTTTTCATTTCTACTTCCTACGCGACATTAAATAGGTAAAATAATTTTTATAAATATAATATTTATTTCAATTTTTAGACATTTTATATAATATATAATATTTTTAGAAAACTGTCTTCTAATCTCAAAATATTAAAAAATGGTTTAGTAAATGTATTAATACACTCTGTGGCATGAAGTGTAGGCCACACCACAATCATGAAGTGAAATGAAAAAGAAAAAAAAAAAAGAATGTAAATTAGGGGGTGAATTTCCTATTAAGGGAAAAGGGTAAAGCCGTGTGCCACCCTTTGAATTGAAAAAAAGGAACTCTTTGGTCAAACAATGCAAGTGACCAAATCATGGTATTTTTATTTTTATTAATTATTATTTTTATTTGTATCCTTATCAAAATTATTATTATTATTATTATATTACAATTATGTCCCTTTTGCCTAATTTGATTTTAAGAACATTGCACCTTTTAGAATGGCTCATTATGTCGAATTTCAATTTTTTTTTTAAACATTATTAAATCGTGTTCTTTGTGCTGCACATGACTTGTCACCACTAGAGAGAATTTATTGTTACTAATACTACTTTTTTTCTAGTCTAAATACTTTATTCTTTGATATTTTATTTAAAATGAGTTAAAAAAGTAACTAGTTTAACGGCTAAAAATTTATAAATTCTGAATCGAAAACTGATTTTGAATTCTGTTTTATCGGTTATTCTTTTGTTATAACAGTAACAGTTAATAAAATTAAATTTAATACAAACAAATTAATAGCATGGTATAATTTAAAAAGAAAACTCTCACAGACGATTTTATGTTAAATTTTTTTTTGAGGATTGTGCTAAAAAAATAAAATAATAACAAGTTTATAAAAT
Source organism: Ricinus communis (assembly GCF_019578655.1). Classification (NCBI taxonomy): domain Eukaryota; kingdom Viridiplantae; phylum Streptophyta; class Magnoliopsida; order Malpighiales; family Euphorbiaceae; genus Ricinus; species Ricinus communis. The sequence goes on along the minus strand of NC_063256.1, from coordinate 12,429,535 downwards.
AGGAATTTGTCTTTTAGTTAAGTGCTTAAATTATGAAAGAGAGTTCGAAGAAGAATTTTATTGAAACAAAGAATATGAAGAGAAAAAGTAGATGGAAGTTGAGCAACTTTTCTCTCTTTTGGCATATTTAATACATTCATTTCTAACGCGTAAACTAAAGTCTCCTTTGATGTGCCAACAACATTCGTTACTATGTACCACCAAGTTTTACTATTAGCAACATTCATTATTAATCTTTCTTTATTCATACTCTAAAACTGTAAAATCGTCTCAAAATTTAACTTCCGTTGCAGGTTTTAAGGCTAAACCCATGAATGTTGTAAGATTAAATCTTGCATCTTTCATTATAGTCATTAAACATAAGATTTAAGGCTATAAAAAATTGAACATGAATTTCTTCAAAAGGGACATAAATGGCATTAGTTTGGTGTATCTATGATGAAACATAAAAGAAAGATCATACCAAATGAAACCATAATAATAGAAAGGCCACAAAATGATTAAGACTAAGAGATTAAAGATCCATGGTTAAAAGAAATAAAAGAACTGTTATCATCTTTCCTTTCCTTTTTCTTAACACTTAGAAAGAGAAAAGAGAACAAAAATACAAAATTTGTATGTAAAGAAAAGAACCAGGCATTTTTTTTTTCTTCTTTTATTTTGAAATACCATTTACACATATGTATAGGTTATATCTCTTGCATTGGCAGGCATGAAAGCTAAGATCATAAGGACTGCCAGGATTCCTATAGGAAGCAGAAGCAACAAGAAAGGTGGTGGTGGCAATGGTGGTAGTATCAATGGCAAGATCAACAAAGATGCTGTTAAACATATTAGCAGAAGCAATGACTCCAAGCTGAAATAGCTTGCAGGGAACAATCTTCTTCCACTACTTCCTTGTGAGAGTGATCTTTGATACTCCATTTTCTTTTTCTCAACTCTAAAAGGAGGTGGTGCTTGTGCTGGTGTAGTACTAGTGCCCATCTTTCTTGCTCTTACATCCATAACGTTGCTCGAATAATGATCTTGCAGATGGATTATACTACTCCTTGAAAATCTTGAATCTGTTTCAGAATGTTCAAAACTCATTTAATACTTCCTTTTTGTCACAAACCCCAAAACCCAAGATGAGATCAGTTTCTTTCAAGTATATATTTCCACAATGCCACAGACCCTTTGGTTTTTGATTTCTTGAAACTTGATCAATGGAACCCCTGATTTTAAAATGTGGCTTATCCTCTTGATTTCTTCAACTTGGAAGAAAATTTGCAAACCCAGATATCTAAAAATGCTGATTCTTGCAATGCTTATGCTTCTTAAAACACAATGTACAGGATTGGTGCTTCAATTGACAGAAATGGGAATCAGATCCATACCCAAATTAACAGAATATTATGCCTCCAAGAACAATGCTAAACTCTTCTAATTATTTCCTATATTTATATTATACTCATTCCTATTTCAGCTTCAGCTTCAGCTTCAATACCAAGAAACTTTGCCTCCAGATACCCAACTGTACTCAAAATTAGAAAAAAGACAAGATTACATCAGTATTTGACAAATTCATCATGTTTTAATCATATTAGAATGAATCAACTGAACCACAAACCAATACAGCAATACCTTTGACACAAATACCAATATAGAAGAAGAGATGGAAAGAAACAAAGAAAAAAGAAACATACTTAGAATTAAAGATTATAAGGCTAATTCACCTAAGTAATCTGAAAGATTAACATACAAAAATATCAGACACACACACAAAAAGGAAAGCATCAAATACAAAGGAACTATTTGCTTTCAAGTGATTAATTATTCCTATGAAATTAAAGATATGGTTTCAAGAAAGATAAATAAAACCCAATATAAGGAAACCCAGTGAAAGATAGAAAACAAACAAAAGAGGGAAACCCAGAGACTACAGCTAAGTTATAAAGGCATGCAAAAAGGGAAAAATAAAAGATGAGACAAGATGGATAGAAAGACAGAAGAAGGGTAAAAGGAGTTAACCTGTGATGAAGATAAAAGAAGATGCTCAAGTTTTTGATGGTGGAGAGAGTAGTGATGAGGGAATTGCCAAACAAGGGAACAAGAAAGATGGAATGCACAATCATACAATTTTTGCATATCTCAAATCTTTTTTTCTTTTGTATTTTATTTGAGGAGATTCTTGATTAGCTAGATCTCTCTAATCTTTCTTTTTAATTGACAAAAGAGAAAAAAGAAAAGGAATGGCTCAAGAAAGAAAGAGAGAAGGGGAAAGAATGTGGAAGGTGAAAAGGAAGGTATAGAATGAGTGTTGAATGAATGAAAGGAAATGAGATGAGATGAATTTTGATGGGTTTTTGGTTTCTTGCACTGTATTTGTATAATAATTAGTTCAAAGTTTTTTCCTTTTTCTTTTATATATGTCTTGAACATCCATTGTATTGCATGTTAGAGAGAGAAAGAAAGAAAAAAGAAAGAAAGAAAAGGTTGGGTTCAGTGTATGGAGAAGGAGAAGTGGGGTTTTGCTGACATACAAGTTGCTGGTTTTGGAAACTGAGGGGGTTGTGTCCCCCAAGGTTCACCACCCCTGGACTCCCCTCTCTAGAATACTTTTATTACTATTAAGCTTAAATTAGTAATCTAGAGAGAGACTCTCTCTCTAGGAAAAGCCTGACACCCATCACCTACTTTATTACTTGTTTTTCACATTAAAAGGGTCCCTCTGGTGGAGAGAGATTGTTTTTTCATTTTAATTTCACATCATAATTTTCTTTTCATTTGACATGGCATATGATGAATGGGTCCATTTCTTACTTCTAGTGGACAAGTGTTCATTTCTATTTTAGCTCCTTTCTTTAATTCTTTATCCTTTATTTGGAAATAGAAAAAAATAAATAAAAGAAAAGAAGTGAAGGAAAAGAAAAAAAAATAACTGTTTCTGTTTTCTTATTTGAAGGAGGATAAAAGGAGAGAAGTGAAAAAAAAAAAAAAAATAAGTCTTCTTTTTTTATTTGGGAGCTTAAAAGGAAGACAGAAGAAAAGAAAATGAGGCAAATTTTTATCATTCTGATTTCACAAATATGTTACTTTCTCCACCTTGTGGAAAAAATAAAGAGAGAAAATATTTAATTATTTTTATTAATAAAATAAAAATATAGACAATGAAACTCATTTAAATTAAAAAAATATAAATTTGAGTTTTCAAAAAGATAATTAGTCACTATTTTATCATTTTTTCCTTTTTAATTTAGATCAAGAAATTATATGTTTTGTCTTTTCTATTTTTTGACTTTTTTAATTTTACTCTTAAATAAAACTTTAATATTTGCTAAGCTACATGCTCCTCGACTTTATTATTAATAAATAATATATATAAGATATTTCAATAACCTAATGTATATATAGATATAAATATGATTTTGATATTTCTCAAATTCTAAAACTAAAATTTTGATATGTGCAATCATTAATTATAACACCGTATGTTTTCTTTATATATATATACCCCTGAAAAGGAGGTGATCCAGCCGCACCTTCCAGTACGGCTACCTTGTTACGACTTCACTCCAGTCACTAGCCTTGCCTTCGGCATCCCACTCCTTGCGGTTAAGGTAACGACTTCGGGCATGGCCAGCTCCCATAGTGTGATGGGCGATGTGTACAAGGCCCGGGAACGAATTCACCGCCTTATGGCTGACCGACGATTACTAGCGATTCCGGCTTCATGCAGGCGAGTTGTAGCCTGCAATCCGAACTGAGGACGGGTTTTTGGAGTTAGCTCACCCTTGCGGGATCGCGACCCTTTGTCCTGGCCATTGTAGAACGTGTGTCACAAGGAGCTAATGTTCAAAGGTTGCAAGGAAAGCCCTGTACCTTTCCTATCTGCTTCTCTACAATGTCTACTTTATTCTTCCTTCAGACCGGGCCAAGCCTTTAGGTTGTTTAAGACTCTGTGTGATTGACTATCTTCCTGTTCCAAAAAAAAAAAAAGGGCGAATGCACATTTGCTTGAAACAATTCAAAAATAGCTATTTTGCGTCTTTGTGCTCGCGTGGATCATTTTATTATGTCTCGACGAAAGTCTGATTGTTGCGAATAACGGATCAAAGTAACTTCGTCTATATATATATATATATATATATCATTTATTTACACAATTTAATCTTTAGAAATAAATATACTAAAGGAAGAAAATAGTAATAACGATATTATTTTTAATTAAATAATTCTATATGTAATTAATTTAAGTAATTAATATAGAATTTAATAATTTTTTAATAAAAAAATTGAAATTTAATTTTAGTGCTATTAAAAGATTTAATCTAAGTATGGTAATTATTGAATTATGATAATAATTTGAGTAATTAAGATTCTAATTACTAAGATCAAATTAAAGGAGTAATTGGACTAAATTAATGTTTGAGATAATAAGTGGACTTAATATTGACAATCTGATTAATTGAGGAGCTAAAATATATAGTATTTCAATAAATATTGGGACATTTCCGTATTTACAGGAAAGCATGCTCAAAATTTTATTTTTATGGCTACTTTTATTTTACAATTTTTTGAAAAGATTTATCTTTTTTTTTTTCAAAAGAATTTGTATAGTTTTTTTAACTGTATCATAGTATAATTTTAATATTTTATTGATATCTTTTATACTCTTATTACCGTTAAATATAGTTTTAAATTCTATTTTAATTATATTTTTATATATTTTAAACCCCATTTGGTATATTTTTAGTATACTATGATATATTTCTTGAAACACGCATCTTCATGTCATCAAAATATGTAATATTATTTAATTCATGAATATCAAATATAAAAATATAAAATAAAAATGATAAATATATCTCATTTGGTTGATTTTACAATAATATAAGTTAAAATCATATCTTATTGGTATCTTATAGGTATACTTTTAGTATTTTGTTCGGACAAAGTTTAAAAGAAGTAAATTTATAATAATATAAGTTAAAAAAAAAAAAAAATCCGGTGTCTTTTAGGTATACTTTTAGTATTATTTCTGATGAAATAATAAAAAATAAAATTCTATAAAATAAAAACTGAATTAACAATAATACGAATTAAAAATAGTATCCTATCAGTATCTTATAAGTATACTTTTAGTATTTTTTTCTTTCGATATCTTGTAAGTCGATCGGTGAGTGTGCCTGTGGCCATAGTGATGAAAAATGGTGACTAGTGGGGGTGAAATTGATAAAAAAAAGATTTGACCCCTAAAATTTTAAAGCCTTGATTCTCCTTCCTCTAGCAACTACAAGCCTTAGGTTCAGTATTAAATGAGTGACCGTCGACTAGGCTTCCTTTCCTAAGCGGCAGCATTGCCTAGCTTCACTGGAAATGGACTGCGGCGAGGAGAGAAAAAAATCGTCCATAACTCGGTATTTCTCATTTTTTGATCTAACTGCAGCTGGTAGTAAGTAATCATAGGCATGGATGAAATCTACTATTCACAGGCTATTTAATAAAACCAACATCACAACAATCAAACTCCATTAAAAACCCGACGATTGAAATAGTCGAATTATTTAATGGTTGTTTGTGATTCAAATGAGAAACCAAATTCCAAACACACATGATCTATGCTTCGAGACGAATCTGTAGGCATTCTCGGATCGTCGATCGGACTTCGACTAGTGGTGGTGCATCAATCGACTCTAGATAAATCGTTAACCGACTAATTTTTAGATTATTAATTAAATGTAGCAGATTAAATATATTATTATTAATTGAGAATTTTGATAGTAGATAGATTATTATTAGTAATTTGGCAGCTAAGTAAAATTTTGTTATTAAAATCAATTAAAGATTTAATTAATGTTAGGGAAATATAAACATTATTACTATAATTTATAATATTATAAGACAAATTAGTTATTACAATATAACGAATTAAGTTATTTAGAATAGTTGACAATTAAGTATTAGTGACGAAAAGATAAATCATTAAGAATAATTATTATTAATATAGTTATTAAATTGATTGGAAGCAAGTAATTGTAACGAAATTGCATGTGTTAGACGTACATAGATTAGAGTATAAATGAATAATCGACGGTATTGGGCATTCATTTGAACTGATTGAACGAAGGTTGGCTTAAATTTTTGAAGGTCTTGACTAGGGCTGAGCACGGATCGGTCCAATTCGGTTATTTATAAATTACCAGTACCATACCAAACCTCGGTTCTTTTAAAATTAAAGGTACCAGTACCGTACCAAACATAAAAGGATCCATACCGTATTGTACCAATTTTTACGGTTAAATACAGTTCGGTTCAGTGCTATTTTTGGTTCTAAAAGATTAAAAAAATACAACTTTAATCTCATATTTAATCAAATACATTTAGAGAAAATATGGTTACCGACCTAAAGAAAGTAGCATAAAAATTTGAATTAGAATTGTAATCACATTCTTGAACAACTTGTTTTGTAATTTAGTTACTTGCAAGTATTATAATTCATTTAATATTCAAGTACAAACCATTAAAATATATGTTACTGCTAGCATAAAAATATCTTGCAGATGACAATCATTAAAATAAAATATTTTTTACAGTTGCTGCCAACAATCTACCCATCAAAAATAAAAATAAAAAAGTAAAAAAGAAAAGAATAATATATGGGACTGAGCAACGACGATGCAATTATGGAAAGAGAGAGCGTTAAAGAGGAAGACGTATACGCGAGCCAATTCTTGCTCCTGCCTTTCTGCGAGCCAATTATGCATGGCGCTAAAGAGGAGGATGTCTAGGCGAGCTAATTCCTTCCTTCTTTCTTTTAATTTCCTGTCTAGAAATTTATCTTAGAGATTTTATCTTTTTGAATTGAAAATTGAGAAGTATGGCGGTGTGTTTTAAAGAGGAAAACGTCTACGCGAACGAATTCTTCCTTCTTTCTTTTGATTTTCTATCCAGAAATTTTCCTTAGGAATTTTGTCTTTATGAATTACAAAATGGGAGATGCGGCGGTGTGTTCTAAAGAGGAAGATAGTGTGTTCAAATTGTTAGGCGTAGGCTTCTAGTATATAGTAAGAAAATATATTAGTGTTAAGTTAGTAGATAGTAAATTATAAATTTAGTATTAAAGTATGTATATTAGTATCAGTATACTATATGATATATTAATATATAACTTTTATTTTTTTTATAGAATATAAAGTACATTATAATATTATAGTTATTTTTAATATATAGTATTTTTTTTCTTATTTCGATAATAATTGCTTGAATTATATAAAATGATAAATATAAAATAATTTATTTTATAGAGTATAAAGTATTTTATAATATTATAGTTATTTTTAATAGGTATTATTTATATAATTATAAATAATTATTAATAAATATATGTAAAAAATTCGGTTCTACGATTTAGTCCGGATCGGTACAAGACGGATCGGTTATGGTACAGTTTTTACTAAAGAACCAGTACCATACCGTAATAGAAAAAAAATTCGAATCAGTTCAATTCGGTTATAAAAAATTTTAGTTATTTTGATTATGGTATTTTTCGGTACGATTATTCGGTTCAAGCGGGAATCATCGAGATCCATGCTCAGCTTTAGTCCTAACGGGTGTTGTTTGTTTTATTTTTCTTTTATTTATTTTTTTAAGAAATTAGACCCATTTTATCTAAAAAATTAGTTGGACTTATAAAAGTTATACAGTTAAATTATCAATTAATTTAAATAATTATAGAATTAGTAGGATTTTTGTAAATGGGAGTTGATTGATAATTAGGCAAGAAAAATTGAAAAATAAGATTTAAAATAAATTTCTAAATTTTGTATATGTATGAATTATGATTAAGTGGTTGAAAGCTGTCCAAGGAAAGTTAGCAAATCAAATAAAAAGTATATAATATTTTGAATAATGTGTTTATTTATTTATATAAACTTCTAAAATTTTATTTGTCCAGCTTATTATTCTATCAAATGTCTATATTTATAAATGTATATATATATCTAATATAGTAATGTATTATCTTTATTTATTTATTTATCTTCTCACCGACTATTTACAAAATACTTAGAAGTTGGATTGAAATAGAAATATGCGGGGATGGAGCTTCGTATTGGTAGACTCTACGATCTAAAAATATAAAAAATTAATTAAATATAAGCCCAATTAAAAATTTACATTAATAATGGAAAAGTTTTAATAAATATTTAAATTGAGTCACAAATATCAAAACTTCTAAATTTAATTTTGTTTATAGATATTAGAATGTTCCTCTGTGAGAATGAAATTTTAGTTTAAATACTTAATGCATATAGACTATAACATGGAATATTAATTTTTTGTATGATTAAGACAAAAAGGAATCATGCTATTTTGTGTTTAAAATACTTAATTTTGTTCCAGAGATTTGACTAAAAATAAAATAAAAAATAAGGCAAGAATAAGATTTCACAGGGAATCGGCTCCACCCTTGGACTATATTTATTTTCAAGTTTCATATTTGAGATTTTTGTTATAAATTAATAGAGATACTAGATACTATATACACGAATAATCGTTGTTATTACTTTAATTATAAAATCAAAATTATAGATAAAATTTAATAATTCTTTTAATATTTAATATTTATTTATAATATTTAAGAAAATATCATTAAATTAAATATTTTTGATATTTTTAAAGTTTATTAGTAGATATAGAGTTATTTTAAAAATATTTATTAATTAATTTCTAATATTATAAATTAATTCTATTAATATAATTGATATTACTATTTTTCTAAGATTAGAAATTATTATATAAAGTTAAAAATTAATTTATTGATAAATATAATTTAAAATATTATATTTTAAAATTAAAATTATTATCTAATTAGAAAACTAATTTATTAATTAATATAATTAATATACTATTTCTTATGATATAATTAAAATTATTGTTTAAACAATTTAGAAGTGCATAATATAATGCTAATTCTTTTTTAATTATTTATGTACTGCATTAGCGCAATGTGTCTTACTTAGCATATTTTGCCATTTTATTTTGAGAAATGCATTATTATCTTTAATTTATAAAAACAAAACAAAGACAACATTTTTATATATATTATGAATTTAATTTCAAAAAAGAATCATTTCAAACAAATTGCTGCTATGAAGTCTAAAATGAAACCCTTTTTGATTTTGTTCAAACTAAAAAGATTAGAGAAATTTTAATTTCTTTTAGATAATTAAAAATAAAAAAAGGTGAATTCCAAACTCCGAAACATAAGCAATCCTGATATTATTTCTTAATTATTCGATTGAAAACTTTTAAATTATAGTATCAATTATGATTAGATGTGACCTTTCAATCTAATAATTCAAGGAATTGTAACTAATATTTAAAGAAATTGTCAATATAGTGATGAGCACATCAAAGAATTATAATTTTAATTAAAATTGTAATCAGCGCTTAGTATACTTAATCATCTTAATTAAATTGAAGAAAAAGAAATGGTCGACAGCTGTACACTGCAAACTGTTAATTTATAAAAATAATTCGAATTTAACAAATATCAAACTTAAATATATTATTTTTAATTACAGTTTTAAAACTTTTTATAAATCGAACTAGAATTAATTTCAATTGATTTTATTATTCAGATCCGTTTTTTTTTTTTCCAATTGAGCATGAATCGATAATAAAAATAAAGAAATACAGCTCACCTTCTTTGTTAATATACTTGGTCGACTAAAAATTTATTAAATATTAGAAGTATTAATTTACTAAATTTATAATGATAAAAAATTTAAATAGTAATTAATCAATATACTCAAAGCATGTTAGTATTACATAGGTATAAAATTAATAAATTATTATAAAAGAATGAATTTATATTTTAATTTTCATTATAGTTATAATTTTATTTAATAATTAATAATAATATATACTAAAATATTTTTGAAGGTGGCTAAAGTTTTTTCTCTTGTGCTCGAATATAAAAATGAAACCATTTAACAACAAATTTCTTTTTCTAAAAATATTATAAAAGCACAGACGCAATCTATTAATGAATACTGAAATTCCACACTTAGAGGTTACACATTCATGTTCCAACTTGGATTCTTACGTGTATTTATCTTTTAAAATATTTGGATTCTTAAATCGAAAAAGTCCAAATCAATTTAAAATTCGAGTTTAAAATTGATACTGCCGTAACGAATTTAGTTTCATCTCAAATCAGTTATAGTTCAATGAATATTTCACAGTAGAAAAAGATTACTTAGTAATTAAATTCGATGAAAATTGCTATCACTGATTCGTTCTTTTATTTTTTTTATCTATGCAAAAAAAATAAAATAAAAATAAAAGTTGTTGCGTGTTCTTCACATTTAACAGAACCAACACATCACACACACACACACACACACACACCTAATAAAATGAAAGACAAATGGGATGTGGAAGATGCTGTGTGTAGTGTGTTTACTGAATAAGCCTAAAAGAATACTGAAGCTCCCATAGAAGCTTCATTTGGGTTTGATGTTAGGCAAACAAGATTTAAGTGTGCAGACAGCTTTGCCTCAGTTTACACAAAAGCTAGGGAACATTTGTACTTTATGGCCTAGCAAATTTCTTTAGGATTATGCTTTCTTAATTATTGACTTTGCTCCTAATTATATTCTCTAAGTCTCTTTTTTATATTTTCTTGAATCCAATTCTCTAAACTCATACTACATTATCAAAGATAAATTCAATATTACATCAATAAATCAATCTAAAAAGGGTGAAATCATTTTGACCTATTACTTGAAAATAATAATAATAATTTAGGCCTATTGCTTGAATAAAATATTGATGGTGATGGATTAAGAATCACTTGTAAAGTTTATTTTTCTATATTTCTATATATAGAATTAAGATATTATACAATGATTCCAAATCTTTAATTATATATTTGAGACTGACCAAAGTCTTGCAAAAATAACTCTTGGATGGTTTGGACCGTGGGATTCTAAAATCTATGGATTTAAAATTTATAGATTTTAAAATTTTTTATTTTCTCAATTAAACATAAAAACAATGAATTTTTATTAAAAATAGTTTTGAAATAATATAAATTTCTTTGGCACAACATTAGAATAAAGATATATATAGCTATTCATTATTTTTTTTTAAATGGTAGAGTTTAAAATTTCAATTATTACCCTAAAAAATTAATAGATTTTGAAATTTCAATTAAAATTTTAAAAAATGCGGATTTGTTTTAAAATCTACAAATTTAGATCAGTTTTTTACTTGCCAAATAATAAATTTAAACTAGATCCATGAATCTTATAAATTTGATCATATAAAATCTCTCGATTCAAACAACCATTTGCTTTTAATTAGATGTAGCAATAAAAGAATCATATACATATATGTTTATAAATCTATATCAAATTCTTTATTAAGCAAGCAATAAAGAGTGTGTATGGCTCTAATAATGTTTAATCACAAATAAATAAATGAATACAAATCACATCCATAATTGAAAATAAATATAGATAAATGCTATTAATTAATGAGCTTTAATCCCGAATGCAGATTCATTAAGAGCCAAACATATCCTATAAAAGAAAATATTATTCAACAATTTTATTTTCTTCTGGTTTGGTGCAATCCAATATGAAAAACATCAAATTTTTTATATATTAAAAAAATTTAAATATCTTTTTAAAATTTCAATCAATCATTATAGATTATGAAATACATTTAAAGAATAATTATAATTATAATTATAATTATTTATTTAGTTCACGTTTCGTACCAAGGGATGAGTGGGATTGAATCGAGTTAAACCGAACTTTGATTAGTTTGAGGTTTGACTTATTTATTATTGAACCAAATCCGAACTAAATTCATTTAATTTATCTAAATTTAATAAACATAAACAAGCTTAATAAATAAAAATATAAAATTAATTACTTATCAACTAATAAAAATAAATATTTTTATATTTATGATAAAGAAAAAATTATAAAAGTTATAAATATATCAACAAGTGGATTTTGTATAATTGAGTTTAAATAATTTATTTATTTAAATGAGTCTTACTAAATGAAATTAAATTTCCTAAAACAATTTTAACATGATTGACAAAAAAAAAGAAAATATGTTTCCCCAATTCATGATTAAGAGAACATGCTGTCAGTTGGAGAGAGTGAGATGAAGCTCCCCACATGCCTCAAAAAAGATATGTCAAATCAGCCATACCCAAATACCTGATTGGGAAATATAATTTTGTAATCAGATTAAAATGTTATATCTTATAAATAAATAGTTGGAGAGAGTGAGAGAATAAAATCTTATCCAAAATATATAAAATAAAATATATTATTGAAAATAAATTTAAAATTAAATTAAATAAAAAACAAAATTTAAAATCTTTTAAAAAGTAATACATCAAATCAATGCCAATCTGGGCTGAATAAGGTTCAAAATAGTCATAAATCAGGTGGGTAAATAGTTATCATCACAAATTGGAAGACTGGAGTAGTGGATTTTCCACCAATTTTCCTCAGAAAAGAAAAAAGGAAAAGAAAGACAGATCCCAACCTATTTGATTAACTCCAGCAATCAAAATTGACAAAACTTACATCAACTAAAATAGCTAATTTTGTTGTTAAAGTATTTGAGAATAATTAGGAAACTTCACCTACAAATTTAAAACAAGACAGTATATATACATTTAACCAACCTTCAATTTCAAACTTGATAAAACTTTTTAGCACAAAATGGTACAAATGTGAGGAACATATTTAGATTCAGCTCCATCATAATTCATTATACTGTAGTTTTGGGTCCCTTGTCAAGCAGTTGGATTTATCACCAAACTATTGTGCACCCCACTAAAACCCAAAAACATTATGTTGACTAAATAGTAAATACTAACATTTTCTTTTATTTTTTTGGATCCAACCCATCTCTATTTTCCTCATATGTGTCACCTTGAATGGACTAATTTTCTTTTGATAGCTTGCTCCCAAAAGAGGATATGAATGTTAACAGAGAGAAGGGGATTCTTAAAATCCAACTTTTTAAAAAATATCCTACAGCTAGAACAGATATATATTTAAAAAATTCAATTTTAAACATATATCTATTCTTTTAGGTGCAACTCAAAAGAAGTCTAATTCTTATTTGAAGGGACTGAAACCATTTGTTGCATTCTGATAGGTTCACATTTTCAAATTTGAGAGTCCAGTTATAAATCGTTTTTTTTTTATTCAAAAAAAATCAAACAACCAAGTTTGCAATATGCTCTCATTTAATGTAACACAAGGCATTTTTTTTAATAGACACAGTTTCTCCTCCCTATCTTTTTTTCTCTTTCACTTGACTCCTTTTAGAGTTTTCTATTGGGCGAGTGTTGGAGGTTTTATCACCGACAGTCTCCCCTCTAGTCTTTATATGGCCTTCCTTTTTATTGTTCATCTTTATTTTTTAATGTAAATATTGTTTGTGTTATAGGGCCTTAATTGGGTATGTTATTGGTTATTTTGTATTTTTGTAATGCGAGGGTTAATTGGCCTGGCTATTGCCAGTGTTGATAGTGCGCCTGCGTCCGCGTCTCGAGCCCGCGATATCCTATAGGATTTCATCATGAGGCGGAAGTGGGTCAAAAGAGAATGGAAGTTGCTAGAGGTGCAATGAATCTTTAGAGGAGGTTATTTCTTATTAGATTGACAATCTTATCCTCTCTATGTCCATATCCAAAAGCAGGACGACAGTTGGGCTAGCGATGGTGCGTCGGGCTTCTCTCGCCGATCATTTCCGCTTTTGGTGGTTGTGCGTTCATGTTTTAATCTTTGCTATTTTACCAATAGGGTCTAAATCCTAGAAGTTCAAGGGAGACGGTGTACAACAGAAGGCTAGGGATTGCAGTTTCTCGAGAAGGAGATAGATGGTTTAGGCGGCATGTGGATTGTTCAAGGACCAATTAGCATTTTTTCAGTGTTTGTAGGCCATGAAGCTGTGTTCTTGGGCTGTAAGCCTAAACTTTTGGATTTTTTAGGTTTTGAACCTCTGTTCTTAAACCCTTTTATGTATACTTGTTATGGCTGCGCCTTTGGCCTTTGAACCTTTTATTTAATCCAACAGTCTTTTAATTGGTAAAAAAATAAAAAAATATTTTTCTTAATACTGTAATTCGAATTTACATTTCACATAAGCATCGCTATATGTGCTGACTGCCTTAGATCTTACAAATTGCATTGATATAGGAAAGGAATAGGAAATAAATTGAAGGGTAAAATAGGAAAGGAATTGATAAAATTAATTATTGTCACTATAATAATTACATTTTCTTAATATATGTGAAAATTAAATGAGAGTATCAAAATATTCACATGCAACAGATTATATATATTTTAATTAACATTAAATCTTAAATCCGAAGCCCTTAGACCCAAATAATCAACTAAACTGGAGCCCATTACATGAAAACTCAAATTCAACCAAATTTAATCCGGAATTAATTAAACAGATGGATCTACTGTAATGCCAAATCAGCCCATAATATGAGTCCTTCCTCCTAAAGCCTTGAAGAAATTAGGGAGTTTTAGAGGACTAAGGGAAAACACGTGGCAAATTTTGTTTTTACAATTCTTTTCTTATGCTTTTGTTTCAAAAATTTATATATATTTTTTTCCAAATAAATTTTATTTATAGGATTTTTTGGAACAATATTATAGTATTCTTTTAATATTTATTAGTATCTTTTTAGTATATTTTTAATACTGTTAAATATATTTTTAGATTTTATTTTAATTATATCTTCATATATTTAAAACTGTATTTCGTATGTTTTTTATATATTATAATATATTTTTTAAAACTCGTACCTTTATGTTATCAAAACACCCCAATTACTATAAAAAATATATAATTCAATTTACGAATACCAAACATAAAAATAAAAAATAAAAATGATAAATCTACTTCATTTTACTGATTTTGCAGTAATCTAAGTTAAAATTTTATATTCTTTCGGTATCTTAAATTCGGACGAAATTCTAAAAAGTAAGTTCATAATAATATAAGTTAAAATAAATAATTTTTTTATATATTTTTATTATTTCTTTTCTAACAAAATTCTAAAAAATAAAAAGATCTAAAATAAAAACTGAATTGACAATGACACAAATTAGAAAAAATATCATTTTAGTATTTTATAGGTATACGTTTGGTATATTTCTCTTTCGGTATCTTTTAAGTATACTTTGAATATCTTTTTTCTAATAAAATTTTAAAAAATATAAAAAATATAAAATAAAAACTAAAGTCATAATAATACAATTTTTTTTTTTTTAAAAAAAAACTTTGAGTATCTTATAGATATATTTTTGGCATATTTTCTCTATTGAAATTCTAATAAAAAAATCATATAAACAAAAATCTTTAAAAAAGGAATGTAAAAAAAGTTTCAGAAAAATTTTGCAACGTAAAAATTTTTCAAGAAATTATCGAGCAATTCTTAGCATTGTGCATGAATAAATAATAATGAAAAGAGAAAAATAAAAATTTATAGTGTAAAAAGTGTCTAACTCAATACAAAAGTTGAATTTAATAAACTATTATTTATATCTTTATTATTGTATTTAGAATAAATTGATTAGTTCCCGAGACTTGGCCATCCTTCGTTTTTTGTAGACATTTCGGCAAAGTTTGTCCGTTGACAGCTGAATGTTTCAATCTGGTTCGATTCATGGTCGCATCTGCAAATGTTTTCCCGTAGGTCGACGCTCCCCAGTCTAGGCATTGATCTATATCACTTCAGAAGAAAGGATATTAAAGTACTTACGTTCTCCTTGGTGAGTTGAAGTGGGGTCATTTAAGGCCTTAGCTGGTGATCCGGGCTGTTTCCCTCTCGACGATGAAGCTTATCCCCTATCGTCTCACTGGCTGACCTTGACCTCTGTTATTTTAAGGTCATATCTAGTATTCAGAGTTTTCCTCGATTTGGTACTGCTCTCGCGGGCCGCACCGAAACAGTGCTTTACCCTTAGATGTCCAGTCAACTGCTGCGCCTCAACGCATTTCGGGGAGAACCAGCTAGCTCTGGGTTCAAGTGGCATTTCACCCCTAACCACAACTCATTCGCTGATTCTTCAACATCAGTCGGTTCAGACCTCCACTTAGTTTCATCCAAGCTTCATCCTGGTCATGGATAGATCACCCAGGTTCGGGTTTATAAACAGTGACAATTGCCCTATGAAGACTCGCTTTTGCTACGGCTCCGGTGGGTTCCCTTAACCAAGCCACTACCTATGAGTCGTCGGCTCATTCTTCTTGCCTTGTGACGTAGGTATTCCATTTCTGGTTTCCCAGACTTTTTTGTAAAGGGGCCTAGTCTTCTGTTTTTCAGCTTTTCCTTTATGTAACTAGACTCAAGAGGATGAATACTTTTTCTTTCTCTTATTTTCAAAATTGTCTTTTCTTCTTTTCAGAATACTTTTCTCTTCCATCTTTTTTTACTGCCATATGTAGATGATGTTTGGTTTAGAGATTATGTGCAACTGGTAACTAGTTCTCACTCAATAGCTATCCAACCGTTTCACTCAATAGCTACATTAAACTCATTTAATAAGATTTAAAAATAAACAGTTGATAACTGATCAATCAATTGTTGATCCTACCAGTTAGTATTTTTTCTTATCAATTAATAACTAATAATATTATTTACTTATTTGGATATTATCCTTATTAAAATTATTGATAATTTATTTTAAATTAATTTTATATAATTTATTTTTTTTATAATTCATGATAAATAATTATTATTTTAAAATATAATTAATAGTTCAATAATTATGACATTTATAATCATGACACTTAAAATCAAAAGAATTTTTATTAATAGAATCTAATTTTAATTCTTATTTTTGAAATAATTTTTATAAATATTTTAATAACAAATAATTGAGTTAAACAAATCAATTATACTATTTTTAATTTTTATAAATTATTTTTTAATTTTCATTATTAGAACTAGTATTATAAACTAAAATATATCTAATGATAATTATACTGTTAATAATTATTTGATATACTAACAACAATAGTTAATAAAATATTATTAAATAATTTAATTTATCAGCTATTAATTATTAATTATTAACTATATTATCAATTATAGCTATATTAACGAGCCAAACCAAACAAGTTAAAAGGTTTCAGTGCCTACCCCATCTCCATTTGATCCATTATTTTTTCTAGCATTGACATGACAATTTTTATCCCGTCATACTAATGGCCCGAGGCCAGCCTCGCATTTCATCTCTTGGAGGGAGACGATACAATCCGATTCCACAATTTCTTTCTTATCAGGACCCGTTTGTTTTGTTAAAACGACGCAAAATCCAGAAAAGAAATGGCTCATTCTTTTTTTTCTTAAACTGATATAATTTGGGAGATATGGGTCTCATTCTATTCATGATGTTTGTTTGCCAGAAAAAGCCACTTGGAATGGCAATCCTATCACCCAAATTGGCAATGAGGTAATTCTTAGTGACAAAAATATATGGTCACTTTGACATAGACGATTATCACTTTTAAGATTATTTAATATTAAGAAATAATAAATATATTCCAAGATAATAACTCATTCCCTAATCCCTACTACTACTACCATGTCAATCAAATTCAATTCCAGGTCCGGACCTGAATCAAACAAAATATCCGGACTGTCTCAAAGTAAATACTTCTTTTCCACACTTGCAGTCATCTTTTTCATATACCTATGTACACATACATATAACTTCTATAATTCTATGAAATCTAAAAATATAATCATACGAAAAAATAAATTCAAAGCCAAGGTTTTAGCACCTTCACTGATTAGCGGAAATGCCTACCTGAAATTCTGCCCTCCTGGTTTATCTAAAGAAATCAGCACTGAAGTGAGTTTCATTGCGTGGGAGATTTGGAAATCCAGAAATCTTGTGATCTTTAAGGGCTCAACTCCAGTCCCCACAGTCACCCATTGGCTGGAAATAACTCTTTAAGTGGCACTCCAATCAATAGAGCAACAATGAATCTTTTCAGAAATGGGTTGCCCCCATTTTAGGTTTCTTTCAAGATTAACACTCAACACGATTTTTTGCAGAAATAGCAATAGAGCAGGATTCCCTGCGATCTGCAGGGCATTTGGTATTCTAAAGATTTGTCACAAATCCCTCCTGCTGATGACACATTCTATGTAATCCAACCGTAAGAGACAAATTATTAGGAATCATCCAGAATACTGTTATGATATAATCCACACCCCAGCTGCAGAATACCAAATGCCCTGCAGCCTTCTCTTCAGCAACTCATCGTAATCTTATTCTTATTTGTAAACCGAGGATAAATCATAAACCTCAAGAAGAAACAGATATAGTGGCAACAACGCCTTATTATGCCTTCTGTCTTTGTTATTAGAAGGCAATGATTGTGCGTGGCTACACACCAAACATACAAGTCACCTAATGTTAAACAATGAACATATAATCAAGAAAAGGCATGATTTTGCCAAATAATGAACCTATATCAAACAGATAGATCTTTGATAATATTCTTCCTCCCCTTTTGTAAAATAGGGACGAACATTTGCTGCAGATCTTTCAAGTCCTCCTTTTCTTATTTACTTTTCCCAGATAGAGATTAGCTCCCATTTCTTAGCTAAAAAACTCCCATAAACCAATCAAACATCCCCAACAAACTGGCACAGAAAAGATGAGGAAGAAAAGGCTTATGATACCAATTGTTTAGCACTAAAACTAAATATAAAAAAGAACAGATATGATAAAAGCTTGAATCTGAAGAATAAAATACACAACCAACCAAAAGATGAAATATCAGAGTTCTGAAACTGGTTGAGAAACATATTTGTAGAACAGGCTTCGTCACTAAAACTAATTGCAATGCAACTGGCAATCACAACCACACACACATGCAAATGCACAACCAAAGATGCCAGCATCACTGCTGAAGACTCTATAACAACAGAAGGTGATTCCTTCAAGAGCCTATGAATAAATTATTACACTGGACCTCTACAACCAATTAAACAGCGAGTACATGGGCACTCTTCACAACACCATTATCTAATCCTGCATATGAAGTAAAAAGTGTGTTAAAAGCATGGGAAAATGCATAACAAAAGCATAATGGGAGTAAATGAAATTCTCATTATAGTGATTATGATGTAACAGGGTTTCCTATTATATAAGAGAGCATGCACTGTTTGTAAGCATAATTAGGGTGATCAGTACTCGGAATCCTAAAGATATAAAACAAATATTATACAAACAAAAGAAAATTCAACAGCAAGTACTTATGATTTGTATTAAAAAGGTTTAGTGCTTAGAATTATAACTCTAAATATTTCAATGAAGTTTTTAATTGCATATAGTATCTCTGTCCTAGTCAAGTTAGGAGCTTCAGCTATATTGTATATCTAAACAGTTGAGTCGCACTGGTACAATTCATCATGCAATTCAAAGAAAATACGTGCAGAAATTTTCTGGAGAATGATATACAATTAGATGTGGAAAAAGAGTTATCAAGACATCAATAAAATAGGAAATAGAAGATGGAAGTACAAAGAGCAATTTAGACCTATAAAGATTGAAAATAAATAAATTCAGCAAGCACAAAATGCTATCACAGAACAATTAGATTATGCAATTGAGGCAATAGCATGAAAAGGTAAAAGAATGATCAATGAAGTCGACTATGAAAGCAGAGAGTTAATGTACCTCATCATCATCATCACCACCATCTTCCTTGTTCTTCTTGAGGCGAGTTGTGCCGCCCTCCTTGCTTATGGGCAACTTCATTGCTCCAAATGGTGTATCCACATTAATATGCCCTTTCATAGTGTAACCAGTGCCTTTTCCTCTAATCATGTCCCAAAGCGCAGAACCAAAGTCCTTAGGCCTGAAGGTGATGGGAATGTCAATATAACTTATCCCTTTTTTCTCAATTTTAGTAGATTCAGCCAGTTCTGCACCCCCAATGCTCACATCAGATAGCCAGACTTCATAGTCTAATCCATTGAGGCCCAAGTCAAAATCATTCATGTTTTCTAACTTCACATGAAGCACTGCAGCAGTTTCTTCAAAGGAGAATCTCTCAAAGTGTATTTTTTCAAGATCAATATCAGGCTTGTAAGGGATTGGAATCTCTCCAGTTTTCTCAAGGGGAAGAGTTAGCCTTCCAAAAACTGGGACGTCTATAATAAGATCAACCTTGATCCTGTAAGGAATGATGCTTCCAGGCTGAATATCATCATATGTGTTTTTAATGTCATCATAAATCAAAGTAACTGGTATTTTAACAGTCTCTTCACCATGTGCACGAATAGTTCCTGCATCAGGGATTAATCCAGAAATAAGTTTCCGACCATCACTCTCGATTAAGTAGTTGATGTCAACAAGAGGGATTGGAACAGGGTTGGGGTTCTTAATAAGCACATCAACAACAATATCTGCCTTCTCTAGATTGATTGAAGGAATGTGAACCCCTGTGACATCTGCAGTTGGCTTCCCGAAACCAATTGCTTCCTCAATCTTTTCGCCAATGTCATGAATGAAGTCCTTAACTTTGTCAATAAATCCACCCTTCTCTTCATCCTTGTCATCTTTATCCTTGACATCTCTATCAACAACTTCAGGCTTATCAGAAGATGCCATAACTTTATAACAAAAATTCCACGCGTTAGAAAAAGATTAATCAATCATCAAGGAATGTAATAAAATCAAGAGCAATAGGAAGGTATGTAAAACTCCAAATGCAGGATATATGTTGGGTTAATAATCAAAGACAGACAACTGGCAGCTCATGTTCTTTGCGAATGAAGTCTATAGTTCCCTAAGCACTGAAAAAGAAGATGCCAAACTTGCTTGTCCTGTACTGCCTACTAAAAAAGTGAAGGGATCTAGATAATCCCATGTCGTTGGAAGAATGGTAGTTAACTCACACAAACAGGTAGAAATTTAACAATATGTTTGGCAACCTAAAGATATGAGACGAAGAAGGAAAATTTAGTAGGAAATGGAAAGAAAGAATTTGTATTTCTTCTCTTATTTGTGTTTTTCCAGCTATGCCCGATAGTAAAATCTAATATGATTTTGCTCTATTTCCCTTGCTTTCTCTCCAATTAATGAAATTGAGATTGTCACATTTCACTCCAATTCCTTGCTTCTTGGTCCTTTTTCTCTCCTTCATGTAAATACCAAAACAGACTATTTTCTTATCCTCCAAACAATCAATGTAAAAGAGGTTTATAATTAAAAAATACCAAGGTATCAGAAACTGATGGTTACGAGTTAATATTCATGAAGCCCAATCTCTATGTTGATCATAACTAAGTATTAGTGAAGATAGAAGAGCAAAGGCATTCTCCTGCCTGAAATTGACAATTGTTAAGAGTTGAGACTCAAATTTACCCCATGTCGTTTTACCACTGTAAAAAAACAGAGACACCATAGCATAAATCCACTTTCTCAGGCATTTTACCTCTTCATTTAGATCTCACAACATTAAATAACACATGGTAGAAAAAAGATAGTAAAACATAGAGAAAAGTACAAAATTTAATCATGTGGTTTAACCTTTTGACATAAGAGGTATTGTAGTTTTCTCTATGATACTCAGTACCATGAGAATTATAATGCAAGCAATATGCGTTTCGGCCATCGAATTTCAAGTGAAGTCAAATCCTCTACAAAATCAGTCTTGTTGGACATGTCAAAGAGTAAAATTCTCTAATGTCATTCAAAACTCCTTAGAAATGACTAGAACTAAAAAAAGAAAAGTCGAATTTTGAGGTGAACTGCAACTATTGAATTAATAGTGTTAGTGAATTTGGATATTAATTGTTAACTGTGAAGCTCTCAGATAACTTTCAGATACTAAAGTGCCACTAATTTTGTGTCAAAAGGTTAAACCACATTATCAAATTTTATACTTTTCACTAAAACATATTACTGATTAGCGATTTCGTTTCTTTTTCCTTTCATTCGTCTATAATTTCCCAAGCCATACAAACAAAGCCCATCAATTCATAGAACAAGAGATCCAAACAGTCCAAACTCATTCATTGTCCATCGTAGTAATCAACAAGACAACAACACCGTATCAGATCAAGATCTCACATTCATAAAAATTCAAATCGATAAATAAGAAAGGAAATCAAATCATCAGATCGCTCAAAATTGACCGATTTAATTCCAAGAAAACAAGCGATGGGAAAAAAGAAAAAGAAAAAGAAATCAAACAGAACAAAGCATCATCATCGATCACAGATTTAGATTACCCGAGCAGCAGCTTGACCGAAAAAAGTAGATCTTGTTCAAGAGAGAGAAAGTGAAGTGTGTGAAGAAGAGAGAAGCAGTGAAAGAAAGCGATCACGATGAAATGGCGGGCTTTTATAGTAATCAGTTAAATTTAATTAATTAATAATTGGTCTTTACTTTGTACACGTCAGATTGCCGACTTAGAGAAAATAAATTAAAAAAATAAAATCAGAAGACTGAATTTGACTTACTTTGTCTGTTTATCTTGGCATTATTCGTGCTTGAACACTCAATATTTTCAGAAAATGCCAGTATTTAATCCTTATGTACACAGGAGAACATATCCAAGTTTTGATTGGACGAGGAGATGGGTTCTCCTTGACAACAAAGGAAAATAAATTTTGGAATGCATGAAACAGGAGAAACATTTCCAAATTTTGATTGGATGAGGAGATGGATTCTCCTGAGAGAACAAAGCAAAATGAATTTTATTGAGATTCAAAATCCTGACGCCTACAATATATTAATTCATTCCACTTTTAATGAGGAATCCGATTCCCACTAGTATTTAGCAAAATTCAAAATAACCTTGCTACAATAAGCTATAAATACCCTTCCAAGCTTTAAGACAGAACAGATCACTTGCCTGTCTGTCTGTCCAAGGTTCCTGGCCTCAAAAGCAAAATACCACGTCTGCCAAGAGCCCCCTTGAGGGATTTTTCAGTAAGGTAGCAAGTCTCTGCAATTTTAGCAATCGAAATGAAAAGTTCGTCTTTATAGATAAAGAGTGGTCGACAACAGAAACCAAAGAACTATCCTTCTGAAAACATGGGATGATCAGTATATCGAAGTGGAGAAAGTAGTGGCTACGGAGTTTGCACCCGTCAAAAACCTGTCAGACATCGATACTACATACGCTGACAATGTTGCCGTTCTGTTACCAAGAGTACCCGCAAGGTATCTCAATTGCGTAATAGAGTACTGCAGTATGCAGTTTGAGTTTCAGGCTACATCAGCTAAAGAGGAAGACAGAAAATACTGTGATAGCAGGTTTTTCAGTGAGATGGACGACTATGAGCTAATTACCAATTAAATCTTAAATTTTATATTTTTTAATAATTTTATCTAATTATTTTTAAATTTTAAAATAAATACTCATATTTTTAATTTATTTTTAAAAATATTTTTAAAATTTTACCATAAAAGAATGACATACCCCGTTCCCGAAGACACCTCTCTCTTTCAAGAGGATTCGCGGCAAGTCAAGCCCTATTAAGGTTCTTCGCTTTGCATGAATTAAACCACATGTACTTCCATTTTTTCTTTTTTACTGAATTAATCGATCAAATTGCCGTGGAATATTTATTTTGGACTAGAAAATTTTGAAAAAAAAAAATTTGACATATTTTTTTTATTATTTTTATTATTTTATTATCAAAATCAATCCTACTACTTCTAGTCCGGCAGTTTCTACACTTGAAAAAAAGAACCTGGGGCGCATCACTCAAATCATTGGGCCGGTGCTAGATGTAGCTTTTCCCCCGAAAAAAATGCCTAATATCTACAACGCTCTGGTAGTTAAGGGCTGGGATACTATTGGTCGAGAAATTAATGTGACTTATGAAGTACAACAATTATTAAGAAATAATTGAGTTCGGACTGTAGCTATGAGTGCTACAGACGGTCTAAATGAGAGGAATGGAAGTGATTGACACGAGAGGTCCTCTCAGTGTTCCAGTCGGCGGAGCAATTATACTTACTAAGAAAATAATAATTATGAATCAGTAAAAAAAAAATATCCATTAAAGATCCCTCTGCATATTTTCACAAATCATCTTACATATAATGGCAATAATTATTTTGCTCATTCACTCATTTTTTTTAGTCAATTGACTTGCATTATCATTTTTCTAGTTATAAAATTTTAAAAATTGTTGATGAAAATTGTTTTTAAAAAATAAATTAGAAGCACGATTAAATTTTTTTGAAATAATTAGATAAAATTGTAGAAAATTATAAAATATAAAATTTAATTTGTAATTAAGCCATTTTGAAAACACAACCCAAAAATTGGCAATTCATCAAGCATAATCAGCCAGAAAGATTTTCCATGAAACAAAATGCAGATTCAGAAAGTTAATGTAAGACTTTCATTCAATTTTATACTATTAACACTCGTAACTTCTCCTTGTAGATCATTGGATTTCATAGTTGAAAGGAAACATGCGTCTGAACTTTCAGTCACTGGACATGAATCTTTCCACCAATTACATTTCAATCTCAGATCCTTTCATGCCCATCATGATGTAAGAGCTCATCCCTCAGCAAAGAAGACTCACAACAATAGTAGTACAGGTCTAGTGCTTCACTCGAGTGATGGAACTTAAAAAGCTTTGTCATGAAAATATGAATTTGACTCAGATATCTGAATTAACAGACTACAAAATTCACTATCTCATTCTCCTGAATCTTGACAAGTATATACACTTTAGAGATATCTAGAACTTCGATGTCTGGAGAGACAATTACTAAACCCTAAAGACATTTTCATCAGTAGGTTGAATCAATTACAAATACAAACAGTTATATATTACATCTGAAACCAAAAGTATTAGCACCTATAATGAAACAGAGAGAAAAACTTAACCAGTAAACTTCCTCGTTGTCGTTTGTCTAGCAAAATCTCACCATTGCAGTCCTTCACTCAGCTTTTTCAAGTCCTCTCTCTGTCTTTGTATTTATCCATCAATGTTATTGCTATCACCTAGATGGACTTTGAGAATTTCTCTTAGGTAGTCTAGCTGCTCAAAACTGCCTTGAAGCTCTTCCCACTAGAAGAATAAAAGTAAAAAAAGGTTAAAGAAACATTTACAAGTTTATAAATAGTTCAAGTTAGCAAGAAATAGTTTGCCATTCATGCATCCGATAACACACAATTTAGTCATTATGAGCTAAATTATTGTTATCAAGAAAATGTCACCTATGAAAAATAAAAAAGCTAATGAAACTGTTGGACATAATTTAATAGCTTCCAAAACCTGTGAAAACACTGGATCAATAGTTGTTTCACAGATAACATATTGCAGGGATACTGGCAACATTAAATTCTTAAGGGGGGAAGCCTTACATAAGCTGCGCCTGACTTTGCGACACATATAAGAGATTTTGATATGAAATTATTAAATGCAGATGAGCAATGCCATCAATGCAAAGGATAGGATGATAAACATGAAGATATGCCAATGAATGTGTCAAAGCCAGAACTCCAAACTAACAAGGAGAAACAGTCTCATATTTAAAGGTGGAAAAATTTTACATGGGGCCCCTGACATCTCACACAAAAATGTATGTGTTCATACACGATTATCTTGGATTCTGTGGTCGTTAGACAATAATGGAGAGTAATGAAAACTTATGCGATGAAAAGGCAGTACACGAATGAAGCATAATTAAATCATTAACTAAACCACACTCTCCATTATGATTTGTTCAATGCTAATAATGTAGCATAAGAAAGTTATACCCTATGAATTCTTTTTACATGTGTGTGCATAGATACTTTGGGCATTGTTAGTGGAGGATGAGGGTGAAAATGATGCAGCAGAGTGAATCTCTTGCAGATAAGGATAACAGAACAATGCCACAGATTAGCTTTTCTATTATGTATCCCTATCAAAGAATGTCCTGCTCCAAATCTAATAAAAGCACAAAGTATTCCATGCCATTTTTCCCATTTTACCTATTTTTTGAACTAGAGACAACTATGTAGTCGAACCATAGGCAAAATTAAAAAGAGAAAACAACAAACTCCAGAAAGATGACCTAGTGAATACAATGATGAGATTCTGCTCAAAACAATTAACCACCATAAAATGTGTATTTTCATCTCAGTAATCTACTAACTTAATTTTTCAATAGAACTGTGCATGGACAAACTTAACATTGCAGGAATGAGAGATGTGGAGCTCACCTCTTGATGAGACAATGATACAACTTTCCAACCAGCAGCAGAAATGTACCGGCGTTTTAGCATAGTATGCCCTAAGGGTACGCCTGCAGGGAGGTACCAAAAGATGGAGTTATTAAATGAAAGTTAAATACAAGTGACAGAGAAATTATATGACTCAATTAGGCATCAGCAAACAGGAGATGCTGCTATATACACTGGAATAGCAACCTGTATTTCTTGAGAAATGTGTCGGTCCATCAATCTCTAAAGCAATCTTCTTATCAACTACAACAGCATCCAGAGTATATCCATCCACTACATATTCTCTCACCCAATCAAGACCAGTGCTGACGAGAAGACGAGCGACTTCCTTCTGAAATGATGAAGTGATTTTCTGATTGAACCGTTTAGTTTTCCCAGCACGAGCAATTTTTTCCTCGAGATCACCTCCAAGAGCCAACTGATAATGTGGGTGCTCAAGCTTCAGACATTGATTTACAAGATGAGCCTGAGAAGCAAACATTATATCCTCCCTATACTGCTCTGAAATCCTTTGCTCTTCAGAATTGCTCAGGGTTCTCCAAATATTAGAAAAGAATGTCCGGTTCACTTGTCCAAAAACAGCATATGACCATGCTATATTTCCAAGCTGATCTCTATTAAATTTGAGTACTGGAGGGCCTGAAACTTCCTCTCTATCAAGATCTCCACTGCCTTTCATGCTGTCCACTTCATTGTAGTTCAATGTTTCCGCCTTTGTGTAGCAATGAAACTGGTTTACATCCTTGAAAACAATATCCAAAGACTCGAGCAAAGAGTCAGCTGGCTCATATAGGGAAGCAAAAGCCCATAAAACCTGAGCAAGTTCCTGCTCTTGGAAAGTGTGAATTATATCTGATGCCCTTTTTGATAACGCTGAAAAGAGGTCGCTAGCAGAGTGCTGCATTGAAGCAAAAGCACCAGCAACATTAGCAACATTCTGAGAGTTAAACTCATCTACCTTGGTCAAAGCCACCTCAGCAACTCTATCCATTTCTGACAAGTAAAGCAGCTCCCCTCCTATCTTAGACAATGCCCACGAAATATTTGAGATACCTTGAGCTGAGCATTCTGGCAATGCTGTCATTGCAATACCCACTAACATTGACATCTCCCTTTGTCGTGCGAATGCCAGCCTACGAGTTTTCATCATGGAAACCTTCTCCATGTTCTTAGCAATTCGATGAAGGGCAGTGGCAATATTCAAAGGGGACAGAGGTGAAGGGCTCAACCCCTTTCCAACAGCTATTATCATATCAGCAGTAACCTCCAAAACTTCCTCTGCAGTCTGAGCTTCCACGATTGCCCTATTCAAATTGACCTCCTTCTTACGATCAGAAGGTCCCGAGAATTGTGACAGCCTCTGAACAAACTCTTCCATATTCTTTTCCTTCTTCTCTTCAAACATACCACCTGCCATCGAACTCACTGTCCTTCTAAGGTCAATGCTATCATCGCCAGGCAAATCTGCCACATCTTCAAATTCAACATCTTCATCATCCAAATCAAAATCAGAATCATCTTCCAAGTCCTTATTTTTCTTACTAATCTTGCTCTTGCTAACCAACTTTTTCTTGTTCTTTTTCTTCTTCTTCTTTACATTAATCAAATCTTCCATGTTTTGACTCAATCCCCTAGCTTCAATCGATTTAAGAGCAACCTTCCTTGCCCTCAAACACCAATCCATACCATCAGTTTCTTCAAGCAACTTAGACTTTTTTTGTTTTTTCCTCTTCTTGGGTGCTTGGTAGCCCAGAGGGTCAAGCTCCCCAAGAAATTCTAATTCCCAATCCTCTACTTCCTCACCATTATCACTACCCACAATACTTTTAGTACTAATAGCATCATCTGTACCCAAAGAAACACACTTTATTGGTCTAGAACCCGCTTCGAGATTTCTTTGAATAAACCCAGTTCTTAATTTAATCACTGGAAGATTATGAAGTGATTTAAGATTGAAAATGAAGGGTTTTAAGCAACTTTGGTGAGGGAAAGAACTTAATAACCCTTTCATACTTCTTTCTTATATATATATTACAATAGATGATCGAGGCAATGGAAAAAAAAAACAAAAACTGCTAAAGAGAATTTGGTTCTGTTAATTGGCCATGGAGATAAATAAGAACAAGAATACTCTAATAGAAGGAGACGCACCTTCAAGTATTTATCATAGTGAAGAGAGAGAAGAAGCCATTGATAGTTCTACTGAACTGGATAAGAGAAGCAGCTCCTTTTAAATATGCTCTACCGGTGTCGTTTCATATTGTATCCTGTGCTTTCTTTTCTTTTGATTATTTATTTTGTTTTAACTCCAAAATATCAACTCTCCTTTTTTATTTTTATTATTTTTTAGTCTTAATGTATTATATCCAGTACCTTCATCACCTCTCTGCCAGATGACATACAACCTGAGGTTATAAAATATACTTTTTCGTTATGTAAATGCATATAATAATATTCAGAATATGTATTTTTCATTTAAACCAGAAGTAAGCTAGTTGTCAAAGGAACTAAAAGCCATAATCAGAAGAAGGATAAAGATTAAACAGAAATAACATGAAAGAAATTATTATTTTATTTTAAGATACATAAATGTGAAAAAGTAAATAAACCAAAATCATTGAACAAATAGAATTTAATTGTTCAAGATCAGCCAAAATATTTGGGTGACATTCCAGGTGATGTATGTAAATTCTGACTCTGAATCTGCATAATCACCTGTATTTTGATCATTAAAGAATCAAGAAGAGAAACTAAAAATGAGACCATGCTTATTATTATTATTATTATAAAATGCTGTAATCTGGGATCACTGCACTCTGTAGAACAACCACTATTCCTTCACTGATTATGTAGCCATTAGCTTCCCTGTTGCCTTCTTGCACATTGTCCTTGTTAATGATCTGTTTCAACCAGGGCATTGGTTCTAAATTAGTGTGAAATAAAACAATATTCCGTATTAAAATTTCATTTGGTTTTATAATCATGCCGATTTTTTCTTATTTAGATCGGATGTTATTTAATGGCTCCATAAGAAATTTGTAAGAAATTTCATGTTGGTAATGTTATTGAATGTTCATGATTCTTCATACCATAACATTTCTGCCAATCCTTGCATTCTTATCTATCACAGCTTTCCTTATCTGAGTATCATCACCAATTCCTATTGGAATGTCCATGCCCTTTCCATGAACGCCACTCTTTTGAATGTAGTCTTTCTGTTTAGTACACAAACCTCTGTCAGAATTATGTCATGTTGGAAACAGAAGAAAATCCGATCAAGTATAAGTGGTTAATGATTTGCCTCTTACTTGATAGATATCAGAACCCATGATCACTGAGTCTTCAACTATGGCCCCATCTCCAATTCTTGTCCTCATTCCAATAACTGTTCCTTTGATCTTGCACCTCTATTCTTAGAAAGGGACAAAACAAATTTCCAGGAGGAAAACCCAAAAGGGAAGTACAAAAGAAGGTTCAGGGACAAGATGCAATTCCCGTAGTAAGTTCCTTTAATCCCATGTTATAAAGTGTGTATGTTTTACTTCTGGTTACTTGTTCTGATGCTTGTGATCAAAATTTCAAAACAGGAAAGTAGAGGGCTAATGGATGAAGATCTGAAATCTTACATTGAGTATGCAGCCATCTCCAATGACACTATCTGTTATGACAGCATCACCTATAGTAGTAGGAGGCAGATATCTTGGCATGGTGTATAGAGGAGAGTCTCTATCAGAAAAGCTGCCATAGAAAGTATGAAAGTTTCTGTTAGCTGGGGAGAGACGAAATATATATTTTCTCAAGCTCATTGTACTAATATTACACTTTCCATCCTTCCTGGCATTAAAAATTACTGACTTATATCCCATGTTTGATCTCTTGATGCATTCCATGTTTGCCTGGTAAAATGCTGAAATATTTCTTATGTCCTCCCAATACCCGTCGAATCGGTAAGCTTGAATCTGTTATTTCCACAAAAGAAGAGAAGAATGCCGGAACAGGTTTAGACTTTGAACAGAAGAAAAGAATATGCGTGGGAAAGTGAATGCAGAGACGTAGGCATATTGTTGGAATACTTGTATTGATTTGAGTTATTTTCCAACGAGAAATCCAAGAAAACAGAAAAAGAATATAGGGAAATGCATAATTAACAATGTCTAACCTTCATTCCAGCAGATATTGCAGCAGGTATCACTTCAGTTCCAAAGTCATTTGCCTCTGGAAAGTAGTTGTCAAGAAGCTTTGTCATAGTCTCGCTATTAACAAGGTAGATCCCCATACTCGAATACTTACTGTATGCAGAATCATCGAATTTTCTGGAGCTTCTTACCTGCAATTGGAAGAGGTATAAATATTCTGCAGTAACCCTCAAAATCTTACAGACCAACTTTGCTGATAAATCAACTTGCTGAGTTAACAGTAATTAGCACCTTCTCCGATCTCAAACTATACTCCACTACTTCATTTTGTGAATTCACTTTCAGTACCCCAAAACATGGGTCTGGTTCTCTGATAGAATTCAAAGTAGCAATGGTTATGTCAGCCTGGCTACTCCGATGTGCCTCTACTAGTTTCTGATAGTCCATTTTGTAGAGATGGTGACCAGGAAGGACTAAGAACTCCGTCACCGGATACTCTTCTAATACCCACAGACATCTTCTCATAGCATCAGCAGTTCCCTATAAGAAAAGAAAGAGTAAAGTGCACACGAAGATGGGAAAGATATGCAGGAACATATGGATAAGTCATTGCTATTAGACCTGAAACCAGCCTTGATCTTCAGGACTCTGATAAGCTGCAATTACTTCGACAAATCCTTCTTTGCCGAGGCCTATTCCATTATAAGCTCTTGAGAGGTGAGAATTGAGAGAGGTAGAGTTGAATTGTGTGATGGCATATATCTTGTTTATGTTACTGTTAATGCAGTTGCTTATCACTGCATCAATGAGTCTGTAATTTGCTGCTATAGGAATTGCTCCTTCTGATCTTCTCTTTGTCAATGGATACAGCCTCGACTCTGATCCGTCCCCGAATACAATGGCTGCAACACTCTGCCATAAACAAACAAACAAAAGAAAAGAAAGAACATAAACCTCTGCATAATCTTGAAAAGTACTGAATAATGCAGATAGAAAAATTCTACCTGATTTATTGGATAGGATAATGGGATGGGAGATTGAGATTGCTGCTGCGAACTCGATACAGAAAACTTTCCTGAAGGAAGAGAAGAAGATAAGTTTGATAAATGCCTGTGATGACTGAGACCCAATGCAAGAATGGGGAGATTTACAGTGTTAGAACTAGGAAGCTGCAATATCACCATGGCACAAGAGAGAGCAAGACAAAAATTGATTCCCAAAGGATGTACCTTGTTGCCCTTTTACATTTCTGATTTAATAGAGAAAAATGGAAGGGAATATTTTGGTTTCTTCTTCCTCATGGCTTGCTAGGATTTTGCAGAGACATCTTCCTTGCACAGCTGGGTACTTGCTAAAAGTACATATTACATTGAAGCTACTACAAACTTGGTAAAGATTGTTGACATTGTTTAATGGTGAACAATATTTCATGTGTTAGACATGAAGATTCTTCGTGTTTCATATGGGAGAAAAAGATATGTTTAACTTTGATTCTAAGCTTCTTCTTCTTGCTGTTGTGTAGCTGCTGCTTTATGTTAATCTTCTTTATTCTTTTGATTTGATAGATTTCCTTAGCTTTTGTTCGTTACAAGTGAACGTCAATGTTGATTTATGTGTTGAGTACACAATACAATACCCTTATTTATAGAGGGAACGAAGAATTAATTTAGAAAGTGCCGAATAAGATTCTCACGATCTGTAAACTTTCAATAACAAAATATTTTAGTTTAAAAAAAGTTATATTGTGATTATACTCTTCTTTTAGAATATATAATTTTTTTATTGTCATTTTGATTTATGGTCTCATTTCTTTCTCCACATTAGTGCTTTCTCAATTAATATTGTTATTTTTTTATATTATAATTTTAATAAATATTGACTTTTAATAGTAGAGTCAATTTTAAACTGATAGAAAGTTCACTGTAACTAGTTTTATAACAGATTAATTCATAGAAAGATTTTTATTATTAAAATCTTATATCATATATTAATATAAGATTATAGAGTTTTAATGATAATAGTTGAGAGGTTATCAATGTGAAAAAATCTAAATGACAAAGAGTCGATATATTTTATCAATAGATTTATTTATTGATAAGTTGATATCGAGTACTTACATCAAACATTAAAAAATAAGTCTTTATAATTTTAATTTTTTTAAGAATATTATATTAACAAAATTTAATTTTAAATTGTAAAGTTTGAAAAGATCATAGAATAATTAAATATACAAATAGTATAAATATTAATTAATTTCTATATTTTATATTTTATTTATTAACAAAATCATGAAATAAATAACATAAATATATACTCAAATTACAACATTTGAAAAGAAGAAAACATATGTCGAATTTAATGCATCAATTGGTTCATGTGTCAACATTAAATAGCGTTTATAATGTAGAATTAAACCTTAGAGAAGCTTATTCATACCTTTTTTTGCTTAAGTTTTGAAATCTATGTCCATTTTCACTCAAAGAAGCAAAAGAAATCTATGTCCATTAAATTATTATTTATTTATTTATTTATTTATGTGGGTGTAAAATGAGAAATTAAAATAAAAACATTATAGAAGTGAAAGACAATGTGAAAACACAATAAATTTTAAAATAAAAGTGAAAAAAAAGGGAAATGCTATTTAAATTTATAAATTTATAAATAAAAAACAAACGATTATTTAGATAAAGAATTTCTTGTATTTTTATTTTATTTTAATTTTATTGAAATTTTTTTACACATATTTTTTTAAAAATTATTTATTTTATTAAATTTTCATATTTTTATTTTTATTTTAACTAAAATTATTAATTTTTAATATCTGTTCAATAAAATAAAATAAAATTAAAAAGCTGAAATCAATAAAATTGAAAGAATCAAAAACTTAAAAATATATCTTACCTATACACATGCGTAACAACATTAAATGCAATTCATCGAGTATTCATCTTTTTTTTTTTAATGCAATTCTGAATTTATGAATTAATTACCATTTTATTTTATTCTTTTACGATATGACAAGTGTTTAAATAATTATTTATTTTTAAATAAGATTTTAATATAAAAAATATTATTAACTCTCTTTCTTATTTTTTGAAATCAATAAATGTTTTATCGAATAATTATGTTTATTATAATATTATACATTTTAATAAAAAAATTAACCGTGACATTACTCGAATAAAAAATATTTCAATTTATAATAAATTAAAATAAATAAAATAATTAAATATTTGCCAAGTTTCATAATTTATAAGTCCATCTTTTCGTCAATGCAAAAAATTTCGATAAATATTAAACCTGGTATTCTTAAAAAATAATAAAATATTTTAAATCAGAATTTTCACCTGAAATAATTATTAACAAATAACAAAACTTGTGTTTGTAAAAAAGAAGTCTTGTATCTGCTTAAACCCCAAACCCTACACAAATCGCATTTCCTCACTCACTGCTGTACAGTAAGCACTGAAAAACAGAAACCATTCCTCAAAAATGAGTCTCTTGCTTAATCACCCTTCTTCCCTGTTTCATCGCAATGCTCTAAACCCTAACCCAACAACACCCTCTCTCAACAACAACCATCAGGTATCTTTCCCTGTGCTATCTACTGCTTCTGATTTACCTTAATTTCCCCTTCACCAATGGATTCCAGTATTTTTTTTTTTTTGATTCTTGAATTAAACCCTAATAAAACTAATGACCATCAATGTGTACGTGTTATGAATTGAGAGAAAGGAATGGTCTTGAAGACCCATTGTTTAATTCCATTTCAAAATTGATGTGGCAACTGCGTTTTAATTTTATGCTTATTTTGATTGATACAGATAATGGCAGTGTCTCGTGTTATTATTAAGCCACAGAGCTTTACCTTGTCTAATAATACTAACGGGAAGCGCAGAACTAGTACATTTATGCAGAGACGGAGCTTTTCTATGGGTGTTGTGTCCATGTCAACCAACAGTTTTGACATCCCAATTATGGTATACGCTTAATTTTATTGTCTTGTTTAATACTTGCATTGCATTGTTTGTACTTGTCTCATTTTTTTCTTTAAGTTATGCAAATATTGATTTATTTTATACATATATTACTGTTATTTTAATTGATACTTTCTTTGAATCTCGGTTCTCCATTAATAACCAGCTTTTGAAGGATATGACATTGATATAAATATATCGGGTGTGTTTCATGCATAGATCACATTATTATTTGTTGCTGCTATCTTATGTAATCATTAAAGCTGAAGATGTGTTATTTATAACTTACTATCAAAGGTGAAATTAAACGTTTAGTGGTTGCTTAATTCGGCCACCCTTGACGACGTGGTGTATTAACATTTTACTTTTCTTTATGAGGTTCGGCTAACTCTTAACTGTGACCATGATTAGTATTTCATGTTTTCTGGTTAAAAGACATGTTTTGTCAATTACAACAATGGTGGTGGTTATGCATGTGTGAGTATCATGTTCCCGAAAAAGTCACTATCTAACTTCATTCTTTGGTTCCACTTAATGTTTTTGACACTTATTTATTGATTTTAGGTAAATGGTTGTAGTGGGAAAATGGGGAAGGCTGTTATTAAGGCAGCAGACTCTGCAGGACTCCAAATTCTTCCTGTATCTTTTGGCTCACCAGAGGAGTCTGGGATAACTGTCCAAGTATGTGGGAAGGACATTAAGATATATGGCCCTTCTGAAAGAGAAGGTGTTCTTGCATCTATCTGTAATGAACATCCAAACCTGATTGTGGTTGATTACACTGTTCCTGCAGCAGTAAATGGCAAGTATCATGCAACTTAAATTTAAGAAACTGAAAGGAAAGATGAACTGTTGTTTTTGGAGGAGGAGAGTGTTTCTTAGTAGCATAAGTGAACTCTATAAAATCAGTGGATTCAGTGTTGTATCTGAGTCCGATAGGAAATTTCTAATTACAACTTTCTGTGTTAATGAGAAGAAACAGAAATGCTCTTTTATTTCCATAAATGGCAATATGAATATCCTTAGTTTGTTTTGTTAGCCATTTTTTTTTTCATTGAAGTGGTTTAAATTCCTTAGCTATCATTCTGATTATGTTATGGTAAAGAGTATTTAACTGTAGTAATGTGTTAAAGCCATCCATCCGTATGATTGAAATCTATACACCATAACCGAGTTTCCTTATCTTTAGACTTGTGAGACTTGTAAAAGTTTAGGATTTAACAATCATTTTATGTCAAGCTTCCTTGATGCTTATCTAAAGTTTGTTTAATGATTATTGTTAATTTTTGTAGTGTGCTGCTGCTCTTAAATGTGCAGGTAATGCGGATCTGTATTGCAAAGTTGGAGTGCCTTTTGTCATGGGAACCACTGGTGGAGACAGGGATCTATTATACAAGACTGTAGAGGACTCAAAAATTTATGCTGTGATCTCTCCACAGATGGGGAAACAGGTAATCTGAACTTGGGTACCTCTAAATGATTTGAAATTTGCAACATAAAGTTATGGTTTACCTTGTCCTAACAGGCTGTTATTTTGGCAGGTTGTTGCATTTCTTGCAGCCATGGAGATTATGGCTGAGCAATTTCCTGGAGCTTTTTCCGGTTATTCCCTTCAGGTACTGCTCTTTTGCATTGTCACCCATGGTTAAGAAGCTCTAATCCTCTTTTCGAGTTTCCTTTGATAAGAAAATAAGTATCCAGAGGGTCATCTATAACAACTTTTTCCAGATCCACTCATTTAAGCAATGAAACAAATGGAATTAAAGCAATTTCTTTTCTTTTCTTTTCCTTTTTCTCCACTTTCCTCATACCAAACCAAAGCATTATCTTTCTGGATTGGCGCAAACTGGTATTGTTGAAACTATTTTCATTCTACAATAAGCATCTATTGAGTGAATTTCATCTTGGTTTAACTCGTTGACTCTATGAATCCCTTTTGTGATGTTAGTTATGTCTTGGATCAGTTTTCTTGGGCTTAATATTGTTGTTATAGTGGAGAATTAAGTTTAACACTTGAACAGTCATATGCAGAGAGTAAAGTTGACTTCAAAGAAGAACCATATGAAAGCTAACCTTTGCTTTTATTGGGAGATCTTTTATGAATGCCCTGTCCATGAACTGTTGTTATTAGAGAAAGAAAATTAAAACTTTGTGGTCGCCGTTAATCTATTATTTCTATCCTATGTAAACAGTTTAAATCCATATGGCCAATCGTCTTTCCTGAATTGATTTTGATATATTACTGTTCGCTAGTGCTTACTGATGCATGCATCTATAAATTTAGGTGTTGGAGTCTCATCAAGCTGGAAAGTTAGACATATCTGGAACTGCCAAGGCTGTAATTTCTTGCTTCCAGAAATTAGGAGTGTCGTTTGACATGGATAAGGTTTGTCTGAGCATCTTTACACTTCAGCATTATAGCTTCTTTTGTGATACAAGTAAAATAACTGAATCTGCTTTTTTCTTCATCACTGATTTGGTTGCATCTGCAATTCCTTGCTTATGCAAAAATTAGAATATTAGTATAAAGTAGTACATGAAGATCACTCCAGGTCATAATTTCCCATCCCATTTATACTCTGGAATCTCATTATACTTGGTCTTTAAAGCCTTCCAGAAAATATTCAAGGACTTTTGGATCTGAACTATGCTTTGGTACTTTTTGCTTGAGGATCTGCAGCCTTCATTATTTTACTGTTTCACGAGTTTCATGTGTTTTCTTACAAATAGTTAATTAATTTGGACCAGAGACTGACCTGGCTAGGGAATAGACCTCTTGAATCTAACTGCCATTTGGGTGTTTGGACCATGTTATCCGAAAGTTAAATTATAATCTATTACTCAACACTCAACACGTCGTATTAGGTTCTGAATATTTTTATTGTGCCGCCGACTTTCCATGTTGTTAAAAGTTCTGTATTATATCACTTGGTTTGGAAATATTTAAGTCTTGAAATCAACAATACTTTGATTTTCCTGCCATTCAAATTTTAAAAAATCAGTCTTTCTAAGGTCAAACACCCTGGATTGGTTAAAGCCCAGCAATTATCTTGAGTTTTAATTAGCAAATGTTTCTGTCCTAGTTTAGTTACTGTTCTTACTATTTAGGCATTAAGGCCTAGCTCAGGTGAATGATTAGTTTATATTCACATGGTAATAATGCTTAAAAGTAGACTGTTGATACCATGACAAATGGGCTTGGGTAGAACTCATTCCCAAAAGCTGTCTCAAAGGAAGAAGATGCCCAATCCACATATATACACCATAACAGCCTAGTAACTAGGCAATGTAGGATAAATACAACTTCTAACAGCAGATAACATTGCCTTTAAGCCATGCCTTTAGCAATTTTATGCTTTTTCAATTTCATGTATCAAACTTGAAGACAAACTTTATATAACATCACTAAGAGACTTTTTAGAACAGTACAAACTATGGTCCTAATCAAGTCATCACCTGTTTAAAATGAATTAGGGGGCCGATACAGGGAAGCTTTCAAAATGTTTCTGTCCTAGTTTAGCTACTGATATTACTATTTAGGCGAAAAGGCATAGTTCAGGTGAATGATTTAGTTCATAATCACATGGTAATAATGCTTGGATGTACATTGTTAGGCTAAATTTTTTTTCACATTTTGTGTCCAAACTCCTTTTTAAAATAATACGGAGAAGAAGAAGCCAGATAGAGGAGAGATGCGAGAGAGATATCAAACTTGTGATTGTTGATTACCATGAAGCCTCTGCAGATAATATTGCCTTTAAGCCATGCCTTTAGCAATTTTACGCGATTTCAATTTCATGTATCAAACTTGAAGATAGACTTTATATAACATCACTAAAAGACTTTTCAGAACAGTACAAACTATGGTCCTAGATTAAGTCATCACCTTCTTTAAATGAATTAATGTGCCAATATAGAGAAGCTTTCAAGCAGAAGAAAGGCACATTTCCCATGTACTGTCCTTGAGGCATCACTCAGATAAGTATGTTTGGACTCTTAACAGACTTAATTTTTCTGCTTCTTCCCATTCCTTTTTGGCTTATCGTTGTAGTAATTCTTTTAGCATCAATTGACATTACTCTTTATCTAGAAAATTCAAATTATGTTTTATTGTGAAGTTGATCACCATTAGCAAGTCATTTTTCTTTTGTTTGATTTATTTTTGCAGGTACAAATGATCCGGGACCCTAGGCAACAGATTGAGATGGTAGGAGTTCCAGAGGAGCATTTGGCTGGTCATGCATTCCATATGTATCATCTCACTTCGCCTGATGAAACGTAAACATTCTGCTTGTTATAAATTATGTTGCTTAAGCAAGAACAACAATGTTGGTTCATATCAATTATTTCCCATGCAGAGTTTCTTTTGAGTTTCAACATAATGTTTGTGGAAGATCCATATATGCAGAGGGTACTGTTGATGCTGTAATTTTCCTGGCTAAGAAGGTATTGCTTCCCTACCTCAGATGCCATATATTTTTTTGTGGTATCAAAGTACTTAATGTACAACTAAATAGTCTATAATTCGAACAAGATTAACTGAGGGGTTGGAGATATGGGTTGTGGGATTGCTAATAATTGTTTTCATGAGTTGTTAATGAACAGCCATAGTAATTTTAATGTGATGAAAATGCAGATTCAATCAAGGGCAGACAAGCGGATCTACAGTATGATTGATGTCTTGCGGGAGGGTAACATGAGATGAACTAAACTGATGGTTCCAAGTCTTACCTCCAATATAGATATAGTCCGATTTTCATCAGTGCTCTACATCTGAAAGCTTGACCAAAAATCCAATGGATGACCAAGTTCCAAATGGTTAATGTGGCTCAGAGACCACCATTGTCCTAAAGAATCCCATAAAGAAATCTGGCGTCCAGTAAGGTGTCTCCAGGAAAAGATCAAGTTCTGGATGGGAGCAAGGATGTGCAATTATTTCAAATAATGAAAACTAATGCAGGATTTGGAGCCAATGATGGTTTTGGAATTTTTCAGTTTAGGATGAGATTTCTCTAAATCTTGGAGGGTTTGGAAGGAACCGAATGCAATATATAGAGAATTAGGGCAAACTTGGGGGACTGTTAATTGTAATTCTACTATTAGGATGCAACTGAAGGCAATTTTGAATTAATGTTAGTTCAGGGTCTTGTCAGATTCTTTTCCCCTTCCCTTTTCTGGTGGAATTTAGTGCTTGCTGGTTTCCATGATCCTTAGGAAAAAGCTCGAGGTTAAGTATTTATTATTATTTATTTATTTATTTTTATTATTATTATTATGAAAGTTTAAATTTAAAAATAAAAATAATTCAAACTTGAGCATATAAGTTTAAAAATGAGCGAGATTGTGAGTTTTTTGAATGTATCAAATTTGAGTTCATGAGTCCGTAACTAGCGAATCAAGTTCTGATAAACTCGTGTGTCAATGTATCTCAATAAATAAGCATATTCGTGAGCTAATGAACTAAATTTTATAAGTTTGAATCCAATTTGGTAAAGTTATCAAATTAAAAATTGAGCTCGAATCAAGCTCTGTTAAACTTGTGTGGCAATGTAGGGTAATTATCTCAGCTGGTACCAATACTAGGCACTATATATTAATTTGGTACAAAGACGTTAATTTGAATCGATTTGATAACAAATGTACGTAAAAATATATCAATTTAGTACCAAGGACGTGGCATCTTTGAGTAGGAATTTTTCGGGTGTTTTGCCCGCTCAGCGTGTGCCACGTCAATTAATGACGCTGAGCGGGCAAAATCCCTAAATCCCATTAATTTATCCCAATTTTCTCTAATTAATCCCTAATTTCCCAAAATCTCTAATTCTATTTCCCTCTCCCCTCTTCTTCCCCGCTTCCCTCTCTTCTTCCCCGTAACTCCTGTTACCCCCAATGTGCGTTTTACAGCATTGTTACCCCCACTGTCATAACATTTTCACATTATAGAGTGCATTTTACAGCATTGTTCGCATCGCACAATGTCTCTTGAATGGAGGCGAAGGGAAGAAAGCGAAAGGCAGCCCGTGTACTGTAAGTCATATAACTTGCATTTTGTAACTTGTGCTCTGTATGTAATGGTAACTTCAGTTAAAATAATGGTAACTTGCATTTTGTTCTTGTGCTTTGTATGTTGCATGTTGATGGTTGTTCTTGGTTTTTGGTAACTTGCAAAGGATGATCTTTTGTTATGTGTTTTATTGTGGTGGTTGGTGTTTGGTGATTTGAAACCCTTTTCCTTATTGATTTTCATTGTATTGAGTGATTGTAATATAAAGAATGGCTTTGATTTGTTTTATCCATTTTACCATATGCAGTGCCTGATATAGAGTATTTCAGTATAGAATGTCATTGTTTTAGAGTAGATGGTAGGGGTAGGCTAGAAATTAGAGATGTTGGGAGCATAGATTTTTGTTCTGCTGATATGATGTCAAGATTAGAGATAGATGCAATGGCCAGAGAATTAGGTCTGGTACCTGCATCATTTTCTATGTTTTGGAAGCATCTAAAGAAAAGTGACACAGATGATTTGAGAAAGTTAGATAATGACAGTGATAGTATTGAGATGTCTTTAAGTGTTGATGAGTCAAGAGTGATTCATGTTTATGCTAGGGATAAGGTAAATATGCAACAAGATAATTTAGAACCAACTGAGAATGTTGTGCATGCTGATAATATTGAATCATCTGAGGAAGTGAGAATGCTAAGTAGTGATGGCACTAGCTTAGAAGAGGTACAAATTGAACAAGATGGTCATGTGAATGATGATAGTGAGGCTGATGAAGAGGACCCTGAATTTGTTGATTCTGATTATGACTTGCATGATGAAGATGATGATGATTTATTTAAAAAATTTGTTGATATGGAGTTAGAAAGGGATAGAACAAGGGTTAATGAAGAAATAATTGGAGGTGAGGGTTCAGATGAGACTGTTTATGCACCAAGTGATGAGCTTAGGTCATGCTCTTCATCTTATGAAAGTGATATTGATTCGAGGAAGACAAAATGACCAATTTTTAATAAGGAGACAGATATGGCCAACCCTAATTTGAAGATAGGAATGTTGTTTAGTACTTTTAAACAGTTTAAAGATGCAGTAAAGAACTACTCAATAAGGAGTAGGAATCAAGTAATTTTTGGTCCAAATACAAAAATAAAATGTAAAGCAAAGTGCAAAAAGGGATGTGGATTTTTTATTTGGGCTTACTTGAAGACAGATGATAAGAACACTGGGCAAATCAAGTCTGCAAAGTTTGATCACAGTTGCACTAAAGAGCACTATAACAGACATGTTAATGCTAAGTACATTGCCATGAAGTATGTGGAAAGGTTTAGGACTGATCCAAGTTGGGCAATTCAATGTATTATTCAAACTGTTAAGGAGGATATGGCAGTTGATGTCTCTAGGCTAAAGGCTTGGAGAGCTAGGAACATTACTTTGAAGTTCATTGATGGTGATGAAAGAGAGCAATTAGGTAGACTGCATGATCACAAACTTGAGTTGCTAAGGAGTAATCCTGGGTCCACAATTGTGCTACATTTGGAGGAACAAGTGTTCAAGGGTTTATATGTCTGTTTTGCTGCCCTAAAGGATGGATTCAAGTATTGCAGACCTTTAATATCAATTGATGGTTGCTGGTTGAAGGGAATTTATGGTGGGCAGCTACTAACAGTTGTGGCAGTTGATGGCAACGACTATATATATCCAGTTGCTTAGGTAGTTGTTCAAAAGGAAAACAAGGATAACTGGAAATGGTTCCTAGACCTACTAGCAGCTGACTTGGAACTCAACAACAGTCACCACTGGACCTTTGTGAGTAACAGACAGAAGGTACAAGCTTCTAATCCTTTTATTTTAATATTTTTATAATATATATGTGAACTAATATATGTTGGAGTTGTTAATTGTGGTTTATTATTTTTTATGCTTAATTAGGGTTTAATTCCTGCAATTGAAGAGATGTTTCCCAATGCAGAACACAGATTTTGTGTTAGACATGTCTACAATAATTTGAAGAAAAATTTTAATACATTAGGACTAAAAGAGTTAGTTTGGGGGGCTGCTAGGGCTAGTTATGTGCCAATGTTCCAGAAAATCATGGATAAAATTGCAGAAATTTCTACAGATGGCCATAACTACATGAATAATATACCCCCCCACCATTGGTCTAGGTCACATTTTAGGACAACCCCTAAATGTGACATGTTATTAAACAATCTTTGTGAATGTTTTAATAGCTTCATTCTAGAGTTAAGGACTAAGGGAGTTATAACAATGAATGAGATCATTAGGACAAAGTTAATGAAAAGAATTCACAAAAAGAGAGATGCTATGAAAAGAATTGTCAATCAATATTCTCCTAAGATTATAGCTAAGTTAGAGAAGTCTAAATAATTCTGCTGGATGTTTAGAACTGAGTGGTCAGGAGGGGGATAGGTTTCAGGTGGTTGGTCCTGGAGGGCAGTTTGTGGTTGACATTAAGGACAAAATATGTACTTGTAGGAGGTTTGATTTAACTGGCATACCATGCTGCCATGCAGTGTGTGCAATATGGTATAAGCATGATAATCCTGAGAATTATCTAGATGATTATTACAAGGTCAGTACTTATTTAAAAACATACAGCCACTTGCTAAACCCTACTACTAGCTATGAATTTTGGCCAAGAGCCACAACACCACCTGTGCTACCTCCTGCTCCAGTTCAACCAAAA
This sequence comes from Ricinus communis, assembly GCF_019578655.1. NCBI lineage: Eukaryota > Viridiplantae > Streptophyta > Magnoliopsida > Malpighiales > Euphorbiaceae > Ricinus > Ricinus communis. The sequence goes on along the minus strand of NC_063256.1, from coordinate 12,386,440 downwards.
CAGAGAGGCAGATCTGTTATAAAGAGCAGATTAGAAGAAGATGAGATGACTGTTGTACTACAGAAGGGCAAAGTAACAAAAAAAAGGCTCAGTGATGACTTGCACCATTTGTGGAGCTAAAGGCCACAATAAGAGATACCATGGTCATGCCAAATCTACATCAAAACAGCCTAAGATGAAAAAATTACAAGTAAGAGTAATTTCAATTCAAGCTTTTGTATATTAGGTTTCTTTAAAATATAATGAAATTATTAATTTTGTGTTTTACTAGGTACAAAGAAGAGCAAACCAGATAGACCCTACTGACCAACTCCCCAATGACCCTATTGACCCTACTGACCAACTCCCTATAGACCCTACTGACCAACTCCCCAATGCCCAGTACTTAGAAAATGATCCAATTGGGACTGCATAGGTAATAAGTTCATTTACTTAACTAAATATATTTGTAATAACCTAATGTATATTTACTTTAACTTATGCAAGTGCAAAATGTAACTCCTTCACTGTCAATCCAAACTGAGTTTGACATACCTGGTCATCTAGTAGATCTAGATGATTTTAATCTTCATTGGACAAGTTTGTCCCAAACTGTTGCAGGAACACAAAGACCTCATCAAAATACAAGAAGCATCAATGAGTTGCTAAGTGATATTCCAACTCAATCAAGTGGAGTGAATGAAGACTTCCAGCCGAGTAAGAAGAATGGCAAGGGCAAGACAGTGAAGAACAAGGGCAACAAGCCATTTCTGGCTCCTAGATCTGCATCTCTTTCAACAGCATCAAAGAAAGCTTCTAGATCTAATCCTACTCCAAATGAAAGTTTGGGAAAGGGGAAAGATAAGGTGCAAGCAACAACTAAGAAGGCTAAGAGAAAAGAAAATGTTGAGACTGCAACCTCAAAGAAGAAGAAGCCTTGGATGCCTACTGGTCTTGGAGACAACAGCAAGCCTTAGCTAGGCATTATGATTGTTTAATACATTAGGAACTTGTTTATATGTAGGAACTTTTATTTTTTGCTTTTAGGGCAGATGGTGCTTTTGTGGTCCATAAGACAGATTTCACATGCTTGTTTATTGTGTTCAATTTCAACACTGTTTTTTGATCAGGACCATAAAATCATTTAATTATTTTGTCATGTTCTTGTGTTCCACACTTTATACAAGTTGCTATTTTGTAATTACTTAAAGTGCACTACTTAATATTTTTGCTTAGAATTGTCCTTAGTGTCAACAATGATGTCTTCTACTAGTCCTTCTAACTCTAGCCCTACTTAGAATTGTCCACCATACAGGTTACATGGTTTTCTTAACCATAATTTACCACTGCCTAGATTTTGGTTTATATCCATCCTTTCCTGAATTCATCAGTAACTAGAAGCAGCCGAAACGAGCTAAGTATGGGCATGAGAAAGCTGAACATGGTCGTGTTGGTTTCAACACTGACCGTGTTCCCAACACGGCCACCAACATGGCCATGTTGGATGCATCAAACATCAAAGAAACAGAAGCTTTTAGGGAGCACGACCACAGAGAGTAACACGGGCATAAACACCAGCCCGTGTTGGGAACACAGGCATCAACACAGCAGTGTTGGCGTCGACAGGGAAAATTAATTAAAAGTATTTTTACGTGTTGGGAACACAGGCATCAACCCAGTCTCTTGAACTCGATCGCCTCTAGACGCTCAAACATACTCCACACAGTATGTTTGCAAGAACGAAGGAGAGATTTTGGAATGCGAGAATGCTGGGAAGAAGAGAGGGAAGCGGGGAAGAAGAGGGGAGAGGGAAATAGAATTAGGGATTTTGGGAAATTAGGGATTAATTAGGAAAAATTGGAATAAATTAATGGGATTTAGGGATTTTGCCTGCTCAGCGTCATTAATTGACGTGGCATACGCTGAGCGGGCAAAACACCTGAAAAATTCCTACTCAGCATGCCACGTCAGCATCGACCGTCGGAATTTGACTGTTGGTATTAAATTGATATATTTTTACATACGTTTGTTATCAAATCGATTCAAATTAAAGTCTTGGTACCAAATTGATATATAGTGCCTAGTATTGGTACCAGCTAGGATAATTACCCGGCAATGTATCTCAATAAATGAGCATACTCGTGAGCTAATAAACTAAATTTTATCAAGCTTGAATCCAATTTGGTAAAGTTATCAAATTAAAAATTAAGCTCGAGCTCGGCTCAAAATGAGTTTTTTATTGAACCAAATTTCAAATAGTTCATAAGACGTTTAATTTATTTACAGCTCTAACTGCAACTTTCAAGTTATTTTATGGCTCGATTTTCTCTTACTGAAATATAATTTCTTCTTCAATATAATCAAGACAATATTAAGTATTTATATAAAGATTTAATTTCTTTTTCAGTATAATTAAGACAATATTACATATTTATATAAAAAGCGAACTACAAATTATTTAGTTTTGGAATATTTTTTTTTCACTTTTATCATGATGAGTGTAAATAGATGATTATCTAGTGTTGTGTATCTCATGACTTGCTAACCCCACCATAAATAAAATAGAAAAAAAAAACACGTTCGTCCTTCCAGTTTATGTTATATGTATTAGAATTGTGCTTTTCTTATTTTATAGTTTTTGTCCTCTGTTAGTTTATTCAGTAAGTTATTTTAGGAAATAAATTCTTAAAAACTAAAGTGATTTATATAATAAATTGTTTTATAAAATAAATTCTCAGAACCTAAATGATGTGTATAATTAAAATTAGTTTACTTTTTAGTGATTTTACAATTAGTTAATATTTAATTTATAAGTGGGTAAGAAACTAAATAAATTGATATTGACTGAAAAAAATGATTAATTTAATTTAAATTTTTATTTTTTAAAAATTTGATTAATTAGATAATTTTTTATTTTTAATTTAAAAATCGACGGTTAATGAAACTGAATGATTATGTTTTTACTATTAATTTTTACCATAAATATATATACATATATATATATATATAATATATCAATTATATATATATATATATTTCTTTAAACAAATATAAATTATTATATTATTTTTATATTTTCTTTCAGAATATCTTTTAAATATTTATACTTGGTAATGTATTTTAAAATAAAAAATTATAAAAATAATTTCTAAACTCTTTATTGGTTTACTTAAAAAACTGGAAAATTAAATTCATTTTTTGTCATTTTCTTTTCATCTTATATTATTTTAGTTTACTGCATGATTTTGATTAAAAATTAATTTTTTTATTAACTAAATTAATAGTTAATCAAATATCATATTGGTTTTTAATCAAAAACCGTAAAAAAAAAAAAAAAAAAAAATCAAACGGTCGGTTTTTGTTTTGTCAGCACGATCACCTCCTTGAATATGTCTTTTTCAGTCATTTCTCAGTTGACTAATGTTTCACGATAAACGGCAAATCATGTTAGGGTGTAACTGCAAATACTTTTAAAAAATGAGGGATGAAAGCGTAATATGGGATATATTGAGGGAGGGAGTATTTGTAATTATACCACTTATGGAAAAACAAACAAATTATCCGAAATGATTACCGGCACCGCAACTGCCATAATAAGCACAAATACATTGGAGGAGGAAGAGATAGGATTTAGGTAGCAATTTTCTACAAATATAATCTTAGAAACTTAAACCTAAGTTATCCAAAATCACAATACGAAAACAACATATTCATACAAATTAAAAACAAAGATTGTGATGAATATGTTACTGTGAGATAGAGACAAAATCGCAAGAAGAAATGTTGTTCTCGCAAGAACAACATATTCAACATATTCGCAAGAAGAAGCAAGAAGCGAAGTGGGCAGCTGTTACTGTGAGATAGAGACAAAAAAAACAAAAAGATGGAGAGCAGAGAAGACCTGAAGTCGGTGATACCATTTTTACCTCTTGTAATTCGATCATCAGCTCTTTCTTGGCCATCTCAAGTTGTTGAAACGCTCAAAGAGCTCTCCAGAGGACCAGATTTTAGCAATGTCAACTCTGGAGAATTGTTGTTCTATGCAATCTCCGATCTCAGAAATTCTCTCTCCCTTTCTACACATTCTCTCGCTCCTTCTGCCCAACAAGGTTATGCCCTCTTCTTTGACGAGGTAACCATTTCATTCTTTTTTTTTTTCTTTTTCTGGGTGTAAGAGTTTTTGGCTCTATAAGAATGTTTCGTTTTTTTAGGTTTAGAGCTTTCAAGAGCTTGGCCTTTGTGTTTCTATTTTACCATTTATGTTCTTGGTTTTTGTTTTATGAATTCCTGGAAGTTCTGTTTGTTGTAATTGGGTCAGTAAAGCAATTTGAGAGAATTGAAAACCCATGACTTATAAGTTATTTCTCATTTGATATTTTGGGTAGTGAAAGAAAGGGTAATCAAGAGAGTATAATTCATGCATAAACTAGTGTTTATTAATCACCTAAATCTACATAACATTTGATTTTTTTTTTTTCTTTTGCAGCTGATTTCTCGGGCTGAGTCCAAAAAATGGTTTCAAGAGGTTCTTCCAGCATTGGCTAATTTGGCCTTGCGCCTGCCATCGCTGTTAGAGTTGCACTATCAAACTGCAGATAGCTTGCTTGATGGGGTCAAAACTGGTCTCAGGTTGTTGGGTCCGCAAGAAGCTGGCATAGTGTACCTCAGCCAGGTATACTAATTCATTTGATTACTTGCTTAAGTTTGCATTTCAATTTCATGATTTCATTACATGCCTGAGATTTCTAGAAATTGTAAATGCATTAAAGGAGAGATAAGAATTGATGATAAGAAAAAATCTGCTGGCACTGTCTAACTCTAAGTGTAAATTGGTGTTTACTGCGCTTGTTATTTTCTTATTGTCTTTAGTTCATGTTTTATTTCCTAAGAGAAATTTGAAGCTTTGCCCTTCTTATTCTAAGCTTAGAATACTTAACTTTAGGTGTGCCACTAAATTTTTTCAGCCTTGGAATTTAATTTGCAACTTCACAAGAATCAGAGGACCTCATACCAACTTCTATCCTCTATTTTATACACTTTCTTTTAACATGTATCAAATGAGGAGTTTTATGAAATGTGCCCGTAACTGTCATATATACAGCTTATACTTACATAAATGACTCCCCGCCATCGTTCTCCTCTCTCTTGCATATACTATTGTTTTAAACTAAGGTTTGAGGTTTGTTTTAATTGTTTGCAAAAGACATAGTACTGTTTTAGAAATTGCCACTTTGACTAGAGTTGCACATGTGATAAATTGATAGATCATTTGTATCATTATATGAAACTGATCTAATCATGACCTGTGAGGTCAATTAAATGAGGTCCTATTGTATTATGTTAAATTTAGTTCTTTTCATCTATTGTGAACTTTCTTTCATCACTTAAGACTATCTATTTTCTTTATGGTATAGATTGTGATAATGTCAATGTTACTTTTCAGGAATTGATTGGTGCTCTTCTGGCATGCGCGTTCTTTTGTTTATTTCCAGTCACTGGTAGAGGTGTAAGACATCTTCCAGTGATCAATTTTGATCATTTGTTTGAGTATGTATCATTGCTTTAACTTCCTGAACTATCTTTTGTCATTGCTTTAACTTCCTGAACTATCTTTTTGTCGTTGCTTTAACTTCCTGAACTATCTTAGCCTTTGTGTAATAAGTACTTGATTGGCAAAATATTTTAGAAAGGAAGAAGAATTACTATTTCAAATTTTAACTGCCTCTCTATTTATCCGATGATGGATGGAAACTGATTAGTTAAGAGTTAATATTCATTATTTTGCGATTAATGTGTAAGTCACAGGTGACATGGTATTATCACATGGCATGCATATTATGGCCGTTTCACTCTGTAATGTAATGGCTTTTTGATCATCATCTCCTTGCAATAGAAGAAGGTTAGGCATTTGGCAGTCACTAATATTTTTAAAGTATTTAAAGGTTTATTGTTAATTTAGTGTCACTGAGTTCATCAATTCTCTTTGTTGTATCAATAATTTTGCTTCTTGAGGTTGGTTACTTTCTTAATGTCTGATTTTTGTGACATTTTAATTTCTTGCCTGTTAGGATCCTGTATGATAATTACAGTGAGAAGCAGGAAAATAAAATCAAGTGCATAATACACTATTTTGAAAGGATATGTTCATGTACACCTGTGGGCTCTGTCTCATTTGAGCGGAAGGTTCTGCCTTTGGAACAACTTCCGGAGTGTATTTCTTATCCTAAAGCTGATTTTTGGAATGAATCTGCCGTACCACTCTGCCCTTTTGAGGTGAGGTAACATATAAATTGATTCATTAATTAGTCAGCTTAATTTCAATTCATGGTAACTGATCAGTCTTATTTATTCAGTTTCATTCTTGAGTTGTGGACAATTAATTCCTGAGTGGTGCCTTACATTTTTGTAGGTGCACAATTCAGGCTTTATAGAAGATCAAATCAGTGATGCTCTTGAAGTGGATTTTGCGAACAAGTATCTTGGAGGTGGTGCACTTCATAGTGGCTGTGTACAGGTATTCCATGCTTTGTTTTTATATTACTTGGTTTCCTTCATGATTTTCTTCCTGCATGCCACTAGGGCCATTAATTTTTAGAAATGTTGTTAAAATGTATCTTCCTTGTAATAATTTAATGTCATTATCTTATGTAGGAAGAGATACGTTTCATGATCAATCCTGAACTAATTGCTGGAATGTTTTTCTTGCCTTGCATGGAAGATAATGAGGCTATAGAAATTGTTGGTGCAGAAAGATTCTCTGATTATACAGGGTGAGTATTATCCAAGGGATTAAAATCCAAAACATTATATTGAGATATTTCATGTCACTCTTTGTACTTTACACATGTTCAGTGGCCCAAGAGTTATTATTTCCGATATATGGTAGAAGTTTTTATGATGAACAAATAACAAGTTCACATGGTGTGCCCATTCTGAAATTTTTATTTATTCTTTGTATATGCTTAATCAATATTGACCAAGGACAAAATTTCTTTCATTTGTTCAGAATTTGCCATATTTTAATGACTCATGTTGCAATGATCTTTGGGTAATGCAGGTATGCCTCTTCATTTCGCTTTTCCGGTGATTATGTGGACAAAAGCAATATCGATAGTTTTGGAAGACATAAGACAAGGATTGTTGCCATAGATGCATTATGCAGTCCAGGGTTGAGGCAATATGAACTTAAATACCTCCTTCGGTAAGTAAATTTTGTTATTCATAGTGCCACAACATCATATACATAACTCATACGAGATCATTTTTCCTGCTTTTTTGGATTAGAATTCATAGGAACCATTGGGCATTACACATTATAGGCTTTGGGAGCTAAGGTGTTGTCTAGACTTTAAGTCACAAAGCTCTTAATTTTTTAGTTGTAGGTCTGGTGGCTTAGTAATATGGTTACACACTTTGAGATGCTTATTAAAACTTCCTGTCTTCAGGGTTTTGGGATGCTTGTAAGCTGTTTCTTGTGAGCTTCTACTTGTTGATTTGGGATTCTTTGCAAAATAGTTACTGGAGGAGCTTGGGTCCTAGGGTAAATGAACTTGTCTTTGATTATAATTGTTAAATTTGCGCCTGTTTATACCGAAATAATTAAGACTTTGCTGCCATATCTCTTTAGAAATAATTGTTAATCCATTTGATTGATGCAAGGAAGTTATCTATTATGTAAAATATAAAAGTTAAAAAGTAGATTGTATCAGATTTGGACACAGCATTAGTAGATGTTATTAGATTAACAGAATAGCTTGACTAGGCTTGTCAACAAATTTCAGCTCACTGAAATATAGTTAGATGATTTTACAAGTGCGGCTGAACTTGTCAGGAATCTAATCAATTTTTTTTGTTCGTTTACTGCACTTTTTTTTAAGGCCTTATTGACTATGGATGCTTTTCTTTAGATTTTTTATTTTGCTCTTCGTCGATATCTTTACTCCATGCTTGTATGTCAATCTTGCAAGTAAGCTTTAGATCATAATTTTTATTTTGCTGCGCAGAAATAACTCCAATTCTTATTTGCTTGCTTTCGGCAGGGAGATCAACAAGGCTTTCTGTGGATTTTATGATCAATCTAAATGTGACTACCATAAGAGATCAATTCAACACACTCCTCTTCAAGGCACATGGTCTAAACTAGATAATAACTTTCTGGTGTGAGTTCTTCACAACTTGCTTAATGGCATTTTGTTTGTTATTCTACTTCAGTACTCTACTGATATGAGCATGACATCCATTTAAAATGGTCAACATTTACCCATACATGTGGCAATTCAGTTGGTTCTTTCATTGTTTCCTTTCTTTGATTATTATTAATGTTTTCTATGTTAGTCTAATGAAGCTCCCTCAGCGTCTGCTGACACTGAAATGTATGAAGGGGAGCCTTTAAATGGAATGGTTGGAGATTCTGACAAGAAGCATAGTTCGTGTCTACGCATTGAAGATAGAGTTGGGATTGCAACAGGGAACTGGGGTTGTGGTGCTTTTGGAGGAGACCCGGAACTAAAGGCCATAATTCAGTGGCTTGCAGCTTCTCAGGTAATTTATTCTGGATCTTAGCTGTTGAGATCAAGTAAACATGATGCAAATAAAAACTTTAATTCTTTTAAAAGGTAGCCTTCAATGAATCCAATAATTGGGTTCGTAAACTGAGTGCTGTCTAGCTTATATTTATTCATTTCTGAATGGAATTTGTAAGATTGGTTCTCTATTAAAAGAATAGATATCTACTTGTTTATTTCTTGTTTTCCCTTTAAACGTACCTTTCCATGAATCAGAATATTTTCTTTCAGGCATCAAGACCTTTTGTTCTCTATTACACGTTTGGCACTGAGGCACTGCGGAACCTGGATAAGGTACTTATATTGTCCTTCCCATCGATGATTAATTACTGTAATTGTTTGAGGCTTCTTTAGCTGCCTGATATGCATGAGAGTCCACCCTGTATAGTCTCTACTGAATAACTTGTAACCTAGTCAGTCTGGATGTTGGCCATCACGATGGAGCATAAGTCTTCCATGGTTCATGCTTTAAGTATACAGTTTTGATACAGCAACACCAATTGATTTGATGTTATTGGGGCAGGTAAGCCAGTGGATTCTGTCACATGAATGGACAGTGGGAGATCTGTGGAATATGTTGGAGGAGTATTCATTTCAGAGGTTTAACAGGGAAACTAAAGTAGGCTTCTTTGCATGGCTGCTTCCATCGCTAATCACCCATGAGGCTGACACTTCACTTGTGTGAATCACTCCTTGAAACTTTTTTGTTAGTTATCCATTTTGATTGTCCTCCTGCTACTCTCTTAATGTATAATATCATCTTCAGTTTCTCCTTTAAAAGAATGGGTGTTCGCAATTTTTCCCCCCTTTTAAGAATTTAATTCTACCAATGATGTTGCATTTTGGGTGCCATCTCTTTTGCAAGTCACTTGGGTTTCTAATGGAATTAGATTATTGCTGTTGAATTTGTCTTACAGGTGAAAATTTTGCCCGAAGTTTAAGACTTCAGGTCAGGCTGGATTAGGTTGATTCGCTTCCATCAATATCATTTTGGAAAATTAATTTACTAGAAAAAAATAAAAGAAAAATATAAATTTCATCAAATTAATAATTTCAAAATGATAATTTTTTTCTTTTATTTTTATTTTTGGTCTGTTAAATCATAGTCTATTTTTCAATTGTTAATCTAATAAATTTTGTTAAATATACTCTTCATTAATTAACATAATAATACTAAATACTATTACATGCAATTAAACTTTACATTTAATATTTAAAAATCATATAATAAGAATATCTTCAAGAAAATAGCAATAAAAATTGATGATATTAATTTTAAAAATATATATTTCATAATTCATGTATAAATTGAAAGTATACCTGAGCAGAAAGGATGTATTTCATTTGACGATAAATTATTTGGTATTTGTATTCTTTGTTCTTTTTTTTTTCAAAAGGAAAACTATGTAATTTGTAAATCTTATTAAAACTGGCAGTTCAGTAATAACCAATCATGTATAATAAAAATAGCTAGCAAATATAAAGTTATATGTATGTAATATCTTTATAAATATCAAGTTAAATATTTATAAATTAAATATTCGGAAGTTAAATAATGCATAAATTTATCTTTTACAAGGTTGAAATTGTAAAAGGAATTTTTTGAAAAATGGGTGTCTATGTGGGGAAATTCTTATAATTACCTGAAAAAAAATAAATTAAGGGCTAAATAAAAGTAATTGTAAAGTTGAGGGGCCAATTAATAATTGTAGCTGAAACAGAGCCCCACCAACCCAAGTAAAGAAAAACAACGGTTTTAATTTTAAACAGGCTTATCCTGTTTTATGCTCTCGGGGTTTTAGCAACAAGGAAGGGCTTTTGCCTCGGCAAGAACGGCAATAAACAAGCGCAGCAAAATCCAGAGCTTCAATTTCATTCACTCTAGTGCCAAGTGGTGAAAAAATCTTTCCTTTTTGGTTCAGTTATTCTTATTCATAACTTTTGTAGTGCACTGTTATTTTCTACTCGTTAAGTGTAGCCTGTATATAGATTTTAAGAAATCATGATGTATGCGCTTTTAATACTGGGAAGTTAGTATTCTAGGAGAACCCTCTAATGGGAACAGAAGGAAAATATTGAAAATGAGTCTATCAGGAAAGGATGCCTTTTAGTCAAATGCAGATTTCAATTCTATTATCTGGGTTTCTTCAGTGTCCTGGAATTTATGAGGTTCTTTCGGGAATTGCATCAGTCATGGAGTCTCTGCAATAATTCGGGTTGAAATAAGCTAAATAGTTATGAGCAGGTGTAGTGCATAAAGTTTTGTGATATAATTCTCGGTGACTAACCTGTAGATATAGTATGGGATATTCTAAGACGCATGCAGTTAGCCCAATTAGTGTTCTTTTGGTGGGAATAAAATTAGAAGTGTCTGTAGCCATTTTTAGAGAAAAAAAGACAGTTGCTTCATGACTACAACATGATACCCAAAACTGCAATTTCTGTTAAAAACACTAAACCACCTCACTCTCTCATTAACCCCTTCTCAATTCTCTTTCCCAAATTTCAAAGCAAGAACACTAAAAAGACTTATTTGGGTCCCCAATTCGAATATGAAGTCAGGCACAAGTGTAAATCAGGTAAAATTAACCTCAATGATGCACTAAAAAATTTTGATAAACTGCTTCTGTTAGGAAGTTGAATTATGTTAATGTAAATCCTGACTTGTATACATTGAACACTTTGATAATTGTTGTTGTCATTTGAAGTTTATAGCCTGGTTTTTCTTTTTGTGTGTACAAAGAGTTTTTTTTAGTGCAAGCATCTAAAATTAAATTAGTGAAATGGCCCAGTGATTTTAGAACTCTAAAATCACCAATAATTGCTTTTCCTGACTGCTTAAGCAGATTGCTTATGAATTGCAGTTCGGTTCAATTACATTTTGATGGGATTTTGACTTGTTGATTCCCAGAAGTGACCTGAATAATTTTTTTTTCAAATTTAGCCTAAATGTTTATATCAATGATCTAATATTTCAGTGATATGATGTACATTTTTATTTGATGTGATGCACATTAAATTTTATATCTTCTTTTTTATTGTTAATTCTGCTAATTCATGTGTTATTAATGCCATTTCCAATGGGAAATTATTTGTAGAAATGGCACTACAACATACATTAGGGTTTCAGAAATTTCTTTCACCGGTTAAAGAGTACAAATTCAAAGATTTTCCTTCAGCTGCTGGTACTAGTTCTCATTCTGAAGTAACAGGAAGCAATACTGAGATTTCTTGCTGTTCTAGTCACTCGTCAAATTTTTTAAGAGTTCCTTTGCAGGTATGTTCCTAGCCATTCTTATGTTAAACAGTTGAAGTTATCTTGAGGAGATACCTCAATTCTAAATAAATTTTATTAGAATTCTTATGAGAACAGTTTTTTCTTCAAAGCTGCAGGGTGGTAGATTCAGAAATAGTGGAGTGAGAGCTTCTCGAACAGCAGAAACTTTCAAGTCCGGTGATGGAAAGAAAAAGAAATGGGAAGAATCTAGTGATAGTGATGAGGATGATGACAGTTTCTCAACAAAAAAAGGTGAGGTGAATGACCCATATCAAATGGATGCTGCAGAGAGACGTGAATGGAGAAGGAACATTAGAGAAGTGATTGATAAGCATCCTGATATTGAAGAAGAGCTTAATGCTGAAGATAAGAAGATCAGGATGCAAAAGCTACTGGCTGATTACCCTCTTGTAGTGGAGGAAGATGATCCTGATTGGCCTGAAGATTCTGATGGTTGGGGATTCAACTTAGGTCAATTCTTCAACAAGATTACTATCAAGAATAAGAAGAAGGATGACGATGATGAGAATTATGATAGTGAAAATGAAATAGTATGGCAAGATGATAATTACATTCGTCCAATAAAAGACATCACCACTGCAGATTGGGAGGAAACGGTCTTCAAAGACATCAATCCTTTGATAATCCTAGTGCATAATCGCTATAAAAGGTTTCTTTGCTTGTTTCCTGTTTTTATGATTTTACTTAATTTGAAGACAATGTTGCATTTGATACTTTTACTAGCAAAGGGGCATTTTTCACTTGTGATTTTTTCTTTAAGGCTTCATTAACCGATGACATGTTCATTTTTTCTACCCCTGTTTTAACTGTTGTTTGGGTTTAAGAGCAATGTCTTTCCCAGTATCTAGTTGATGTCATTATAATAGATTATCTGAATTAGTCTAGTTGATATCATCATAATAGGTTAACCGAATCTCAATTGCCATGACTTCTTCGAAAATGATCCTCTTAATCTACTGACCCTTTTATTATATGCTCTCATCCTCTTCTAGAAATGACATTTCCTCATGTTTTAGTCTGAAGTCTACTATTAAATCTGATCTTAAGGAAAGCCTAGGTTCCACTCACTGAAAATGAAGTGCAAAGTATTAGCATGATGTAACTTTATATGGCAATGTGTATAATGCTTTCGAAAGTATAAATTAACTGTGGAGTTCTAAATTTGCTGCATTCATAGGATTCAATTGTTTTGTCACTGTTTCACCTAAAATTTTATATTTTCACCAGACCAAAGGAAAATGAAAAGGCTCGGGATGAACTTGAGAAGGCTGTAAATATCATATGGAACTGCAGACTACCTTCACCAAGAGTAAATAAAAGCTATCAAGCATCTCCTGTTATTTTCTTTCCGTTGCAGAGATCCTTGTTTCTGATATTCTACTTCTGTATCACAGTGTGTTGCAGTTGATGCTGTTGTTGAGACTGATTTGGTCTCTGCTCTAAAAGTTTCCATCTTTCCAGAAATTATTTTCACTAAAGCCGGGAAGATCTTGTACCGTGAAAGAGGTAATTCCTCAATTTGAGAAATGGTGTGCTCAATTTATTTTCCACTGCTTCATTATGTGAGTTGAACATTTGATTCCTCACCCTTCTCTCTATGGTTCAGCGACTCGAACCGCAGATGAGTTTTCAAAAATAATGGCGTACTTCTATTATGGAGCTGGCAAGCCACCTTGTTTGAGTGGCATTGGAGAAAGCCAGGAATTGATCCCTTCTGTTCCTATCAACTAAAAATCTCAAATAATCATTGTACAGTCACTTCGGTAGAAGTGAAAATCAAATTCACTGGAGTCATTTCTGTGCAAGAATGCAAGGAATTTATGTAGCTACTATCACCTAATCATTCACTGAAGTTGCATGGTTTGCGAGTTTTGAATACTCCTTACTTTCATTTGGTTTAAGCAGCCGGTGATAGTTCTTATGACTTCGGTTATGTAGAGATGTATCAATTGAATGTTCTCTGTTGTTTTCGTGATAGTTTGGGTTGACTATTCAGTACTTTGCTTTAATCTTCTTTTGGTTCTTTTGTACCATATATTGGAAAAGCTATCAAATGGTAGTGTGTTGAAGGATCTCGTAAATAATTGTGATTATGTACCATATTTGTTATACTCTATATTTAGAGATTTATGAGCTGTATTAGTGATCTTAGGAATCAATATTTATTTTCTTCTATATTAGGATAGTTAGTTGAATAGTATATTTCTCCTTAATTAGGGAGATTAGCTGCCTTTTTTGTTCCTAGTTAAGCTCTTTAAATAGCTGTACATTAATATAGAAAAATTATTCAGCCTTCTTATATTTTTGCTCACTGTTTTCATGGTATCAGAGCCACAAATCCTAGGTTTGAATCTTTTTCTTTTTATCTCAAAAATGTCTGAAGTCACGTCCGGAACAAGCCAACCTCTTCAACTATCTCAATCTGAACCTCTGAGAAATACATCTGAAAGCCATCCCATTCAGATTACTACAATCCGACTAAATGGTGATAATTTTCTTCGATGGTCACAATTTGTTCACATGTATCTCCGAGGAAGAGGAAAATTTGGCTATATCACAGGTGATACTAAGTAGCCTGACGTAAATGACAATTTACATTTGGGATGCTGAAAACTCAATGGTAATGACATGGTTGGTCAATTCCATGACTGAAGAGATAAGTGCAAACTACCTATGTAACTCTACAGTTTAGGAATTATGGGACAATGTCTCAGAAATGTACTATGATCTTGGAAATCAATCTCAAGTTTACGAGTTGACCTTACAACTTGGGGAAATTTTTCAAGGTGAGAATTCTGTGACAAAGTATTTCAATTCTCTTAAACGGATTTGGCAGGACCTGGACTTATTCAATGATTATGAGTGGAAATCAAATGATGACTGCAACCAGTACAAGAAGATAGTGGATACTGGCTGAATTTTCAAATTTCTTGCAGGTTTAAATGTTGAATATGATGAGATCTGTGGCCGAATAATTGGAAGAAATCCCCAGCCTCCAATTGGTGAAGTTTTTGCGGTGGTAAGGAGAGAAGAGAGTCAGAGACCTGTGATGTTGGGAAAGAGGACTGCAGGTTCAACCGCGTCCATGGAAGGATCAGCGCTGGCTATTCCTAAAGCTCAAGTAAGCAGTAGAACTTCTCACAACCAGCGTGCAGAAGACAAAAACAACCTGCAATGTGACTATTGTGGAAAGCCACGCCATACTTGCGAAAAATGCTGGAAGTTGCATGGTAAACCACCTAATGGTAAGGAAAAAAAATCTGGTGAACATAGCACACCTATAGCAAATGAGGCTGAGTCATCTCCATTTAGTAAAGAGCAATTAAGTCATCTTCTTAAACTGCTGAAATCATGCTTATCATCTAATGCTCCTATCGGTTCTATGGCACAAACAGGTAGTAGTTCCTTAGCTCTATTTGTTCTAGGAAGTACTATTCCTTGGATCATAGATTCAGGAGCCTTTGATCATATGACAAGCTGTTCTCAATTATTTGATTCGTATTATCCATGTTCTGGTTCTGATAAAATTAGAATAGTTGATGGCAGTTTTTCACCTATTGCAGGTAAATGAAATATTAAAATTTCAGAAAAAAATCTCTTTGAAATCAATTTTACATGTTCCAAAACTTGCATGTAATCTTCTTTCTGTTAGCAAATTGTCTAAAAAAGACTCTGATTATTCCATTCTTTTTTCTCCTTCAAATTGTATTTTTCAGGACTGGAACTCAGGGAAGATTATTGGAACTGCCAGAGAAATAAATGGGCTGTACTACTATGATGGAACTGGTTCTGGGAATAAAACAGCTCATGGATTAGGTAGTATAAGTTCAAACTTTGTCTATGATCAAGTTATGTTATGGCATAAAAGATTAAGGCATCCTAGCTTTCCATATCTCAAATCTTTATTTCCTAAATTATTTAAAGGTATTGGTTATTCAAAACTTCATTGTGAAGCTTGTAATTTAGCTAAAAGTCATTGTGTTTCGTTTCCAATAAAACTATATTCTGCTTCAAAACCATTTTATTTGTTGCATAGTGATGTTTGGAGCCCATCCAAAGTTAACACACTTTCTGGAAAAAAATAGTTTGTAACATTTATTGATGATCACACACGAGTTTGTTGAGTTTATTTGTCGGAAAAGAAATCTGAAGTTGAACAACGATTTAAAGATTTTTTCCACATGGTTGAAAATCAATTTCAAACAAAAATTGACATTCTAAGAACGGATAATGGAACTGAATATTTCAACAAATATTTGAGAACATTTACTTTGGAAAAAGGTATTCTGCATCAATCAGCTTGTCGTGACACACCACAACAAAATGGTATTGCTGAAAGAAAAAATAGGCATTTACTTGAAGTTGCTCGGGCACTTATGTTTTCCATGAATGTTCCTAAATATCTTTGGGGTAATGCACTCCTAACCTCTTGTTATTTAAACAGAATGCCATCTCGAGTTCTGAAATTCAAACACTTTTACAAGTTTTGAGAAATTATTTTTCCACATCTAAGATAACATCAGATCTTCCTTTAAAGGTTATTGGGTGTGTTTGCTATATGCATGTCCCAAATGTGGCTCAAAACTTGATCCCAAAACTGGAAAAATGTGTTTTTATTGGTATGCTTCTAATAGACATGGGTACAAGTGTTTTAATCCAGTCACAAAGAAATCTTTTGAGAGCATGGATGTCAGGTTTGTCGAGGATCACTTTTTTTTTTTCAAAAAAAATTTCTTCAGGGGGGAGAACTTAGTTGAAGAAAATAATCTTTAGGAAACTTTACCCATTTCTTTAACTAATTCTGATATGGAAACTAGGGCTAGCATTATTAATCCTACTTTGCCAGATGTTATTTTATTAGAGACAGGTGGAGAAGTACTTCCAATGGATCATAATCCAATGGATCATAATCCTCAACATGAGCTGCAGGTTTATACTAGGAAGAAATTCCATAAAATCACTACAGCCTCAGTTATTCCTTCAGCAGATGTTCAATTAGCTTTGCCGAATAATGGCCCTGCAACTCAGAGTAACCTTCCCTCTATTTCCACTCCTTCTGATCTTGATCTTCCAGTTGCTTTAAGAAAAGAATCTGAACATGCACTAAACATCCTATCGCACAATACTTGTCATATAAAAAACTGTCAAAAAATCATAGAGCATTTGTGTCTAGGATTTCTAATATGCTTGTTCCAAGAACTGTTCAGGAAGCATTAGGTGACCCGAGTTGGAGATTAGCTGTGATGGAAGAAATAAATGCTCTTAAAAGAAATAACACTTGGACTATCATTGATCTACCCAAAGACAAAAAGACGGTTGGATGCAAATAGGTGTTCACGGTGAAGTTTAAAGCTGATGGAAGTGTAGAGAGATACAAAGCGAGACTAGTAGCAAAAGGATTTACTCAAACTCATGGTATTGATTACCAAGAGGCTTTTGCTCCTATTGCTAAAATTAACTCTATTAGAGTACTTCTTTCTCTTGCAGTTAACTTCAACTGGCCATTTCATCAATTTGACATAAAGAATGCGTTTTTAAATGGAGAATTGCAAGAAGAAGTATATATGGACCTGCCATCCGGATTTGAAGAAAAACTTGGAAAAAGGCAAAGTGTGCAAATTAAAAAGGTCTCTATATGGATTAAAGCAGTCTTCTAGAGCTTGGTTTGAGCGTTTTGGTGATGTTATTAAGAGACATGGTTTCTCTCAAAGCCAAGTTGATCACATCTTGTTTTTCAAACATTCCATCAAAGGTAAAGTAGCTACTTTGATTGTGTATGTAGATGACATAATCATGATAGGGGATGATTCTCTTGAGATTAGTAACTTGAAGAGGAAACTTGAAGCCGAATTTGATATTGAGGACTTGGAAAAGCTGAAATATTTCCTCGGGATGGAGTTTGCAAGATCCAAGGAGGGAATTTTTGTCAACCAATGCTAGTATGTGCTTGATTTACTCAAAGAAATAGGAATGACAGGTTGTAAGGCGGCAGATACGCCAATCAAACCTAATGTAAAGTTGAAAACAGCAGCAGCTAATGAGGTAATGGACAAAGAACGTTATCAAAGATTGGTAAGGCGACTAATCTATTTGGCTCACACTCGACCTGACATAGCTTTTGCAGTGAGTGTTGTGAGTCAATTCATTCATTCACCTGGACCTACTCATTTTGAAGTCGTATTCAAAATTTTGAGATACCTCAAAAGAACTCTTGGGAAAGGACTTTTGTTCAAAAAAGGAGAATATCTTCTGATAGAGGCCTACACAGATGCAGATTGGGCAGGAAATGTAAATGATAGAAGATCCACCTCTGGTTATTGTACCTTTGTAGGCGGAAATCTGGTTACTTGGAAAAGTAAAAAACAAAGTGTGGTGGCAAGGAGTAGTGCTGAAGCAGAATTCCGATATGTGGCACATGGATTCTGTGAAGTGTTATGGATAAAAAAGACTCCTAGAAGAATTGAAGATTTCTATACCAGCATCTATTAAAGTTTACTATGACAACAAGGCTGCAATCTTTATAGCTCATAATCCAGTTATATATGACAGAACCAAACATGTAGAAGCTGACAAACATTTCATCAAGGAGAAGATAGATAGTGGTGTGATATGTATGTCCTACATACCCACTGCTAGCCAAACAACATATATACTAACAAAAGGTCTTCCTAAGGTGCAACACGAGAATCTAGTTAGCAAGCTTGCCACGAGTGACATCTTCATGCCAGCTTGAGGGGGAGTGTTGAAAGATCTCATAAATAATTATGATTATGTACCATATTTGTTATACTCTATATTTAGAAGTTTACGAGCGACATTAGTAATCTTAGAAATCAATATTTATTTTTTTCTATATTAGGGTAGTTAGTTGAATAGTATATTTTTCCTTAATTAGGGAGATTAGCTGTCTTTTTTATTCCTAGTTAAGCTCTTTAAATAATTGTACATCAATATAAAAAAATTATTCATCCTTCACTGTTTTCATAGTGTTTTCTGCAAGATCTCTAATGTAATATAAGATAACAGAATGCAACTGTAAATTGAACCATTAATCTTAAGCTTCAATTTCCAGTATCTTGTAAATAATCTTTTCTTACAAGAAAAATTTACAAACTAACAAAAGCAGACAAAAAATACCTTTTTTTTAGATGCTATGGAAGCCATCACAATGAGCTAAATTGCTAAATGTATGATCATTTAAGAAACTGATACTGATGCTAAATTTGACTAGGCATCTAATTGGAAAGGCCAGATGTATGAAAATTTAAAAATCTGTGTCTGATCCTGAATCTGACTCTGCATCTGAATGTAACTCTGGCGGCCCAATTCTATTAGTGTTGGCTTCTAAATGGGGAAGTCCATCATCATCATCGCCGGAATCAAGCTCATCTAATTGGAAAGGCCAGATGTATGAAAATTTAAGAATCAGTGTCTGATCCTGAATCTGACTCTGCATCCGATTGAAACTCTGGGGGCCTAATTCTATTAGTGTTGGCTTCTAAAGGGGGAAGTCCATCATCATCATCGCTGGAATCAAGCTCATCTTCTTCCTGGAACTCTGGTGGATCAATTCTATTCGTATTGGCTTCTACTGTGGGGAGTCCATTGTCATCACTTGAATCAAGCTCATCATCTCCTTGTTGCTGGCTGTTCCCATGCAGACTTCCTTTAGAATCATCCAGAGTCGTAGACTTGAAAATTTCTGTCCTGCATTCGGTGATACATGCAGAATTAAGAAAACAGAAAAAATCGACCAGCAATAACGAGACGAAAAGGAAAATGTAACAAATAGAGATGCAGGAAAGTTGAAGCTCGCAACATGTATTTCCCACCCAATGAAAGCAGTCCTAAATAGAGTGAGCTATTCTTAGGCATTTTTCAGTCTTATTAACATAATAAGGGGAAAATTTGGTCATACAGAGAAGGGAAAAAAGAAAGAGCAAGATCACAATCAATCATTTGGCAAAGAACATCATCTAAAGCTTGACTAGTAGTACCTTGTAATCTATATCTACATGCTGCCCATTACATATATATGTGCAGAAAGCATCAATCAAGAGACTGTAGGACAGTAGGACTGGATACTTGAAGAAGCAAATAAAGGAGTCAATAGTATCAGCATACCAAAATTATGTCTAGAAGACAAAACTGGTCAAAACTAGTAGAATCAAATATCAAGTAAAAAAGAAGTTGCTCAAAAACTTTGAATTTTTTTTCTTTTTTTATTTTTTTTCAAATAAAGATGCAATTTTTGAGAAGCAAGAATGCAAGAATAGCAATGAGTTAAAAGAACAGAGACCATAGAGGAGATTTCTGAAGGGCGCGAACTTGGTGATAAAAAAGAACCTGAGTAACAATACAGGCCACCTTGCTACCCGACTCTAGAGCTTTTTCCTTCCCACTTTCATCAACAACAACAAAACTCCCTGCAGCATGAAATCAAATTTAAATCATTCAATTAACCCAATATAACGAATGGTTTAACATTGATAAACAAGAAAGAACCTCTTTTAATCCACATGCTTTTCTGGAATTTAGCTGGAAACAATGCCAATGATTTCTCGCCTTTTGCATCCATTACCTGGAGGCATTGTTATTATTATTATTAGGCTATGAACAAATAACAAATAATATTACCATACCGCTGACTCTTCCGGCGTTCATATTCTCTCAACAACAAAAAAAACTATGGACAAATAAAAAATAGATTATCACTAGCATCGACCCAAAAGAAATTACAAGAAAAGGCAAAGCACCTCAATGAGATTGGAGCCTCTGAGAGAGACGACTTGCATAATGGTTTGGCCATCTTCGAGAGTTAAGTTGTCTTCCTTTGCTGCCCTCTTCAAATTCTTCCTTCCTCCTTTCATTATCTCTACAATCCCACTTCTGTTTTGTTTCAAATTATAATCAATGATCGCGCGTACATACGACGCGCCACCCTCACCCAGTGTCTGTTTGTGATTCTTGTTTAGGGCTGTTGTTCAAGATCTAGAAATTGGCGGAAGGAGAAGGAGTAGGGTTTTAATTTATCCTGAGAGCTTGAAACGACGTCGTTTCTGATTTTTTTTTTTACCTCAAGATGTCATTTCTGATTCTGAATTATAACTTATTAGTAATTCATAGTTTATTCGCAGAATATATGAAAGGTATTTTGATTATAAATAGGAATATAAATTAAATTTATAGAGAAAATTAATAATATTTTAATATTTTATTTTTGTTTAAATTTTTTCCAAATAATGATAAATTAAATATTTTATTATATTTTTTAAAATTCTTTTTATATTTTTAAATTTTGTTGATTTTGAACCAAAATATTAATTAATATCATTTAGAAATATTTATTAATTAATTTTAATATTACTTAGGATTAGAGACTATTGCGTAATTAGTAGTTTAATAAATAGAAATATTTAAAATATTACTTTTTATAATTAAATTAAGATTTATAGATTTAATTAATTTTTTAATATGGGTATCATAATCTATTTATATGTTCCTTATTTATCTGTTTATGTATGAAGTTATTTTATTACTTTTTGCACCCTTAAATTATTTTATTTTAGAATAAAATAATTTTTTAAATTTTAATCATATTAATTTTTTTTGAAATCAAACTAAATAGTTCAGTTAGGTATTGTCTCTTTATTAGTTTTTCTTTAGTCCAATCAAAATATTTAATCAACAAACTGAGGTTTGATTTATTACTTAATTTATACATGAAGTATTAAATTCAATAATGGATATTCTCATTTAATTAGAAAAAAATTATTTAGATTTTACATAATTTAGTTTTTAATATATAATTAAATAATAGTTTTAGTTAGAAAAATTAATTACTATCAAACTTGTCTTGGGTTATTTTTTTTAATTCTTAGTAATATTTTAACCTTAGTATTTGGTTAAATAGATAATTAATACTAGTTTGGTTATTCTTATATACTATTTTTAGCATAATTTGTATATAATGCATAAGAATATTAATAATTAAGTTATTTGATATTAATATTTTATTTTCACTTAATAAATAACATATTTAAAAATAAATAAAAATATTCAACCCTTATTATTATCAATCAATTATCAGAAAAAGGCTCAAAGTTGCCCATAAATTATAACCTCAGGTACAGATTGGCCCTGCATGTTCTTTTTAGCCGGTTGTATATAATATCTCGCCAAACGGAGTTCTTAAGCCCCTTTTTAGATTTGTTGATGACAAAGCTGAAGAACGAAAGATACTCCCGTTAAACGTAACTGAGGTGGCAAATGAATTAAGACCTACAACTCAACGGTAATAACAGAATAACTATTTTTCACCACCATCTCCCCTTCTCTTTCATCACTTTCCTTTTCATACAAAATAAGGAACCCTAAATTAACCAATTGATTTCAATTAACATTGATGATTCCAATTAACGGTAACATCACCATCATCAACAACCACAAGAAGCAATAACACTAAGGTTCTGTGAATATCGAAGGTTCTACGAAATGCCGAAAGTTCTGGAGGTCGAAGGTTCGATGAATGTCGAAGGTTCTCTGAAGGTTGAAAGTTTTGGACGTCGAAGGTTCTATGAATGTCGAAAATTTTGAAAGTGCTATAAAAGTCCAAAGTTTTGTTTATAATGTAAAATATATATGATTTCTAGGTTTAGGGATGTGGGTACTTCGAATGGCATGATGAGCCATCAACTGTGAGAGGATTCGAAGTGATTAATGAACTGAAAGAAAAAGATCGATAGAAAAAAAGATGGTTGAAATATGAAGATAGAGAAAAAGATGAAAGGGAAGAAATGAAAGAGATTTGCAGAATTGATTTGCAAACTGAAATGGAAAAGATGTGGACTGAGCTGAGGAATTTGAAAGCTAGCAAAGAAATAGAAATTGAACAGTTTCAACATGAAAACACGAAGATGAAAAATAATTTTGTTGTCTTATTAATTGCATTATTGGTTTGGATTGCTTATAGGGATTTGGTGAAATGAAATTAGTTGTGGTAAATTGCTTGGAGCACAACTATTATTTGTGTAATTTTGTTAAAGGTTTGATAAAATGAAATTATGACACTTGATTTAAACATTGGCTATACACTGAAATGAATTGATGTAAGTGGAAAAGCTTTGCTAAACGATATTCATAATCATAACTAATGAGCAAAAAGCAATGACATTAGCATACTGCAGTCAATATTGAGCTAAAGTATCAACACCACTTGCTCACAGGCAAATAACACCAAAGTAGCAACAATATACAAAAGCTAATTACTGGCATCACCTGTTACTACAGTTAAATGTTGACCAAAAAAATAATGCTTGCTCTAAGGCACAAACACCAAAGTAGCAACAAAATTTAAAAAATATATATGTTTGCTCTAAGGCACAAAATACCAAAGTAGCAAAAAAATACAGAAAATGTGCTCCAGTCAAACTAATATTTTGTGCTAAACTATTGGTCTGTTGTAGTAGTATCACTAACTATCTTGCCTTTCTTTTTCTATCTGCTTATTAGTTGCTCTTTTTGAGCTTGTAACGCTGAAGAAGTAATTGCAACTCCTCCTCTACATTGCAGTCTTGAAGGTTCAAATGGCAAGTTAGTAGCAAATGTAACTTCTAAGCCAACTCTAATGAATTTAATTGTCCTTGTAATGGATTATGCATCCCTTTTCTCTTTGCTTCTTTTGAAGTCTCCTTCACATGGTATTGGGAACCTAGTCTGATGATCAGTTTCCATTTCCTCTGCTTGTAGACCTTCACTAATTACTCTTTCACTAGTTTGTCTAGGCTGTGAATGTCAAAATGTCAGATGAAACATGTCACAAATTAATATTTATAAGAAAAATATAAGTATAAAAAGTTTCCTGAAATTGTAAGTTGTTCTTCATGTATTCAAATCCACATGACATCCAAAACCAATTGTCCTCCTTGAATTTCTTACACATTGTCCTCCTAAGCTTCTTGCAGTTTCACTTGCTAGTGTGCTTGCTGGAGCAATTGCTGGACCACTTGCTGTTGTGCTTGTTGGACCACTTGCTAGTGTGCTTCCTGGAGCACTTGTTGCAGCACTTCCTGGTGTGCTTGTTGTTGTTCCCTATAAAATTGAAGGCAAACAATTGCACTCATTAGAATTTCAAAAACTAGATAATATAAATACTCAATATGATGCAAGACTATGTATTTTACCTTCTTTTTCTTATTTAGACACTTAGTTCTATTATGTCCTTCTGTACACAACTCTGCTTCTCGCCTTTTTTCCTAAGCTTTCCAATTTTGCTGGTTGTATTAGGCTCATTTGATCCTCGAATTCTCTTCTTTTTAGGCCTGCCTGACATCTTAGTCAATGGAGGAGGTTCTATTCCCTGTTATTCCTCACATCTCATGAACCTTTTACCAGGGACTAGCAATAATGAAAACTGATATGAGGCTAGATAGGTTGACTTATGATAAAAATGACTGGTATATGAAAAAGGATCAAGCCTGGAATGATATAGAGCACAAATGGCATGTTATTGTTACCTTCCCCAATCTCATAACAAACTTGACCATTAAACACTATTGTGCAACCTGAAGCATTTTCTTTATTATCTTGGAACAAAGCCATACAAGCTGGGCTCCAATCATTAATCCACCTATCAACCATTTTTTTTCTTTTCTTTAATTTGATTTATTGCTTGTAGTCTTATTTCCTCTAACATGCTAACTATAGGCTTATGTCTTGCCTCTAGTATTCAGAAGTTAAAACATTCAGAGATATTATTATCCACCATATATGACTTGGATCTGCTAGAGAAATAGGCCATGCACTAACAATGGGGTGGATATTTCAGAAGGGTTATGCTGCCTTCTTTGACACTTCACCAAGAAACTCTAAATTATCTTTAAACTCCTCCTCAAATGTGCTCCAAGAAAAAATTCACAACTTTTTCTTTAATTCCCCCTTCTCCATTGCTTAAACCAGTTGGAGTAAATGTGCCTCGTACACATCTGTGCTCAGCAAGGGGTAAGACATTCTTACAGCATTAATGAGACCCTAAAGCATAAAAGAGTAATCAATACTACAACTGTAAAAGGCTGTATACTATAAAAATAAAAATACATGCAAAGAAAATGAAAATTGCTCACCTTTTGCATGTCAGAGATTACAGTATAGGCTACTCCATTTCCAAGTTCAAGTTCTTACTTTAGCAAATGCAAAAACCATCTTCAATTATTCTTATTCTCTTTGTCTATCACTGCCCATGCGATTAGGCACCATCTGATCATCACTATCTTTGGCTACTGTAGTAAGAATCTGGCCCTTAGTAACCCCCTTTAAGAAATATCCATCCAGACCTATGATAGGTCTGCATCCACTCTTACAGTTCCTCTTAAGAGCATCAAAAAACAAGAACATCCTCCTAAACGCCCTTCTTCCTTCTTTCAATGCTTCCTTACATAACTCAATCTCTACTTTTGTACCAAGATTACTTCTTTTAAGTGCAGCTGCATATACTTCCAAATAACCAAACTCCACTTTGAAACTCTCATCCATTTCTTGAATTATCATCCTCTTAGCCTTTTTATACTTAGCCAAACTAATATTAACTTTTAACAAGCTCTCGGCATCATCTTTCATTTGGTTTATCTTTATTGAAGGATTTTTGTAAATCCTACCCTTGAAATGATTGGCTAAAAACCTAGGAGTAGCACTAGCGAGTGAGAAATCCATAAAGCACCTATGCTTAGGTATTAGAGTCTTTAGTGCTAATTCAAGATTTTTGCCATCTTTTGAAATGAAAAGCACAAAAGGGCAGTTTTCCTCATTTGTACATTTAGTCCTAAGTCTAAATGGTTCATTTGGATTGATTTTTAGCTTAACACCTAGAGCTACTCCATACTTTGCTATTGCTTGTCTAGCCTCATTAGCATTAGCAAAGGTCATTCCAAGCATGAAATGGCTTTGCGCATCACCTTCATCATATTTGACCCTCTCTCTAGGTGCAGACTGTTCAAACTCACTTTCCTCATCACTAGATTCTTGACTTCCATCATTTTCATTTTTGTTTGCACTATCATCTTCACCATCCTCTTTCTCATTGCTAATATAGTATGTAGGTCCATAACTATTAACATGTTCTTCAGTAACAATACACTCGGGTTGACTAGCATCAACTCTATTATTTGATTGAAATAGCTACTCTATGTAGGCATTTCATTGTTAATGTCTGCAACAGATGCATCCATATCAACGTTCCATTCAATTCCTAGAATATTTGGTTGAAAATCTTTGGAGCTATCAGCATAGAAATCTATTTCTCTCACCCAATTGTATTTGCTAATATAATTCAAAACTTTCCTGATTCCCTCATCATCTTCAACTAAATACGATCCATCTTCCTTCTTTTTTTTCCAAGTTTAAGTACAAAAATACGTTCAATATGTGTATACCCAAGCAAATTCCTATATCTATCTTTAATATGTCCATAACAAAGGAAGTCAGAATTAAAATCATATAGTATATCAATATTACCATCTAGATAATTAATTTTTGGATATAATTGCCATCTACCATCATAATTAAATCTCAGATTCACAATACCAGACATTCTGCATAAAATAAAATAAAAATATAATATTAAAATTATTTTCTTATAATAGCAAGCAGACAACAAAGAGACGTAGTGTATACAACCACATATAGCTCAAGTAATAAAGCAAATGCTAAAGCAATCGCAATATTTAACTCACTTTACATCACATGAGGATCACCATTTCAAAGGAGACAACTCAACATATAATATTTAAAAAGTAATTACATTCCAAAACAAAATAAAACAATGAGACCCACATGTTTCGCTTTAACATACCTAGTAACTCCAACTTGCAAACACAGTATACACCTAAACACAACCGTAACTCGCTTCCTTGCTATATGGTTGAGTGGTAATTTTAGTATGTTTTAGGGTTAGAGTAAATGAGCTTCAATCGATCTGTCACGACCCCACCCGTGGGCCCGTGACCGGCACTAGGGAATGGATAGGCTTAAGGCCACCGAAACCCGTAGTAAGCCTGACACTCACTGATTTAAACAAATCTCATCTCAAATTAATATCATTAAAACCACAAATTATCTTAATAGCTACATTCTACATAAATACTTCGGTCTGCCAGAAAAACTAGGCGAGACCTGAAACTCAGAAAATTTACAACTGATACATCTACTATTACTACTGCGGAGAATCTAAGATTTACCAATTTACATACCAAATCAAATACATCACCCGATGATGAAGGTCAGATTCTTGAATAAGAGTCAGCGGGAGAACTAACGATCACGAATCCGAAAAAAATATAAATGGAGGTATGGGTCTAGAGTGAGTTAAAATCAAATAATCTAGGGACTATTGCTTCTTCTCAGAAAACATAGATTATTCAAATTAGTATATCAAACCATGCTCGTAAATACAAATCATACTATAATCATACCCTATTACTTTCTTCACAGAACATATTAATCATTCGAATCAATATATCAACCATGCACGTAAATACAATCCATATTATAATCATACCATAATAAATAAATAAATGAATAAATAAAAATATATTTTTACTTTTACGGGATGAGTGGCTCAGTAGAACCCTAACCCCAAATTCTAATAGCCATTTTGGCTCTCTTAATCCAATAAGACTGGCGCCCAGAGAGCAATGCTCGACCAGGGACCTTACTTCCAGTCTGAACACTTGAATTCCAAATAAGCCGGCGCCCAGAGAGCAATGCTCGACCAGGAACCTTACCTCCGGCAATTTACTCAAATCAGCCCAGAGAGCCATGCTCGACCAGGGCAAACCCATAAATATCTTATTACATGTCCATGATTATTACACGATGTAACCCATCAAAGTGGCATGTTCTACAAGCCACATTTCCCAAAACACAATCATCACATATAATAAATATCATTATCTGATGAACTCAACCAACACATATCGAAATAAAGATTAAAGATTTAAGGTAAAACAACGTGCAATTTGTGAGGGAAAAATAATAACGTTTATCTTATTATAACATACTAATAATAATATTTATATTATTTCAAATATTAATAATCAAGTGAAATCATTTATCTTGCGATACTAATAATCATATTAAGCACAAATTCTAAATAGCATATTAAAATCAGACTAGCAATAGCGCGAAAGATTAAATGACTTTAACTCACAGGGATTGGGCGACCTCCTAGCTCGCTCCGGTGCCTCGGTTGGGCGAGCCGAACAGACAGATCATCTAATCACGGAAAACAATTTATCAATACCGAGACAATCGATCATTAATCCTAGGTCTAGACTCCTAGAATCGACTCGGGAGAATTCTCACCGAAAATCCGTGAGAACCTCCCCTACAACACGAACATTACCCCCCGTAAAAACGGGTCCATGACTGCCGGAAGAACACTTCAAATACTTAACGATTCAAACAATAGGAGTCGGGTCCCCGAACTTCACTATTTCCGACTCGCCACACAAAGACAAAATACGAGGCAACCGATGACAATTATTTTGACTCACAAATAACATCAAATACTCAATATAACCCAATAGACACAATTAAACCAAGAATTTCTAAAATTAACGGGCCAAAGAAACTTACTGAGACGCTCGGTCGCTCGGTCGACTCGCCTCACGGGAGTCCGATCGACGATCCGAACACACCATCGGACTCACAACGGCCGGCCGATGGCGATCCCCACTTCCGATTTTTCGATCCGACACCCGATCATCCGGAGAGATTTGCGGACGATCTCGACCGTCGATTTGCAAACGGAGCCCGATCGCCCTGGCCGGTGCCATCGCGAAGCTTGGTGAGGAGAGTCGGGATACGTCCTCCGATCGTCCATCCTCCGGCCGGAGCTCGCCGGAAAAGCCTAAAAACGCGGGCTGCCACTCTAAGTTTCACTTTGCCGGATCTTGCAACTCCGGCCACCCCGTGCCTCGCGAAGAGAGCCGATCGCCACCAACTCGGCCAAGCGGAAGCGGCGCCGCGCCGCCATTGCTTGCCTCCGTCGGCTCGCGCCCGCAGTTGCCCCGACTGCGTCCCTTCTCTCTCTTCCGTACGCTCTCTCTCTCTCCTCCTTTCTTCTTCCCCGATTTCTTTCCTTTCAATATCGACATTAGGCCCCCAAACTTTTCCTTATTGCAATTTAGTCCCTCAACTTTCTTAATTACTTACAATTTCATCCTGCAGAATTCCAATTTAACCCCCAAACTTCTTTTAGCCTTTCAATTAAGCCCCTAACTATTTAATTTGGGCCAAATCCGAATTATTGAAAATACACAATTACAAAAATACCCCTGACCGACATATTTAGTTACGAAAATACCAAACTCACAAATTTCCATTAAAACCCCATAAAAATAAAATTATACTTTTAATCCTTATTCCAAAATAATCCTCCAATTAAATCCTACACACAATTAAATTAAATAATCAATTTTCAACTTAAAATTTAATACTACTAATCAATTATAATACCAATTTTCTCAAAATTCTTTTATAAAAACATCCTTTATAATTTCTTCCAAAATTTTTCAATATATAATTTTACTTATATAAATATGCATTTGGGAAAATTTGAATAACCAAAATATAATCATTTCTCAAATAATTTACTTGTATAATTTCTTAAAATTTCAAATTAATTGCGTATAGAAAATAACTCATTTATTTGATTAATATTAAATTTTTCATTAAATCATTTCAAATTAAACCCAATAATAATGAAGCTAAAATTAACTTAAATAAAAACTCATTATTAAATATATAAAAATTCCGGGTGTTACACGATCGATTTAGCCCTTACAGTTTATACCAAGTTGGTGGTTGGGATTCTTTACAGCAAGTTACAATCCCTAGTTAGTATAGGACAGTAACTCCTATCATTTTTAATAAATATTTTTTTATATTAGAAGGAAAAGATGGCTAGCAAACGGGTCACGTTTATTTATTAAGTTGCTTCCTTATATGTGGGTCCTATTAACCGTTATATATTTTAAACTTCATATTCTTCAGTTCCATTCTAAAAAGGGGCTTAAGAACTCCGTTTGGCGAGATATTCTGTGCAACTAGCTAAAAAAAATTATGGATGGCCAATTTGTGCCTAAGGTCATACATTAGGAGCAAATTTGAGTCTTTTCCCATCAATTACCTATTTACTTGAAAAGTTGTTATTCGGAAACTATGTATCTAGACAAAATAAATTAGTGAACACACCAAGATGAAATGTATTAAATTTAAAATGTAAAACTTTTTTTTTTCTAATACGGCTAAAGCAAACGAAATTAAAATTAAAATCTTATTAGAAAATGCACCTATCGTTACGTTAAGCCTACAACTAGGGCGTTATTTTCTTGGTAGCTAGGCATAAGCAAGAATTTTCCTTTAAGTAAATATATGCTGAGTATAACCTATGTTAAATCAATCAATGTAACAGCAAATTAATGTTATTAGCCACCTCCTCCACTGTCATCTTTCTTTGTGCCTTGAATTCCTAATACATAGGAATGAAAAAAGCACTTATGCTTCACAATCATGAAACATCAAATTCCTGAGACATGGCGCATATATATATGTTCTATCAGTAATCAGTGACATTCTTCAAGAATTCACTCATTACTAAGGCCACAGCAGCAGAATGCTTTATGGTAATGAAAGCGAAATGCGAATAGCTGAAAAGGGTTTGAGCCATCAAACTTGCATTCAGCTACACCAACACTTCTCTTGTCTTTCTTTGTCTTTCCTCCGAAGACCGTGAGGCACTTTCCTGTGCTATGAGATACCCAGAATCGAAACTCTCTGTGGTTTAGCTTCTTTGGTGGGTTTACGGATTTCCAGTCAGCTTCTGCTAAGCTTTCTAGTGACCCCAGTGAGCGAAGACTCACCTTGCCATGCTTGTCTACTGTTAGGTAGCTTCCTCCTTTTGAGCATTTGTCCATATAGTTCCTAAACCTGTTATTTACAATTAATATTCATCAGTCTGTATTAGTAAGCTAAAGGTGTATATATAATATTGTCTAGATAGTAAATAATGCATCAGGCTTGGCTTTGCCTAGCTTCCCGTTGAGCATGTTCAATTAAAACTTGGTAGCTGAAGAAATAAGGATATCTTAATGCACAAAAGGATCAAAAATATTTTATTATCTCAATCTGCATGAGACTCCTTACTTTGCCAAATGAATAAAAAACTATTCAATTTTACAAAAGGTGTAAAAAATCTTTGAACTCTTCCTGTGTTGTAACTAATCTCAGGAATCTTTTAATTATAATAATATACAAGTTAGATTGTATGTTATAACTAATCTATGCGGTCATCTAATTATAATAATATAGAAATTAGATTGCACGTAAATAAAAACGAGAGATATCGCAGAATACATGAATATGAAATTTTCTTAAAAATTAAAAAATGAAATATTAGAAAAATATTAATATATATTTAAAATATATCAAATACTTATAAATCACACTAATATTTTTAAATTAAAAAACTAAATAATAATTATTTATAAAAAAACTAAGGTACAACAATAATAAATGATTATCCTAGATTTCTACTTGTCATCCTTTTTATTATCAATCAAAGATATAAATTAAATACAATTGATATAATTAATTTAATTTGTTTGTTCACATATAATAAGCATTGTATTGCATGATTTTTCCACTAAAACTAGCTAATATTTACTATATTTTATTAATGTAAAACAACTGATAGAATTAAGAATATCAATAATAAGAAAATTATATAACAGAAAAAATTGAAAATTCTTTTCAAAGTAGGAAATTCAATTAAATGTAAAGATTTTTCAAAAAGTGTCTCAAAGTTTTCAAAAATAAATAAAAAAATATAAAAAAATAATAGAAAACACTTTCTCAATTTTTTAAAATATGTATAAAAATTTCTAGAAAGAGTTTCAATATCCAAAACGTAAAATGTAAGTAGCTAGCGAAAGCCAATGATCCCAGGTTCATTCTAAACCATCATTTGTTTAGTTATAAACACAAGACCCACCAAATTCTTTACTAGTGTAAGATTTTGTAACATAATACTAAAGCCTAGCAGTGTTTAACAAAACTGTAAATGTTAAAAGGGTTACCTGTGGTAGCCAGAAGCAGAACCAGAAGTAGACTCCCAGCCGAAGTAAGCATTATATTTAGCCGATGTGCCACCCTTTATATCTGGTACCGAGTAAACCCCTCTATCATTTACATCCACAAAATCAGACTGCAAGGCACCAGCAATGAGGGTGTCATCATGTGCAGTCATATGTGGGTAGGCATCACTTGCAGGGCACTGCTTTGTGTCACACTTCCGGCACTGCCCGCAAAGCTTGTCACTTTTCAACCCATCTACAGCAACTGAGGAATGGAAAATCATAACCAGCAGAAGGATCAACAGAGTTCGGCTATACCTCTCCATAGTTACAATCTTCATTGTCTTGTTTTTTTCTTTTCAATTAGATCAAGATTTGCATGGTTTTTTATATTCACTATGGTTCTTGATTTTATCAACTAAGTTACATAAGAAATGGTTGTTGTTTGTTCTTAGTGAGTAATATTTTATTGTATCCTTGGGTATAACAATCTTGTTGTCTGTCCAATTGTGGGTTCTCTTCTTAGGAAATTTTTTGTTTCGTACAACTGTTGCTTCTTCATTTTTTAGACAATTTTTCCTTTTAATTTATGGAGGCGAAGCAGCCATTTTCTTATACTCGTTATAAAAGTAATAACTTATTTAATATAGAAGAAAAAACTCAGACTCAAGATCTCTCATCTTAATTACAACGGTTTTTACTGGTTGAGTTAGATCTGAAGTGTTAATTTCTCCGACAGTTTGAAAGTTTGAACACATCAATTTTATTTTTATCACACAGTCAACTTTAAAAGGTTTAAAAAGGAGCCATGCATGTTATAAATCTAATTAAAATTCTTGATAATTCCAGGGAATTGCTCTACAAATTTATCCAGTACATTCATATCAAATAAACACATTGTCTCCGTGCTTGGCAATTTTAATTTTTACCTTTGTGACAAAACTTTGTCTCTTTTAGGTATTTCAGTTCAGTTAATAACTGTTGGAGTCTAGTTGATAAGATTATTATTATGTTTGTAGGGTGTCTAATTGTAAAAAATTTCGATAAATGATTGAAACATATTTATTAATTTTAAATAATAATTTCTGTCAATTATCCAATTAAAAAGCCTTTTTTTTTTATTCATGCCCAAGATGGTTACACGCTGTAATAAGACTAATTTTTCATTATATTAATAAAATTCTAGTTTTTTTAATTAAAAAAAAAGATTATTTTTTATGCAATTTTCTTACTTCTTCCCTTTTTCTAAGACCCTACACCGGTTTTTCAAAGATTTAGAATTATAATGGTTAAATATTTTAAAATATATATTTCCTAACCTTAAATTAATCAGTGAGATTTGAACCCAACTCTAAATCTTACGGTTGTTGTTGGAGAAGAAAATTAATAACAAGATCAATAAGACTAAGATTAAGAATTAAATATATTATTTGAAAAATCTGATCGGAAACCATTATAATCCACACAAAAAAAAAAAAAAAGAGTTGGACTTTGTTGTTAATGGATATTTTTTAATATGTACCCTTAGACCTTAGATAATAACAATCTTATTTTTGTGTGCATATGTAGTCTTTATTATGTAAATTTTCTTATATGCCTCCGATATTTTATTTTTTTAAAAATAAGGTAAGAGTAGAAATGGGAATGAGTGATTTCCGTGATTGATGTTTAGTTCATAAAAAATTATTTCGGAATCAGAATGGGATCACCCTAATAATAAGAATCATCCATTTTTCCTTTTTTTTTAAGAAATAAAAGTTTACTTCTATAGAAATCAAGCCAAATCAATTATAAATGGTCAAAATATTAAAATAATAAATTGTCATTCGTTTAAATATTATTTTTATATATATGTTACATTTAGTAGTTATAAATTAAATATTAAATGAGTTTTTTATTGCTATAACGAGTGCAGCAAGGAAAGAAGCCTATAAGCTATTAGATGCAAGCGAAGGCCGAAAGGCAGCACAAATCTAAGGCTGTAAGGCCTGTTCTTTCTAATTTAAAAAAAGAAAAAGAATATGAGGCCATACGGGCTTTCACTAGCATCATGACTGAGAAAAGAAGGCGGTACTTCAGTCGCCTCTGAGACCATAGGAAGGAGCCACAAAGTCTTGGAGTTTATTTAAAAGAAATTATAAAATTTAAAATCTTTTTAACTGTAATTAATTATTGTCGATATTAATAATAAACAGTTCTCATTATTTACTCACTTAAATAACATTTAAAATATAATCATTCTCATTTTCATTCTTAATTTCATCTCTATTTTCGATATGGAACCAAACAGTTTTAAATTCTAATCATATGTAGCGTAAAAAGGAAAAATGTTCGTTTTTAAAATACTCCCAAAAATAGATTCAATGGAAGTAGAATAGCGTCTAATTTATTCTTACAAAACTAAGAGATCGAAAAGGTTGAAAAATATAATAACTTTTGCATCTTTAAAACCGGATGTAAATTTTTTATACGAGGCAAGAAACAAAATGAAATACGAGTCAAGAAATAAAATGATTTAAGAAAAAGAATGTACGTCAGATATCTAAAAGAAACAAATAAAAATTTTCCACAAGAAAAGCCTCCATTGGAGGACCAGTCATTAGCAAAGACGAGCAATTGAAAAATTGAGACCTTCCCTGTTGTAGTCTTGAATGAAGTTTCAAGTTTCAACTAACAGCCATTCCTACCAACCAATTTATAAAGATTAGCCACAGAATGGATTATTCCTAAGGCATATGCTTTTCTTGAAGAATAATTCTCAAGGAATATACTCTTTGTATATATTGCTGAAAATGTGACATCTATCATCAAAACCTCAAGACATTTCTAACATTAAATTAAAGAAATATCATCCTTTTGCCATGGCCTAAATACTTGGCTAGAAGAAGAAGAAGAAGAAGAAGAAGGAAGCTGTTTATCCTTGCATGTCCCTGGATATATTTGTTGATAGTCACCTAGTTATTTTGTTGTTATACATTATGGTTAGATGACCATCAACAAACACATTCATGATGTTGCATTTCCTCAAAGTTAGTATGCAACTGATGTTGGTAAGTGACCCCAAAGTAATTGCTTTTGTTATATATTACTTTTAATTTCTATTCTCTTTTATTTTCACTTCTCCTTTGAGGGTCTAATCAAGATATTCTTCTACTTTGTTATATATATATTACTCATGTACTGTTAGACCCAAGCATTGACCCACCAAAGTAAAGAAACATTTCTAGAGAAGCTCAGTTGATAGATCCTCATCCTCTTGAGCCAATCATCAAAAGTTGTCCACCTCCAGAGATTTATGGACCTGTAGGAAAGAATAATGGAGAATAATAGAAGATTGGTTACAAAATTCAGCTGAGCTTGCCATTGGATTTCCATTATCATAGCGAACGTCCTCTTCTCTTCCTCACCAGTGACCGTCAAAAGACGGCTACCCATAGGATTGTTGTTGATAAAGGAGTCGGCCTTAGCCGCACAAAACCATTGTTGCTTGTACAGGCAACACAAACACACCGAAAACAACTAACTTCAAGAAATAATACACAAAGATAAGTAACAAAGTATGGAGGATGTATTGAATTAAGCGAAATAAAAACTTTAATAGAATTGAAAAGTTATGGTGTAATTAAAAATAATTATAAAAGATCTTGTAAAAGTTATGGAATATTTAATACTAATTTTTAAAAAAATTTAAAAAAAAAGTTTATAATTTTTATAAAGAGTATAATAATAAATCAGTACTCAAAAAAGCATTGAATTTTATAGACATAAATTTTTATTATTAGTACAAATATAAAATTTCAAGAATTTTCTTTCATTTTCCTTTAAGATTTCACTAGATATTTTTTATAAATTTATCTTTTTTCTTCTCAAATTCTCGTACATTATTGTTACCACTTTTTTACTCTGTTCTTCATCTTAAAAAAATGATTGATTGAAATTCAAAAGCTAATAATAATTCATTCATATTCTTTTGAACTCCCATTAACTAATTTACTTTCAAGAGGGTTTTAATAAAAATATGAATTTCAAGTAAAAAGTTTAGTGTTTTTTTAAGGATGTTGTTTAGCAAACAACTCCATCATAAAACTTCTAGGTTTTATTAAGAAGATTATTTGGTAATTGTTTTTATTAGTAAGGAATAGGTTTAGATATTTATGCATAAAAATATAACAAGTATGACATGAATTAGTGATTTGTTTAGAGATAAATCATACTATGATCATTTCTTTTTTAAAAAGCTTTATTGTTCTTGATAAAATAAATAGTGTTTATGTTGCAATAGAAATTTAAGTATATTTGAATTTAACATAATAATGAAATAAAATCTATTATTTATGTATGGAGTTATAAACAATATTGTGTAAAACAATGCTTGCATATGTAGAAAAAAGAAAAAACTAGTCAAAACATAATGATTAGTTTCATTTTTAATCATCGAATGGTAGAGAACTAATGGTATGTAGAAATTAATAAATTTATAAATATTATTAAAAATATTTTTTAAGTAAATTCTGCGAAAATAATTCATAAAAATTCGTAAATTTTGCAATTAAAACTTTATAAGTTCTTTAGAAATAATTCACTTACAAAAAAATGTCTTTAAAAGAATTCAACTAATTATATAATTAACATACTCAAATATATAGTTAAAACTTAATATATATAAAAGTCTCATGGGATGAGTTTACGGTGGCTAGAATCACTGGATGCCACCTCAAGACTCAGAATCCGAATTAAGGATTTAATTAGAAATATAATTTACTAATTAATAAATTAATAGAAAATTTATAAAATTATTTATAAATTTGAATTATGTGTCAAAAATAATACACATGTCCAAATAAAAAACTTATAAATTAAAAATTAAACATATATATTAAAATAAATTGAAGCATATATATAGATTCGACAACACATTAGTTGGTATATCAAGTGGACCGGACACTTGGAGAAAGTTGTTTAGCTTCTTCGACCTTCTCTTTAAAGTGTCATCCTTCATCAAACAACCAAATCTTTTCTCTTTCTGAGTCAAAGCCCAACAACTCTTAACCATTTGCTGGATTTAACCAAGAAAAAGAGACTCCAATTTTAGAGAAGAGAATTACAAGAATTCTTTAAAAGTATTTAATTAATTACAAAAACTTTCGTTAAAAAATGATAAACTAAAACTGACATTAATTTACAGAACCAATTCCCTTAGAATAGTCATAGCATGTCACATTATTAATATTCTTTTTAAGAAAAAAGATTAATTTATGTGTTATATTAACATGCTCTAAATTTTCTTTTAATTTTAAAATTCTAGCCTTTTTTTTATCAAAATTTCATTTTTTGGCCCACCGCCGGTCATTTTTAGATCGGCGGTGGTCCCTTTTTTTGTTATTAATTAATTTTAATAAATAAATATTAGTACTTTTTAGGAAATTTTATGGTCCTCTATTATGAGGGTTTTGAATTTTCTTTCTACAGGAGTTTTATGGTATCCATTAGAGGGGTGTTGAATTCTCCCTCTATGGGAATAGTGAAAAGAAAAAAAATTAAAATCGACCTTTAAACTATCGCACTCGTCAAAAGACATCTATAAAGTCGATTTGTGACTTAGTGCCACCAAGTAGAGCGTTCTTCCCGCAGAATTGTAATTTATTGCTCCGACAACACGATTGATGATTGTTATGAATAGATTTTTTTACTTGTATCTCATGATGTTTGACGTTTATTTTTATCTTTTATATCAAAATGTACTTATTAATTCTCATTAATGAAATATCTATATTTTTTCTAAAAAAAGATGCTTTGAATTTCTAATTACATCATGTCAAAAATTAGCAGCCTTATTAATCTTAAATCAAATTAGGTCAAATGAGACATGCTATACATAACTCCTTCAAAAATCAAGACTAAGAGAGAGATTTAGCTAACAACTCTAATCATGGTTTTGGACTAATTATAGAAAATGTAAAATTAAGTTGGAACTACATTCTTAAAATTTACGAGGCTTTTCGAGAGAAAAATTGAATATTTAATTTATAAAGAAGAATACATAACATATATATAACTACATATTAATC
Source organism: Ricinus communis (assembly GCF_019578655.1). Lineage (NCBI taxonomy): Eukaryota > Viridiplantae > Streptophyta > Magnoliopsida > Malpighiales > Euphorbiaceae > Ricinus > Ricinus communis. Next base: position 12,348,402 of record NC_063256.1, on the reverse strand, counting down.
ACTAATATATATATATATATATATATATATATATATATATATATATATAATAGATTTTTCGTTTATAAAAAAGTAATTTCCACTAATCTAAATCACAACTCAGTAGAAATCGCATGCACAAATGATTATGTTAAATTATAAATTAATTTTATAAATATTTTTAAATGAATATGATTGCTTAAAAATTAGACGAGGAAGCTAATATTGGAAACACGTTTGGATTAAAAAGACTAATTTAGTTTTAGAAACAAGTGGACATTAACATTATTGTAATGCAAATTTCTACGCGGAAAAGACTTCGTTTTATAAATGGGTTGGCATTGAGCTGCCCAAGTTTCAAAAAGAGTGTGTGAATCCATGTATTTGCATAGACCTACTTCATATTTTATATCATTTCATGATACCCTACCATTACAACAATCTTTACTTGGTTCTCTTTGCATTTCTGTCCTATTTAAGTTAGTCTCTATCTTTAAGTCTTCTTTTTCTAAAAAAAATAAAATAAAAAAAAGCTAATTCACTAGCCAGTTTTGATGTGCTTGTCCAATCCCAACAATGCAAGTTAAACAATCAAAATTCCGATCACTAGACTTTAATCTCGCGATTAGGTATTTAGTATCGGAGATTGAGGTTTTAAATTCGAACCTTATTTCTCCAAAATGTAGTAATTTATTTCTTACTTCACTTAAAAAAAAAAAAAAAAAAACTCTTCATTTCATCTAATTTCGCGACTAATATGGTAATTATATCTATCTAACTATATCTATTTAAATAAAAAAAAAAAATCAAAATTCCAAACATTATTAGTCATCCACTTTAAAGACTTTTGACCTATTGAAAGAACCTCAGTTTCTCAATTATACCATCTCATCCATTGCTGGAGATTGGTACTTATTAGGCTACCAACCACACAAAAAATATAACAGAATTATTTTCTTGTCTTCTTTTGAAGAACAAAAGAAGAGTTCGTTAGCTAGGGTACTTAATTGCATATAAACACCTGTAATAATAATAATCATTTAATGTCTGAATTCAAATTTCCTCAACCTCAAAATAATAATAATAATAATAATAATATGATGTCCGAATTTAAATCTCTCCAAATTTTAAAAAAAAAAAAAAGCTCTAATAAAATAATCATCATAATCATAATTAATTTAATAATTGACAAGCAATAAGAAAAAGACAAAGAATGAAGAGAAAACAATTAATTATGATTTAGTGAGATTTACACCTATGGAACATTCTTTTGATTTGCATGTTTGAGATTGAACATCAAGAAAGCAAGGTATGTTAAACTTGTGCTTGAGTTCATAATTATTATTATTTTTGGTAAATCCTTAAAGAGCCTAAAAACCCAGCTACCAATTTGACCTCAAATTATACACAACTTAACAGAGATGAAAATCAAGAAACAAGAACAACATAATTAAGAGAGCCCAAAAAGAACGAAAGAAAGAAAAAGGGTTTTACAAACATTAATTTTTTTAGCAGCCTGTAACACAAGAAAACATTCTTTGACTCCTGAATCTTACAAGCTGTTTTCGTGGAGGAGAAGCACCGGCTGTTCTTCTCCGACTACTTCCGGTAACCGATAAATCCTCAACAGAACTATATGATCTCCTGTGGAGTTTTGATCTCCCTGTCCCTGCATTATTCTTCTCCATAATAATTGAAGATGGTTTCGTATATGTTGTTTCTGCATCACTGATGTAAAAGTCCGCAGGGTTATAAGCAAAAGCAGCCCCTGAAGAAAGACACTCGTATTGCCGCCGAGTTCTGTTCCTCTTTATTGCTTTATAGACAAGAGGAAGGAGACCCTCCATTGATGAACCCTTCTAGCTTCTTGATCTTTCGAGTTGGTCTTCTGGTGCAAAGAAAAAGAAATGAAGGAATTGAATATGTGAATTAGTTTTGTAGTGTTTGAGAGATTTCTTTATGTTTTTTCTTTGGCAAGTGTATTGGGTTTGGTGTGGTTTGTGAAATGTGATAGTGATATATACTGTCCACAAACCACTTTCTTGTATTTGGGTTAGTAAAAGTCATACACGTCAATTTTGATTATTTTTTGACTTTAACAGAGATCATTTAATCAATTACTCTTATCATTCAATGAGGAAATTGTTTTTATGATTGAGAAAAGAAGAATTGCATAAGCCAATTATGTATTAAATCAGTTTTATTTAGTATATGAAATGAATTATTACACTTCAAGTTAAGATTTTAAAAAATGGTCGTCCGGATTTAATTTTTAGCGAACTTAAAAAATTTAATGTTATTTTAATCTAATGATAAGATGAAACCGCTTTACAAATAGACGTCGGATTTAAATTTTTTTTTAAAAAAAACTATCTTAGAACAAATACGATATAATATATGAATAAACAAGTGATGGCTGCATTATCAGAACCAGAAAGAATACTGTGGGAAGATTTTATTACAATTTATGAACACACAAAAGATAAGAAAGTTATGGAATAAATTAAGTATTTTATATTAAACTGAGGTTTCTTCTTGAACGTTCTTTTCTTTTTATTTTGTTAAGGAATAGAGAAGCATATCCTTCCATTGCTTACTCAGTCAAAGCATATCCTTCTCTTGCTTACATGTATATGCCATGTCTACAAACACATACTTACCCCCTCCACCCTTTTGCTATTTAATTCTCAACTTATTATTCACTTGAACTCCATGAACCTGTTAAAGTTTCGGTTTCGCCCAAAATCTGAATCGAAAGTAGTCGATTTAAGTATAGTTTAGAGCCATTAATTGTCTTTTTTATGTTTCTCCAAACTGGAACGAAAACCAAACGAAACTAGATTCAGAACTGTAAAATATTGGAGCCAACTATGTTTGAGAAACCAGAACCATGGTAGGTCTAGTTATGGTAGTTTAATCCTGACAATGTTGTTCCTTTCTTGACCATCAACGATACAGTAAAAGCATAACTGTTTCTGTCCATTATCTTAATAAAACATAGCCATGTCCATTATCTTAATAAAACATAGCCATCTTAGATTCTTAAATAATGCATTAATTCCTTATTCTTGTAGTTTATAGCTGACGATAGCCGGCATACATACAATATTCTATGCTTTCTTGCTCACCTAATCCTCTCAGTTAGAAGATTTCTTCATATTATTGAACATTGACAGAACCCAGAAACCAAATTGGATACAATTTTCTTGAGATTTCTAAGTGCATCATAACACGGCAACTAATTTAGATAAGCTTTGTGAAGTTGGGTTGAGTTGACAAGTAACAATACATATTTCTGAATTCTGATGTGGGTATTTTTCCTGTAAGATCACCTCTATAAGATTTTATATATATATAATATATAGTGGGAAAGTCATCATAGCTAGCATCTAAGTTCTTGCTTTTTGTTTTTGTTTACCATGGTGTTTTAAACCTCAAGTATATATTTAGGCCACCTCTACCCTTTTACCCTCTGTAATATGCAATATAGATATGTTTTAATTTAATTTTAGAAACACAGAAAAATCAGATAAGTTTTAGAAACTATATGTAACTGTCAAAAATGTGTTCAAGAAATAGAAAAGGAAAGAAAGAAAAGCACATTCAAGAACATTATCTTTAAAGAAAATGAGGTTCTCAAGTAAATAACATAAGGATAAGTTTATTGTATGTTAGCTATGGCAAACAAAGATCAGAATGAAAGAAGTCTGATTAATTAGTTTCCAGTCTCATACCTGTTCAAGCTCTTATGATGAAATTGCAAAAAGGTGCTCCTCTTGTTGCCCTTCCTCTGTAAATGCTGCAAAAGGCTCTTTCTCTTTATAATACTGTTGTTTTTCCAAGAAAGAGCCTTCTTTCTTCTCTCTTCTATACTTATGTCTTCTTTGATCAGCAAAACCTTTGTGTTCTTACAGAAACAAAGCTGCAACTCCTCCCTGATCTATGCTCTGAAATCAACAACAATTCTGAAGTACGTGATGCATTAATTCAAAGCATATGACTTTTTCGAACTTGAACCGGAAGTTAATTTACTTTAATCCTATATTTAGCTGTAGTTCTTTCTATATTTAGCATAGTTCTTGACCTTAACAAACTCTCCACCATTTATGATCTGTCTAACCAGCACATCTACATGTAATATATTCAGATCTTGTATTTATTTTCTCATGTTTTAATTAATGATTTATTAATGCAAGGTTTACTTACTGGTCTGTATGACTAACTACTGATGGCAATCTTTTCTTGTTGAACAAACAGCTGTTTATCTTATTTCACCACCCCTGTTCTCCCTCTGTTATCATTGGCACTTTCAACCCCCAAAAGTCATCTTTAAAATCCATGTCAGACAAGGGGTTTACGAACATTCTATCTAAGATGGCCTCCCTCTCTGTTTTTCATCTTCTGTAATCATATACATGAATAAACGCCACAAGCTTTTATGGTTTCCTCAGTAAAGAAGCAGAGGGAAATTATTTTAAATGTATTCAAGATAACACAACAAAGGGCATCATCCTAAAATAAGAAAATCAGAACACAACTCAGATACAGATTAGGAACAAATACAGTACAATGGTGGTCCTTAAGAACCGTTTTCTACCTGATGTTAACTAGCCTTATTCTACTTGAGCTAAAAGGAATAAAGAAGACGTTAATCATTATAATTGAAACAATTGATTTTTGTAGCATATTGTCCAATCTGAATCCTCCGATCGAACCAAACTACCCCCATCAGTGCTTATAGACTCTGCACAACTTGGTACCTGGGGTGGAATTTCCTCCTTGGCTTTTCCATCAACTCCATGTCCACTGTCTACAAATATGGTACATCCAGACCCATTAGTTGAAAGTTGCTCATTCACCGCATGAACATCGAGATCGGGACAACACTGAAATTTTAAGCAGTCATCTTTGCAGCCATCAGCATTGGCATCATCTTCTTCATCTGATAAGCATCTGCAAGAATCAAATTCATCCATCTCAAAGATCCGACTAACCAATCCTTCCCTCCATGATATTCTCATTTGAGACTCTGACATATTTCCCATTGTGGAATTAGAATACCAAGACGCTCGATCATCTAAAATTTTCTGAAAATGGGAAAGATCAGTAGAATTGGAAGGGGTTGTCAAACAATCGAACTGAAAACTTGAACTGGTTGGATCCCACATTGACACATGGCTCCTGGGAGATAAACAAGCCATCTGAAGATGCTCAGACATAGAATTGAGCTCGCAATCAATGTTATCATTCTCTCTACCATCATCTGCATTTAACCAGGATATACCAACTCGTTTGTCCATGCTAGTGTCAGATTGGGGGGTTTGAATTATATTTCCACTACCCAAAGAATCTATGGAGACTGGGGATTTCTCCTGATAAAGATCAAAGCAGTTCTTCCTCTCTTTTCCTGAACATAAAACAGCTCTAGCTGTATTATCGTACAATGGAGGCCCCATAAATCCTCCAATTGGAGAAAGCAAAGGAGAAATCCTTGTCTTCCTCCTAGCATTAGCAGTAGAAGTACTTCTGTCAGTGCTGTTATTGAATACATCTGGTGAAAAAGCATCATTGCCGGACAAAGGAGAAGCAGGAAAATTGTGGATGGCACTCTCCTCCAATGTCTGGAAACGACATGTAACTTCTTCAGAATTTTCTTTGTGATCCTCATCCTCTTCGTTGCAGGGTGATAAAAGCCAGCGCATTGAAGCCTCAGTAGGCAAAGGCAACATGGGAACTCTAGAATTGTTGACAGGATCTGGAGTATTCTCCTTTTCAGACTCATCATCACTATCAAAACAATCAAGAGGCTTAGCTTCTCCTACAGTGAGTATCCCTCTAGGCCTACACTTCCTCTTGTCAATAACCCCTGAAACAACATAACCAGCACCATAACACACAGGTGTTATTGTTTTTGCTGTTGTTGATGACACCATGGATGACCCACACTGTATTTCTGGAGATACTGAGGCCTGAACTGGAGGAGTCTTAGTATTGCTGCTTGTTGAATTTGTGTTAGTATTACTAATACTTTTTAATTTCTCGTCATCATCATCAATCATAACCTTACTATCAACAGCAAGATTCAAACCAGACCCAGTTACCACCTTACTCAAAGGAGTAAAATTTAATGCATCAGAGTCACTAACTTTATCAACTACCAACTGTTTTACTTTCACTTCTCTACAACCAGAGTTCACTTTATTTTCAGAACTGCCACTACTGTTCAAAACTGAAGAAAGTTTCAAACTTGGAACATTACTCAAACTGGAATCATTCTTTCTCCCAGATTTAGGAGGATTTCTCTTAACGTTCTCAGACTTTTGTGAAATGGGTTTATGAAAAATGGATCTTTTTAAAGAGTTCTCCTTTGCAGGTCTCATGTTAGGTGCTGACTTAGGAGTGGAAATGAGTTTTTCTCTAGTGGGTATTTTATTATTATTATTACTGCTGCTGCTGCTACTACTAAAAGGAGGTTTTGCAGAAGAAGTGTGAGAAAGAAAGAACCTGAGGCAACCCTTAGGAGCTTCAATGGAGGACACGGAAGAAGCATTACTAATACTATCACTGCTATTGTTGTTGTTGCAGGTGTTAAGAAAGCCACGGTTATTGAGATCTTGAAACGGGTTTCTTGACCTCCTCCTCCGTTCCTGCTTCTTTTTCTTGTCTTGCATTATGGAATCTTGCCATGCAGCAGTTAAGGATTTCTGGTAATGGGTTTTTGATGAGGATGATGATTGATTCATGTGGGTGGAAGAGAATTATTTGAATTAATTTTTTTTTTTTGAAAGAAATGATTTTTATCTTTTTTCTTTGATTTGAAAATTGAAGTGGTGGGTCTGAGAGAGAAGAGTTCCTCTTGCTTTTTTTAATTCTATTCTATTCCACCTTTTTGTAAGTTTCCCCTCTTTCTTGTTATTTTATTTCTCAAATTGCCATTGATGCCATTATAGACGTTAACTCTTGTTTTATGTGTTCAGGCTGGCCCATGAATTTTCAAATCTTGCCCACTTCTCTTCATACCTTTTTGATTCTTTTCTTCAATATTTTATTTTCTTCTTCATCATACCCAAAGCTTTTTTCTTTTCTTTTTTCCTTTTTTTATTTAATAAATACATGTGCATCATGGTTCAAAGACTAAATCCAAATAGTATGATTATCCTTTTTGATAATATTAATAGTAATTATTTTCACTCAATGGTTAACAAGAAAAGAATCAAATAAAGTCCATAATTTATGTGCTAGCTCATAAAGTTTCTTTCTTTTGATTGTGCGCCTCATTTGATCCACTAAATGGAGATGCATATTAAATTCTTGAATGTGATTCATGGATGAATTAAAAATTTAAAAACCTTGTATTTTTTTATTTCTAAAAGAGTTTACTTTTTGAAAAGAAAAATTAGAAGTTGAATAGGGTATCTTACATAACAAAGATTTAGAATATATTTTTTTTTTATATTTTTTTTTTATTATGAATGTGATAAGTTTTGTTTAATACGGTTAAATATAGACGAGAAGCCTTAAATTCGAAATTGTTTAAGATTTTCATAGAAAAAACAACCAATTATCTATTATTGACTTAAATCTAAACTTTATTTCATGTGGAAAAAGATTATAGATTGAAAAGGTCGTTTTTACTTATTTTTAAATATTACATAATTTATTTTTTACAATAATACAAGTGAATACTTTATTACGTAATTTTATATTTTAAAAAGTATTATTTTAATAAAAAGTATTTAAATATAAATAAAATAAAGAGTAAGAGTTTAATGGTCTTTCTTTTTTTATTATTTTATCCAACGAGTATTAATATTTTAGTTTTTCCTTTAGAGAGGGAAAAAAATTTATTTTTAAAAAAATAAAGAAGAAAGTAATAGATATCAATTAATAAAATGTATAGTAATTTGTAGTATATTAATTACAAGAACGATAAAAAATAAAATTTAGTTCTCTAAATATAAAGAGTCAAATTCACTTTTTATTTTTATTTTACATAAAATAAAAAGTATGTTGAAACCTCATTTTATTAAATGACTCTTTATAATAAATAATTTAGCTTATATAAAAATTCTTTAATATTTTTTTAATGAATATAATATTTACTTAAAATGTAGAAATGCATTCCACGGTTGGTTTATTTCTTTGTTATTTTGTTTTCATTTTACTCTTTTTTTTACCACAAATGAGATGACCTTATATCATATAGGGTTACTTATTAACAAAGTAGGATTTGCTAAGTTATAATTTTCATGTCGAATTTATTGATTCATAAAAAATTAACAGAAGATATTATATAAAACACAGATTTTTGCAATGAATAATAAAATCGAATTAATAGTTAATAAAGGAGGAGAAACAAACGTAGAGTATCTATGAGAGTACTCTCTGTATCTTTCTATATTAAATTATAAATATTTATTTATTTATTTTAGCTTGTCTTGAAATGTATTTTTATTTCAATAACACTTTATATTTTGTTTATTAATTAATTTTTTATTAATAGAATAGAGTGAGAACAAAATAATAAGAAAATATAATGTAATTTTTAAAGAAAAAAGATGAAACATAATTAAAGAGGTAAATAATAAAATACATTTTTTTCTTTTTATTTTATCAATTATAAAATTAACTATGGAAAAAAATAAAAAATATTATTGGAATACATACACATTTCAATACAGGTTAAAATAGAGAGTTAATTATTTATAATTTAATAAAAAGACAAATAGAAACTATTGTTAGGGATCCCCTTGATATGTTTCTATTTTTTCTTTATATAAGAAATTATTTATTTTTAAATAAAAATAATAAATTTTTATTTCATTTATTCTACGTTTACTTTTTATATTTAAAATATTACCTAAATATAAAATAATTTTTTTTATATAATAGCAAGTAAATATATTTTACAGATTTTACAATTTTTTTATACAAATAAAAAATAACAAATTGATAATCACTACCACAAGAAAACAGAAAAGAGAAAATTCTTCTAATTTGAAACTTATTATAATTATTCTGCAACAAATCCTTCTTTATATAAGTTTTCGAATATATTATTGCTTACAAAACAATAAAATCAGAAGCACTATTTATTTTAGAGAGAAACACTATCCATTCAAAGCATACGCTACTAAGTCTTATATTTAATTAAAGAAAATAAATTTAGAATTCTAAATTTATATTTACTAAAGAAAAAAGAAAAGTGATCTTTTTAATCTCTAAATTTCTCAATTAAAATAAAAAATAATAACTATTGAGCCCTTAAGGAAATGCCAATCTATTTTATTTTTTTTTCAATTAATTAAGGAAATAAATTTTAGACATAAAAGAAGGGCCCCAAAAGGGGGTCTAAATTCTTTTTAACTAATAAAAGAGTATTTAAGGCTTTTAATGGAAAAAAGAGAGGCTCCAAAGGGGTCTAACCTTTTTTCTTTAATTATTAAAAATACTTTTTTTTTACACTAAAAGACTTAATCATTACCAAAGATAGCATTTCATAGTGAATAGTAGGATATTTATATTGTATTTTTTAAATGTCCAGAAAATAATTCTCTCTATTTTCAACTTTGAAACTTTGAATTTATTATTTTTTTTGGTGAAAAAGTATGTATATTATACATACTTTCTTTAGTTAGCAATAAATAATATTCAGTATAATCAAATATTCACATAGATAAATTAAGCTGATACTAATATATATTTTCAGTGTCATAAAAAATATTATATTTTTTAATAAATAAAAATAAATTATACATAAAATCATAAATATGTGTTCTGAACATCAATGGTTACATAAAACAGTTGTTCATTGTTTTGTTTTATTTCTGTTAAATAAAAGAAATCTTTCATTAAGAATGGTTAATAAATATAACTTATAATAGATAAAGTTATGAAAGACATATATTAATTTTGTTATAAAGATTAATTTATTCTTTAAACTTTATTGATTGTGTTGACGGAATAATTATACACAACATCTTAGCTGCATTTGAAACATCCGCAAAAAACACATTACATTCGGTGCCTATATTGATTCAATCGAATTTATTGTTATTTGATTCGTTTTTGAATGAGTCCAAACTTTTAAATACCATAATCAAATTCATTCTAACTCCCATAACACATGACAAAAAAAATTTAAAAAAATAAAATAAAATACTCATCATATTTAATTATGAATTTTCAACCAAATAAATTACTTTTCATTGTTAAAAGGTCTTAATTTATTTTATGAATATCAAAACTTTAACAGTCATAAAATTATCTTCTTTATATTTTTTATTTATCATATATTCTTTAAAATTCATTGCTAAAATTAAAATCAACAAACTCTTATCAATTCATATAAATAAAATAAAATATAATTTATTATTTTATTATAATAAAAAATACTAAAAAAATAAAAATAAAAAACTGAAATTAACTACCGTATATAGCAAAAGAAAACCACCGACAGCAGCGAAAGAACATGAGTATTTATTCCGCTTTAATACTAGTAATATAGTAATCCTCTTAAATAACAAAATAGTATGATCTATTTTTTTTTTAAAAAAAAATCAAAATAATTATTTGATTTAAAATTGATTATTATAAAAATAAAATATATAATAATATGACAATAATTTGTATACAAGATTAATCTATGTAATAGCTATTTTTTTTAATATCTGTTGGCACTTATATGTAGAAGAGTTTTGTTTAATTCAGCTGATCAATATAATTAGTAGTTGGTGTCTGATAATTTATAGCTTATAGCTAATAGTTTGATAAAATTTTATTAATTGTTAGCATTAATGGATTATATGACCGTTGAAGATATAATTTATTTATATATATAATAGATATATTATTTCAACAATAATATATTAATGATATAAATTAGTAAAATAACTTATAATAATTAAAATATTATAATTTTTAAACTCAATTATGTTTGTTATTAAGAATATTTATGAAATTTAATCTAAAGATAAGGGTTATAATTTAAATACCACTAGGAAAATTTTGATTTAAACGTCATAACTATAAATATTATAAGTATTTAATTTTTAAATATAATTTTACAAATAATAATATTTATTACGAATTATAAAATATTATTTATATAAAATAAATTTAGATAAATTATTATTGATAATTTTTAATAAGAGTAATTATTTAAATAAATAAAAATATCAAATTAGTTATTAATTGATAAAAATTTTAAAATAAAGTTGATAGAATCAGTAAATAATTGGGATTAAATCAGCTATCAATTGCTTATTTTTAAATTTTATAAAACATGTTTGATATAGTTGTAAATGAGAGACAATTACCAACCGTACTAAATCTCTAAACTAAACACACTCAAAATAAAATTTCTCGTATAATTAGGAGTTAAAATTACATAAAATGTATATAATATTAACAGTATATAAAATAAATTCTAAATTTATTATTATTATTTACAGTATTATTAGTAAAGTAAGTTATGTCATTAATTAGTAACAAAAGTGACCAATTAAATAAATCAATTAAAATTGATAAGGTGATTAAAAAGAAATAAGTGGTTAAATAATGTTAATGATGGCAATGGTATTTTAACACATTTTAAAGTATAAAAAGCAGAGAAATTTTGAATTCAGTTTGTTTTATCCATATAATATTAATTAAAATTTTATGATTTTATTAAGTATTTTATAAAAAAAAAAAAAACTCAAGATTTTAATATAATCCAGTCAGTCCTTTCAACAGTGCTAACGGTTCAGTCAACATACTGTGAACAAATGCATCCTTATCAAAAAAAGACAATTATTATTGTTATCATTATTATTTTCTGTCAGGAGTTTAAATCATTATTATCTCTCCAATGCAAAAGAAAATAAATTAAAATTTAGAAAGAAAAAAAAAAAAGAGAAAAAAAGCAAAATAATATTATATTTATTAGTGTCAGTATTTGTTTATGATATGTTGTTTTAGAAAAGGACGCTCTATTTTTGTGCATCAGTTTTCTTAATTATAGCTATTGACCCGCGATGTTCTTTCTAAAAAAGGAAAGACAAGTTTGACCTCTGCGTAAAAAAGTAAAAAAGTAAAAAAGTAAAAAAGCTTAATTGTTTGTAGATTCTAAGGATTTCTTATTCAATTTAGTCGGTAACTTTTAGATTTTAAATTTTTTTTAGTATTATATTTTAATAATTATTTTGATTTTATTTTTTTTATTAAATTTGTATTGTGTGAACCAACGGTAAAATAATTGAGTTAATATTATAATTATTGGTATTATTAAGTATTTTTTATTTAAAGTACATAAAATTTTAAGAAAACTAAGATTAAAAAATTGAAACGTCAATAAATTTATTTAATTATTTTACTACAAAGTAAAATTAAAATTATTTAATTAAAAAATTTAGAAACTAAATAATTAGTTGAGAACTTTTTCCAGTATTAGAAAAATAAAATATCATGGCATATGAAATTATTAAAACTCACCACTTAAATAATAAAAGCGAATTATAATTAGGATAAAAAAATGTCATACTATATCAAGTTTTGAACAAAATAGAAATTGAAAAATAAACTATTTCTTTTGGCTAAATAAATTGTCCCATGTCACGTACAAGATATTTTAAAGTCATATCTCTCGGGTTAAGAAAACTAGTCATTTATCTGTATGTTGCACGGTTGTTATTATTATTTTTATTATAAGACTAAGTAGATAGATACAATTTAATAAAAAAATTTAATATATCAATTACAAACTAACTACTTTTAAATATTTTTTTTTAATTTTTAAAAATTTTAAAATTTTATTAGTACAATAATATAAAAATATTTTAGATTAATTCCAGTATTATATGAATTAATACTATTAATATTATTGTTTTAGATTAAAAATCTATTATATAATAAAAACTAATTTATTATTAAATATTAGTTTAGATATTATTCTTTAGAATTAGAATTATTATCAATTATAAAACTAATTTATTAGTTAATTATAATACTAAAATATAATTAATATATTATTTCTTAAAATAAAATTAGTATAATTATCTTATTAGAAAACTATTTATTAATTAATATAATATTAAAATATAATTAATTTTTTATTTTTAAAATTAAAAATAATATTTAATTAAAAACATAATTTATTAATTAATAAATAGTAGAGGCTTCTTCCCCCAATTCGAAACCTCAAAACTAAAGACTATGTAAAGAGCAGCGAAGACGAACATAGATAAATCGAGGTTTTCAATTTTCATTTACTACTGTTAATTTATGGAAATGTGAGTCTTAATTTTATGAAAAATTTGATAAGTTTAGCTGACATTCATATAAGCACTGTATCTTCTTCTTCTTCTTCTCTTCTTTGTTTTCCTCGCAAATCGTACAAAAACCTTTAAATTATTTGCAGTCTTATGGTAAATTATTTAAAAATTATTTTATATTTTTAAAAGATAAAATTTAATAATTAAATGCTATGATCATATTACCATGTTTTATAATATTAAAATATGTAAATTATTTTATTTTTATATGAATCTTTTTGCAATATTTAATATAAAAAATAATTAAAATTTTAAATATGAAAAGTAAAATTTTAAAAATTTAGCTGTCAAGAACAATTAATTTTTAATTTTTAGAAATTATAAAATTTGAGAATTCTGAGTTTCAAGACTTTAAATTCTCAAAAATCAAATTTTCACATGGAGAACAAACCCTTAATAAAAACGTTAACTCCCTTAACAGATTGAGTTTTTAATTACTTTTAAAATATTAAGATTGAAATTAAGATAAAATAAATAGTAAGAGTGTAATTAGTTTTTCTAAATAATTGATGGGTTTTCTTAAATACTTTTACCAATTTCTTTTTGGTAACTGAATTCATTATATTTCCATAACTAAAACCAAGAAAATCTGTTTATTCCTATAAAGACTTTTTTAGTCATAAATGAAGAGAAATTCGAATTTGAGACCCTATTTAAGTGATATATTGTTAAAGTAAGTCGTATGAGTATTTTATGGGGTTGTTTTGTCAAACTCTAAAATTAAACTATTTAAGGGGTTATTCTACCATACTGACAAATATACCAAAATTACGGAGTTATTTTCTCCGATTGATACATATCCCTGTATTATGGGTTTATTTTCTTCGATTGATATATATCCTCGTATTACAGGGTTGTTTTCTCATATTAAAAAATTTACCCCTTCTACGAGGCTGTTTTCTCATACTCGGAACTACACTGCTTTTACGGGGTTGTTTTCTCATATTCGTAAATTTACATGTTTTATGAGGTTTTTTTCTTATATTGATAATTATACCACTTTAACGGGGTCATTTTATTATATTATATTATTACCACTATTATGGGTTATTTACTCAAATTCATAAATTTACATGTTTTACTGAGTTATTTTCTTATATCCACAAATATACTCTCATACATTTCAAAAATCTCTCAATCTAAGTAATGATACCTAAGTGCTGACTTCGCTAATAATAAGAGTCCTTTAATATGAGAAAACGACCGCGTAAAAGTGGTATATTTATTAATAAAAGAAAATAACCTCGTAAAAGTTGTATAAATTTTTTAATATGAGAAACAACCCCATAATACGACGATATTTATCAACCGGAGAAAATAATCCGGTAAAGTGTTATATTTATCAGTACTATAAAATAACCAAATAAAACGTGTATATTTATGAATGTGAGTAAACAACCTCGTAAGAGTAGTGTAACTGCGAGTATGAGAAAACAACCTCGTAGAAGGGCTAAGATGAGAAAACAACCCCGTAATACCGAAATATTTATCAATCGGAGAAAATACCCCTGTAATTTTGGTATATTTGTGAGTACGAGAAAACAACCCCTTAAATGGGTTAATTTTATAATATGAGAAAACAAACCCGTAAAAGGCGTACATTTGTCGATATAAGAAAATAACTCCGTAAAACGTGTGTATTTATGAATTTGACAAAACAATCCTTTAGTAGTGCTAATAATTTAATATGAGAAAACGACCGCGTAAAAGTGGTATATTTATCAATATTAGAAAATAACCCTATAAAACGTGTATATTTATGAATATGAGAAAACAACCACGTAAAAGTAGTGTAATTCCGAGTCTAAAAAAACAGCCTCGTAGAAGTGATAAATTTTTTAATATTAGAAAACAACCCCATAAGAGGTGTATATTTAAAAATATTAGAAAACAACCTCGTAATACAAAAAAAATTATCAATCGGAGAAAATAACTCCATAATTTTGGTATATTTGTAAGTATGGGAAAACAACCCCTTAAATGAGTTAATTTTAGAGTATGAGAGAACAACCCCGTAAAAAGAAAATAACCCTGTACAACATGTATATTTATGAATCTGAGAGAACAACCCCGTAAACATAGTGTAATTGCGAGTATGAGAAAACAACCTTGTAGAAGGGGTAAATATTTTTAATATAAGAAAACAACCCTATAAAACGGGGATATTTATCAATCAGAGAAAACAACCCTGTAATACGGGTATATTTATCAATCAGAGAAAATAACTCTGTAATTTTGGTATATTTGTGAGTATGAGAAAACAACCCCTTAAATGGGTTAATTTTAAAGTATGAGAAAACTAGTCAAAACTCATTAATTTAAAATTTATGAATTTTAAAATCTTATCTTGGAGACTAAACATACAAACAATAAAACTTTTTAAAAAAAATTAAGAATAATTTTAAAATAATATAAATTTATTAGCGACTTTCTTGAAATAAAAAATTATTATAATGAGTTATTATTTTTTTAAAACAGTAAATGTTAAAATATCTTATATAGGAAATTAAAATCTTAAAAAAATAAAATTTTTAAAAAAATAAGAAATTTCTTAAAATTCAGATCACTCTATTTTACTTGTCAAGCAATAAGTTTAGGCACCGTTTAGATTAAGGAATTTTGAAATATACAAATTTAATAAAAATTTATAAAATTTCTTATATGAAATTCTTTAACCCAAGCGATCCCTTAACGGTGATCATGAAATAAAAAACAAAAAGAGAAAAATGTAGGCTTTTTCCTTCCCATTTCCAGCATGTGATGTTGCATTTCCCCTGCATCCTCAATCCTTCTTTACCATCCGAATATGAAACTCAAAACTTATCAACACCAAAACGATGCCGTGGAATCAATACTCATGGTTTAAGTCTAAGCAATGTTAATAACTACAATGAATTAGGGTTTTAAAATGAAAAGCAATCAATCGAGAATGCCAGTGAAGGAAGGAAATAATCATATTTTTAGTGTCTGAATTTGTCAATGAATAACAATTAAGTGGCTAAATTTTTAAAATTAATAATTGAGTACAACAACTTATAAAATAAATAATAAAGTGATGTTTTTAGTAGGTGACTTTTCAGATTTTTCATAAAATTTTACAAGTTCAAAACAATCAATATGTAGAATCAGAACAAGTGATTTCTGAAATTCGGGCGGGAACATACACTTTGAATTTTAAAGAGAAGGTTCGAAAACATATTTATTCCGATTCAGAAGGGGAAATGCACTGGAGTACTGATGTATACCATGCACCCGAATTTACATATAGTAATGTCCATCTCTTACCAAAAACAAGTCATTTATGGATATTATCAGGAAATTCGTACAGATCCAGTATAGATATAAATAAAAGAGTAAAAATTGTTGAACACGTCAAAAACTAAAATGTATTTATTAGTGATTTAGCCTTAGATAAATTTTATCTTATATAATTCTCTTTCTCTAACTTTTATTAATCCTCAATTTAGCAGTTCTAATCATTAATTTTTAATTCATGAATTCTAATATTTATTGCGCTATAAAACTCTAATAACTTAATAAAAATACATTTGTATATGATAGATAAAATTATTATTTTATCATTATTACAACACATATGTACCACATTTCTCTTATTTTTCGTCTCATTTAACAAAAAATATATATATATCGGTATTTATGATATATGACCTGCTAAAAAAAATTATATTGTTATTTTTTTAAGGTATCACACTTAATTGTTAATTTAAAAAGTTCAACTATTCTATTATTAATCTTTTACAAATTTAGACACCAAAAATATAATTATTCCTAAAGGAAACTGTTGAATAAGAGGATTATTAGTAAGGTTTGGAGTAGAAATAAGAATATGATTATTAGTAATGTTTGGGGTAGAAATGAGAATATGAGATTGAGGAGAGAGGTAAAATAGTGATAAGAAGATTTAATTTTCTAATATCTAGAAAACATGTTATTAGTAATTCAATATGTTCTTAATTTAAGCTTTCTCTTATTTGTTTTGTTTATATTTTTTAATTCTTTTATTATGGATAATTTTATTATTTAAAACATTAAAATTTTATATGCAACTCATATGCTTAATCACGACCCTCTCCATGGCAATAACAAGAAAGGAAATAGAAATTTTTAGATAAATTTGGTTTATTATATTATTTATAAATAAAATATTATATAATATTATTTATTAAGTATTTTATTTGTATTGATTGGTTTATTTATTACTAGTAATTATTATGATTAAAAATAAATCTATATAAATATAATAACTAATAAATAATATCACATGTCAATATGTAATTAATTGTGTTTATGAATGATGTGGTAGACCGAGTCTATCTGAAAAATTTTCACAATAATATATCTAACGAAAGAGAATGAAGTTAAGAAAAAAAAAGAAAAAGAGAATATATTACATTAAGAGTCATTCTAATGGTACTATACAAATCTATAAATATTAATATTATTTTAATTTTAATAATTTATTAATATAATTAAATACTATATTAGTCAATTATATATATTATTTAATTATTAATCAATTAAATATATTAATTTTATTTATCAACTTTTTGAGCTATTTCTAGAATTTAATTAGTGGTATTTGACAACTATAACATTTAACTATAAAATTTTGACTCATATAAATAATTAAAAATTATATGTAAATTCATTGATATTAGAATAATATATAAGATACATAAATTATTTAAGATAATATTGATTAGTCTATAATTAAAATATAGAATTCTAATATTAGGGTGCCATAGCGGTACTCTAGCAAATCTCATTGCACTTATATAACAAATAAATATTATATAACAAACAAATATTAAATTTGAGGTTTTGGTAAAGTACTATTGTTGCCCTCTACCATTATAAGTCTATTCTTTTTAGTTATAGACTATTAATTAATATTAGTTTAAATAATTTATTTATTTTTATTATTCTACTAATATAGATTGTTAATGAATTATAAATAATTTTTAATTATTTTATATGAGTTAAAATCTTATGATTGATTCTTATAGTTGTCAACAGTAATTAAATTTTAAACATAAATAAAAAAAATTAATAAATAATTAAAAATAATTTATTTAATTAATAATAATTAAGTAATATATATAATTAATTAATTGGATAATTACTATTTGTCTCTTGTATTTTTTTATATTATACTAATTACCTCCTGACATTTAAAAAATATATTTTTCATCCTTCTATTTGGCGATTTTATACTAAAAACTCCTTCCATTAGAATTTTCGTTAGAGATAATTAATTAAGTTTGGTTTTATATTATTTACCCTTTAATATTTTATGTAATATACAAATTTCCTCTTATATTTTATTTATTGTACTAAAGTTCCTTTGCGTTTTGAAAGTCAATATAATTAAGGATCTAAATTGATAAAAAAATATAATTTGATTGTTAAACTTCTTATCAAAGTTACAATTCTATTGTAACAAAATTAATAATAATAATAATACTATCTATTTTATTTTAACAATTAAAAGTTAAATTATATGAATTTTCAATAATTAGATTAATATAAGTACTTTTAAGATATTTAAATTTACTAGAATTTGATCATGCTAAAAATCAGAGTAATTAAAGAACTTTAATTAATTATTTTTATAGAAATACTAAAATTGATTTTGTATGAAAATTAGATAAGGGAGTTTTTAGTATAATAAATAAAACTATAATTTGTATTTTACACCAAAGATCAAAGGGCAAGTAGTTTAAAATCAAATTTAGTTAATGGTTATTTAACGAAAATTTGAACGAAAAAATTATAAAATAGAAAGATGAAAAATATATTTTTTAAATATCAAGGGGTAACTAGTCTAATATGGATAAATACAAGAGATAAATAGGTAATTACCCCTTAATTAATTTAGTATTTAATTATATTAATAAATTATTAAAATTAAAATAATATCAAATATTTATAGGCTTATATGATACCATACACCTATAATATATTAGAACGAGTCTTAAATTTAACTTAGCATAAAATGAATGAGAAAAAGATTTTATGTAGTTATAGTATGAATAGTACCGGTACACATCTTTTTTCCTTTTGCCTTTAACTTAAAAATTTTTGTACGTGAAAATTATTGGAAAAATAAATATAATTTTGTGCTGATAAAATTTAAAATTTTGAATTTTGGAAGAACTCAAATTCTGCTTTATTAAAAATAGTTATATAATTTTGATATAAAGTCATGACAAATAAGAAAATTTAATATGAAAAATTGTTATTGATGTAAAAATCCAATGAGTAAAATACCTAAATAATATAAAAGGCTATTTATAAAATTTTATTAAAATCATAAAAGATAAAATGAATAATTAATTTTAATTCTTTTATAAGTTGAAAATTTTCAAAGGTTAGCATATACTCAATTTCGTCTTTTAGGAATGGAGAAAAAGGAGAATCGATTTCTTCCTAGAAATATCTTGATAATTAAACATAATTATATCTAGCTATTTTTATTCTATTTCCTTCTTTTTCTTGGGTTACATTACATTCATACATAATATAAATAATATCTACTTTGAACTCAATAATGTGTCAAAACTGCTTTTAAAGTAATATATATATAAATTTTGAAATCTAATTTTTTTATATATATACTTAATCTTTGACACGTAAATTTTTTTTTTTGATATGTATATTATTTTTTGATATATATAAGTCAAGTTTATATGTAATTTTAAATTTTTTATGTTAATTTATTGTTTAATTACATTTCTAATTAAACATCGACTCTAACTCTAAGAATTATCATATTAATTATATTTTAATATTATATTAACTAATAAATAATTTGTTATAAAATAATACTAATTATATTCTAAAAATAGCATATTAATTATATTCTAATATTATATTAATTAATAAATTAGTTTATTTAATTATACAATAATTAAAATTTTAGAAAATAACATCTTAAATTATATTTTTGATATTATATTCAATAATAAATTAATTTCTTAATTATATAATAAGTTTAGCCCTAAAAGATAGTAATATCAATTATAGTATTAAGTTATATAATATTAAAATTAATTAATAAATGTTTTAAAAATAATTCTTATAGTATTATATTAATAAAATTTAAAAATTTTAAAAATAAAAAATATTTAAAAATAATTAATTTACTATTATTTCTAAATATATTATAAATAAATAAATACTAAAAATTTATTAAATTATATCTATTAATATAATTTATAATTAAAATAATAATAATAGTCGTGCAATATATAAGTAAATGGCTAGTTTATTATAAACACTAAAGTATTAAGATGCATATAAGTTATAATTTACACATTTTATTTCATTGTTATAAATAAATTATGCACACTTAAGTATTAGATTTTAAAACATTATTCTTTACACAATTACTAAAATCAAAAAATGAAGATATAATTAATACACTAATTATTCTACTTAATCATTTTAAAAGAAGCAATCTCAATAAAATTGTCTTAATTAATTATAATTTCTATAAGCGATAATTTTTTATTTTATCTTCATATTAATATAAATAAAATAAATTTTATAATATAAAATAATTTAATTTAAACTAGTTATTTTTAAAACTAAATTTATTATATTTTTTAATTAAAATAAGCATTAAAAATCGTAATATTGTAATTATAATTATTTAAATTTTATTATTTTCATAAGGAAAAAAATAAATACACTTTTGTAGCCACATGGGCTAAAAAATAATAATTACAAAACAAATCAGACGAAATGATTGGACTTGATTTGGTAACGGGATTAGGAATATTTGACAGGAGATTGATCTGATATAATTATAAAATAATTGATTCTTTATGTAACCAAATCTCAGAATTACACTTAAAAAATGTGTTTAATTAAAATTGGAATGCAATTATTATTATTAAACTACTGGAGCATGTGGAAAAGGCAACACTTTGATCTCACCTATCAGACTCTGTGTATTCACTTTCTTCTCAATTTCTCATATTACAATTAACAATCACCATCACATCTGTACTAAAAATCAGATTCACACATCAAGATTATGGCATCTGATCCAAAGAAGATCATCATAGACACTGACCCTGGTATTGGTATGCTTTTCCTTTTAAAAAGCTCGTATATTTCCTTTCAAGAAAAAAAGCTCGTATGTTTTCTACGAGTAGGCATGTGGGTAGCATGTGTCTTGAATTTCCTATATTTGGAGCTCTAAATATTGATCTTATAAATAAATGGATTTTTAATTTGGTTTGATCAATTTGGGTATGGTACTGTTATAATCCACAAGAAAAGAAAGGTAAAAAGTTTTGAAATTTTTGGAGTTTTCCCTAATCTGGAATTGTAAAACTTTGGCATCTGATACTAAATTTAGCTGTTGGGAAGGTGGGTTTGACTCAGATTTTATGTTCTTGTTCATTTCAGTGATGGGTCGAATCTGTTTGACATCTCTGTGATTTGTGTTATGATTGCAATGCTACAGATGATGCCATGGCAATATTTCTGGCATTGAAGTCACCTGAAGTGGAAGTGATTGGACTGACTACTATATATGGGAATGTTTATACTACTCTGGCTACCAGGAACGCCTTGCATTTGGTAAATTATTTTCGTCTAACATTGAGCTCAATGAGGTCCAAACTAATGACTAGTATGAGTTGCTACTTTTTCTTTAAAAAGAATAAAGATGACTTGTATTTGAGTTTCAAGATTTAAGATTTGATTAATCAATCTGAAATTACCTCAAACTGCTAATTTTGGTTTACCTTTTCTAATTACACTATTTTTTCGTCTGTATGGTTCTCATGGATTAGTTGGAGGTCGCAGGAAGGACCGATATTCCGGTGGCTGAGGGATCTCATGTCTCGATAACTGTATGTAGTCCCTCCTTGCTTGAATTGATCCTACATTGTAATGGCAGTTCAAAAGAAAAAAAAGAAGAAAGAAAAGAATAGATCCTAGGTTGTAATGGTTATTTGCATTTGTGTCTTCTATCGGTCATTTTGTGTTTGTTCTAAGCAATTCTTGCTGCTTTTATGATGAACTACTATAGCCTCTGAAGAGAATGGATGTGCAATATGTTTCACTGTTTAAGTTGGAATGTCATCTGTGATACTTGAATGAGGAATAAAGAATGTATTTAAAAACATTAGCAACAACAAAGGTTTGCGATGGTTGAGGGTTTACCACTTATTGTATATCAAAATGTCCGATTTTCACTGTTAAGTCTGTAATAATTTTGCTTTTGCGTTTCCTGATGAGAACAACAAATAGTTCAGTACAGTCTTTAATAGGTTTACTTAATTGTACTTCTAGATGTGTGCATGGATCTTTTATAGAAGCTCGAAGTGTTTATTCTAAAATGGTGTTGTCTGTTTGGTATTTATTTCTAGAACATGAATCAAATCACCTGAGAATCAGCCAGTGTCTTCTAGGGTTGGTAGAAGCCATCAATTTAGCAATTTGCCAATTACTTTTAATCATTTTGTTTAATAAATAATTTATAGGGGAATGATAAGTTCAAATATTTCCTTCTTATACTTGCTTTATGCCATAAGTTAGGTCTGGATTTCTTTTCTGCTGGTTCAAGTAGTTTGGGTTTTCTCCACCTCCTAGGTTCATACTCTGTAGTTGGCAAGGGAAGGATAGATTCTCTAAATTTTAAAGACAGGATTAAGTGAATTAATCTACTTTATATCCGTGGCTAGTCTTTGCATGTTGCAATTAGTCTAATATGCCTGGTCTTTATCATTGTAGTTCTACTCTTATAGCTTTAGTGTTGCATTTTCTGTCCACCCAATGATAATGAAAGATTTAAACCAATTTGTGATTGTATTTTGTTGTTTAACAATTCATTTCATCTCTGTTTATTGTAAAGAAAGGTGCAAAACTTCACATTGCCGATTTTGTCCACGGTGCTGAAGGACTTGGCAACCAAAATTTCCCCCCGCCAAAAGGAAAGCCAATTGAACAGTCAGCACCTGCTTTTCTGGTTGAGCAAGTAAATCTTTACCCTGGAAAAGTCACGGTGGTGGCATTGGGTCCACTTACAAATATTGCATTGGTCAGATTCTTGGTCATTTAGAATGGTTTTCTATAGCAAGCTTCTTTTAGTATATTTTCTAATATATATGTATAATACAGGCCATCCAGTTAGATCCTGCATTTGCTAAAAAAATTGGGCAGATTGTTTTACTTGGTGGTGCTTTTGCAGTAAATGGGAATGTGAATCCCGCAACAGAGGCAAATGTAAGTTGTATAAACCCACACAATAAGGTTTATGATTTTTGCTTTTAGGATTTCTGATTTTTTGGTCGCCTTGTCATCTGGCTTTTTCTACTTCTAAATTTTCTCAAATGTTTTTAAAATTTAGGACATTTTCTTTGGGGACTTCTATACATATCTTGTAAATGTGCTATGCCTCATTGGATATTTTAAATACCTTTTTATACATGAACTATATAACTATCTAACGAGTCCCTTTTGCATCATCTTAAATTCTTGTCTGGCTTTAAGTTGGTTGTTTTTCCATTTGTTTCATCGGAATTTGCATCTGTCCTGTTTAAAAGGAATGTCTCACTTCTTTTTGATTAAGATTGTGAAGAACATGTGGAAATAAGTTTCTTTGAAAATCAATAATGCTCCCATGTGAATAATTTTGTTGTATCAATGTACTAGTCTCCTTTCTCTCCCTCTCTCTCTCATTTTTTTATCTAAAATTCTAAACTGTATTATCAGATTTTGGGCGATCCAGATGCTGCTGATATTGTTTTCACCAGTGGTGCAGATATTTTGGCTATCGGGATTAATGTTACCCATCAAGTTGTTTTGACAGGTACCATTTTGACAATCTATGTTGTTCACACATATGACTGTACATTTGTTGTAAATGGTCTTATGTAACCATGTGCCATTTTCCAACATTTTACAAGGATGATATCTCTATTAATCTTTACCTGCAGTTATCCTTTGGTTCAAGATCTACAAACATATCTAGCCACTTCCGCATTCCCAAACTTTCCAAGTCTTTGATCCTAGCTACTTTGTGACTTCTTTTTGGAATCTTTATAGGTTATGTTGTTTGCAAAAGATTGACACAAAATGTACAAAACCTTACAAATCACGCCAACATATGTTGCTTATGGAAAAGATCATGTTACTAATTGGCGAGGCTGTAGTATCTGTCAGTTTTTGTCCACATGCTTCTCTGCCGCACATTCTATTTTTGTCTTTTATAAAAGTAAAAAGGAATTTGCTTTCTGTTTATAATGCTTTGTTGTGACATAAACCTGCAAATTTTTTCTTTAGGATTTTGTTTCTTATGGACACTAATTTTTGATTGTTTATTTCTCTATTTTGACTTTTTGTAGATGCTGATCGAAATAAACTGGCACAATCAAATTCAAAATTTGGTCAGTACTTGCACAAGATTTTAGATGTCTACTTCGATTATCATCGTTACGCATACAACACAGGAGGTTTGATAACTTTTGCTGTTTGATTTGAGCACATGCAAGCAGTAACACAATCATTTGATCTTCAAAGTTATTGATGATTACTTTTGCCCTTCACGCAGGAGTCTATCTTCACGATCCAACAACTGTTCTTGCTGCTGTTGATCCTGCACTTATGACCTACACAGAGGGTGTTGTTAGAGTCCAAACCACTGGCATCACAAGGGGCCTGACAATATTCTTTAACCAAAAGAAGAGGTATAGTTTTCCTGAAATCCTGAGATCATGATGTGAGAGATGATATCAACTGAAAAATGATTAAGATGCCTCTCCATTAAATTCAGGACTACTAAAATAGATGTGGCTTACCATTTGATGTGCAAGATGAATTGTGTAGGCATTTAGTATGTTACTATTAAACCTAATGGAGAATGATAGATAGAAAGTTTAGGAGTGTACTATAGTTTGAAGCATAGATAAGGATTAACTGAACATTTTACTACGAAGTAGATAGTATAACTGCAACTAAGTTACAATCCATTTTCATTCAGCGAAAGTGTTGTTCTTTGTCATTAAAGTATAATACAGTGCATTTTACAAAAGAGAAGAATGAAAGAAGGTCCTCGAATCAGATATTCTCATAGTAGGAAATGCAGCTTATGCATATAGTAGAGAAGTCTTTAATTATCAGAGTCTGTCATGAGTTTCTCAATTTTGAAAATTACAAACCAGGTTTGCTGAAGTCACCGAGTGGTCTGATAAACCCTCAGTAAAGGTGGCCGTCACGGTTGATGCTCCCACAGCTCTGAAAATGGTGATGGAACGGCTTACAGAACCATAAAAACATTTCAGGTCAGCTAGAATTACCTGGTGATTGAGGCGACCGAGAGCGTCTTTCTCGGTGGTCAAATTGTTGTTTCTGATGCATTCACAATGCCATTGTTGAACTAATGTGCATTATGTATATACTTTCCAATCACATTGAGCAAGTAATTTCTCTAGAAGTAACAATCACAATAAAGCATTCTCTGCCGTTTTTATTTCTTTCCTTATTTGATGTTTACTTATAATATGTAATAGTAATAATGCAATTTCCCCAAGTAATTTTGATGCAATGAAGTTAGCATATAAGCAATGGAAATAGTTAGCATGTCAGAATGTTCTATGTTGGGTTAGAATAAGGGAAGATTCTTTCATAAAGTTGGGAATAAACCACAACAATTTGAAGAAATAAGGTCTTGAACTCGAGACTTCAACCTCCAGCAGACCACGAGATTAAAATTTAGTAATTAAATTGCTAAATTCTAGATCATAGGTTAAATGAACACTATAAAAGATACTTATTTAATACTAAGTTAAAATTGTATCCGCAAGTAAAATGATTTTCTTTTTCACAAATGTTTATACAAAAATAAAAGTACTTTTAGCTCTGAAAATTGCTTTGAAAAATAAGTAGATAAAGAGATAATTTAAAAAAAAGAAGAAAAAAAAAAGGAAAAATTTGAAAAGTAAATATTGATAAATTTTTTGTATAAGCTCCCACCATGGCAAGTCTTTTTCTCCAATAATATTTTGTTTGGTAAAATAAATGTAAAGTAAGAAAAAACTTTATAAGTAAATATTGATAAAAATTTTAAAAAATTAAACTAAATCTTTTAATTTCACTTTATTCAGGAAAAATGAAGAGTGATGAATATTTTATGAGTGGAAATTTTAAAACTTTATAAAAACTCTAAAGAAAACCTTAAAAATTTCCGTCCAAAACGTGCCGTGCCATTAACGGCGGCTACTAGCGGCGGTGTTTGAAAAGGTAACTTAACCATGCGCACGGTAAAAAAAAAAAAAGTTACAGAATTCCGCTATAAAAATTTTAACTTTTTAACAGAATAGGAAACGAAAAGAAGAGGAAAGGGAACAATTTTGGTTCTATCTTTTGATAGCAGAGAGAAAAAGAAAAAGCACACAACTCAATGCGCCACTTGTTTTATTCGAAGAAAAGAAGGCATCTTTCTTTTGCTTCTTTCTTTTTCTTTCTCTTTCCTTACCAGCGATTAGCAGAAGCAAATTACTAACGGAAGAAAAGAAAAAAAAAAACACAAACTCAAAACGCAGAGAGAAAAATGGATGCATTATTTGTAGGCGGAATCATTCTGGACGAGTCGGTGCTACTGGACGACAATTCTGAAACCGCCGCACTCCGATCATCAGCTGTCTCTTCCCTCCTCCGCAAACTCCGCCATTCTAAGCTCCATCTGGTACTTCTCTTCTCATTTCCTTTTTCTATTACACAATCAATACAGTTATTTATTCACATTTCCATTTTAACCGCAGGGAATTTCCTACTCATCATCTCTTTCTCACGACAAGGTTCTTCGATTAATTTAAATGCTATATTTAAATTTTAGAATTTTAGATTTTTTTTTTGTAATTTTTATTTTACTGTTTAGTTAATTCTATTTCTATTAATATTTATGTATAATAGGTGAACTTGCTTAAAAACACAGCAATTCAATACTCCTTTGATTGTTTTGTTTTGGATGGCTCTAATTATAATGATGCAATAACGTTAGCTTGGGGTGATAACATTGGAGGAAGCGTTTTGTATGTTGTTTCTAAGACCAAGAATCACACATTTAGTCAAGTCAGCAATTTGAATTGGATGATCATTGTTGTTGGTGAGTAGTGTGCTCTTTTA
The DNA here is from genome assembly GCF_019578655.1 of Ricinus communis. Taxonomy (NCBI): domain Eukaryota; kingdom Viridiplantae; phylum Streptophyta; class Magnoliopsida; order Malpighiales; family Euphorbiaceae; genus Ricinus; species Ricinus communis. Next base: position 12,320,947 of record NC_063256.1, on the reverse strand, counting down.
ATTAACTCATGAACCTCTCATTCTTTATTTCTTGATTTAGAAGATCTGTTGCTTTGGGGGCTAAAATTTGACTTCTTGTTATTACTTTTCAGATCCTGAAGGTGTTCCTTTATGCGGTAATTCGAAAAAACTATGTATAAGTCGAGTGGAAGAATTGTTTTTGACCATTTCCCTCTTAAATAGAAAGGTTGGTACACATAATTCGTGTTTATCTACTGCAGCAAATTGTTTTTGATGATAATGCTATCTTATCAACATATTCTATTAATGAATGTAAAGTTCCATGCAGAGGTTTGCTGTTGGAAAAAAGATATTAAAATGAATAGTTTTTTTCTGCTGAAAATGAAAACTAAACAAAATTTGCTTCTAAATTTTTTTTTTTTCTGGATATATAACGTGCAAAATAGACTTTGGTATTGGATATCGAAATATAACTCTTTTTTAAAAGAGAACCCACTTATAAGATCATGGATCCATGTTCGGTCAAAATGCTTCTGGTTGTTCTTTATGAAAATTTTAGCTATATGGAAATGAAACTTTGAGCTTATTCGAGATGATAACGTTTAATTACAAAACTTATTTTCATCTCTAACTTTTAATGCATCAGAACTTGGAAACACACTTTATATAAATTTAACATTCTCTCGCTTTTTGCTTTTTCCATATTCAAACAGGTAATCGGCAATAATATTGTGACTGTTGGTTATATTATGAAACCTTCCCGAGAAGAAGATTTTGCAAAGGTGAGATTTTGACAAATGTTGTTGATGTTATAACAATGAAAGGAAAGAAAATGGTCTCGGCTTCAAGGTCTCTGATTTTGTGAAGAAAAAATAAATTTACAAAATGCCTGAATTAACTAGCCTTGCTATAAAATCTTACTGGTTCTATTCTGATGACCAAGATTTATATATAACAGGTGCTTTAATTGTACACTTTCTAATGTAGTAAAGTTGTTGGTTTTAAAGTATGATGTTACTCATGAAAAAGTTGTAGTATAGACAGTTGCTGATTATAAAGAAGTCTTAAGACATTCTAAGATTCGGGACAAAACAAATGCAGCTCTGTTCTTCATTGCTTCCAGTTTAAAATTTATTAGTCTACCCATGAATATTTAAGTTTCAGTCTGCGTTATATCTTAAAGTTCGAGCTTATTATTTGTCCTTCTTGTTGTAGAGGGGTGCATTTCCCATGTCTCCTACTCCAAATGGATTGATGTTTATGCCTCTAACATTTGAACTCCCCTTACTTTCTCAACTACAACATGTGGACATAGTTCTACATAAAGCAACAGATGAAATCATCTCTGTTGAATTAACCAGCTCTACAGAATCTTCAAACAGCATTACTTACACCACAGGCATGCAGGAATTACAAAGGTAAATTTCAAATAATCTTTAAACATTGTCATATTGTGTGATAAATCAACATGCTGCTATTTATTGTCCTTGTCATATTTTTCGACATTTTGATGCTGTTTACCTCACTAGAATATATTACCTCATGATCTTATGAAATGAAACCATTACCTTTTTGTCCATATAATGGATTTATAATTCATTCAGAAAAAAGAGCATTGTTCGTACAATAGATTTATAATCCATTCACGAAAATGAGCATTATTCGTATAATAGATTTATATTTCATTCACAAAAATGAGCATCACCTAGGTTGGATCACTGTGCAATAATGTCATAAAACAAATTTTTAGATCAGTTTACATCATCTAGGGTCTTCTCTCATGAATATTGATTCTTAAACAGATATATGGAACATCACTCTGGTTGCTTTGTGATTGACCCGCTTGATAAAATATATCCTGTCTTGGATCGGTTAAAAATCCAACAAATTCTTCTTGGGCTGGAGAATCTCAATACAGAAGGCCGTCACACAATCAGAGGACCCCATTTCCTAAAGGTCTTTTGGTCAAAATAGTATCTATTTATTAAGTAGAATGCAATGCACATAGCCTGAAATGTTTTGCTTTTTTTTTTTTTACCACTTCTTCCCTTTTCCAGGCATCCTCTAGACTCTAGGAAATGCTGAGAAAAAACCCATGGGGATGACTATCTGCTAGAGTTTGAGCCTAGGTCAGAGGTCTCAAGAGATCATATATGAGAGGGTTTACAATTCAGTCAACCCCTTGGAACTCTGATCTATTTGATGACATGATATTTGTGAACATGTTGTTAAGTGAAAATGTCCAAATGTAATTACTTTTTATTGATATGTCTCTACTGATGTGCAACTGATGTTCTCATAGAAGCTAGATTTTATAGTTGCATATTACTGAAACCATAAAATTTTCAAGGCTGCTAATATTGACATGATCTTGTTTCGCAAATATTGGTATAACAGTATCATTGCAGACAAGGAAGCTTTGTAGTTCTATACTTATTTGAGCATGTTGCTCCCAGAATTATATATTTGCTTACAAATTAGAAGAACATAAACTTGTACAAGACAGGATGTTGAACGGAGAAAAATTGTATTATGGACTGGAATGGTTTATCATGAACTGAGTAGATGTGTATTTGATTTTGGTGGATTTTCAGTGAGATAATATTGCCAGTTGACCAACTTGGTAGTAAGTTCTGGAAGATATGTTTGTCGAGCTTTTTGCTCTGGTATTGGAAGAGAAATTATGATGGGGTTTTTGTCTTAACAAGTAAAGTTTTGTAGTAGACTTGTAATGGAGGGAAGGAGCATTGTGATATTGGGACTTTGGATGAGATATACAGGGATACGTGCATCTTTAATTTCAACTGAGAGTTTTTGGGAAGTAAAATATGCTGCCTTGTCTTCTTTTGGCTTCTTCTAATAGTTCCAATAAGGTTTGGAGTTTTCTTGTCCATATCACCATCAAGAGGCTCATCAATATGCATGGAGATGTTTATGAAACTTAGCATAGGGACCAAATTTCATCAAAAGATAACCATTTGCGATAAGCATCAAAGTAGAACAAACCAAAGAGTGCTGGATGATCCTCTAATCAAAGAAAATGGGTTTCAGGAATATTATTATATTTGGTCTTTCAATTGTTAGGGTACCTAAGAGGCTGAAAGAACCAATATAATTCTATATAGGCTTGTTTTTTGTAATATCTTATTGATGCCTTTATGAGATATTTATCATGGCACATCACTGAATTAACTAATGGTACAGGAAACCAACCTTTTCTATGCATTTTGACAATGAAGATTAAGTTCAAGCAAAATGTTGTTTCCTAGCATTGTACTCTTTCATCAAATTTAGTTACATCTGGAGTTCTAAAATGCAGGTTAATGATTTTAATGAGCCTGATTTAGCACAGAGGTTGTCAGAAGCTAAACTATCTCTTCCAAGTATAGTCAAGCCTCAGATTGCCTGTGGGGTAGCTGATGCTCACAGCATGGTAAGAAATTGTTTGGCTTGCCAAGGAAACTACAAATAGTGGCTGGATCTTTCTTTACATAAATGCTATACTTTCCCCTAAGAAACTACTCTTCTACTTTCAATATTACTTTGCACTTAACTAATACTAATTTCTTTTTGATAAACTTTAGTGTTGCATGTAATTCACTGATTCTTAATGGTGCTGGAAATGATTTCTTTACCAACATCTAGAGCATGTTCATATCGGGTTATTTTTTCTGATGGCCTTTTGTTATGATCCAAAATATGATTTTGCTTTGGAAACCTGTTATCATGCCTTTTTTAAAACCATTCATTTGTTGGAGTTAGTGTTATGGAGTATCAATAGCTTCCTAACTTTTTCTTTTTTGAAAAGAAGAAAGAAAAAGAATTCTTGGAGACTTGAGACTTTGATAAGAAAGATGTTTGTACCCTTTTTAACTTTTAAGGTGCTTTCATAGTTCCTAGTCCAGATGTTCAATATGCATAATACATGGCATAATGTTGTGCTAGTTAAGAAATGTAGTAAAATAGGAAATACCATTGCCTTGTTCTCTTTGTCCCTAAGCTAAAGTTTGCATGGTTGATCATCTTAAAAGTGATAATTTTATAGCTCATTCTTTGGGTGTTACATTAATGAGCCTGATAGCCAGTTGTTTTCTAATAAGAGATGATTGTCCTCTATTTGCTTGGATGGTAATTATTGAATGTTGGTATGTCATTGTTGTTCTTCGATAATGCCAAAGAAGATGCTTAATATGCTTGATGTCTTTCAGAAAAAAGCAATTAGTTTATAAATGCTGCCACTTTTCGGTGTAAATCAGATAGCATATATCACCTTGTTTTCTGGGTAAGAAGCTTATCCATTGAATACTCCATCTTTTGGATCTACCTGTTAGAAGTTGTATTCATCCCACATCGCTTGGTTACTGAGTTGTTATAGTGTATATAAGTGGATTGGGCACCCTCTTCTTTTGAGCTAGCTTTTGGGAATGAGTTCTACCCAAGCCCATTTATCATATATCAGTGCCGGCCTCTTGTCTGCGATGATGGAGGGTGTTAGAAGTTGTATTTATCCCACATTGCTTGGTTACTGGGTTGTTATAGTGTATATAAGTGGATTGGGCATCCTCTTCCTTTGAGCTAGCTTTTGGGAATGAGTTCTACCCAAGCCCATTTATCCCAAGCACCAAATTACAATGCTGACTTGTTGGATACAGTCAGTTTAATATGAGATAGCTAATAATAATTGTAGTACCTTAACGTACTTCTATCTTTTGTTTTGAAGAGATAATCTGCGTAATGCAGGCAATTGTCTTTAAAGTTGAAGATTTTAAGGATTTAAGTGTTCCTCTTCCGGCAGTTGTTCAGGTAAGCACAAAAACTTTAATCTTTGATGCCTTTGGTTTGATACTATTCTGGCTTTATTAATATATACAGAATAATTCATCCTTCTTTAAATTTACTTGGCTTACATTTGATCTTAGTTTAAAACTGATTCTCAAAGGGAAAATGTCTTTGAATTAATTTGAGCTGTTGCATCTGAATCTTAGGTATTTCTGTCTTGTGTTGTTTTTGGTGTGGATTCTTGTATCCAGTTGTTTTTTTATTGCTTTTGAGAGGTTGCTTGATGTTTAAAGGGCTACATTTTTTGTGCAGCATAATACCCTTCTTATTGCAATTAAAATGTCTTGGTTAAATTTCAATAAATTTTCTTTTTAAGGTTTGGTAAAGATACAGCTTGATGTAAGCGAAAATTCAGACTTGCTTCCCATGCTAAGGAATGTGATTGTATGCTGGAAAAGTCTTATGCATTTTTTTTTAATAATTTTCTTAATGACCAAGATAATGAAAATACATTCAATATACAGCATACTAACCTGTATATGTTTGACTGGGAGTTCAACCTACTTAACAGTGTCCGGAAAATACTAGTCTGGCCACAGTACAGAAACAATAGAATGTGGTGAATTCAAGAATCTGAAAATATTATGACTTGAGCTCTCAAAAAAATTTTAAAATCCAAGTTGGTCAAATGAGTCGATATGATTGATCTATGCCTTGAATATGATAATTTTTCTCAATACCTGTCTTCTTACAACTCAGGATTGGATATAATATGGCATTGCAGGAATATGTAGACCATTCTTCCACTTTGTTCAAGATCTATGTCCTGGGTGAGAAAGTTTTCTATGCTGTTAAGAAATCTACACCAAATGTTGATATCTTAATGAAATTATCTGAAAAAAATGGACTTGGACCTTTAATCTTTGACAGGTAGCATGTGTTTCCCTTGTTTCTAATTTTTCTCTTTGTTTGATTTAAATTAGATTTCTTACATGTACATTTCCATAACATTATGTCAATGCCTACAGCTTAAAATCTCTTCCTACTGGCAGCGAGGATTCTTGTACAGAGAGTCATTTTGATATTGGTCTAGTCACTGATGCTGCAAATTGGCTTGCAAGAAAACTTGATCTTACAATCTTTGGTTTCGATGTTGTTGTAAGTTGTTCTTTCTTGACTTCATCTTTAGGGCATTCTGCATTCAGTGTCTTGACTAATTTTGAATTAGTCTCCTTGTTTATTATTGAGAAGTGATTCACAAATTTGTGGTTTGGCCACTTTCATATCTTAGATTCTTTTCCATCATTTATCAGTTGCCTTATGCTGTTAAATCATGCATGGTACACATAAGTGCGGTAATTAATTCATTGCAGCCTTTGTACTCTGTTTTTCTGATGATTATAATGATTCATGGAGATCCTTTGTTCTGGAAGTTCTTGTCTGCTTGACAAATATGAGACTAGAGAATCTGAACAAGAGATACAAATAAAAGGACACTGAAGAAAGAAGTTCAAACTCTAAAAAACAAGTAAAGGAATAAAAAAACATTAAATGAAAATGAAGATGACAGATTCCCACATGGCCATTCAGGTGTCATATGGGTGATACTTAATTTTGAACTCTTTATTATTTTATAAGATCTGTGGGGGCATGTAAGTGTCTTGAAGCAAGAATTCCTGGCATAGGGTTAAGTGATACTGAAATGAAATACGAACAATTCGAGGGTATTGAAGTGATGCAAATTACGGGATACTCTTTTTAGTCTTACAAATTGGAAACATGGAATCATGATATATATTCTTCTGAAGACTAGAGATTATCATTGTGAATTGCTCATCTGTTCCTATTTAATCCGTATTTGCCATCAACCTGCTAGCATAGACATTTTCATGGCCACCAATTTTGCTGATTAATCTTTTCTATCATGTTTTCATTTGCTTGTGTGGTAAGAAATTAACCATAAATTCATGGTATTAGATGATTAGACACTAATGTGATTCCTGTCAAAATCTCAGATCCAAGAAGACACTCATGACCATGTGATTGTGGATGTAAATTATCTCCCATCATTCAAGGAAGTGCCGAACGACGTGTGCATCCCTGCCTTCTGGGATGCTATTAAAAAGAAATTGGAATCAAGAGAGAAGATATAAAATGGTATGAATCTGTCAAGTAGATTTTTCTTTGATTGCATTGGTCATCGACCAAGACAAGAATTGGAAAACTATTAAAGATAAATGATCTTATGTTTCTAACTAATCCATTTCCTGGGAGGAGCATTTGCAAAACTTGAATTTTATATCCAAGGAATGCATACTCGGGCAGTTTCAAGGAGAGAATTCTTTCTTTCTTTTTCTGGGTTTCCTCTATTTCCCCTGTCCGAAAATTTTCAACAAGCTCTATGTTTAAACATAAAGCAGCAATTCACATGACGCTCATATTATGAATATTAACAGTTATCAAAGTTTCAATCTTTCTGTTGATTTTTATTTTTATTTTACAGAAACCCAAAAAATAGTATCTGTTATTATTAATTTTGGTATCTGTTTTAAAACTTTTGTGGTATGAATTTTTCTGTAGCAAATTGAACTTGTATCCTCTTGATTTTGATATATATTTAATTTATGTTTTTCAGGTGTCATCTACATTGAAATAATTTCTATAAATTAAATCAGATAACAAATTTGTTTTTTCTTTCAAATGCTTAAAAAATGATATCCATTTATAATGTTTATTATATATTTATGATATGTCAAAGCAATTATTTAATTTTATTTATTCGAAGCAGTCCCTATTTTCTAGAAATACAATGTACAGAATATGTGTAAATTTTGATTAAAATTAATGTAAACTGAATATATAGATAAAAATAAATTAAGTTTTTAATATTTTATAAATATTTATATTTTTTATAATAATAATAAATTAAATATTTTTAATATCTTTTAATTTTTTATATATAAATTTAAATTTTATGAGTTAAAAATAAGTAGACATGTCAAAATATATTAAAATATAGTATCACATATCACAAGAATTTTATATTTTAAAATTTAATATATATATATATATATATATATATATATATATATATATGTTATAGATGAATAAAATTTAAAAATTAACATAATTAATAACACTTTTTTTTTTTCAACTACTCATACTCCGGCGAATTAAAACTCAATATACTTTCACTAAATGATAAAATAAATTATTTATTCAAACTAATATAATATAATCTTAAGAAAATTTTCATATACTAAAAATTATATTATTAGTGAATGAAATTAATTTTTTATACACTGACAATTTAAGAATTTTATCAATATATAATTGATAATTTCATAACTAAAAGTGACATTTTTATAATGAATATCGATATTCATCATTTATAGGATAATGTTCATTATTTACTGTAATGATATTCATTTTCTATTTCAGCAATTTTTAAATGCTCATTATTTTGGTGAAGAATATTTATCATTTATGATTTAAATATTTAATAATTTGTTCTTGTCAATTTAGTAATTCTAATTTTATATATATTTCTCAAATCACTATAAAATATTCATTTTGAGATGAAAATTATGTAAATTATTTAAAAAATTCATATTTATTGTTTTTGTGATGCATATTGAAATATTTTTATAATTGATATAAATATTCATCATTTGTAGACATAATATTCATTAATTTGGGAAGAGTGCTTTTGTAATTAACTTAAAACTGAGAGCATATAATACATTATGTTTTTTTAAGAAATTATTTTAAATGAAATTTATAGATTGTACCTGATTTTGAAAGATTTAGAATATAAAACCTTAAAAGATTGTGCGGAGAAAAATAATATGTTGAGCGTGCCATGTGTGTACACACGAACCGTTGTAATTATTACGTCTTAAAGTATTTTCTAATCAGATTCTGTAAATTTCTAAGCTCTATTGACAAGTTGTTTAGATTCTCAGTAACACCACAAGAATTAATTGCAAAAGAACAATAGGTAATTGTAAGTAAATAAGTTGGAGTATTTGTATTTAACTTGCTGGAAACTTGTACAAATAAATTGTGTCTGAAATAAATACAAAATAATATGAACAAAAACAGTATGAACAATATGCTCCACCCTGACAAGGTTCACAAGTTGAAGATGAAGATAGATAGCTTTATGTGTCGTTTAGTTGCTTCACCCTGACAAGATTGTGTATAGCCCTTTAATTCCCAATATCCGTAGGCTTCATCGGGAGAGGGAGGTGTCAATTACTCATGATTATAGGGAGTCAAATTTTGCAGCAGATAAACTAGCTTCTATGGCTCGTAAATTTTCAATTGGATTTCATGAGCTGGAAATTGCCCTGGATGACCTGCTTGATGTTCTTCGTCGGGATATAATTAGGGTTTGTTACCCACAGTTGGCGGTTGTCTAGTTCCCTAAGACTATTGTGTCTCTCTATGTACTAAAAAAAATTGGTTAAAGTGACAATTTATCCCATGAATTTGGACAATTAACTCATATTTTAATTATTTGACCAATTTATTCAGCAACTTGACAAAAGTGGTCAATTCACTCCAATCAAATTAGTCAATACAAAAAATTCAATTCAATACTTGAATTTACTATTAAATGTAATTTTATAAATTTTAGTTGAGTTAAAATAAAATTATTTATTTTTAACGTAATTTACTCTAATTATCTAATAAAAATAATTAAATAATATTTTTAATTAAAAACTTAAATTAAATAATATTACCAAACTCATATTATAAATTTAGAACAAAATCTTATATTTTAGCAACATTTAATCCTAATTTCTAATAAAAAATAATAACTTAATCATTTTTCAATCTCAAAATCGACTTGGATCTTAATTCGAAGAAATATCAAATATTTATAAAATTATTTAATTTAATATTACCAAAATTTATTCGAAATATTTTTTATTTTTTAAATTATTTAATTATCATCGAGTGAAGATCCGAGACCGAGTCACATACTAATTAATTATTTTTATAAAATAATATGAATAAATCTCGTTAAAATTAAATAATTTTATATTAACTCAATAAAATTAATTATTATAAAATTCGGCATTTAGTATGAAGTAAATTAACCAAATTGAACTTTTCATGTTGATAAATCTTTTGATTTTGATTGAATTGATCATTTTTGCCAAATTTCTAGGTAAATTGACTAGAAAAATAAAATTTGAGCTAATTGCCCATAAGTTCAAGGGACAAATTAACATTTTAGCCAAAAAAATTCTTTATGTTCCTAAAATACGATATGGATTTATCCACTATATCATCAAAAAATTCATCTAGTGAATCATGTCGTTAAAAGATTTATCTAGTGAAAGAATGATATTTTATTTCTTTTTTTCATATTATCTCGATCTCAAAAAATTATCTATTTTGTTAACTTTTCAACTGTCTCATTAATCTTAGAGAAAAAATTGACATATAAAAATTAAATTAAATATTATCATTTCATTGGATAATTCTTTAATGACATGATATAATCACATGATAAATCGAGACTATTTAATAACTTCTCTTACAATATTACTAATCTTGTATATTATTAGCAACAACAAAATTTTATTTTTTTAATCAATTAATGATAATCCTTCAATATTGTTGCTTCCTCATTTTCACCCAGCTTTTCTATCCAGCAAATTACTATTAGTAATTGTACTTATCATGCATCTTCATTTTACTCTACTAGACTGTTATAATGTATATATATATGAATTGGATATATATTTTTTTAATTAGTTTTTGAAAATGAGTTTTATTTAAGCTCATTTTATCGTGGTATTAAGGTCTAACTTTATATACTAGTTCTATCCAAGCTCATTTATCATGGTATTAAAGTTAGACTTTTACCTTTGGTGATAAATTTGAACATTGGCTTATTTATATGTCATGCTAAGCATAAGAAATTATGTTAAAAGTTGTATTTATTCCACATCATTAAGTTATTGAGTCATGTATATATTGGATTGAACACTCTCTTCTTTGAAAGTTATTTTAGAAAAGATGTTAGAAGTTGTATTTATCTTACATCACTAAATTACTTGATTGTTATGATGTATGTAGGTCGATTGAGCATTTTCTTTCTTTGAGCTAATTTTTAAAAATTTATTTTAAGGAAAATTACATATATACGAGATTTAGGCTATGAGATTATGTTATTACGGTTTAAAATCTTCATGTTTATTTATACGATGATGAAGTTTCTACAATTTTCAAATTTTCACATTCTTCCTACCAAAAATAGCTCTATTTTTTCCAAAAACTTTATTCTTACAAAACAAGAAATAAAAACATTAAATCTGCCATAAAAAAGAAAAAAAGATGTATTCAGATCCAACAAAACTTCATTGGTATTGTAAAATTAAAACGAAAACAAAAAATCAAAGAAGAATTAAAATAATTAATTTTTAACTTTCATTTAATTCAATTTCAAATAATATCGAAGCTGAAATTTAGTTCCAAATATTCAAATTAAATTAATATTCATAATTCAGTAATAATGCATAGATAGTAGATCAAAAGAATTTTTAGCAGAATATATCAAAAATTCAAAGTAAACACAAAAGACACTATAATTACAGTCTATTATATTTGAAAAAAATAAATATATGCTTTATATTTTTACCAAAAAATCACAAAAAGCTAAGCGTAATATTATAATAAAATATTGAAGAAATTCCATGTCGTACTATTTTAGCTTGATCTTTTATTTAATTTAAAAAAAATTATGAATCAATTTATATTTTTAAAATTTTCTAACATTATAAGGGATATCAACAATATCTTTCGAATATCTTTTTAATATCGTTTAGTCAATCTAATGATTAACCTTAAATAAAATAATTTTAATTAAAAGATAAAATATATAGCAAAAAGTATATTTTAACTTTCCTATTAGTAACTTTAGTAAAAATATAATCTAAAATATATTCTTTTAAAATAATAAAAAATATTACTACAACAATATAGTATTTTTAGTATATTTATATATAATTAAAATAATTCAAAATTTTAAAAATAAAATAAGAAGCATATTTCTAATAAAAAGCATAAAGTATATTAAGAATAACCTTTTCACATCAGAATATGTATTAACAAATGATTCTCAATTATTAAATTATAATATAAAATATTTGAAAGATGCAGTGAGAAATATATTTTAAAATTATAATATCATTTTATACAACTAAGTAATGATTTATATATTACAACTTTAATTAAACATTCATAAATATAAAATTTAAAGTATATTAATAATATCTTATTTGTATACTGTTAGATTTTTCTAATTTTTCTTAAATCGCATATATGTTGTTATATTATATGATATATTTCATGTATATCAAAAATATTTTTTAGATATATTGTTACAGAATATTAAAAAATAAATTAATTTTAATATATGATACAATATTAATAACAAAGAAAAAAGGTATATTAAAAATATTTTGATATATTAAGAGTATCTTATAATAGATTTAACTATAATAAAAAAGAACTGATAGAATTCCTTATTCATTGTACATAAATGATTATATTAATGAAAAAGCTAAGAATTTCTTTTTTTTTCTTTCTTTATTCTATTAACTTAACTTGGTATATAATAACAAATAAAACTCTTTGGCTCAATTAGTGCATTCTTCACTTAATCACTTTCATTCATTTTCTAATTTTTATCATCAGTAAATTTAAGATTAGTGTTTGATATGTAACTAGACAAAATCGGATCGGAAGTACTTTAACTTTCTAGTATATTAAGAGCATACTTTTGTTATCTTTAAGTATATATTGTAATTTAGTAAATACTTAATATATTTTTAGTATTATTTTATACAACTGAGTAATGACTTAAATATTACAATTTTAATTAAAATATTCATAAAAATACAACTAAAAATTTATTAACAATATCTTATTTGTATATTGTTGTTGATTTTTTTAAATCACACATACACTGTTATATTATGTGATATTCTTCATATGTATATCAAAAGTATCTTTTGGATATTTTATTATAAAAAATTAAAAAAATAAATTTACTTTAATATAACAAAATATTAATAAACAGAATAAAAATATATACTAAAAGTATCGTATTGATATTTTAAGAGTATCATATAATCGATATAACTATAATAAAAGAGAACTGGTGGAATTCCTTATTCATTATACATAAATGATACGAATAATGAAAAAGTTGAGAACTTATTCCTTTTCCTTGTTCTTCATTCAATTAACTTAATTTGGTATAATAACAAAAAAACCTCCATGGCTCAATTGACTCATTCTTTATTTAATTACCCTTATTTATTTTTCATCATCAATAAATTTAAGATTACTGTTAGATATGTAATCAGACAAAGTAGGATTAGAAGTATTTAATTTTCTGGTAGATTAAGAGTATACTTTTGTTATTTTTTAAATATATACTGTAATTTTCTGGTATATTAAGAGCATTCTTTTATTATCTTTAAGTATTTTAATTTTCTGATATATTAAGGGCATATTTTTGTTATCTTTAAATATATATTGTAATTGTGACTTAAATTAAACATGCATGTATTTGACTGTTGGGTACAAATGTGCTAAAATGTCTTTTCCACCACTAAAACTTCAACATTTTACAGCTCTCTATTTAGCAAAACCAATAACTGTTGATATTTTATCAAACACTTGAACTGCATTATCTTCTTTCTTAATAAAAGAACTCTCAACTAATTACAAAATCCAGATAAATTTCTAAGATTAATGGTAATGATTATAGTCATAAGATCATCAAGCAACACATAAATACGATATAAAATTGTCAAAACTCAAACAATTTAACATCCACACACTTATATAAGTGTTTACCAGCCGTAGTCATAACTTAATTGTCCATTTTGAATCACTAAGCCAAGTCTGGTTAGCTTAGATTGCAAAACAAAGGATACATCTATATTAATCTTTAACATATTACCTGCAAGTGCTATCCACTTCTCCTGTACCAAATCTTCAATTTTGCTCTACTTTCTTGCTGAAATTATAAATAAATAAAAAAGTGGAAAGTGGAACTGTAGAATAAAAATTCATGATGATGATAAAATTATAGAAAATAAGTGAATAGAAACTGTAATTGAGAGAAAATCCAATAAGTATGAAGAAACATTTTCTTTAATTGCAGTTGTTTCAAAATAGATACTACTTTAAATCTCACGAGGTTCATTGATGAAAGACCTGACATGTTATAGTCATAGAGCCACAGTTTGAAGAAAGAATCATCCAAGAAAAACTAAAATCCTAAAATCACGGGAGTAAATAAGCAAAACAGAAAATGAGAATCTTAAGACAAAAAAATCAGTAAAAAAAAAAAATTAAGTTAAGAAACCGTAAAATATAAATAAATATAAACTACCGAAATTAACTGTATAAACATAAAAGAGAAACAAAAGCCGTCAAATTTCTTCTTTATTCTGTCTAAACCCATTTATCAATCAAAGTATGAGCAACCTATTTGCACTATAATTATTTTGGCCCAACCCATTCAGATTTTTGTGCAAGCCTTTTTCTTTTATGGGCTAAGCCCATCAATCAAAGTTAATTTTAATTAATTGATTGAAATTTTTTTAATTTAAATAAAAAAGTCAGCAAATTAATAGAAAATATAAAAAATTTAATGGACGGCGACGGAGAATGGCCATTTTTTTAGACTCACCGTAAAAATAGAAAATAATGAAAAATGGCATGTGTTAGTTATCACCGAAGTGGCTATTTTCTTTGTACTCTTAGGAATTAACTCCACAGGTTAGCTAAGAAAGTGTTTTAGGCCATTATTGCAATGGTTAGCTCCTCAAAATAGAAGAGTGATGATGGAAAGGTAGGGGATAAAGCTTTAGCATTGATGACAGTCGGAGAAATGCTGATGAGGAAAAAGAGAGTGATGAGGAGGAAGAAAAAAGTTTATTTTCATATCCAGATTGATGCGTATTATTTTATTTTTTAGTAAATTATAATTTTTTAAGTTTTATTATTTATAATTTTTATTTTAAAATAAAATTGAGATTAGAGTATTCTAATAGTATTTTTTTTTATTTTAAAAATTATAATTTTTATAATAAAAAAGTATTTTAAGAAATATTTATATATAAAAAATATTTATTTTATTTAAGTTCAATAGACTCTTTATATTTTATTTTTTATTTTATGGCTTTCTAAACTCTTCATCTCTTCCTCTCGATCCTTCGGCTATGAGCTATTAGCTTGCACGATCTGTTCTTCTATGATTCAAAAGGACTAACTCGGCTATAAGAATCCAAAAGAGCACAAAAACCTCTCATGGCAAAGCTGCCTCTACTCGATCTTAGCTTAAGGATTTATCTTACCTTGAGTTTACAGTATGAGAATCATTAGAATGAACAGCTCTCGGCTTCAATTGGTATCAGAGCCTAGGTGACAGAGAAAAGAATCTTGCTATTATGACTTCAGAAATCACTACTCATACCTCCACTTTACAACTCTCTCCTTCCTGCAGAAAAACTGTATCCAACAAGATAGACCATCTTATGGAAATTTTTTATATTCCTGAAAATATCCAAATAAAAAATACCCTTGTACCCATTATCAATCCATATAACATTTTCAAGAAGCAAAACTTTGTTTGAAAAACTTTCAACTAGATCATTCACAAACAACCATTATCTGTTAAGGAGTATGTTCAATCTTCCTCTCTTTCACAATGTTCCCTTACTTCTACCACTCAGGAGCAGTATGTTACTTTGGAGATTCCCACTTCCTTTATAGAACAATGGAAGAAACAGGGATACACTCATCTCCATCTTGGAGCTGTCAGGCTCGTACTCTCTTATCATGGCAGGATGAGTTTACCTGTTATGGTTTCGAATGTTTCTCTTGGACACCAGGTATCTCAGATACGAAAATGCAGTGATCGTGACTATTGTCACAACACTTAACATTGGAAGTGTTATTCTGACTTTCTTCCCAAATTTTAATTTATCTCTTAATGATCCTTATTTGTCCACTGCACTCAAAGTCCAAGTTCATATCACTGGAGCAAACCAAGTGATTGATGCTCTCTGCACCACCAAATTATTTACAGACTCCAAGACCATGCCTTCAATTTACAAATCCCAGGCTTCCAAGCCACCTCTAATGTTTTGTTTATCATGGCACACTCTGGCCAAGTCCCTACAATAGTCTAAGCCCCAAGGCAGCTGGAAAGAGAAGATCTGCAGAAGTTAATTCCAACTGAATGGGTGACAAATTATGAGAAACTCCAAGCATCTCAAGCCAAGCCTGTTCAGGCTACTGATCCTCTTTTTGTCACACAAAAGGATGGTACTGTGAAAACAATTTTCACAAAAATGGAAGAATCTTCTTCTGCTCCCTCTATTTCCAGGTTTCGATGATTCAACCTGTGTCCAGATCTAGAAAGAAGATCCCCATTTATTCTTTTCAATCCCGTGGACATCATATCTACACTGCCAAGATTAAGGGACACTTCATCTGGGATATTGACCTAGAAATGTGTAAATAGGGATGCACCTGCAGAGATGACCTTGATTTTGCTGAACCATGTTTTCAACACCCTAAGAAAACTCAAAGAGTCATGTCTCCAGAAACTCCATGTTCAGTCACGGAACTAAGGCAAGATGACCGAGATCCAGATGGTCCTTGGATTGCCATCCACAAAAAATAAAAAGAAAAGCAGGATAAATCTCCTCTTCCTATGTATAAGGAAACTTTGGAGCTTCTTGCAAAAGAAGGAAAGACTATCCTTAACATTACCTTTGATGAGATGAAAATACTTTTGGCTCAAAAGGGAATTATTTTTCGACAGAAGCCTTCTATTACTTGCAGACATGAGATTTACTCTGGTTTGCCAGCAGTCCAAACACCCCAGACAATCCAAAACTATTTCATGTTTCAGCCTGAAGATTTCTCTCCTCTAGAGAAGTCAGAAAATAAGAGATCAGAGATCCTCCCCTAAAGGGTTACTCCATCAGGATCCATAGAGCCTCTCACTCCACCAGAAGAAATACTGAATTGGCAGACTTCTAATTCCGTAGTCCAGAACTCTTATTTAAAAAAGATTGATGGAAAATTAGATCAGGCTCTCCATTTGGCTCACAAGTTGGACCAGAAGTTGGATACCTTCTCTCAAGAAGTACTTCAACTATATTCCTCTTTAACCGCCAAATATCAAGTCTTGGATAGAGAGCTTCGAGTTCCCCAACCGATTACACCAGCTTTTATCCTGAAGGAAAAAGAAATTACAAGGCTCAAAAGGCAGATTGATCAAATTGAACATGACCTTAGAAAAGATCAGTCTTCTATAGTTTCTTCATTTACATCAGCAGCCTCTACATCTTCTGCGATTACTCCCTCATACCACTCTGCATTTCCTTTCCTTCCACAGCTAGAACAAGAAGAAACTCCTTACCAACCCTTTATTACTTTCTCACACCTCTATCCAAAAGGCTCCACAACCCAACAAAAGAAAACTTCATATCCTCCAGTCTCAAAGGAAAATAAATTTCCAGATCAATCACTAATCAGCCCTCATGATTCTGATTGTTCTTCAAATACCTCTGAAATGGCCGATATAACAGAAATACTCATGAACACCTCCACTACTGAACCCAACTCGGAAGTAGTAGAGCCTGAAGGTGGCACAGAGGATGCACAGTCATATTTTGTTCCTACTGGAGCTTCACATCCAAGGTTAAAATCCACAACTAGAACGGGACCTTGGTTCACTTTTGATGATTTGCCTCCATCAAAATGGGGAAATAAACTTTCTGAATTTTTGGCATGGATTGATCTTCAAATGACTTTTGATGGTGCCACACTCAAAAAGGTTCTTGCTGAGTTTGTAACAAGATTCACAGGCAGTTTAAGGGATTGGTTCCAGTCACAGCCTGAATACACCAGGCTCCAATTTGTGACTTTGCCAACTCCATCAGTTGCGGTCACAGTTCTCCATAATCAGTTCCTTGGAAGCTATGATCTCATTATTCGACAATAGAAATAAGAATACTTTGATCGAAAATGTTGTTCGTTGAAGATCAAGGACTTGAAAATACATTATTCTGCAATGTCCAAATTGTATTATGTCATTGGAGGGCACAACGGCGATGATACGTTAAAGTATACTTTTATCACCTTATTACCAGATGAGATACAACCAGAAGTCAATAACATGATCGCCGCAACAAAAAACCATTTACCTCCATTACTCTTGGAGAAATCTATCAGTTTACTCTCTCCTCTATCAAGAGATTATGTGACCAACAAGAATTATTCAAGAGATTGTCTCAAAGAGATTTGATTGTTCAAAAGGCCTGTAACAAAAGCCACCTCCAGATTAAATGCAGATCCTCCAATTGTGTCTGTTCCAGTCACAAGAAAAAAATCAGACACCATTTCTAAAAATACCCTCGTAACAGAAGCAAAGAATTCAGAGGAAAAAGGCTACATAGAAAGAAATTCAGGTACTTCTGGAAAAAGAGGAATCAAGGCAACAAATCAGATAGATGCTACATCTGCCGAAAGAAGGGACATTATGTTAAGAATTGCCTTCAAAGTCCGGAAAAGGCAGCAAGAATGATCCAGCAAGTTAGCATGTCCATGTCTCTACCAGATTTATTTGAAGAAGATATAGAGTCTCTCTTATCAGAACAAGACGATCTCACTCCAGAAAGTATCTTTGGAATAGAAGAAGAACATTTAGACTCTACTGATTCCTCAGAAGAGTCCTCCTCAGATTATGATGATAATGAAATTTCAATCTTGATGATCAGTCTTTCCTCAAAAGAAGAAAATGACATACTAGCAAATGTGATGCAGTACCCTTTTTCTCCATTTCCAGTTCCCGAGTTATCTCAACTTGCTATTAAGATTCCTCTAGTACCTTATGTTCCTACACAAGTCTTACCTTCAAAATACTCAAAACATGTCCCAGACATAGCTTTCTTTGACACTGGAGCTCAGAGAAGCATGATAAATCCTGAAGTTCTCCTATCTGAACACTGGAAATCTCATATTCAGTTTTTCAGAGCGGCAAATGGCCAAACTTTCAAGACTACATTGATCACAAAACAAAAAATCGGGATACAGTTCTTTCCTGATTGTGTGGTATGGATGCATATCATTGGCTCAGATTTCCCAAATAAAGATCTCTTAATAGGTTTTGATGTTTATCATCAAGCTCAAAGGCTTCAAATTCTTTCCAATGGAATAAAGTTCAAGAGGCAATTCTGTCCATACACAGATACTTCTAATCTGTTCACCATAGCAGACAAAGAACCACCATTCCTCCAATACAAGGAAAAATTCCTTCCTTTTTGTCCAAAATCCCATTCACATTTTCAACATCCACTACCCTTGTGGAAAAATCTCTAGTTCTATATCAACCTTCCTTTCAAGCTTAACGAAGATATCAATCCTACTAAAGCCACCCATTTAGGAATGTCTCCTATAGATCTAGCTCTTGCCAGATCAGAATGCCTGACTCTTCTACAACAAGGCCTCATCGAGCCCACAATCTCACAATGGGCCTGTCAAGCCTTTTACGTGGAAAAAAGATCTGAAAAACTAAGAAGGAAAAAGAGACTTGTTATTGATTACAAGCCTTTGAATCATTTTTTGCAAGACAACAAGTTTCCTCTTCCTCGCATTTCGAACCTAAAAGTCCACATTCAGAAGGCCCAATTCTATTCAAAATTTAATCTCAAAGCTGGATTTTGGCAATTGGGTATCCATCTCTCAGAAAGATACAAAACAACCTTTTGTATCCCAAACGCCCAATATCAATGGACAATCATGCCTTTTGGGCTCAAAATAGTCCCTTCTCAGTTTCAAAAAATAATGATAAAAATCTTTGGGCCTATCCTCTATTCTTCCCTAATCTACATTGATGACATTCTCTTATTCTCAGAAACGGCTGAGGAACATTATCAACTCCTGAAACAATTCCTTGCTATCATCCAAAAGTGCGGAATAATACTTTTAGAGAAAAATAGTATTATTGGCCAATATACGTATGGTCCACACTTGACAAAAGAGCTTGATTACTTTCCAGATGAGAATCTCTCTATAAAGCAGATCCAACAATTTCTTGGGATACTCAACTATGTCAGGGAAGCCATACCACATCTATCCAGTTACACATGTCATCTTTCCAAAATGCTCAAAAAGAACCATTCCCCTTGGGGAACAGAATAGACAACAGTTGTCAAGAGACTGAAAGAAATTGGCTCACAATCCTCCACCCCTTACCATTCCGTCTACAGGACATCTTATCCTACAGACTGACGTATCAGATCATGCATGGGGGCAATTCTTCTTGAAAATCTCAATAACAAGGAACAACTTGTGTGGATATGCATCATGACAATTTTCTCCATCAGAAAGGCATTACCATTCAACATATAAAGAGATTCTGGCAGTCAAATATGGGATAAAAAAATTTGAGTTTTTCCTGATCGGTCAACACTTCTTGGTCTGAATGGATAACTCTTCATTTCCAAAGATCTTTGAGTCCAATCAAAAGACCTTACTAGAACCGCAATTATTGAGATTAAAATCATGGTTTAGCAGGTATAATTTTGAAGTCCAGCATATAAAAGGAACAAGAAACCTCATCCCAGATTTCTTATCCAGATTATCAAAGCCACAACCAAAACCCCAACCTATTGTCCTCCTCACCTCAACAATTAATCTTCCGATAATCTTCATGGCCTCTTCGTCTTCAGAAAAACCTCTGCAACCTCCCTCACCACCATACCTTCCTACAAGTCTCATAACCAAACAGGTCAACAATTTTGTCAAAAATATGATGTTCCATTATTTGACAATCATCCAGCAGACTTTCTTACTATCTATCCAGCTCAAATTTTTTTATTTAGATTACCCTTGGTGCTTAATCTATTACCTTTCTCCTACCCATTCACAAATTGAAAGTGAATTATGGTTTCTATGGTGTCTTTCCACAGTTTGTTATCATGCTATAGAAGTGCCAGTCATGGACCTCCTATACTTCTTCAATATTGATACAAATGCAGGGACATATCCATGGAAATATCTCACTTGGTTCAAAACCCCATATCAATGGAAAAAAGGATCTCCTCAAAATCATTCATGAAAATAAACTGTTCACATGCAAGGCTTCAGGATATCATGCCATCTATATTCTTCACAGGCCTTACTTTAAGCTCTCAGAAGATATCTATGCCACCCAAAACATCTGTCAATATTGGAAAACAATTGAAATGCCCTTACATCTTGCTCCTCCGCCAATAACTAGAGAATTAAAGCTCACTCTACAATTAAGAAATGATTTGGGAAGGACCAATGTCTCTACACCACTTGTCTGCACTTACAATGGACCTGATAATCAATGGATTGAACACTCTACTTCACTAATGCTGCCATCACCACTAGATGATCCAAGTCTGACCACAAAACAACAAGATGCTATTATGCAGGATTCTCAACCCCTAGACGATGATAGTAGTCCATGGTATCCAACCTTTTTTGCTGGTAATAAAGACAACACCTAATCTCTTTCCTCCATAATTCATGAAATAATTAAGGAAAGAATAGGACTCTTAATATGTGTATATTTTTTTCTATCCTTTTGTGCATGTGATAAGATTCCCTATCTTATCTATCTTTATGTAAAGCATGTAATCTTATCTTTTCTTCTTAGGTGTACACGTGTAAAAAGATAAAATTCCCATCTTATCTTTACTGTCTTATTATAGTAAGGCTCCTCTATATAAAGAGAGTTCTTGGATATTGTAAAGACAAGCAGTTTAAGCAGTTTTCTTTTATCTATCAAGAAATAAAATTCTCTTTATGACTTTCTAAACTCTTCATCTCTTCCTCTCGATCCTTTGGCTATGAGCTATTAGCTTGCACGATCTGTTCTTCTATGATTCAAAAGGACTAACTCGGCTATAAGAATCCAAAATAGCACAAAGACTTCTCATGGCAAAGCTGCCTCTATTCGGTCTTAGCTCGAGGATTTATCTTGCCTTGAGTTTAATAGGAAAATAAAAATTATAAATATTAATTAAATCAGATGTATATGAATTTGTAGTATATTTTACTCATTCTATATAAAGAATTAAATTGACTCTGTTTTATATTTCAAAAATAAAAACTACATTAACGTGTTATTTTATAGTAGGACTCTTTAAAATAAAAAATTTAACATATAAAAAAGTGTATTACAGATGTGTCAAATTCTTTATTTTAAAAAATTATATCATAAAATATCACTCAAATTTATTATTTAAATATAAAGTAAAGAGTCAATTTGACTCTTTAAATACAGAGAACTAAACTGCACTATTTATTTTATATTTAATAAATACACCACAAATTTCTATGCATTTGATATTTATTTTTTCAATGAGAGAAAATTAAAAGGACTAGAAAAAAAACTAAAATTATTAATACTTATAAAAATAAAAATATGTTAAAGAATAAAATATAAAAAAATCTATTGGACTTAAATAAAATATTTTACTTTTTATATTTTTGTATATTTTTCAAAATTCCTTTATTATATAATGTATGCAAAATTCACTCTCCAATTTAAATTGTATGCGGCCGAATTCTAAATTTAAAAAATAAATATTTAATTTTAAGAGAATAAAAGAATAAAGAAAATAAAAAATGAAAATATAAACTATTATAAAATTATATTAGGAGAGCAATGGATGTGATTTGCTCAATTTTATAAATAATTATAAAAACACTGCAACAGGCCACTCAAATCATTATCCACATAGACAGACTCCACCCCACAAGTAAATATAATTATAAAATTTATAATGCTAAATACATAATAATTATAATAATTAAGATGATGTGGAGTGCAGTAGACACATAAATTAGGCACAAAACATAGGCCGCCATCAAATGGTAATCCTTGTTAATCCATTAATTTAAGGATAATAATTAGTAACAAACAAACAAAACGTAAAAGAAAAGAGCAACCCACTTTCACTTTGAGTATCTGGAGCAGCAGTAGCAGACCAGACCAGACCAGACCAGACCAGCACCGCCACAAACAAATGAGCTGAGCCCAGTGTAAGGAGTAAATACAGTAATTGAGAAAGGTAATAAGTATAAATAGGAGGGTGTGATCCTCTTCTGAAACCGAGAAATCCTCTCCATTTGTCTCTTCGCCCTCTCCAGGGCCCTCACTTGCTCAAGCCTCAATCTTTACCCTGCTACTTGCAAAACCCTAGATCCCAAATATCATATAATCTGTAAAGAAAACAACAGAAATAAATTTATCCAAAAATATTTGATTGTTATCAAAGTGGTTATAATTATAGTAAAGTTAAAAAAAAAAAAAAATTATGGCAGCTCAAGAACAAGAAGTGGAATCTCCATCATCGGAAACCCTAGATCAATCTCAATCTTCGTCTTCTTCTACTTCTTCTTCGTCAGATCCATCGCTTTCTCGAAATGTGTCTTTTAGTAAACTCAACGCGCAGGCGCCTGAGTTTGTCCCCACGCGCCCCTCTAGTCATCAACAGCAACAGCAACAGCAACAACCTCCTCCTCCTACTGCTAGTCTTAATCGCCTCACCGTGATCCCTCCTCCGCCTCCTCCTCCGGCGATGATGCATATCTATCCTCCTCCGTCGCCTTTCCATGTTCCGATTCATAGTCCTGTACCCGTATCTCACGTGATCCCGGTCCACAATCACCATCCACATCATCCCCATCAGCATAGCAATAATCCTAACCACAACCACCACCACCACCAGCATCATAATCAGCAGTACGTTCCTGTTCGGAATCATAATCAGAATAGTAGTCAATATGTGCCGCTTCAGTATCATGGGAATCAGAACCATCATTATGTGAAGAAAGGGCAATTAGAGGAAGAGGTAGAGAAGAAGGAAGTAGCATCGTCAGATCATATGTCTAAAAATGATAGAAACGGAAACGATGAGCCTATGCAGAAGCTTTTGAATCAAGTGAGTGATTTCCAAATTTACTATTGAAGTAAATTCTATTTAATATAAAGAGTCTGATTGATTGATTCATAAAATTATTTTTTACTACTGGAGTAGGGAGTTATCTGATAGCTGTTATGATGATTTTTCTCTATTTTTTTCTTTATTGCATCTTTAGCAGAGTAGGCATCCAAGAATACGAAATATTGAAAATTTTGTGCATATTAGTATGGTTTTGGATAAGGTAGATTGGACTGGTTAATGACTATATTGACTTGCAAGCATGAGAGTGAGAGTATTCAAGCTTTTTATGTTTAGAAATTCAGTTTTCGTTTTCAATATTGACATTGTATGATTGTGCATAAACTAGTAATGTGGTAGAGCGGGGATGAAGTAGAATGTGGTACAATTAATCACCCTTTTTCAATTGATAACTGATTAAAATCATTGGTTTCTCAATTTTTCTCTTTGGGCATTTTATGTTTGTGTGT
Source organism: Ricinus communis (assembly GCF_019578655.1). NCBI lineage: Eukaryota > Viridiplantae > Streptophyta > Magnoliopsida > Malpighiales > Euphorbiaceae > Ricinus > Ricinus communis. Next base: position 12,296,703 of record NC_063256.1, on the reverse strand, counting down.
GTTTGGGGGTTTGGTCGAGGAAAGGGCAGTTAAACTCACTTTTCTATATTAAAGATCAACAAATGGTATATAAACTTGTATCATAAGATCGAAGCCTAAAATTGTAAGAGTTTATGTAACTATGCAAAATATGTTTGGAAATATCCTTAAGAATAATGTGATGTATTACCTAATAACTATTTTTATTCCTTAAATTTGGCTAAGCCTATAAAACATAGAGATGAGCAGAGGGAAAATGAATTACTCGAACATTCAACTTATAATATATATTCTTATGTAAAATTTTTGTTATAACATTTGATGATGTTAAAAATAAATGTTCTAAAATTAAATAAAGAAGGGAAAAGACGTGCATTGATTTGAAAAAAAATAATTCTAAACCTTCACATGCACCAAACATTTCAATTTGGATGCTATTACATTTAAAAGACTATACATTTGAAAAAAAAAAAAAAAAGTGTCTTTTTAGATTACTGCTAGAATTTTAATATACCATATACGAAAGGTCAAAACTCATTATTTTACTAAAGAAAAGGGGTTAATTTTTCAAATTTCTTCTTTTGGGTTTTCCAAACTTATATGAGGCCAAATTTTAGGTTAAGGCACAGCAAACAAGAGAAAATGTAAACTCGTAAACTCGGTGATACAATTGCTTTTTTACCGATCTCTCGATTTTAATCAAGATTTCACTTGATATCAAAATTAGATTTTACATACGAGTTAACCTGCTTCAGTGCTTATAACTTGCAATTTCATAGAAAAAGTAAGAGTTAACTCACTTCATTGGAACAGTGATTTTGCCTGGCCTAGACCTTTTGTAGTTCGCTTTAGAGAGAATAATATAAAATGGGCTCTGTGTTTTGCCCACCCCGTCAATTTTGAAAATAACGGATAGTTAAGTAAAAGCATTGCTGTTTCTGAAGCTCAGTATGATCAGATATCTTTTTGAAAATAAAGGGTGCAATGCGTTTTCGTTCTTTTGGTTTGATATTATATTGAATATTAGGATACTTTGGTTTCATAGTGTAATCTATTGCATGCAAACTTTTTGTGCCCTAGTGAATGCACTTCCTTTAAATTTTTTGGGAACTACACATTTTACAAATTGGAGGGAGGTGGCTTTGTTGCATTGAAGGAAAAAATATCTTCTAGATTTTCTTTCTGGTTTCCTTTTTGTTTTAAAAAATATAATAAAATTTTTCCGATCGGGAAGGTGGGTGGGGGATTGTGGATGCTTGTGTACTTCCATGTAATGTATTTTTGCGAAAGGTTTGTGACGTGGCTAGATAGATTCTGGTTGGTGGAAGGACAAGGAAGTGGTGCTTTAGCCAATATTTTGGTTATGTTCCTATTTTTGTAACTCGCTATTTGTAAATCCTTGTTTCTTTTTTTCTTTTTTAATTGTAGATCATTGGTTAGTTGAATATTATAGATTATTAACTAATATACAGCTATATATTTTATTTTTATGTTAAATGCAAGAAAACCAAGTAGTGCCTATTTTCCCTGCATTTTTTCTGGTATAATTGTTTCAGTGTTCAAATAATGCCTTTTTGCTGTAGCAAATTACATGATGTTGATTTTTTTTTCTTATTCGGAAATTTGAAATGCTATCTGCAGGTGGAGTATTATTTCAGTGATTTAAATTTGGCGACTACTGATCATTTGATGAGGTTTATTAACAAGGATCCTGATGGATATGGTAAGATTGTCTGCTTTCATTGGGTTTCTACTTTTAATTTTAGCACTGTTTGTTGTATAGTCTTTTAATTTTTTACAAGATGTTTTTTATTCTATTACTACTACAGTAATTTGGTTGTCTTTGGTAAAAGGACTGTGGGATACAAATTTTAATTTTTACTTTGCTTTGTAATTAGTTATATTATATCTTGAGGTATGCATTGTTTTAGCAGGTATTGGATTTTTTCATGCATGGGTGCCTCCCACAGTGGCTTGGTCAATCTTTGGCTTTAAATTTGAACTTTTAAAACAGTCGGTATTGCGGAAGAAAAATAAATTTTGTTATCAAGATGCTGTGATAAAATTTACATGCCGCTATTGATTGAGCTTCCATTTCATGAGTGATATAAGACCTCCTTCCCCGACATTCTGTGCTACATTTCTGTTTTCTGGAATTTTCTTTTTCTAAAGAACTCTAATCTTTGTTGCGCAGTCTTGATAGAAGCTATGTTTCGTAGATAGAATAGTTTTGGTAAATTATTTTGCCTTTTGTATCAAGTTGACCTATGTTATATTGTTGTAATACGTCTTTGTTTCATGCCATAAGAACTGTGGTCTTCTATAAGAATTAGTTGTCTAACCACATAAAAGGAGTTCTGCACAATTTTCATTTTCGAATTGTTTTGTGAATTGTTCTTATATCAGATTTTTTTGAAACAATTCATTATCTTTTTTTGTTCCAGTTCCAATATCTGTTGTTGCTTCCTTTAAGAAGGTCAAAGCTGCCATAAACAGTAATTCTCATCTTGCTTCCATTCTGCGGAACTCTGCAAAGCTTGTAAGTTTATGCAATAATCTGCTGCTTGAAGTAAATTTCTTTCCTTAATGCATCAATTATTATACTTCCAAATGTTTACTTGGCAATCATACTTTTGATGATACAGGTAGTTAGTGAAGATGGAAAGAAGGTCAGACGGCAAAATCCCTTAACTGAGTTGGATGTTGAAGAGTTGCAAGTAGGTTTTTCCTGTCAGTTAGTTTTATTTCCCTTTTATATTAAGTGTAGCTTGTCAATACTGTAACTTGACATCCTTTAAGTCTGCCTATCGACATGGGGGTACAGTTCTTTATCCATTTTTTGCCCACTTTTCTTAGTTTAGAGACATTATATATTGATTTTGTTATTTTTTTATAATCTTAGTCTCGCATAGTTGTGGCTGAAAATTTACCTGAAGATCATTGTCATCAAAACCTTATGAAGATTTTTTCAGCAGTTGGAAGGTATCAAGACGATTCCATGTCAGATTTTTAATAATTAAGTTTTTTCTTGAATAATATAATATGTATTTATCCTGCTGATTTCTTGTTTCCCAGTGTGAAGACAATTCGTACGTGTCCCCCTCAAACTTCTGGTGGTGGAGCCTCTTCAGCATCCAGATCAGCAAAAGGCGAGGGAATGCATTTCAGTAACAAGGTACATTCCTGTGGATGCTTATCCACACTTGGGCAATGACTAAACATTGGCAAAATGGGGCTAAAGGGGCAATTTGCCTCGTAAACACTAGCTGACGGGGCAATATACCCCAAAATAAGCTTTCTGGGAAAATTATACCAGAGCTTTGATGAAAAAGATTATTTTGCCCCATATTTGAGAGCATGGGTTACACACATTTGCAGACAAGATTAAAAAATGGTGAAATCTTATCTTTATTTGTTTTCATTTTCTTCTATCTTTTCTTTTTATTCTTTTCTTTCTCTTGTTATCACCTTGGCAATTGAACAACAAGGAAGCACTTGGTCATGCAAAGATTTTAGATTGCCATCACCTTCATAAATTCCGTTAAACCAAGAAATTGGTTCTATTAATATGTTAAATCAACCTCACAAACTTCACTAAACCAATGTCCTGGAAAGCTTTAAAGGCAATCTCACCAAAATCACAAGTACCCATTTCCTTCTAATAAAACAAATCCCCAAATGCAAGTCTCAAGTTTTTTCATATCTGATCTAAACATTCAAAATCCTCGAATGATCAAACCCACCATCTCTATTATGCAAATTCGAGTTCAAGACCCATAAGCACTCCCTCTACCCCACCACTGCCACTCTACCTCACCATTCATGTTGGGGAAGTGACAGCAATGACAGAAATCGCTGAATGGGTCTTGCTCATCGGAGGTAGTGTATTGTCATTGTCTTTCTCATCGGTGTTGCTGTTGACATCATAGTGGGCAGGAGAATGGATGGGGTTTCCGTGAGGTGGAGGAATGGAATGGTTAGAAGGAAATAGTGTGAGGTGAAAATTGAGGAAAGGCAAAACCGGTGGTGGTGGTGGTAGTGTGGTTCCTACAAATTGTGGAATAATGGTAAAGGTGAGAAAGAATTTGAGATCTCTAGGTTTTTGTAGGTTTTTTGGGGAAAGAGGACAACACATTTCTTGTTTCAATTTTTTCATTTTTTAAATAAATTATCAAACAAAAAAATATTTCTTCTATTGATAATCTGCTGCATATATAGGATGCACACTTATCAGATCAAATTTAGGGCAAATTAACCTTTTCTTTATTGAAGTTGGTTTAATTTTCCTAGAGAGCTGATTTTGGAGTAAATTGCAGCATGGGCCAGAGTTCGGGTGGCAAATTGCTTCTTGGGTGATACCAATGGTTCACTTGAGTTGGAAGTTAGGAAATATGAAAGAGAAAAATAAAGAGTTAGTGTGTTTAAAAGATGTGGATGGTAATTTAAATGATTTTGAATCTCGTTCATAGGGAAAGAGATTAGCATGTCAAGAGGATGGGGAGGGCAGGGAGGCTTATTTTGTTTCTACTTTTGGAGTCATGGGTTGGGAGGCTCGGCATTTGTAAATATAAGATAGTGATCTAGTCAATATGAGTATACAAAGTCTCAACATACCACATTGAGACAGTGATTTCTATGCCTTGAAAGATACTTGTGTTATGCCATCATCAAAGTATTTACCCTTTAGTTTATTGTGCAACAAGGTGGTTTTTAAGGTCTTGGGGATTGTACATCCAGAACTAGGGGTCTTTCTTTCATGATATTCTTTTTGATTGGAAAATCTACTTGTTTAGCAGACTTTAGCTTGTTTTTAATGTTCGCTTTTGGTAGTAATCTATTGAGGTCTTCAGGAGGATCTTTTGTCCTCCATGTTGTGCTTATTATTTTATTCTTCCTAAATTAAATTTCCTTTCTTATTAAAAAGAAAGAAAAAATAAAAGCATTGGAGTTGGTATGACATGTAGTTATCTCCTTTCATAGATGATTTTGTTCTCGCGCTGCCAGGAAAAATGCTAATTTGTAAATGCTTTTGGCTGTGTTCAATATTTTCATTATGGGGTCCACTCCTCTTTTCCTTTTCCAGAAGCTCGCATATATTGTTAGTCTCTTGAGACTGGTGTATTTGTTTTTCCAGTATTGTGATGCACATCTAAAGTTCTTCGTTTATACTATGCAGTTGCATGCATTTGTGGAATACGAGTCTGTTGAAATAGCTGAGAAAGCAGTAAGTGTTATTTTTTCTGCAATTGAGTGGAAACTCCCTCCCAACTTTTGGTGCTTATCTGAGAAGTTAAATATACATTATACTTTGCAGGTAGCCGAGCTAAATGATGAGCAGAATTGGAGGAGTGGTCTTAGGGTTAGGTTAATGCTAAAACGTGCGGTATATACCTAATCGAAATTAATTCTTCATCTTCCTCTTTGCTTAATGCATGCATACATGCCTAGTGTCTTTTTGGATGATGGTTTGCAAATTGCAGCATGCATATTTGGATGTGAAAGGCATTCAGTGTTCTCAATTGTATTTGAATCAAATTATTGTGCTGCAAGTTTATCTAATTCTTGGAGTTAGATTAGTTCCCTGATTGGGTTCACTTCTTCCACTTTTAGTCGAAACCAACTCAAGCACGAGGAAAGAAGGGGCATGATGGCCAAGGGCATTCTGAGGAAGAAGAGGTTTCTACTTCTGAGCAACCACCGAATGAAAAACAGATTGAAGATCCTTCCCAACAATATGATGGTCATTCGCATGAGCATTCTGTAAGTGCAGGCAGATCTCTAGTAAAAGTTCAATCCTCTTGAAATGTGACTTCTTTCCACAATATAGGCTGCTAGTCTATCACAGTTTACATATTCTTTGGTTTTACACTGTTTTGTCCAATGGGAAAGTAAGTATAACTACATTGAATCAAGAAGAACAGATTGTTTTGTGTTGTGTGCTTTATAAGGTGACGCAACCCCTCTGTGTTTGTCCCGTTGAACGATATTTTGGTCTCAATTGTCAGCCTTTGATTGGGCAGGGAGAGGATCACGTAAACGAAAAGGATGGCGCACAGAGAAAAGGGCGTAACAGAGGTCGGGGCAAGGGACGTGGGCGGGGTCAGTACCACCATAATAACCGTGGGAACCATGTGGGAACTCCCCCTTCAAATAATCTGATTATTAACGAGCAGCCATCCATGGCAAAGCAACCTCCAGGGCCTCGAATGCCGGATGGCACTAAAGGATTTGCTATGGGTAGGGGGAAGCCAGTTGCTGTTAATATTGCATGATTTATGTTGTCAGACAGTTGCTGTTAATATGCATGATTTTATGCTTTCTAAGATAAAAGATTTTATTCTCACAAGTGGGGCGGGAGAATGAATTCTTGTGTCAAATGGTATTGATGGCAGGTTTTACAAAGGGCTGTCAATCTGAAGTAGTTATTATGAGGGTCGGGTCGGGTCGGGTCAAATTAGGCGTGAGGGTCAAGTATTTTATGTCTTGGTATTTTTGTAAGGATGATGAAGCACAAATGGTTTTCTTATTTTTAATTACTTTGTTTTAGCTGTATGATGTAGAAACCAGAAGGATTAAAACCCTTTGGAGGGGGAAGTCAGCAATACTTATAGTTAAATGTGAGCCAGACTATTGACATCACAAATAAAAACTTTAGTCAATTGCATCTCTCTCTCTCTCTCATATTCAAGTGAAGCTTTTATTGATGAAACAGAGTAGCTTTCTTTTAATATTATTGAATTTGCGAGTTGGTCGAACTCGATTTTTAAATAAATTATATTAAATGAGTTAAAGCTCGTTAAATATGTTTTAATGTTTGTTATATATATATATAAGTTTGCTAGGGATGGTCGCAATTTTCATAAACTAGTTAAGTTTAAGCTCATGAGTTTAATTGTGAGCCAATAAATAAGGAGGAGCACCACACAAGTCAATATTTATCATTTTTGAGTTTGACTCAATAAAATTAAACTCAAAGTTAACAAGTAATTTTATCAATCTTTTGAGTTTAACTTAGTAAAGTTATTGAACTTGATATTAAACTCAAACTTAACCAACAATATGAAGTGAAAAGCTTTTCATTATACATTTTATGTTTCTATCTTCTAGAAATTTTTATTCTTTTTCTATATGACATGAATTATGTCTAACTAGGAATGTGTATATTTTAAGATTTTACTTTCTAATTATTGAACTTTTACTTGTGTTGAACAAATTGGCAGGATTGAGTTTTACAAGATAAAACTTACTAATTTAATTTAATAAAGTATTTTTATAAAATATATCTAATATAATTTATTTATTCAATTTCGATTTTGACTAATAGATTTATTTTAATATATTAAGATAAGAAAATTTAAAATCAAATTCGACCTCGCTTCTCCTATAGGTCAACTTAAAATAAGAACTTAATTATTACTAATACTTTGGCTGAATTTTCGATTATCTTAAATATGATATGTTTCAATTCGATGCGATTTATCGAGATTTGCATTATGAATTTATTGAAAAGGATAAGATATGATAATATGGGCAATTGGCCTATTAGCTCAGTTGGTTAGAGCGTCGTGCTAATAACGCGAAGGTCGCAGGTTCGAGACCTGCATGGGCCATTCTTTCAAAACCTTTATTTCTTGTTTTTGTTTGTGGGTTGCAAATTTTGTAAAAGACTACTAAAGAAACACTGTCAACAAAAATTCAAGAATTTGCTTTTGTCGAAAAGAAAAAGCTAGTGTTTCACATTAAAAAATTATTTTTTGTACTTTTATAACACGTGAATCTGTTATTTGTTATTTATAAAGTGTATATTCATTTGTTATTAGTGTCAAATTCGTTAAACATAAACTTTAGATTTATTACTTATAAATTATATATTCATATATTATTAGGTCTATTAAATACAAATATAAGATTTATTATTTTTAAATTATATATTCATAGATTATTAATATAAGATTCATTAAATATGAAACGTTTATTCATTAATTTTTATTAGTGAACTTGTTCTTGACTTATAAATCTGTTTTTTAATTTATAATTTTTTAGGCTATAACTTATAAACCTCGTATATACGTGTAATGAATATACAATTTACAACATATGAACCTATAAATTATTTTATAAATTTAAATCATAATAATGATGTTTGGAGAAAAAAAATGTTAAAATTATTTTCATTCTTTTGGAAACATCAAATTATTTTTTCTTATATTTACTCTTAATTATGTTGATTAAAAGTTTTATTATTTTAATATATAGCATTTTTTTATAAAAATATTAACATATTCTTAAAAGATAAATTTAGTGTTGTCGTACAGTAAATTATAAAAATAGTTATAAAAAATTTAATAATTTTTTTAATAATAATATAATACAAATATACAATTAAGGGATAAGACATAATAAAAAAATATTTATAATATATTGGTTCATCTATTTTATAGTAGATATAAATTTGTAGTGTTCATTTATTTTTATTGTTTGGTCTATTAGCCATTTAATGATAATAAAATATCAATTAATGTCTAACCAAACAAGCCCTAACTTCATAATTTATCAAAATATATACATAATTTTATTTTTAACAAGGCTTAATTACCAAACAAATCCCGAACTTTCGTGTTTTTAACAAATTTAGCTAATTGTTTCAAAATTTCCAAAACCACACAAATTCTTTTAATTTCTTAACAAATATACTATCCGGCGAGTTTTTTTAAAAATTTCACGGCGAGGCTGCTGATGCAGAATGCTGACTGTGTATATTAAAAAAACATACTTGAGCTGACTCAACCACTTGATGAAATAGTGTAGTTTCTTTCCAAGAAAAGAAAAGAAAAAACAAAACCTTTGTGAAAGGATTAAAACTCTTCATCTTGTAAGCTTTGTTTTTAGGATTTTGTAAAGCTATCAAAGTTCGAATCTTGATAGGAACTAAATGTTGAAAGGAAGCAACAGAAGCCATAGTTTCTCTTCGATTTCATCATTTTCTATGGTTGTATGCAAACATGGGCCTTGCGTGTTCCTTACATCGTGGATAGTTGAAAACCGAGGTCATATGTTTTTCCGATGTCCATGTTGGTAGCAAGTGAGTTTGTTAGTTACAGTTTTAAGTTGGATTATTTAAAATTTTTAATTGATTTGAGGTGGTTGTTTTGGATCTTTAGCTCAGAGACTGTCATTTCTTTGAATGGGTCGAAAACAACTTAACTGGGAGGGCGAGGAAGCTCTACTTGAGTTGGTTAGTAAGAAAGTAGTCTTAGATGAGAAATTGAAGTTTGAAGAAGTGAAGAACAAAGTACTAGAAGAAAATCTTTAAAAGATTGAGGTTGAGAGACGAGTAATAATGTGCAATATGTATGCTGCAAATGAATCGAATGCTACGATAGAGATTAAGAGAAATCAGTTGGTGATGGAAAATATTAACCTAGGGTATCAGATGGATAAACAGAAGAGGATTTTAGGGTTTGTAAAATATTGATAGTTGGGTTAATGATGATATTATTTGTTGTATTAATTAGTAGGCAAGATAGTGTCACCTTAATATATTGTTACTGCCATAAATTTACTCTTGAAAGTGTAATTTACTAAAGTTTGATTAATGAAATCAATTTCTGTATTGTTAGCAATATGTTGTACTATAAAAATCATTACCATGTAAAACTGGTAAAGATATGAACTATTAACTTAGTTGCATAATAAACCATAAAAACTGTCACAAAAGGGAGGCAAATAAATATCTCTGTTGTTGGATAGAAAAATAAATTGGCAAAGTTGCTATAAAAATCTAATTCAACTTTCTACTATATTGCAAATATCATTGGCAAACATGCCACAAAAAACATTTCCACCTTAATTAGCTTTGTAATAATTGTTCAGTATACTTGGTAAACATGCCATAAAATAACATCAATACTAAGTGTTCATGCATTGAACACCATATTTATCTATTGATCATTGACTGCTTGTTGTCCTTGCTCTGCATCTTTAGTCACCGCTGATAGTTAATTATTGATAAAGTTATCTACTACATGTTGACTTGATTTTCCAGTATTATTGTTGCTTGAGAACAATTGTCTAGCTAGTGGTCTTGTCTCTAGGTGGGTTGATTGACCTATAGACTATGCTGATACATGTTGTTATAGAGGTGGTTGGACTGATGTGGAAGCTGCAGCTACTTTAGCACCACTAACAGTACTCACCCTTATTTCACTAGGCATCTACACACAAAGTCAAATAAAACCATAACTAGATCAACCACATACAATGTCAAGTAACAGTGTAATAAGAATAACAAATCCTGTACTTACTTTTATGAATACATTCCCAAAGTCAAAAAAAATTCTCACACCATAACCTTGCCTAGTCTGCATGGAGAAAAAATACATTTAAGTCATTATACAAGGTCACACAAATATTTCATTTCTTTTAAATCAAAAGCACCACTAAAAATAAAATACCAGATTCCTTTCTCTAAACTCTGCTGCCACTTCAGGATCAACTTGCCTTCCTGATTTTCTAAGTCTTGGTTGGGCGTTCCTTGGATTTGCTCTCTTGGTCTTGGGTACTTGAATTGGTCCTTCCTCTCTTGGCTTCCCACGCTTACCCTTATATCCATGCCAACAATTAAAATAGTTTAATGTTTAATTCAATACAGAAAAAAATGGAAGTAGTTTGAAGTTGTAACATACTAACCTTTGGTGCTTCTGCAACATTACTTGACTCAGCAATATGTGCTTCATAGCTTCTTTCATTATGTCCAAATTAAAAGTATTTTTAGCATTTCATTTTGATTTATGTCCTTGAAAATTTGTGTGGATTTCTCTTTTCTTCCTCAGGCCCTTTTTTTCTATTTCTTTAAGGCTTACTAGGTTGTTTGACGAACACTAGAGACAGAATCGGTGCTTCATTGACTTGTGGCCAATCCTTAGGCCCATTTAATAGGGTTAAAACATGCTGATATGCCAACATATAGGTATCTTTTTAATAAAAGCCATCTACATATTTCACAGAGTCTTCTCTCTTGTAATTTATATAAGAAATTGCATGATAACAAGGGAGGCCCGTTAACTCCTAATCCCTGCATGAACAACTCTTCCCAACCAAATCCTCAATATTAATTTCTTCAAAAAATCTCACTTCATATTTATTGCCCACAGCTGGCTTTAAATTGTAATACTTCACTAATCTTTTGATTTTTTCTAGTTTCTTCTGATCCTAGGGCATATCACATCTTTGCATTTACTAATCTTCTTAACAATATCATGTATCCTTACCATCAAGTGTACCATAATATCCTCAAGCATGTCAATGATTACCTTTGTCCTAGACTTAACTATATAACTGTTAAAGGTTTCACATATGTTATTGTCTATTATATCAGATTTATTCAAGCTTGAGATTAAAGACTTAGAGAACAAATGTGGATTTCTACTTACAAAAGTTTCATAAGCCTCCACAGATTCATCTTCCATATACTTCAGCCTACTATGAAATTGGGATTCACAAGTCCTATTTGCTGCATCCCAGAATAATTTTTTGTACTTTGGACCATTGAATACCTTCTTCCAATTGGCATAAATATGTCGTGCACAATTTCTATGTTCCCCATTCGGGGCCAACCTCTTTACTGCATTTATTAGTCCTTGATTTTTGGTTATACATATAGGCAATTAATAATGAATACTAATATAGCTCAAAAAGTTATTGAAATTTAAATATACTTACCTTTTGTTGATCATTGATGAATGACCAGCCAAGACCATCAACTACACAAAGCTCCTCAAATAAAATTTGTAGAAACTAAATCCATGTGTCTTCATTTTCGCGCTCTACCACCGCCCATGCCATATGATACATTTATTATTTGCATCCTTGACTACTGCTGCAACTAAAGTTCCCTCTAATACTATTTTTAAAAGCATACATCAAAGCCTAGGACATACCTACATCCACCTAGAAAATCCATAACTAATGAACTAAATCCTATATAGAATGTTTAGAAAACATAATTTCCATTACCATCAATCTTTGTCTTCAGTTCAAATTTGTCATCCTTGTCCATCTTTTTCATTTCAGCTTCATAAGATCTTAACTTGACATAGTGTTCTACAAAAGATCCTTTCAGGTTATTTAATGCTTTCCATTTTTCTTTATAACATGTCATCAATGTTACATCAATGTCATATGTTAACTTGATATCCTCCACCATTTTTCTTAGTTGTGTAGTTAGAATTTCTTCTTAAAGCATTAAAAACTCATTTGCAAGTTATTCATAGTTAGCTTGCCTGTTAATTGGATCCCTAGAACAGTTGTGCTCACCAATATATGTGTTGATCATAAAAGTTTCCTCATCTTAAAGTTTACTGCCATACATCCTCCATAGATAATCAATTGCACATCTAGCATCCAGCTTACTCCCACCACTCCCCTTCTATCAAATATTATAAGCATTCAAGATTACACATGTTTGAACTGCACTTTTGCATTCAGCCGTATCTTTGAACCTTAACCCAATACAAAGCTCCAAACTTTTATGATCACAATTAATATCATACACTTTTGGCCTTACACTCCTCTTTTTTATTGGGGATAAGTCATCTTCATCACTTGACACTGGAGTCAGCATAGAGTCATCTGGTGAAGCATAACTAGTGTTATAGCCACTCTCCTCTTTCTCATTATCATCTTCTAATTTTAGTGTAGAACTTCCATATTCACCTCGATTGTATTAACATTATCTTTTTTATTGTTAACCTTAGTAGCCTTTGCCACTTCATTTTGTATTAACTAAGCAGCCTTTATTTCTGCCTTTTTTTTTTCTTTCCGTTGCTAAAATCATCCTTCTCTAGCCACTTGTTGCTTTATTATCATCATCAAAAGACCCAACTTCATGTATCCTAGCTCATCTAAGTTTTCTCCTAGCTTCGAGGTGCTCTTCATCTTTTGAGCTAAAATCAGAATCTTCCATGCCATTATCTGTCTCACTTACTTCTACAGGCTTGTAGTCACTATCTTTGTTTTCACTTAAAATGTCTTCTTGTCTAGCCATATCATTTGTTTGACCACCAAAAATTATAGAAACTTCAATATCACCAACTTCTTAATTACCAGCCTCTTCTGCATTCTCATTTACTTCAGCACCTTTATCCATCACTTCTTGATTCTCATCAATCAGCTCCACTATGGCCTCCCTTTCACAATACATTGAAACTAACCAATCCTTGATGAAGTTCAACATTTCCATGCATCTTTTATCCTCTTCAAAAAAATAGAAACCACCACCTTCAAGTCTCATGTAAGCTATTTTCAAAACATTAGAGTACCCTAAGTCTTTTACAATGCCCTCCATGTTAAAAAATCCAAACTTATCAGGGTCACAATTCTCACAAAATCCAATCTCCCCCATAATATATTTTGTACACTGATTAGTTTCAATAAATACCCTACCATGGTGCACTTCTATGCTAAAAACATCCATCCTGCAAGTTATTGACAATATTTATTGGACACTGCATGCACGTTCACTAATTTTTAAGTTTGACAATTATTTAACTTATTATAATGGGATATTCTAACTATAAAGTTGAAACCCTAAAATGCAACAACTATACCTAATGAATATGCCATATGACAACATTATAATGGTACTTGTGCAAATGTTATCCTTAATGCTTCAATGGGGTCCAATCACTTCAAATCGATCAACCAATTGTAAATTCAGCTTTACTAAATCCAACGAACGAGGTTCAACAACATGGGGGATCACAAATCCTAGCTTTAAAATGAGTGGACTCAACAGCTTTTCTTGTCTTTTTCTCTATAAAAGTTAGGGTTTTAATCTTAGTTTAGGATTTGAGGATTTGAGAGAAAAGTTTAACATTTTTTTATTTCCTTTTGTTGTAAAGAAATAACATTGTTTCATCAAGTAGCTGAATCAGTAGCTTCATTTGCTAACTCAAATCTATTTTTTTAAATATACACAGTCAGCATTCCACGTTAGCAGCCTCATCGTGAAATTTAAAAAAAAAACTCTCCGAATAGTATATTTGTTAAGAAATTAAAAACAAAATAGTCTGATTTTAGAAGTTTTATAACACTTAACTAAATTTGTTAAAAATGCGAAAAGTTAGGATTTGTTGGTAATTAAGTCTTTTAATAATACAAGTGTGATGTAATTTTGGGTACATAATTTTTAATGTTGCTGAATACATACATGATATAACAATCCCATCTTCTTCATATTCCCTTTGTACTAACAAATCCTTTTGGGTATATAATTCTTGTGCTTTGGTTTTGGGTACATCAATCTTCAAATCTACGGACAATCACTGTCTAGCTTCTACCCATCCCAATACCTACTGCCACCCGAGGTATTGAGCTTCAGCATGTCGCCACAAACTACCAAGTTTCTTTTATATGTTAAGAGTATATCAAGTATTTGTTTTAATGAAAAATAAATAAATAAATAAATAAAGTGTTTGACAAAATGACAAGTGATGTAAAAAAGATAAATGCCTACATTTTTCGTATATTAAACTTATGGTTTTTTTTTAATTTTTTTATTGTGTTAAAATATTAAAAACACGATTGTTTCAATTTATTTATTTTCTAAAATTTATGATTTTAGTTGATTTTTAATTTTTTAATTATTTTAGTAAAATAATAAAAAATATCACACTATAAAATTTTTTTGACTAATAGATTTATTTTAATATATTAAGATAAGAAAATTTAAAATCAAATTCGACCTCGCTTCTCCTATAGGTCAACTTAAAATAAGAACTTAATTATTACTAATACTTTGGCTGAATTTTCGATTATCTTAAATATGATATGTTTCAATTCGACGCGATTTATCGAGATTTGCATTAGAAAAGGATAAGATATGATAATATGGGCAATTGGCCTATTAGCTCAGTTGGTTAGAGCGTCGTGCTAATAACGCGAAGGTCGCAGGTTCGAGACCTGCATGGGCCACTTTTCTCAAATTTTTTTAAGTTAATTATCATTTTTTTTTTCTTTTTACCTTCAAATTTTTTAAGTTAGTTATCAGTAACCAAATAAAATTGAAATACCACGTAGTAGATGATTATTAATAAAATTTCAAATCTCAATTATTTAATTTAGATTTCCTTGTTAAAAACTTTAGCTCTATTTTCTTTGGATGAAGATTCTTTTATGCTCTTGTTAAACTCTGACCTATTTTATTGTGATATTTTTATTCTTAAATTTCAAATATTGAGATTTTACTAAAAATAGAAAACAAACTATTTTTCCTCTAATATATTTTTTTGGATGGAAATTCTTTTATGTTTATGTTGAAATAGACTTACCATGATACTTTTATTTTAAATTTTAATCAAATAATTAAATTTATACTGCATGATTTATTTTATTGAATAATAAAATCGTAATTGTTGACTTTAAATTTGACGTTTAAGATTCTTTTAACATGAATTATTATATTATCTAAAATACAAAAAGAATTGCAATTCACTTTTTTAGGTTTAATATGTAAATTTTTTCATAAATTTTATCAATTTAACTTGTGACATTCTTTAATTTTTTTTTTTTAACTTATGACATCTATTAATTTATGTTTTAATATTTATCACCTTTGAGAAATTTAATGTATAAACCTAGTAAATAATTGTGATTAAGTGTATATAGCAGACCAATAGCATATTATCAGTTATCCATATCAGCTTATTACAAAATAGTGTGTTAGCTTGTTAAAGTTTAATAATTAAGTGTTTAAATTTTTAAAAATTATAATTTATGTAAAATCAATAATCTAATATAGACAAATAATATTCTATTATATTTTTACAGTGAACGATAATATTTATATGAAAGAGGATAAATCTTTCATGTAAACAATATAAATTATAAAAATAAATAAAAATATATAAATAAATATTATAATTATCATAAGAAGATGTATTAGTGATTAACATCATAGTTAAGATTATCATTCACAATAATGATGGATTTTGTTTATAGTAATGGGTTGAAAAAAATAAATTGTTACTCAAAGTTGGATAATGATTTATTTTAAAAAAATTGATAAAAATATAGTAAAAACAGTATAACGACGGTGGTGGCAAGAAAGGTATACTTCTTAAAAAAATATTTGATATATTTTTTTTTAATCTACTAAATCGATAATATATGTTTTAAGATTACAAGTTTGTAATTGTTGTTAACTTATTATATACACTCAATTGTAAGCATTTACTAAATTCACACACCGAATTATAATTTTTAAAAGTTTACTTAATTATCAGTTATATACTTAAATATTAATAATTTTTAATTTTATATACTAAATTATAACTTTTAAAATTTAAAATACACAATTATTAAATTCTAACAAATTTACACACTATTTTTATAATTATTTAAATATTAAAATAGTAAAAAATAATAATTGACCCATGTCACAGTTTAAATAATAGTTGAATGGCGGTCAAAAGTTAATTTAGTAAATTTAGAAGTGAACTATATATTATTGTATTTTTCTTTAAAGTAAAAATATATATCTTTTTGAAAAAACATCACAAGTATTTATGTTTTTCTAATTTTTTTATCAAATCTATAGTTTTGTATTTTAAATTTTTACTGTATTAAATTATTAAGAACATATTTTTTATTTGTACAAATTTATAATTTTTGTTGATTATTTTTATAAAATAGTTACAAAAAATTAAAAGGTAATTGAAAATTAACAATATCATAAATCTAAAATATAATATCTTAAAATTAAAAATTATATTAATAAAAATAGTATTTTTTATTAATTTTAGTATATTCTTAAATAATTGTACGTCTTTTTCAACATTGTTTTCTTGTAATTTCAGAAGTTTCAGATTCTAAATTCTTTTTAACTTAGTTCTTTTTTCCAAAAAGAAAATCATCAACTTTGAATATTTGGTGAACAAAGAAAGAATAAAAGAAACAACACAACAACCGAAAATATCAATAAACAAATACTGAAAATCCATTTCATCTAAATTTCCGCCACCATTCAAAATTAAATCATCCATCTGTCTCTTTCTCTTTCAAACACACTCAAAAACAAAATCAAATTACACAGAACAGAGCTTTCATCTTCAATTTCGGAACACTCGCACCACAAAGGCCAATGTCTGAATCACTCTCTCTTTCTCTACCTCTCCAACCTAATCACATGGTCCCACCAATCCCACCTGCAGATCCACCTCCACCACTCCTTCCATCTCCTCCTCCGCCGCCTCAACCGCCGTCAGTAACTTTGAAGAAACCCTCACTCAGAGTGACATCAGAGTTCGACAGTGACAGCTCTATATTCTTGCACAAGGTCTCATGTAAGGTGTTTGATAGCTTGGCAAAACTAAAACTTCGTTTCCAGAATAACAATAAAGGAGAAATCTCTGAACCCAATATTTATTTCACTTCTAAATTGCTCTCTATTCACTATGATCTTGAAGAGCAAAATGCCCTTGTCAAAGCTCACTTTGATGTTGGTCCCACTTTGCATTTCAAGGCTGCCCATGATGTCAAGGTCTCTTCTATTTTCTCTATTTATATCTCTCCGTTTGCTACTTATGCAAGTTACATAATGCAGTTTGAAAGAATTGAAGCATAGGGTTAATTGTTGCATTTTTCTTTTTTGGTGACATTTGAAATAATTGAAACATAGCTGTACTTGTGATTATGAATGCGTGTATTTTTCTAGGTGGGCATATGTGTTTTTAAGGTGTTTTGATGGAATTCTGAGATGTGGGTTTTATTATTTTAACTGTAGCTCTTTAAATAATTTAGTAAAGTTTCGGAATTTCATTTTTTTTTTTAATTTTGAAATAATTATGCATGTTCATGTATAGTATATACACATGTGGTGTGTGTTTCTAGATATTTCTGTATATACAGTAGTTAATATTTGTTTCTGAAAGAGAAAAAGTTACAATAGAAAGCAAATTGGGAAAATAGAAGATTCTCATCTATTAATAAACTAATATGAGCTAATTGAATTAGAAAAAGTACAGCCAGTGACAGCACTATACTAAGCACAAGTGAATGAAACACCAACTAAAGAAATATAATTAATAAATTAGTTATTTGTTAAACTTCCATATGGTGCATTGTCTGTTAGAAAAAAAATTAAGAACTAGAAGATTAGGCTTCTGTATTTGGAAATGCTTTTTGCTTATTGTAGTGTCCTGGTGGAGTTCCAGGAGTTGAGTTTTGTGGTTCATCATATTCTAGAAGTAAACAGTGTTTATCCTTGGTTTTGTTTTCTTCAAGTTGGATTAGTAGGCCATGTATAAGGTGCTTGTTCTTCTGTCTTGTTAGCTGGAAATGTTTTATGGTGGGTTTGTTCATAGAATTGACACCTGGAGTTTTCATTTCACCTTTGTGGATTGTTTATAGAGGATCTTGTTATCCACATACGGGTCTGTCAACAGTAAGGAAAAGCAGCAGTATTGCTAAATTAACTTAATAACTATCTTATGATTTAATGTTCTTACTATCATATTCATTTTTTTTTTATTTTTCATTTAATGGCTTTAACCTTAATTAAATTCACATTAAACTCTTTATTTTAAGTTTGTGGTTTGCCTTTTCTTATGTAGAAGTACTGCACCTGTTTCTTTTCCGTGTTGATGTAGTTGACAAGTGAATATCCTAATAAAAACCCCAACTTTATTCATCTGATGAGAAACAGCACAGAAAAGAGGAAGTGGGGATTGGTTTGATACAAGTAAAGCTCATGCCAATCAAATTAGTGCTTTCTAGCATTTCTATCCATTTCGATGCAGATGAACATTAAACACCACATTATGTAATCATTTACGAGAAATTTCTTAGTTTTTACACTTGGGTTGCATGCCATTGTATGAGTTGTATCTAATTATCACCACCCATGATGCTGCCTATATGGTGAGAACAGATGAGCCATAAATTTATTCAGAACTGCTGCTGTCACATGGTTTGAACCTACACAAGCTTAATTTAATTGGCATTGATATTTGATTGATCAGACGAGCACATGTCCATGTCATACATTTAATTTTGAGTGGAGGAGATGATTCAATTTGTATAAATGTTCATTCTTTTAGTTTTTCATATTATGGAGGAACTTTTGTTTCTGTTGTAGTTGGGATTCACATTTTTATCTAAGGCAAGTTTTTTGGTGCATATTGGTTCATATCTTTGACATGTGCTGTATTTTTTCTTTAGGCAAAACAAGGAGAGGTGGCAATGGTTGCAAAGCTTGCTGATCCTGGCTATGCACTTGAATTGTCATCTCCTGTTCCGACAATTGGTTTGGTAATTATAACTCCTGCCTGGTATTCAGCAGTACAGTAATTAAGACTTGTGAGCCTGATGTGGGGTCACATTTAGACTACCACCTCAAATCAGAATACAGATATTCATTACTAGCCTTTGCTTATGTTTCTATTGCTGCAAAATGCTAGTTTTCTTTTTGAGACATTGATTGAGAAGAGGATGAAACTTGATAATTTATTTTCAGTTTCCAGAACACCCTTCTGGTTTTGTTCACCTTTATGACTATCCTATTTGCAGCCAAGAGCTACTTTAAAATTTCCTCTCGGTGAAGTTTCACTGGAGGAGAAAGAAGAAGAGGAAGTGAAGAGAACATTGTCAGTAAGTGGAATTGTCAAAGGCCAGATACTGAATGGGCTATGCACTGCTCAGTTCAGTGATGAAGATTTGAAACTAAGATACCTATATAAGGTGCTTTCTTCTACGTACAATACATAATCATAATCTTCTTTCTTTTTCTTTTTAATTTTTCCATTAAGTTTAGGGGTTTAATCGAACAAGGGCCTGCCATCGTATTCAATTTTATTTGCATTCTCCTCTTGATTGTTAAATGTCATCTCGATCACCATCATACATTATGTTACAGTAGACTTAATTTTAAGAAAATGGACGGGATAATGTAAATGTAAAAGATATGCTGATGAGAATTCTGAGTATTTTGCAGGATGAAGCGCTCTCATTTATCCCTAGCATCTCTCTGCCTTCAAATGCTTTATCTTTTGCGTTCAAGCGCCGGTTCAGTCCTAATAATAAGTTGAGGTTAGAAACTTAAAATGTTCTCTATACGACTGGAATTTTTCTAGGCTTATGATTCACAGGTTGAATCACGATACCTTATGGCTGGCAAGGTGGAATCAATAATTTTTAACTGTAATTAAGGTACATTGGCATGTGACCAAGGAGTATATTAGTAATAATATTGACTTCGGATAGAAGCAGTAGGAAAGCGTCATCACCAGCGGTGAGGGAGATAACTGAAGAAGGAAAAGGTGACTTTAGAATCACAATGGACCATAACTTCGAGCAATATCTATTGAAATATTGCAGCTTGTTAACTCTTCTATCCTGGAATTGCAATATGTTGCGACTAGTATGTG
Organism: Ricinus communis; assembly: GCF_019578655.1. Lineage (NCBI taxonomy): Eukaryota > Viridiplantae > Streptophyta > Magnoliopsida > Malpighiales > Euphorbiaceae > Ricinus > Ricinus communis. The sequence goes on along the minus strand of NC_063256.1, from coordinate 12,276,301 downwards.
AAGAAATCTATAGATATTCTCACAAACATAAGGGTGCTAGCATAGCTGGAGACACAAATGCTAATAGTAGGCTATAAATATGTAGTAGTAGACAGTACTTTGACTATATTGAGCTGCTCTAAATTGCTATATATCCAGATTTCTCATCTTAATGCTAAGTGATGTTAGTTGGAATTAAATGTGAGCATACTCAATTCTCAATTTTCTCTCCTTGCATCTGGTAGTCAGTATCTAAGTACCCCCATATTGTGGGCATTTTGATGTGTTTGACATAGATAAATTATGATAAGAGAACCCAGGAGGATCTTAATCATTGTCACTTTCAAGTTTCAATGGGTGGGCATAGTATACTTCTCAAGCAAGATTTAAGATGGACTCTGACCCCATAAAGGACCATGTGAAACCTATGTTTACAAGCAGACTCAATTTTGACTGCAATCATCCTAGCCCTATTCTCTATTTGATATTTGCTAAAAATCAAATATCTCAAACATCTCTTGAAGACCAGATCTAGAGAAAGACAAATTTAGCCTCTGTAACTTACTAAAAGTTTCTGACTTGCTACCCAGATTGGTGATCTCAAAACTTATTTGTTAGAGTTTAAACTATTAAATATAATCATTAATTCAGTACTCATCTCATTATTTGGTTTTGCTTTTTCTTTTTTTCCCTCCAGTTACTGGTACAATTTTGATTCCAACAACTGGAGTGCTGTGTACAAGCAGACATATGGCAAGGATTACAAATTTAAAGCTGGTTATGATTCAGAGGTGCGTCTTGGTTGGGCATCACTATGGGTAAGTGTTACTGTTTCCTCAAAACTTGTTACTGGTTTGAACTTTTCCATTGTCCGTGCTCGTCATTTTCATTTATCAAACAATGAGTTTAATTTGTTTGAACAAACCCCTTTAAGTTCATGTCTCTTACCTTCGCTGTAAAGATGTGATGGCATGAAACATGAAAGTTAAAGTTAAGTGGGAGGAAATTACAGTGCAGTCAACTGCTTCTAGATGAAGGACCACTTTATAAACACTGCAAGGATAAAATGCAACAACTATATATAACCCATGATCAAACTTGGTTCAGTCTCAATGCTAAGCGTAACACTAAATTGTGATTGCCAGGAATTCCCACAATTTTTTCCATCTTTGCTTTTTTCTCAACATCAATAGTCAAGAATTTTAATTAATGGCTTGGAAAATTCAAATTTTCAGACTTTTAAGTCACTGGCTACTGTGATACTCATGTTAATGTTGTGCAGTTTTTTTTTTCATCATTTCCTCTTCAATGGAATTTCAAGACGAACACTAGGTAGGGTATTGTGGCAATGTGTCAAGTAAACTTTCTAGGATATAATGATATACTTGGAGAAGGAAATTGACATATCAAGATGAAAACTGGAACTTTTTCTGCAACTAAGCATTTGCCTGTCACTGTAATTGTTGGTTAATGGAGTTGTGACTTTATAATGCACAATGTTTTAGGTTGGGGATGAAGGTGGAGGGGCAAAGACTGCTCCGATGAAGATGAAAGTCCAATTTATGCTCCAAGTGCCACAAGATGACATCAAATCCTCGGCGTTAATGTTCCGTGTTAAGAAGAGATGGGATATATTGTAGGTCTGTTACTATGAGCTGCTCTTCTCATGAATTAAACGTGAGTTTCCATATTGAGAGTAGTTCTGTGAAATGTCATAATGTAACGATGCATACTGCTACATAATGACATCCAATTACTTTGACAAAGTTTCTTGTTTGTGAATAATGAAAACCATTAATGTCTGATCAAATAGGGAGAAGGTAGAGTATCAATCATTTGACAGAATCAGCTAATCCCAGAGAGGTAGACTGCAGGAGGTTGCGCTTAGTGATCACAATTATATAACTATCCAGTCAGATTTGGGACTAAATCTGTTGCCTGCATCAATTTGAGCATGGTAACTGGTGGACCCATCTAGCTTGTGGGTGCTTGATATCTTGTGATGTTTGGTTCATAAATTAAGCCTGGAGTATCAAAATAAGTTTTTAGGTTGATTTCAAAGTACTATATTCAACTAACATGAGTTTTGAATGTTCTCAAATAGTCGATTACTTTTGTAGAATTTTTTACAATAAAGAATTTGATACTTTCAGCAGGTTGTACATTTTCCATGTGTGATTTTAATATATGCATGGGCAGAAAAGTTTTTATGTGCAAGTGAGACATTACTGTCTTCTGGTTTTTTGATATTTCCCATCTTTCTGATGCAAATTTTCAACAGAATCATCCAAATGCTTGCCCTGGTCGCCATCATGACTGCCATAATCAACCAACACCTTCACCACCCAAATGTTGCCAAGATTCCACCTAGGTCAACCGTGAGATTCATGTGGACAGACATTTAAAAGTTGGCGTCCGAGAGAATTTTTTCTACTTTTATTTTTTAATTTTTTAAAAGAATAAAAAATTATTAGAATATATTTACTTTGTAATATTTTTTTATTTTTCTATTTAAATAATATTTTTTAAGTATAAAAGATAGGCTTGAAGTAAAAACTCTTAATTTTTATTTGAAAACAAGTGATTTTTTTATATAAAATAAATATAAAAAACATATTAAACTTTGTTTAAAATTTAATTATAATTTTAAAAACATTAAAAAACTGTCTTCTATTTTCATTTTAGGAAAATAGTATAAAGAGATAAAGTTATTTAAAATTTTTTCCAAAAAACTAACATAATAAGTGATATTTCTTTCATTCAGTTCGACAAGTTTTATACAAGGGGAACATTGCACTCTTTTCTCTGCCACCACTAACGTCATACGCCAAATATTCAGAACCAAGTGAAACCCCTAAAGGTGCAATTTGCACATCTACAAATCCTCAAGTGAGACCTGCAAAAGGGTAGCAAAACAAGAGGAAGAAAAGGGCAATAAAGCTAAAGAGGATAAAAGGAGAAGGGGTTACTGCTGTGAGCAGAAAGAGCAAGTTCCTCAAGTACCGAAGAGAAATGCTGTTAATTAAGAGGAAAATCTCCAAATGATATCATGCATTAAAATGGTAACTGACAGACAAAAGCCTCCAACACCAGAAGGGAAATTGCTTCCCCCTACGGGAAGCCGCTGATCCACTAATAATGAGAAGGCATACTTTGGTGCCAATTAGGTAAAAATGGCACAGCAAAAGATTAAATGTGAACATTTCTCATCTTCCAAGATGAATATGGGCTAAAACGACAAATTGCATGGAAGAGTTGAGAATGATTTACACCTGAATTTTCCAATCAGATAGTTTCACTAACCAAAACATCACTTTTATTCAGAGTTAGCAATTCAGAAATATGTGCAAGAATCCTAAGACGCCTGCAACTACTCATATGACAAATTCACATGTGAATAGTTTGTTCTCCAATCATGATACTTAGAATAATAAAACAGTCAATCAAAACTAGATAGAACGTATAAAAGAGAAAAATATTGTCTTTCTATGGAGTTCCTGTATTGCTCACTGGCATTACATCATGATGAATTATGGTAAATGCATTATTCCATTTGCCGAGGCTTTAGTCTGTACATACATAAAGAAAAGCTGCCAAACTAAATGTTACAACCGTGCTTCAATGCACAAGGACTTGTCGCTCTAGCTCATCTAAGTGAACGGAAATTAGAGATATTACAAGGCATCAATGAATTTAGTATTCACTGGATGAGTCTCAGACATTAACAGCCGTATAGATAATCGTCAAGAGAGTCATTCGGAACCTAACACTACTTCTTTAGATAGGAGATTAATTACCCAGTACGTATATATTCATCTTTTATGCCTCAAGACCTGAGGTAAAAGTGCATGACCTGATTAGAATTGGATGATGCTATCTTCTGGTATAGTCCAACAACGATAACCGCACATCAATGAACCGACTCATCACTTCCAATGCCAAGGATAAAATCCATCACATGAACTTTCATCCAAGAGATTCCTTTGGTGAGAGCATTGCAATGCCAGTAACCTGGCTAGCTGGATGATGGGAATAGATTTGTGCACCTGTGTATGCAGAAAGCTTTTGAATCATTCTCGACATCTGGGTTTAAAATTACGAACTCTAAATTTTTTTAAAAGATATCCATAAGGATGGAAGATCTGGGATTAAATAAAGAAAAAGAAAGAAAGAAAGAAACCTTCACATCTTCTGTATACAGCATCATGAATTGTTTTTGTCAATCATCATCTTCATCATCATCATCAAGGTAATCTTCATCATCATCTTGCTCAAAAATCTGATATTCTTCATCACTAATATCTGCATCTTGTATTCTATCACCAATGGTAGGATCAGCTGATGGAAAGCTATCAAAGAGTTCTTGCAAATAGTTTTTTGAGTTGTTTTCCAGATCTAGATTCAGTTAATATAGGAAAGACATCCAGATATGAACAGATTTGAAGGGAAGAAAATAGAAAGATAATCCCGGCTGAGATAGAACTCCTGAACCTTCTACTAAATGGCAAGATCATGGACTCATGCACACGAGATACTTTTATAACTATGCGCTGGCATACTCTTAGGACTATGCAAAAACTTAATTCTATTTTCCAACATTCAGCTTTATTTCTATGGACTTCCATGACTAACCCAAAAATAAAGTGCCAAATTGGAGAGTCAATTCCCATTAAAGAAATCTGTGATCTTCTTTATCACTCTTTTCAAGTTTCTCAAGTCTATGATTTCAGAAGAAATGAGTTCCCTCTTACACTAAATAATGGAAAACAAATATCAAGTTCGAAAAAATTAGATTTACAGCAATGACTTAAAAAAATTGTATTATTTTAGTTCTTTTTTGCTTGGATTCAAGTATTAAAGTCAATTGGTTTTATTGCTTCAGTCTCCTCAGACTTCTGATCTGGTCGTGTCTGATTCGACGTAACAGAACAGTCTGCTGCATGAGCTCTTTAAATAAGAAATCACCAAAACAAATTGACAACTCAAAGTATCTTATCAAAGTGCTGCCAGCAATAATTAATTCCTTACTTGTACAATGCAGTTTTCAAACAAAATAAAGGGTTGGCATGGAGCAAGGATACATGAATGTGATTGCAGAGAGGTTTCATCATCCTCACCAGCCTACAAACACAAAAAAGAAAATGACTATATAGAGAAATGAATAAAGACGAAATTAATGTACCAATCATTTTGAGTACCAGATCCAGTGCTTCATCTGCATCCAATTCCTCTTCAGGGTCATCAGCTTCAATATCATCCGCCTCACCTTCATCAACATTGGTTTGATTCTCATTTGCCTTGTCACTTAAAATCCCTGCATCAAAATTTCTTGTTTGTTTCAAGATGAGAAAGCAAGCAGCAAAGAAATCTAAAAGTAAGGTTTGGTTTATAATCCAACAGCAGTTTCACATGAGCAACTGTTCCTGTAATATGAAAAGACTGAACCAGCTTTTATATAAAATTTAACTAGATTCTAATTTTACCAAAAGAATATTTTGAAAGATGGAAAAGCGTGGTGCGGAGGAAAAGTTTAAATGGAAAAGTAGCCTATGTGATGTAAGTGCATAAAAGAATATTTTGAAAGATGCATAAATTTTGACACTTGCTAGATTTTAGACTACCCTTTAAAAGTTAGAATGGAAGAATGAATAGTACAAATACACTTGATACAAAGACATATTACATATCAACTAGAAAAATTAATGAGTGCAGCTGTTAGAACCTTTATTAATTTTCTGGCGCTCCACCTGATCAGATTTTAAGACTTCTTTGTAAATACATGCCCTCTTTGACTTTTCAAAATCTTCAGAAGCAGCTTTTAGTAATTTTGCTGCACCAGATTTCGGGTATACTGATAAAAATCTCACCATAACACGATGTCTGAAGCTATCATGCACTTGCTGTAAGAACCATCCTGTTCCATACTGTTAAATAAATGGCGTTTAACACTTGATTTTTAAATCAAACATATAGTCATAGCTACACTACTACTCAACTAACTAGTTGCAATTGGCAGTCATGAGTACACATTATACAAGTATGTAGATACTCAAAATTCAGTTTCATTAGATAATATCAATTGCAGTTCTTGCTCTATAGAAAGGCCAGAAATTTAAAGCATGTAGACGTGAGGAATCTAAAATGGAAAACTGTCAGTAGAAAATGTCGGTTCCCTACTTTTTATAAAGCTGTATTAATGAGAAGGAAAGCAACCAAAAGCTGGTCTAGATACTTGTCATCTATTGATATTCTGGTTAACTTTGCAGATCTTGCTCTGCTATGCCTCAAGGCATATAACTTGATTGTCCCTAAATCCAACTAGCTCATCTCTACACCCACTCATACCTTTAGATGGTTATTTTATCAGCACAATTTAGTGGTGGCTATCCACACTCGATTTCCACTTAAACAAGACCACCGATTTCATTTCACTAAAGCAATATGTTGAACCACATCATTAAGATCGGTAAGGAACTTCCAAGCATATTTGCCACCCTTTTTCCTCCTCGCGGGTGCAAGATACAAGCCTCGACTAGAAATATACCAAAACATACATCATGCGACAATGAGATAGAGAGTGTTTATGGCAATACATCATTACTCACCATGCATGGTTCCATTTTCTTTCTCTAACAGCAGAAGAATCTATAAGAGAAAGAAAGACTTGATGACCAAAATAATATCCAAACATTTGCAGAATTTTTCAAGTTGATCAAAAGCCTTTAACTTTGATGTCTTAGCATGATTTAGTAAATTGGTTCTAGTTTTAGTCAGCAAATCAAAATTGAAAAGGAAAAGTTAAGACCAAGTTTAGTAATTAATTGTAATTTTACCCCAGGCGCAACCCCGTCATTTCTTTTATTCTCTTTTTTCCCTTTACCCAAAATAAGGGATGAACCATCATTACTGTGTTTGAATAAAAGTTTCTTGAGGTAAATGATGGTTTAATAAGATCTGGAAACCATATATCGCTGTTTGGCAAAGAATTAATAATTAACAATTATGGTTTTGAGAGAATCAAATGCTCAGAATTCTCCAATTCTCGACCAACCAAATCAGTGGCTTGAGTAAAGAAGGTATTCTACAAAAACAAATTTTACCACCTTTCCTTTCAAATATCTTCAATTCAAACAAGAAGAAAAAAGAACTGTTGTTCTGATATGGATTGCCAATCCAGTAACTTTTCTTTTAAAAATATCTAAGGATAAATCATGACACCTAAGTACAAATCTGGCAAACTGGAATGAATTAGAAAACCAAAAGAACAAAAGCTCTAAGGATCTTAAGTTGGGAGGCGCAATAGTCATTTTTCCAATAAGTTTAACTGTTATTTAATCCCATAAATAAAAGGTGCAACACCCAAAACAAAATTAAAATGATACATGAGATCTAGAAAATTATTCCTAGTATTAAGAAGAATAACATGCATAGTATCATGAGATTCAAGTTAGATATCAAAGATTCATATAGAAAACTAATTATCATAAATTTTTGGTTTAGTCTGCATAAAACTACCTTGGGGTTGTGATTGTCTGCGTGCAAAGTACACATGCTTGTCTACCAACATATAGCACATATCAAACAATTAGTATATAGAAGGCAACAAGGCCAGCACAACACTCACAGTGCAAGTTGTCTGCTTTGGAGGCTTTTTTATCTCTTGTTGTATGTAATCATCATCAAGTTCGCACAGCTGCAATGATGTCTGAAATTTATAAGGAAAAACTTGAAATTTGCATAAATCCTCCCATTTATGTTTCAAGCTGCAGAATTCACATGCGTTCAGACGTTAGTATTCAGGCTAAGTTGAAACTTGCACAAGAGACAGTCTACAAGTGTCAAATAGTTATAAATCTGGCTACAGAAAGCTAATGGAACAGTAACATTCTCAGAAGATAGCAAGTCAATGAGTGTTCTCATATCCCTAAGTAGGAATCAGCCCCCAATGACCTTGGTATAGGTGCAACAACAGCCTAAGTGACATTGTTGAGGAAACAATGGCGCCATCACTAGATGAAGACTTATTCTTGATCACAGCTGGAACTAAGTGATGTTTCAACCTTTATGCAGTTCAGCTTTGCATGCATGACTCAGACTATTGACTGCTAAGATTATGTTAGGCTGTTAAAGATGTTCTCAAAATAGATAACAAACTCCCTTCCCAATATTGACAATTCTTATGAAACTACATTTTCAGAAATGGAAATGAATCGTGAAAGCACATAGTTTTATCTTTCATAATTATATATATTACCTGCTATAAATACATTATCATTAAGGGTAATATGTTTAATTTAAACTTTGGTACTATTAGTAAATGTTTGAGAAAAAAAGAATAATAACCAATAATAAAGGGTATCTCTAAAAGAAATAAGATTCACATATTCATCTAACCCAGAAATATGGTAAAACAAAATATTTTAAAGTTGGGGAAAATCTGAGGCAAGGTGAAATGTTGTAATAACTACATACAAAAATGCTTAACCTTGGCCACAATGATAAGTAAGCTTCAAAAAGACTAACCCTTTAGCAGCATTAGCATCAGAAAAACTTCTTAATGGAGGTGGTACTCGAAAATCGATCCTCTGATATCTGCCAAAGGAAATAGTATAGATTAAGCACCAAGACGACATACAATTCATGTTACTCTATTTCAGAGAAGCGATTATAAAAAGGCTACAGAGGAACTAAATAAATATGCAGATAATAGCAGCAAGCATGAAGTATCTTAGAAATGGCATGCTATAGACAGTTTAAATCCACATAATATAACAACCACATGCTCTATGGCCTATGGGGATGATTTATCTCCTCATCCTTAATTATCTGATAGTCCAACAGTTTCATTTTTTCTAAAACCAAAGGTAAGAACTATTGAAGTACTACCAGCAGGCAGCTCTTTTGACCACCCCCAGCCAATCTCTGAATGAATCACTTTGTGCAATAGTGATGAGGGATAAGAAAGTATTAGATAAGCCATCTTTAAGTGAATAACAAAAGCATCAAGATGGAATTAGTTCAAAACCTTTAATCACTACGAATTCTGATGTCCCATACAATATCTAAAAGCATTTGTAGTGGTAACATCTCAGAGAGAATAATAGCAGAGGAAAATTGTTTGCTCTAAGAAAAGTTAATTTTTGGCTTCATCAACTCGTCTCATTGAGTTGGAAAGGCGTCGTAAAAATATGAGTTAATGATGTGATGGATAAGTAAAACATCAATGAGGAATCTCAAAATCATGCATCAAAGCTGCCTGCATATGCTCCATCCATGCATTTAAACAGTGTTACTCTAGCAAATTTTGTGATGCCCACCTCCCAAGAGGTTAATATATGTATATAAGAAATAAGTGGACCACTGAATTGTTTGTTCACAGTTCAGGATCAATGGATAATCATGCAAAAACAAATTAAAAGAGAGTTAGATTTTTAACAAATGTTAGGGTAGATTTCTCACATGCGAGAATCAGGATCTTTGCGAGGATCGTATCCTTTCCTGATCCAGAATCTGAGAAATGGCCCTCCTGAAAAATAGTAAGCAACTGCAAGGAGAAGTCTGCAAGTCCAGCCAAATATAATGCAATTACACAATATATAAGGTCACAAAAACCCAAGCCTATCAAAAGCACAGGAAATATGAAAACCCAATAAAGTATAAGTGAGGACTAACAGCAAGAACACCTTCTAAGAGTCTGATGGGTAAATTTCAAGTTTTTAACAAGTAAACGTCCAGTCAATGCATCTTTGGGCCATATAGGTCGCTCATCAAAAAGTTCAGATACAGCTATCTGCCACCCCCACAGCTCTGTGCCCTGTGCTATGAATAACTTCCAATTTATTTCTTTAGGAATCTGTACGAAAGTTAAGTGCAACTGGATGCGAAGGACATAACTTTGTAAGATTCATATGGTACTTCTCAAGTAATTTTCACTTTTTGCAGTATTAGTAATCGTCTTCTTGGCAATATTTCATAGTTCTCTTTGCTGTCAATGGTATTAATAAATACCAGAGCTCTCCTAAGACATTAAGAGGATGGAGCAAATTGAGAGAAACAACTCTAAACGTTGGGATCAACCCAGAAACATCTGAAAGCAGATAACATCTACTTATGAAACAAAAACCATTTCAAACATCAAGAAGAAAATGTGAAAGAACAAATGAAACAATCAGGATATCCTTAATATTAAAATCAATAGCAAGGGCTGGCTCTAGATTCATCTGCAAAAGAAAAAAAGCTGTTAGTTTGAATAGAATGTGTTGCTAGAAGATCTTCAAAGATGTAATAGAAAGAGAATGAAATACACTAAAATTAGTATCAGGAAAGGTTTTATATTAATCTAGTGATCTGTACAAATCACAGCTCAAATATAAAACGAATTTCAATGAAAAGTTCACTGAGTTCTCTTTCTTCTCTGCAGTTAAAATTCAATTGGATTCATACGCTGCAACCTTAGCATTAGCTTCCACAATATACTAAAAGGTGGTAGTGCATTAACATTAATCTGTGTAGTCAATACCTCAATATGGTTTTCTACAGCTTCTTCTTGTATCTTTTTTGAACTTGGAATTGATGTTGCTTTCAACCTGAGAAGCATAACAGTATCTATAATCAGTAAAACAAATGAAACGATCAAACTCATTGTTATCAAACAATATAACATTAGAGAGCTCTTAGCCAAACAATTTGTCCTTGTTCGTTGTACACTAAGTTTATGGAGAATCATTCAATATCTACTATACTCACAAATTAAGCTGCATCACCATTTGCTACAGTTGCTCTCTTGCTATACTAATTATTAATAAATTTTTCATAAAATTGAACCCTAATAGAACTATAAATATTTGTGTTCTTTAGACAATAGTGCTACCGTATTTACATGAAAAGTTGATAGCTAAACAGAAAGCACTGAAACTAAAAATCTTGCAAGAAAAACACAATCACAGAACTAAAATAAGAAATTAGACTAGACAACATAAAACACAGAGGCAGCATAAAATGCTATATGTAAAGCTTCTTACGCTAAATTGACTGGCATATCTTTAGATGTAAAATGTGGGGGCACTAGAATCATCACATCCTCTTGATCCAAATCCATTAGTCCAGCTTTATCTACAAAAACAATACAAATAAACACTTGAATACCAATAAAACCAATTTCATATTTCTTTAAGAAAAACAAGGCAATTTGAAAGAAAATGAAATTGCTCAAAACTTGAATGATTTTGCAGGAATTCAATTCAATCAATTCTTAAACATGATTTATTCCAAAGAATGTCTAATAGAATTCTTCTTTTTTTTTTTCCTAAAGAAAAGGGTAATACCAAAATGCGGCTCTTCCATTTGCGTCCAGTTCCTCTTTCTCTTTTGAGCTGCAGCATCCGCATGAACTGCAACCACATGCTGATAGTCCACCATTCCTTTTTACATTCAGATGTTATTTACTTTAATTCACTGCTTCAAAAGAAGACGGGCTAAAATAACAAAAACATATTCTTTTTTCTCTAAATGGAAATCTAACCGTCAAAATGATAAGCCTCAGGAATCCGAGCAACAACATCAGCAGAAAGCTCCGTTTGGCATTGCGAATTAGTATTCTTCTTCTTTTTAGAAATTTTCAAGAGGAGATTGTTACAGGCACGAAGCTCTCCAAAAGCGGGATGTGAATATGGATCCTCAGGCCGGAAATACAGCTCCAATTTATTGGATTGCGAGGTACGAGCCTGCTTAATTTGTTTTTTTTTTTTTTTCACAACACTTAAGAAATAAATTAAAGGAGAAATTATAACAAGAAGAATAAGAATAACCTTAAGAATTGCGTCGGTGCCACCGAGAGTTTGGATGGCGCGTGAGATTGAAGAAGGGTATCCAGGATAGTGCACTGCGAATGCTTCATTGCTTGGTATAATTCCTGATGCTTCTCCTTCTTTGATCACTCCCATTATTTACTATCTTTAGGAGGTACGGAAAGCGGGAATCATGAGCAAACAGTGAAGTGGGTTAGTACTGGTGTTCTGATGTTAAGAGAAACTCGGTCCGGGTTGGTCGGTTCCGAGTATTTATAAAAACCATACGCCACATCAAGCGGGATTTTTGCCTACTACTTCAATTCCTAAAAGGTGATTTTTTTATTTTAAATTTAATAAAAGTATCATTTACTTATATTTAAATATAAAAATAAAGAAAATCTATTTGAGGGTAATAGTCTCTTTATTTCTTTATTCAATAAATATATTTATTTTAGTTTTTTTTTTTCAAAAAGAAATTCTTTCTAAATAAACAAAGCTAAAATAGTAAATATCAATTGATAAGATATATATAAAAATTTATAGTGTATTAATTACAATAAAAATAAAGAGTAAAATATAGCTTTTAGCATACAGTCAAATTTACCATTTATTATATATTTAAAAATAAATAATGTGTTAGAGTTTTATTTTATTAAATTATTTTTTTAATAAATAACTCAACTTAAATAAATAGTCAATTTTTTCTAAAATAAATATATATAAAAAGTCATTTGAAAACTCTCAAAGAATTAAATAATAATTTGACATATGAATATTATAAAAAGTAAACATTGATCTGAATTCTAATTTAGAAAAAAATTTATCATTTTTAATATAAATATATCTAAATTTAATTTATAGTGTATGTCAGATAGGACTTTTATGGTTGGTAAAGTATTATCTCAATAATTTTAATGCAACTGCATATCCAAAACTCAAACTTAAAACTTTAATTAAGCTATAGAAAACCTTATCATCTCATCTACATTATTTTAAATAAAACCCTATTAATATACTAATATAATAAACACACTCTTCTCTTGTGTTAAGAGATCACTTATATTAGTTTGTATTAATCTACCTTGTTTATTCAATTTAGCTACTATCTTAAGCTTTTTTAATACAAGTAAATCATCAAAAAATTGACTATATTGACTAACATTAGAGTTTTGAATTACCATTTAAAGAAATAAAGAAAATATTAACATAACATAATTTTTGAATATAATCAAATAAGAATTAATAAATAAAATATATGAAATTAAAAAAAAATCCACAACTCAAATTCTAAAGAATAAAAAATCTGGGATTAATAAATAAAAGTATAGAATTTTAGGGATTCTTAAAAAAGGAACAAATAATTAAGGTCAAAACTCAAGCAAATAGCAAAAGTAAAAAGTTGGAAATACATTCGCCAACCCGAGTACTGTTAACCCGGTCTTTATCTTGCGGGGCAGGACAGTAAATGCAAAACCCGCCCCGAGTTCCCCATTTCTTGTTCGTAGAAGAGCGCGTTTGGTTCACCGAAAACAAAAAGGCGAAGTCATGCGGTCGTTGTACTTGCGTTGGGTCTTCTCCACAAACAGAGACTTTCCAGTCAGAAGTTTCTGGATTAGCGCCGCCAGTCGGAGAATGGATAAGAAAAGAGAAGCAAGTGAAAAGGAGAGTGGAGTTAAATTCAAGCCTCAAGTTTACAAATTGCAACGACTCATTGAGACTGATTCCTCTGGTGAGTTAGAAAAGTTTGGATTTCTTATGGTCACTTCTGTTTTCTAATAAAGTTTCTTCTGATATGCTTAATCAAATTATTTAGAATTTGTTTAGTTTTTGGATTCTGAAGATGATTTCTTACATGGGTTTACCACCTCAGTTGCTGTTTATGGTTGATGACTGTGTTTTAATTAGTTTCTGTTTTGTACTATTGTTCTTGTTTTGAAATTTTTTTTGCATGTAATGATTAAAATACAAATGCAGACACTAAAGCTTGAATCCCAATTAAGGGATTGAATTGTGGAGATTACTTGGGATTGAGTTCTGAATTATTGTCAACAATCCCATTTTTTCCAAAGTCTAAGTTCGTCAGTTAATGAACCTTTATAGAAATCATTATTATGTCCCACTGAAATCTTGTTAGCTTCCCTACTAGGTACCAACTTATGGTGAGATTCTTACTCAAGAAACATCATCACTTGTGGTCATTCGTATATGGATACTCATTCTTTTTGGATTCATCTCCTTGTGCAGGAGTTTCATATTCGGACCACAAGACTTAAATCTAAAAATTGTTTTAGTTAAATAATGCTTTCTCTGTATCATTGCACTTCTGGAACATGAACATCCTGTTTTATAGGTCTACATCCCAACTCTTCTGAATTGTTTTCTGTTTCGTAAATTGTTATACTTTTTCATCTTTAATAAATGGTATGATTCACTTTATGTCCGCACTATCTATGCGTTTCATCATCCAAGAGAAAATAATCGGCACCCTGCAAAGTTTTGAGTTTTGACTTTAAATAGAAGTATTTTAGAAATATCAAATCTACAAAGATATCAATTGTTTAATTAAATATGTCGTAGGTCAACAGATATATAGACCTATATTATACCTTAGGTTGTCTCTTCCACCACCTCATATTTTTTAAACTTAACAATTTGAAGACTGAAGAATTTAACAGTTTATATCATGTTTCCACAGTCCTTATTTTCATAGGATGAAGAGCCTGCTATTTCTAGGTGGCATTAAGGCCACACTAGAATTTTATTAGGCCAGATTGCATAATTATTAATTTAGTACTTTTATTTTCAAGATGTATTATTTTGGTCCTTTAATCTTTAATTTACTTCTACTTTTTTTTTGATAAATTACGAGTTATTTTTTCAAAGAAATTATTCTTTTTTCTTAATCTATCCCTTTTAAGAAAAAAAAAATTCATTTACTAATTTAATAACACCGTGTTAGATTAGTAGAAGACATGCTAATAATGATATTTATAGTAAAAATTGTATAACAATCACCTTACCTAAAAATTGCTGAATGTTGAAATTTCTCTAATACACATGATTTTTAATTTAAAAAGTCATCTAGAAAAATTTCTGAGACAATAACTACATAACTAACTGTTATGAATGATTTGTTTCTTTGAAATATTTTGCATTAATATATTTTGTTTACTATATATTTTAAGAGTGTCTGTATATATGTATTGCTTAAATATATACTGTAAAGTTTATATAATCTGGTCGTAATGGAGGTAATGTTAATTAGAAATTTGTGAAATATTATTTTTAAAAGGAACTGATCATGGAAAAAAAGATTAAATGGTTTATTTTTAAATTTGTGATCATTTGTCTTCTTTCTACTAAATTCTTTTAAAAAAAATTAATTTATGATTTATCAAAAATGATTAAAAAGTTAAAAGTTAAAGGATCAAAATCTAACATTTTAAGAGTACTCATTGATAATTGTGCATTTTGGCCTTAACGCCACCCGCTATTTCTTATCCAAAATTGGAGATAGAAAATGGAGAATTGAAAGGTACAGCGTCTAATGGCAAGCAGAGAAGAAGATTGCAGATTAGTCAGTTTGATCAAATCAATAAAATAAAGGAAATCTGCGAGTTTGAAGAGAATACTGAAAGACTTACTCGGAGTAAAAGAACTTAAACTTCTATGGAAGAAAATGGTTAAGAAAACAGAGAATTTCCATAGCTATCTGTTAGCAGGCCAATGTGCTGAGAGGCTTTTCTCTTGCAACTGTTTTTGTATTAATTTGTTGACACTGATGGGGATCAAATGATCTATCTTACAATGTGTACGAAGTGATCTGCAGGTCATTAATAAGTCCCAATGAACTATGCTTTGTTTGGAATTTATTTTTTTCAACGTTTGGCCTCTCCTGGACTCTGTTTACTGTTTTATTATGTTTTGATTTCAGTCAGACTTGTGTGTGCATGTATATGGCCCTTATCTTATTGTTGCTGCATACATGCAGAGATGTAGTCAGTCGGTCAGTATATAATAGATCCGTCATAATTCACAAGAAATGGGGATGGCATTCGTGTTAGCCTTTTGAGATGCATGAAATATATTGATGTCTTCTGTGTGGAAAATGGATTCTTTAGTATAATTCTGGTGTCTGAATGGTTCAGTGTAATTAACTTATTAGGTGGTTGGGAGAAATGCTGGGAGCAAGGAGTGACCCCATGGGATTTAGGACAACCAACACCCATTCTGTTGCATCTTCATCATACAGGATCCCTTCCAAAGGGCAGGGCTTTAATCCCTGGATGTGGCAGTGTAAATTTATTCATCTCTTATTTTTTCACTAAGTTGCAAGATATTGCTGATAGATCTGAATACTTCTACTTGAGCTTTCAGAATGCTCCCTTGAGTTCTCAATTTTCTTCTGCTCCGTTTCTGTGTAAGAGTTTATCAATATCAGTGAGATATGTTATAGAGCATATACCCACTGATTGTACAATGAGGGAAATTACAAGTGTAAATTATTTATGCACGTAAGGTGAAAGGTATTGATTGATTTAAGCTTATTGAACTAAGTTACATGATTATGATAAGATTAGTTCACCTCTGCAGGAAGGTGAATGACTAATTTAGTACGAACTCTAATAATAACACCCGTAGAGTTCACATTTTCTTGTATTCCTATTGTACTTAATAGAAGTGAGTGATTCAGTTGCTATGGCTTCATGCCCTGTTTTGCCCAATGCGACATTGTAATTTTGTCACTTGATTGAGGTTTGTTTTAAAAGAAGTGAATCTTTTTTCTTTCTTCCTATTATTGGGAAATTGTTCCTTATTCATGGCTGCATGACTCCAATTAACTTGGTAGTTGGCTTAGTTGAGTATTTAAGCTGTTATGTCGTAAGAATTTCCATGTGTATAATACTATTTGTTCAAATGTGGCAGGGCCATGATGTGATAGCAATTGCCTGCCCAGAACGCTATGTTGTTGGGTTAGACATAGCTGAAAAAGCCGTTAAGAAAGCAGAAGAGGTAAGGGTATTCTACAGGCACATTTTACTTGAACAAATTGCAGTTTGAAATGAAGAGGTACTAAGGAAATGTGAATCTTTACCTTTTAACCTTCTGTTCCCTCTGGTATACGTGAGAGCAAAAATTATTAATGACATTTAATTTGCAGTATGTGCTTGGTTACCAATGTTAGTCAGCCAAATGCCCGTCTTTATATGTCCTATATGACATAAAATTAGTTGATTATGAAGATTTTATGTTTGAAAAGGATTTGAGTGTGAAATATCTATTGGTAGATCCATTTATTAGTTTCTGTAGACTTAATAAAGTAATTTGAACTAATATATTTGTAAAATCAAGTTAATTTCTTCATTTCCACATGATCTTGTTTCTTGAATCGTAACCTCTTCTTATCTTTATCTTTTCCCTTTTCCTAGTTTGACAGGTATGTTAAAATACATTTTAATTGTTCTGATTAACATAGTACCTTTTCGTTTTTCTAAAAGGTCATGTTGCTTAATTGAGTATTCAAAGAAGTTGATTAGCAAATGGCAAGAGACATTTAGTGACATTACGAACAAAATCACATGAAATGCAGAGATATTAATTATATGTGCTTATGGAATCTATGTTGGCAGTTAGATTGAAATATTTCCCCAAAATTATTTATTTCAAGTCTCTCTAAATTTTAATGCAGTTATCTTCCTCGTTACCGAATGCAAATTACTGTACACTCCTAAAGGCCGACTTCTTCTCTTGGCAACCAACTGAGTTATTTGATCTCATTTTTGATTATACGTAAGTGAACTCAACAGCATGGTTGTTTACTCTGTGAGAAAGTTAAATAACATGGTTTTACAAAATTTTCAGGTTCTTTTGTGCCATTGAACCAGAGATGAGATCACAATGGGCAATTCGAATTCAGGATCTCTTAAAACCTGATGGGGAGCTCATAACACTGATTTTCCCTGTGATTATCTCTCTATAACTAGATATATCTTGTGAATTTCTTTTCCCTTTGATGAGGAAACTATAACTTTATCTGAGTTTCAGAGATATTGTAATCTAGAGTAAGAGCGGGACACTAATGTTCTTCATATTGTTATCTATCATGCATTTTCTTAGTAAATCGACTTATACATTGTTCTAGCAATAATATATGTATAGCTAGTGCCTAATATACATTCTTAAATCTCAAATCTGGCAGATCGATGATCATCTTGGTGGACCTCCATACAAAGTATCAGTGTCCGAGTAATTTCCTTTTTTCTACTCTGCTTCTACTTGTTAAATTTATATTTTTGCCACAGCCTATCTTATGCTATCTGAATTCTAATCTTATTACCATTTTTACAAAATTGAATGACATTCTTCATCTTTTTAGTTATGAAGAGGTATTGTGTCCCATCGGTTTCAAGGCAGTATCCATTGTTGATAATGAATTGGCTATTAAAGTTCGACTGGTATGTTGAGAAGGTTTTCTGGTTAAGTTGATTTTGCTACTTTTTGCTTGTAAGAGCAATGTTTCCTTCCAGGGATTGTATAAGGCCTAAATATTCTAGACTTCTTGGACTTATAGGACGTTCAGATGTTGAAATTGACCCAACTGCTCTTTTAATGCTATTCTTTTCTGTTCCGTTAACCCTTTGTTTGGTAAAACAATTATTGAGGGTTGGGGAAGGGAAGAAGAGAAAAATGTGGGTAGATAAAATGGAGGGATAGAGAACTATGTACTTTTAATTTTGTTTAATACATATTGCTTTTACACTGTTTTATATCCTGATGTCTTTGAAAATAAAAGAAGACTTTGCACAAGAAATCTTGTAAATTAAATTTTCCTTGCTGTGATTATTTGTTTGAGATCTCTAAGAACTGGTATTGCGTAATATCAACAGGGAAGAGAGAAGCTTGGAAGATGGAAGAGACCTTTGACACAATGTTTGCTATAATAACCCGAAGATCTGCATCTTTCATTGAAGAACAATCTGAAAACTAATAGATACTGATCCTGTTTGAACAATTACCATTAGCTTTTTGTCTCTTGGTTACACATTTCGTTCTGTTTGTTATTTCTCATGTTTCCAAGGAGCACCAAGGACATTAGTGATGCACCTCTGTGCATGATTCATGGTGCTCAAGCTGTCCTGTGGAACATGCATGGATGACTTCTTTTTGTATCTCTGGCTGTATATATTTCCCTTCCAGCTCTTTGAGAGTATGGTCTTTCCCTGCTTTCTTGTCTGTTTCCGCAAAAACTCTTCTCATGTAATGTATTATAGTTATCAAAGTATACTGCAACTATACCTGCCGTACGTAATCTGAAAACCCTATAAAAAATCATAATTTTTTCCACTGACTTGGAAAAGTAATTTCCAGTGTTCCCAAAATTGGATGAGACTGGCTAGTTGAACCGTTTCAATCACCGGTTTGGTCTGATAAAGATCTAAAATAAGATATATGGTCAAATTGGCATTTAACCAGACTATATAACTGATTTTTAAATATAGAATTTACAAAAAATGTGAAAGACTAAAAAGGTTCTGTGACTAGTTGAACTATTGAGTAAACAAGGGTAATTAAGTAAGGTATGTTTAAATCGCAAAACTACATTTTCTCATTATAATTTCGATCCTTTCTAGTGGAACTTGGTTAAAAAGAAATTTAAATATTATTTTTGTAACGTAAGTTTTAATATGTAATATTTAATAATACAAGTATGATGTTTTTACTTGCGCCGAAAGTATACAGTGTAATTATACATCGTAACGAATAGAAAAAAGTTTTATATTCTAAAATTAATTATTTAATAAATAAATATATGAATACATCTTAACGAATAGAAAAAAATTTTATATTTTAAAATTAATTATTTAATAAATAAATATATGTCGGTTTGACGTATAAGTAGGATATTTGTCTATCCTAGATAAAAATTTCTCGTGCAAAATATATATTTTCAAAATTTCATCAATTTTATTATTACTTAAAATAAAAATAAAATTAACAATAGAAGCTACCAAATCGAAGTGAAGAAAAAATGAAAAGACTTAGAAGCCATAGTAAAGACCAACCAACCATCTCTTAGAGTGAAAATTCTTCACCATAAACTATTCAAAGATCACCCGCCTCTTACTCTTAGTTGGCGCTAATTCCTCCTCTCTGCAACAACACAACATGTCCTCCTTTCTTCTCTTCCTCCTCTTTCGGATCTATCCATTAGACTCATTCTTTCTTTTCACAAGAGAAGAAAAAAAGAAAAGAAAAACTAACACTCTCTTATTCCTTTCCTTTCCATTTCTATCTTTCTTTCTTTTTCTTTTTTTCTTTTTCTCTTTCTCACTTTCTTTCTTTCTTTCAAGAACCAAAAAAAGTCATTCAAGATTCTTGAACTACAAACAACAGACTTTCAAGATTCCTACATCAATGGAGGATGACAGGATTGAAGAAGAAGACAGAGAAGCATTGGCAGGACTAACTACTGTCCCACCACCTAACCGTAAAGTATCTTACAGCCACCAGCTCCGTTCCAGCTCTGGAGGTGGTGGCCAAAAAAGACACAATCAGATAAGAAAACACAGCCTTGATAATATCTCACCTCCTGCAACCACTGCTTCTGAGCGTTATGTTGACTCTTCCGACGATGATTTTTTCCCATATTCATGCACCTCCATTAACTCTTCTTCTTCTGGTGGTGGTGGGGGTGGTGGTGGTGATGTTGAAGAGCATCTCCAGCCGAGGCTCGACATGAGCCTCAGCGTGGAGGGTCCCCCTGATCGCGAGGACGTCCCGCACATCCAACCATTGCCAGAATTCGTTGCAAGTGGGGGAACAGGAATTTTCAAAGCTCCAATCCGTGCAGCTGTTCATCCTGGGAGGCCGCCTTGTTTGGAGCTTAGACCACATCCTCTTAGAGAAACTCAGGTTGGTAAATTCTTGAGAAACATTGCTTGTACTGAGACACAGTTGTGGGCTGGTCAGGAATGTGGTATCAGGTTTTGGAAGTTTGATGATGCCTATGGGGCAGGGTATGGTTTAGGAGGAAGAGTGAGGAGGGGTGATGAGGATGCTGCTCCTTTTTATGAGTCTGTAAATACTTCTCCTACTATGTGCTTGATGGTTGATAGTGGGAATAGGTTGGTTTGGAGTGGACATAAGGATGGAAAGATTAAGTCTTGGAAAATGGATCATTCTTTGGATGATTTTAATTCTCCTTTTAAGGAAGGCTTATCTTGGCAGGCTCATAAAGGTCCTGTTCTTTCTATTGTAATGAGTTCTTATGGTAAGGATTCTGTTCTTTTTCTTTCTTTCTTTCAAATTTTTTTTTTTTTGCTTTGGTTGTAATTGATAATTTGGTCTTCAGAAACAATTTTGACAAAGAAAAGATCCATTTTATGTAATGAAGTAGCAACACAGGCCAATGCATGGCCTAAAGAGAACATTGTGTTTGAGCACTTTTGTTACTTAGGAGAATGGTATGAAAATTAAAAAGAACTAATTACAAAATATGTATACTTCTTCCTTTTCTTAATTTCTGTGTCTATGGAAAGACCTTGAGATTTTAGATGGTAAAATTCAGACAATCCGGCAGCTGGTGCTAGAGAAGAAGGCATTGCTAATATGAAATCTTTTACCCAGTTAGTACATTTTTGCTCTTCTCAGTTTCTATTTCTAATTATTTGTGCAATGATTCAGGTGATCTCTGGTCTGGTGGTGAGGGAGGTACCATTAAGATCTGGCCATGGGAGACCATTGAAAAATCTCTCTCCCTTTCGCCAGAGGAAAAACACATGGCTGCTCTATTGGTAGAGAGATCACACATTGACCTCAGGAGTCAAGTCACTGTAAATGGTGCCTGTAGTATTTCCTCTTCAGATATCAAGTGCTTGTTATCTGATAAAGTCAGAGCTAAAGTTTGGTGTGCTCAGTCTTTTTTCTTCTCCCTATGGTATGTTTTCACCCTCTGCATTACTTGCAGCATTGTTCACTAATTTCGTTGACAGTATGATATAATTTATCACCATTAATCTCCAAGGGTCCATTGGATTCTGGCAAGTGTATAACCTTTTCAAACATGAGAGTTAATTAAACTGTATATAGAATAGAGTTGAACTGAATTCTTGCACTTATATAAACACTACGCTTTCCCCAGGGATGCTCATACAAAGGAGCTCCTGAGAGTATTCAATATTGATGGTCAAACCGAAAATCGAGTTGATCTGTCATCGGCACAATCACAAGAACAGCCAGTTGAAGATGAAATGAAGGTAAAATTTGTTTCAACGTCTAAGAAGGAGAAATCACAGGGCTTTTTACAACGTTCGCGAAATGCAATATTGGGTGCTGCAGATGCTGTTCGTCGAGTTGCCACTAGAGGTGCAGGGGCTTTTGTAGAAGAGACAAAGAGAACGGAAGCATTGGTGCTAACTGTGGATGGAATGATATGGAGTGGATGTTCAAACGGCCTCCTGATACAATGGGATGGGAATGGAAATCGTTTACAAGATTTAACGCACCATTCTTCTACCGTTCAATGTTTCTGTACTTTTGGGACACGAATATATGTAGGATATGTGAGTGGGATTGTCCAGGTATTGGATCTTGAAGGAAATCTTGTTGCAGTATGGGTTTCTCACAGTAATCCTGTGCTGAAATTGGCAGTTGGAAATGGTTATATTTTTAGCTTGGCTACTCATGGGGGTATACGTGGATGGAATCTCACATCTCCAGGACCTATTGACAGTATAATACGATCAGAATTGGCAGATAAGGAACTAGCATATACAAGGCGAGACTGTTTCAGGATTTTAGTTGGCACATGGAATGTTGGTCAAGGAAGAGCATCTCAGGATGCACTTATGTCATGGTTAGGCTCTACTGCTTCAGATGTTGGCATTGTTGTTGTTGGGTTGCAAGAGGTAGAGATGGGTGCTGGTTTTCTTGCAATGTCTGCTGCCAAAGAAACTGTAAGACTAACTTGATTTAATAAAACTGGCATTAATGATTTTGTCACTTTTATTTAAATTACTTCTTACTGTTTCAACTTGATTATAATATCCTGACAAGCTAGCATATCATGCATATTTAAAAGTGAACTTCTGTAAAGTCACAATTATGTAGGAAAAACCTCATAATTTGTGCAAAAGCTTGCATATGATTATTTCCTCTGAGATTTTCTTTTCAAATTCCCACTTGTCATCTTTAAAATCATCTAATTGATGCATGCATCTCTTTAATATTATGCTTCTTTCTCTTGCATGCATTATTTAACACTCTCCAATTTCTGTGTCCCTCTCATCTTTAATCATTTTACTGGAAGCCTAATGTTTCAATAAATTTGAGAGATTAATTGACTAATGTTTCATCTATTTCCAAAGCTTAATTGTTCCCGTTACTGAAGGTCTTTCTTCACTACCTTTTAATTTGAACTGAATATATCAGTGGAGTGCAAGATTTGGATTCACAACTAATTTGAAGTCAGAATAAAGGTTATCAATACTGGCAACTACCTTGCGCTTCCACTCCCATTCTACCCTTTTCTTTACTCTTTAATCTTTTTTGATCCCCAGTGTGTGTATGCATGCTTGTGTCTGAGTTCTATATTGCATGCATAAGTCTTCTTATTTCCGGTTTATGTTCCAACTGTAGGTAGGACTTGAAGGAAGCTCTGTTGGGCAGTGGTGGCTGGACAATATAGGGAAGGCATTAGATGAAGGAACAACTTTTGAACGGATGGGTTCTAGGCAGCTGGCAGGCTTGCTTATATCTCTTTGGTAAGTAATTACAATTAAGAAAAAGTTGCAGGTTTAACCCCTTATTCAGTGTAATGAAGATGCTTGTCATCTTCATTTCTTTGGTGAAATGCCTGAATGATTCCAACATTCTTATTTATTTATTTATTTTTTGTTGAACTTAAATTGTGAGTTCCTAAATAGGGTAAGGAAGAATCTTAGAGCACATGTTGGGGATGTTGATGCTGGAGCAGTTCCATGTGGTTTTGGACGTGCAATTGGTAATAAGGTGAGTTTTGTTGCCTTCATAGTGCTCTTGAATAGAGGCCAGAATCACTTGGTTCTTTTGAAGATTTTCAATATTGTTTTTAATGGTAAACTCTTGCGTACAATTGGTCAGGGAGGTGTAGGCTTGAGGATTAGGGTACTTGACAGGATAATTTGCTTTGTGAACTGTCACTTGGCTGCACATTTGGAAGCAGTCAATCGCCGGAATGCTGACTTTGATCACATTTTCAAATCAATGGTCTTCAGCCGGTCATCACATATTACAGCAGCTGGTATGGTGCGACTCTTGTTTTTGTGTTGCTCTCTTGCCTTCTCAACATATTTATTTTGGCTGCTTTATATTTCTGGCTTGCCATTGGTCCTATCTATTGCAGCTGGAGTCTCAACAGCCAACCAAACGCTTAAGGGCACAAATGTATGTTTTTATTCTCATCATCACCGTCAGCATTAGCAATGGTCTGTCTCGTTATAGTTCCATTACTGGCTATGACCAATTGACTGGCTAGGTCTTCGGGCTAATTATTGCAGGCTGTGAGTGCCAACACTGAGGACTCGAAGCCTGAATTATCGGAGGCAGATATGGTAGTGTTTCTTGGTGATTTTAACTACCGGCTTTTTGGCATATCTTATGATGAAGCAAGGGACTTTGTTTCACAAAGAAGCTTTGATTGGCTTAGAGAAAAGGATCAGCTCAGAGCAGAAATGAAAGCAGGAAAAGTTTTCCAAGGAATGCGTGAGGCTCTTATTAGATTCCCTCCTACTTACAAGTTTGAAAGAAACCAACCAGGTTTAGGAGGTAAAATTGTTTTTAGGCCATTGGTTTATGCGTCTTGGCCTCTATGACAGGACCCTTCTTTTTTTTTCTTAAATTTATGAAAGAGTTTTCAATATTTTACTTATTTACATATAATATCATTCAGTTTGGAACTTCCATAATACATATTCTTCACAGGATATGATTCTGGGGAGAAGAAGCGTATTCCTGCTTGGTGCGATAGAATAATATATCGTGACAATCGGGTGGCTTTAGTGTCCGATTGCAGCTTAGAATGCCCTATAGTCTCATCAATTGTACAGTATGTTTCTCAGTAACATTTCCTGAAGCCTTATTTCATCCTTAGTTATTCTAACATTTGCTTCCATGTGTACCAGGTATGAGGCATGTATGGATGTTATAGAGAGTGATCACAAACCTGTTCGTTGTAAATTCAATATCCAGATTGCCCATGTCGACAGATCAGTGAGGAGAGAAGAGTTTGGTGAAATTATCAGGACCAATGAGAAAGTGAAGTCTTTACTTGAAGAATCACATTATGTTCCAGAAACCATTGTAAGCACCAACAACATTGTCCTACAGAACCAGGACACATCCATAGTGCGCATTACCAACAGGTGCATGAAGGAGAAAGCTATATTTCAAGTTATCTGTGAAGGTCAATCCACTGTCAAAGATGATGGAGAAAGTGCTGATTATCGTCCAAGAGGTTGCCATGGCTTTCCACGATGGCTTGAGGTAGCTTCTACACTCGCTTTCACTAGTATTTCCACTTTCACGACTAACATAACTATAAATGTAACTTCTACACATTTACAGAAGTTCATATCAGGGTGTTATCAAGGGAGAATTCACAGAACTGTTCCCCATTTTTGGACTGAATTGTGCCATCCATTCTGAAAGTGACTTCTTCTATATATTGTGTCTTTTTCACAAAATAGGTGACACCAGCTGCTGGCATAATTAAACCAGATCAATTTGCAGAAGTATCAGTACACCATGAAGAATTCCACACCTTAGAAGATTTTGTTGATGGCATCCCACAGAACTGGTGGTGTGAAGACACACGTGATAAGGAAGTAATATTAGTTGTGATTGTGCAAGGCAGTAGCTCAACAGAAATGAAAAGTCACAAAATCCGCGTCCGCCATTGCTTCTCAGCTAAGGCAGTGCGCATCGAGTCGAAACTGAACACTTCCAGGAAAAACCAAGCAGGTTCAGGTAACCGTTCTGAACTTAGGCAGCAATTAAGCAGCTCATCTGAAACTGCTGATGAATTTCGAAATTCACGTAAATCCTGAAGGATTATAAGTAGAAAGCTGATACAGATGCATCATCACTAGAGGCAGTACTTAGGAAACTCAATCTGGTGCTACAGTCTTGATGTAAATATTCATGGTGCATGATCTCCCTTCCATTTGCTTCTGGATAGGTTCATCTTGTTCACCATGGTTCATATGTATTTATCACCACCCACAAATTCTTAGACTTGACTTCTTTTCCATTTTTTTTTTTGTTTTCCCACTCAAGATCTGTAGCTGAAGTTAATTGTATGATTCTTGGCCAAATGGTTTTTGGAAAGATTGCAGTTCAGTTCTTCAAATTCCAATTTTCCTTTTCCCCTCACTAACTTGTATTCAATCAAACACTTGAGCTTTCTACAGAACTAAATTAGAACTGTTCCTTTCTCTTGTAAAGTTGAAGCTATTTTACTATTCTTAATTTTCTTTTCCTGAAATCTTTTCACTTTGGCATACCATTCAATTGAAGAAAATTGAAAATCATTATGCACTCCATTGAATTGAAATCATTATGCAGATCAAGAACCTTTGCTTTTCCCTCATCACTCGAACTGAAAATCATTGGTTTTTCTCCTGTCATGCATCCACCAACAGCAGCAGCAATTGCTGCAAATGTGCAGATGTCCAATCATCCTTCTGGTTAAATACAATAATCTTTCTACTTGCATTACTCAAGTACATGCATTCTTCACTTAATGGTCAGATTAGCATCAAATATACAAACAAGACAGAGAAACTGAACTTCTCTCTATCAATTATAAGGATATTCTCAATACTAAAATTTTCTTAAGCTTATAACTCAAGTAGAACCTAGAAAGTACATCCAATAATGACACCTTTTGCCTTCTTTTGAGCCTCGTTCAAACTTGCACTAGTTCTAAACCAGATTCAGACAGTGAGACAAATTCATCCGAGTGTTGACGTCTGAATCAACCAACGATATGATACTGGCACTACCCCGCCCAGAGGGCGGAATTCCAATAAACCCAATGATGGGAAGATGAACAACCGCTTTTAAAAGCTGCAGAATACTCCATTCATCACTTCATATTATATCAGTAAAGCAACACCTAGGCTCAACTTTTTACATGCAAATTTTGCAAGTATATGAGCATGAGCATCATAAAAGCAATTCCAGGACATAGATAGAATAATAAGCCAGCAGTTCCTGCTTCTTCCATTTATACCCATTTCTGAATCCCTTATAATGCATACATCCTCTTGTTATATTCACTATCAAAAATCTCCTGTTCTGATACCATTGACATAGAGTACGAACGGGATCGACTCTCTCTCCTTATGCTCCTCAATCTTGATTCCTCCATTCTATGCAAAATCACACAATAGCACATGGACCCAATTGTAGTGAGCATGATTGAGCCACCAATGACTGTGGCATAAATAGCAAGCCACCTGTACTTCTCACCCACCACTACATAAGTCAGAGATATAAATGCAATTGAAATGAAGAGGCAAGCCAGCCACATGAGTTTGTTAATAAAAAACACAAGCTGCTTCTTCGCCTTCTGTTCAATCACAACAACAGATGTTTGGACCACTACGACAGCCAGAGAGATGAATAATGCTAGGCTGTCAAAAACAAAGAATATTAAGAAAGCTGGATTGTCAGCTATATGGGCTTGCCCGAGGGATGTTCCTTTTTCTTTATCCTCTATATATTGGCCAGGCACGGTGAAAATGGCTGCGAAAGCAACAGTCGCTATAAGCACAGCAACAACAGTTGCAGAGTTTATAGCATTGTTGAGACCGCTAATGTGAAGCTTCTGCAATCTCTTAGCAATCTTCTGCACTTTGAAACCAGTTTGACGGGTCTGTTGAAGCTGGGACTGGACGTCATGTTTTATGTCACTGACAGTCTGCTTAAGTTGCTTTGCTGGATTTTGTGGTTTTCCAAGATCTTTAGAATTGAGAGCCCTTGCTTCCTTTAAAATGGATACAAGTTCTGGAGAACCAAGTTTTTCTGCAATGTCAAGAGATGTCTCTCCAGCCTTGTTAATTGCATTGACATTTATACCTTCAACTGATAATAAGCAACGTACATTCTGCAATCACATCAAATGAAGTTTAATCTCAATAAAGTTGTAAAGGAAAGAAAAAATAGAGATGCAAATATCCTATAAAAAAGATAAGGAAAAAGATATAAACTGGCTCTCTCAAAATAAAATCATCTAATAAAATTGCCGTTGTTAAATTTGTGTCTCAGAGTAGCTATCCTACAGTTACTTCCTGCATTTTTTCCTTATGACTCTCGATCAGTAAAAGGGTGTAGCCATACACTAGGTCTGATGCATTGAAGACTCAGAAGAGGGACAAATGAATGCACTGTGATTTGGAGCTGTGACCTCCAGGTCACTGTGGAACAGCCTTACGATTGCATCAAGAAATACCATCGAATAGTCTATTCCAAAATAAAAAGAACCTTTCAGCATGAAGGCAAGATGTTGACACAGTAGCTCCTGCAATCGTGAAAAAGATTTTCAATTCGTGTGCATAGATGAGGTTTACAGGACATCCATGTTTGAAAATATAAAACCGCCATTAGTTCCAAAGCCAGAAGATACTGCCATATAATAAGCAATATGGCACCAAATATAAAACCCAAAACACCATGGTTACCAAATAATGACAATGTGGGCTATTCATTCACCAATATTCTTGCCATTTTCTTTATTCTTTCACTTGAAAAATCCTTTCATGAAAGCTGATACCATAGTTGTGTCTCTCTCTCTTTCTCTCTTTCCCCTATTAAGGCTGCTGCTAGTCCTCATCACCCTGAGCCACCTTCGAATGCATTAGCGCCTTCTTTTTCCTTTTTCTTTTGGAAAAGAATAAAATCATACTATAGTTCTAGCCCTAGATTCCTTGTCCTTTCTACAGTACATACATTATCGCTCTTTGATCTATTTCTCCCTCATGAGCATTAGTGAGTAGTATGATTATTTCAGTTGGAGGCAATTGATTCAAATGACAAAATCTGACTTCTTACAATTTAAGGAAAAAGTTGCATACTTTCGTCCTCCTTGCAGATAAGCAGTGCAGAAGCTCATGCAGTAACACTTTTCTCTTTCTTATGCAGGAGTTGCTTTCCTGTATATGCTAAATTGCTCTCTTTGTAAGTGCGAGTTTGGTTTAGCTTAGACATTAATTCTCACAACATTGTAAAATTACCACCCAGATGATTCAAACCAGCCGAATCCCTTGATCTGATGTATTTGGTGCTAAGTTTGCACATATCTAGCACGCCTACTAACATTCCTCCTAGCTATACTATTGCACGTAGTAGAGGAACAATCAGAACTAATTAGTTTTTTCCTCCAACACATTAATAATTAATATGTCCTGATCCTAGTCCAGTTGAGGTCAGCTATATGGATAACTTAATTCCATAGTTCCATTAGTAAAAGAAGTTCTAACTGCAAGCGTTTAAACTGTATTTGGATCTAATAAAATACAAGCCGAGCTGGAGTGTACTGCTGGTCCTACAAGTGTCTTATGAGAACCGGAGATACTGTCACCGAGCAAAGCTCAATAAGGGAATGGAAGATCAATAGCCGGACAACTGTAAATCTTCTTGAGTATAAGGAATCTAGCCGCTTAAGAGAGAGCCTTCAAACAGTTGAAGAACCAAACTGCTCTTCATTGCATATCTGGCAAATAAAGATTTCTTATCCCCAATTTTCCACATGCCAGAAAAGGAAAGTATAACAGAAGGGAGTTCTCAATGTTATACTAAATGATAATTTCAGGTTCCATCAATTAAAACTTTCTTGATAGAATTATAAAATCTTAAGTTTTAAAATACTTAAAGCTAAACAATAAACATGAACCGAACCCTAGTCACAAAAAGATGTGAGTGCTTTCAAATTACAATTTCAATTCAAAATTTCAAGTGAAGGAGATTGGACCACAGAGTTTTAACCACAGAAGGAAATATTAAGACATTTTAAAATATTAAATAAAACAACAAGGAAAAGCATAAACCTTTGGCAGAAATTTGAACTATACATCAAATCCAACCATATGGTTTAGGGCATAATCAATGGCAAGTATTGGCATCCTTCTTAAGTTTTACCTTCATTCAAGTTCATGGATTACCAAGGGATATTCTACTACACAGAATGCATCAGACAAATTTTACTGGAATAAATTATTAGCAGTTGTAAAGCCTTGGACATGCTGTTAAGTAAATTATAAGAGTGAAGGCTAAAGAAATGAATATGCACCTGAGTGCGACCCTTCTTTGTGGCAATATGCAATGCTGTGTTTCCTTTATTGTCTTCCAAACTCATAAAAGCAGGGTCAGGCTTTAGCAATTCCAGTACAATTTCCTCATTTTGCCCTTTAACAGCCATGTGTAGTGCAGTTTGTCCTTTTTTATCTGTCCTTAGGCCAGTGCTTGGATCCTTGCTTAATAGGGACCTCACAACTTCCACATGCCCCATTCTTGCAGCTGAATGGAGAGCAGTCTTACCATTATTTCGGGCAATTTTAGCTAGATTTGAATCAGTTTCCAGAAGGAGGTTCACCACGTCAATATGACCTTGTGTGGCTGCTGTATGCAAGGCAGTTGTACAGGATAAATCCGTGGTCATGGCCAAGTTGGGGAACACATGCAAAAGTGCATTCAACACCTCTGCGAGATTTAAAGTTGAAAAATGAAATCAGAAGTGATGGCCAAAATCAAATAAAAATTTTCAAGAAGTAGCACACTTAATCTTGAATTGCAGATAGAAAGAGGGGAAGGGAGATGAAACCTGCCAATTGGTTGCTTAATTATTAAATAATTATGAAACCCATGCCCCAATAGAGAACATGGTTGCAGTAGGTTGTCAGTCGGCATAAGATTATAGTGACATTTTACAGAGATGATTAAAAGGGGAAATGGAAGAAAACAATTCATGTGGTCAACCATGATGGTGACTGTGTCAATGGGGAATACTGTCTGTTATTGGATTTTCCTAAAGTTGCTTCGACTTTCATCAATAAACAAGAGTACAGAACTCTAAAGCAATATGATATGACAGATAAAACTACTATTTACTCCAGCGATCTTCAACATATAACTAAATGGAGTTTAAGAAACATAGGAAAAAAGAATTAACTTGAGAGAATCAATGATAACTGGAGAGAGAAAGAAACTTGAAGCTAGCCATATCCCTAATTAGACTGTAGGAGGCATTTTGGATTCCAGAATCTAGAGAAATTCATGAGCATAAGGGCCAAAAAAATTCCATGCCTTTGCATCATCAAATACAGGCTAGGAAGTAAGAGCAATTCCCATAGCCTTTGTATCATGTTTTTATAAACCACTTGATTGAAGACATCTGAGCTCATAGGAAAAGTTTCCATGCGAACAATAAAGTCATTTCCACCTTTCAAGTGTTTCATAATTGCTATGGAACAGTCAAATTTTGGCGCTTCACCAAAGAATACAAAAGAGAAAATGGTAAAAATCTGCAAAATTAGATTGAGCCTTACCCAGATGACCCTGCTTTGCTGCAATATGGAATGGATCATAACCATTCCTAGCTGGAATTGACGCAGTCTCTAGGTTCATGTATTCCAACATCTCTGCCACTATTCCTACGTGCCCATTCTCTGCTGCTGCATAAAGGGGAGTTTCTCCTTCTTGATTCTTAATTGCCAACAAATCCTTTGCCTCATTACCATCACAATTCTGAAGAATCTCTCTAACCCTACTCAAATTCCCTGCTCGAGCTGCCAAATGAATTTGCGAGTCACCTCGCTTTCCAGGTGATTCCTTGTTCTTCTTCCTCTCACCACCACCTATAAAACTAAGCTGCCTTTCCATTATAACACGAAAGCTCTTTTGTTTCTCCACGAAACCACGAAAACTCTTCTGTTTCTCCAATGCCCCGCGAAAACTAGGGTGTTTTTCCATCAGTCCATGAGAAGTTGGCGGATTTTCTGTTATACCATGAAAGCTTGGGAGTTTTTCCATCACTTTCTGTTTAAAACTCACCTGTTTCTCCATTGTTCTTCCCTTAAAACTCACCTGTTTCTCCATTGCTCTTCCCTTAAAACTTACTTGTTTCTCCATTATTCTTCCCTTAAAACTTTGCTGTTTCTCCATGATCTTACACAATACCTCAAAACAACTTAATATTACCAAAATATATCAGAAAGTGATCACTTCCTAACAATGAAATTCTGAATCTTTCAGCTAGAAATCCCAGAAATCATTTCTGCTTCTCCATTATAATGCACCAAGCATCAACAATCAGCATATCACCAGTAACTAGAACATCCAGAAATTACTAAATATCTTGATTCTTGGATTTCAAAGCCAAGATATCATCTCTGTTTCTCTATCATCGAGACATGAGCAATTGAGCAAAGGCATCTAAGTATATCATAAACAAATAATACTACTTGTATGGCTATACTCAATACCCAATTCTCAGACTTACAAGAAACAGTCACCAGAAAAGAAAAAAAAAAAGAAAACGAACTTGGGTTTTCAATTTTCTTTCTTAGCAAAATTGAACAGAATCAGCTGCATATATCAAGACTCTCTACCACTGAACTTAAATATGAATCAAAGACAAAACCCAATTGGGTAGCTACATAAAATCAGTAGACTTTTAAACCAGATACAAATGAAAGTCTAGTACCTGGGAATATTGAGCCCAAAAACATGGGTGTTGATATGAGAAAAATTAATCCAAAACTATCACTTTCGAGGAACTTGAAAACCCAGAAAATAATTTTCCAAGGAAACTCAAATCCTAACTTCCATTTGGTAACAAGAAAGCTGACACACTAGCAAATATCAGCATCCACTTTTGTGATAGTTACAAATAAGGAGCTATTGCAACTTTTTTTTTAATTTTCTTTTTAGGAAAATAAGTTAATGTTAACTAATTTCTTGCTTTTTGTCAAGTGATAATGCTGATGCATAAGGCCATTGTATGGGTGAGCTTTACTTTAAAAATGGCATCTTTCAATCTTTTTTGTTCATTTATTTTTTTAAAATACTCCTTTATATTTTGAACTTAAAATCCAAAAGGGCACAAAATTATATATAAATAAAAATGAAAAGCACCACCCAACCCACAATCATTCATCCATTGAAATATTTGGAAAATAAATTAAAATAATAATAATGATAAAAAGCAATAATGGTAGGGACAACTACTTTGGCCATTTGGAAAGATACACGAGGTGAAAAAACAGCCAAGAAGGTAATAAGATTTCTCCATATTCCTTTTTGTTTGTTTGGGTAAAACGGAGAATGGGAAAAGAGATAAACACAAATAAATAAATTAGTAAAAAGAAAATGATATGAGATAAATTTCTCATCTTGTCAATTTTTGAAAAAGTCATTATCCTTTAATTTTCTTACATAGATTTTATAATTTTTAAAAGAGTTTCTGAGAATTAAATAAATGTTAAATTATTTAAAATATAATTTATTATTCAAATTATGTATTTTATTATCTTATATTCAAATCCTTTTTTTTTTTTTGTATTAAAATCGAGTCATTGCTGATAAATACAAAATATGTGGTACAGAAATTATTAGATCTCTCACAAATTAAAAAAAATTATAAAATTTATTATAAGAATATAATTATTATTAGAAAACTAAAAATATTTATTAACCCCAGCAAAGTGAAATTAAAGTCTTTTTTGAATGTGAGTTCAAAGTCTAATATATCTAAAAAAACAACTAATTGGATACCAAATCAAAATTAGAAAATAATAAAAAATCATAAAACTTAAAATATATTTAAAAAAATTGTCTAATGATGCATACTATATATTTAATTTCTTTTTTTATTATGAGATTAGAGGAGTTTTATAGTAATAATAATTGTTTATGTCAAAAATAAAATTACTTGCTGCATCATGACAAGTTTATGTAATTACAATAAAGCTTATCAAAATAATAAATTTTAATTTATTTTTTTCTGGTTCCACATACTTTTAAGGGTACGAGGAGGGAGATTAATTAAATTAGATATGCTAAAGAAATATCAAACTATTAAATATCAATTTATTTAATGCATTACTAAGCCTTAAACTTATAATTTAAATTAAATGAAAAAAAAAACAATTGACAGAATTAATCCTTAAATTATTAAGGATTTATATTCTATTTTAGTTAATTTTTCATATAAATATTTTTATGAATATCAGATTAATTTATTTTTCATTAGTTTATCTTGAATCATATTTTTTTCCTGTGAATTATTTTTATTTTATTTATTATATATCTCACCAACCAAATAAATCAGAAATAATTTCATGAAATTAAAAAATATATATAAAAATATTTCCTTGGACAATAATGGGAGAGTCCAATTATTTAGCCGCCATTATTGTCAAATATCAGAAACATACAGACGCACTCTCGATAGATATTACAAAATGGTGGGCGCCACATTGCATGTGTGGACTCTGCAGAATATATATTAATATTTTTTTATTTTTATATTTACTTTTTAATTTCTGAAAGCTTTTCTTCTAGAAAAGTTACCTTTTAATTTGATCATTTTTTAAGTATATTTTCTTATTATAAAATATGAATAAAGGATTCCAGTTTAATATATTTATAGCTTTTAATTAAATAAGAATATTAATAAAATTACTGTCGTCCCCCTGGTGTCTTATTTTGGTGTTTGTCTGTACCACACTTGGAAGGAAATCTCCACTGGATTTTAATTGTCAATTGTACCATTTGTGAAATACATACTTTTTATACTTTTTTTTCAAGTTAACATTATTTTATATTTTTTAAATGAATTATGAATAATTAATTTTTTTACTTTAATATCTTTTAAAATGTATGTGCAGTTTAATAATATTTTTATTTTTATTTTATTTATTTTTTTATTAGAAAAAATAAAAGAGAATGAGTAAGAAAGAATAATGTACTTTAAAAGAAAAATAGAAAGAAAAGTAGGAGAAAAAAATAATAAAATATTTTTAAAAGTAATTATCTTTCTCCTTAAATTAAAAAAAAAGATAATATGACTTTTTAAGAGTTTTAGCAACATGAAAATGAGTTAAGGAATTTTTTAGAATCTTTAAGGCATATTTATTTGTAGAGAATTTTTTTAATTTTTATTTTTTAACTTTTAAGAAAATAATTTTTTATTTTCATAGAAATTTGTAAAAAAATTTTAAAATATATTTACTTTATAGAAAATTTTTATTTTCTATTTAGATAATATTTTAAGTATAAATAAAGTGAAAACTCTTTATTTTTATTTGAAAATAAATGACTTTTATATAAAAATTATCTTAAACTTGTTTTTAAAAGCTTTTCAAATTTTAGTTATAATTTTAAAAATTAAAAAAAAAACTGTTTTTTATTTTCATTTAAAAAAATACCACAAGTAAACATAAAGTTCTATTTTCTATTTTCATTTGAAATATTTTCTAAAAAGATATAGTTTTCTATAAGTAAATAGGTCCTTAATTTTTTGATATATTTTTTATAATTAAATATGAACATAATTTAAAAATTCGTTGAAAATGCTCTTAATATTTGATAGGTCCAAATTATATATAGTTTTAGGATATTTTTAGACCTTTAATGATATATTTTTTATATATAATATGGTGAAAACAAGTGTATATACCTCATCATTGTTTATTTTCAGATAATATTAGCTAAAAAGAAAAATATAGAAAAAATACTAAAAAAGGTCCTTAAATAGGATTGATGTTGTTGGAGACGCAAGATCAAGATGCATGGATTGCTATTTGCTGGGCTAGCCAAAAATCACTATTCATATATGGCGATCTAGTCATTTTGTATTATTATTAGGATTTATATAAAAAATTATTTATTATATAATATTTGGTAGAGATAATGATATCTATATAGTTTTATCTATTAGATAGACTTATATTAGTATTTTTATTCTTATAGAGACTTATGTTAGTGATAATTCTTTTTTATATATATCTCTGTAAATTTAATTCTAAAAGGAGAAGGAGAAGGAGAAGAGATCTCTCATGTCTGCCCTCTACTATATCTCTTATCTACATTTTTCCATCATTCTTGTTTTTGCAATTCTTTCTACTATTGTTTATTAAACACATAGATTTAGTTTTTATTACTCTGAAAATATTAAAGAAGGTTTTCAAGAAGTAAAGAATGAGGACTAATCATCTTCCTACCTTGAAGAAATTCTGGATCTAGAGAGAGCTTTAATTTTTAATCTTGCTTTATGTCTTTTTATTTAATACCATGATCATTGGGTTAAATATATTATGCTAATTTCCATAAGTGTTTAGTTTAGCTTCAATCCATATTAGTAGAAGAAATTTTAGTTGCATCGTTAGCTCGAGTAATTAAAAAAAAAATATTACAATCTCATTCATTAGATCTATGCTTAAGAATAAAATAAAAAAAATTAATAAATAGTTAGTTAGGCTAAATAAAATTTTATCATATAATTTTTATAAATTGTCTCATTTGCATAATTATTTTATAGTTTTATGATCATCATAAAACTTCTTAAAATATTAATTTAGAATATTTATATTTATTTTTAGTATTTTCTCATGTGATAACCAGTCTTTATAATAAAGCGGCTTCACAGTTCAGTGAGAGATTTACCTCACGGTGTTTTTATCGTTTTTAGTGAGAGATTTATCTCGTGGTGCTCTTATCATTTTACTATAAAAACGGTTTATACACTTGCAAACATTAACTTAGACACATTAGTATTTTAATCGATAATTCCTCTATATGAATATTTTATTCCATAATCCCTTATGAATTTCTTACCATATCATATAATGTTTAAGTCATATGTTTTGTTATAAAACATTAAATTTTGATATATTTTCAAAATAAATGATAAATTTTTATTGATATTAATAATTAATAAATAAATAAAATTTGAACTCCAGGCCACTCCTACATTCTCTTTTATTGAAACCGAAAGTAAACTTACATTAAAACAATGTAAATAATACCTGATTTATTATAAAGAAAGATTTCACTATATTTTTCAAAATTAACTTAATTAAAAGTTTAAAGTACGTTAAATGTATATATTTTTGTCTATTATTGATAACTAATGCTTCCCTAATTGCCATAAGCATTATTCTCAAAAGATTTTCCATAAGCATATATAATTTTTGCCAACACATGACGAAGCCATCATTATTTGAAGACATATTAGTGATAATAAACACATTATCGCACATGGCATGAAGAGAATCCATCCAAAATAATAATTATAAATTTTAGATATCTTTATAAAACTCAATAAGGGCAAAAAAGAAAATATGTAATTGATAATATCTTAGCACCGTCCATATTTATACACCTTCTAACATATTAACTTTCTATTTAGTTTAATAAAATATATATATATATATATATAATTGATAATATCTTAACACCGTCCATATTTATACAACTTCTAACATATTAATTTTCAATTTAGTCTAGTAATTATTTGAATTTTATTTTTTTTAACCTTTTAAACATCTTTAATTTTTTATTCAATTTAATAGATATTTTAATTTTATTTTTTAATAATATTTAAATATTTATAAGTAATATACGTAGACGTATTAAATGAAATCATATCTCAAATAAATTTAAAATATTATAAAAATAAATAAAAATATTTATTAGATAATATCAATATTAAAAATTAAAATAATTAAATAAATAAAATTCAAATGTGCAAATATATATTTGACATATTGATGAACACTAAGATTCACATTTAAAACAGATATAAATACAACATTTGTAGGACAATATAACTTCTCTCTTGAAAGTTATTTGTGAAATTTTATATAATAATATAATTTCTTTCTATTTATAATCTAATATACAAATCAATTGGTCCGTTAAACTAGCAATACATTATATTATCAATAATTTCTATAAAAGGCGGTAAATGATATGTTAAACAATAATATATTTAGAAGTCTGACATGAATAGATGAGTCACAAATTCCATACAAATTACGTGTCTGAAATAATTTATTTCAAATTCATTTAAATCTCATTGATTGGTTCTTGAATTTTTATTTTCTTTTTAAATTCTAAGTATTTAAATTAAATGAGAATAAAAATGGGTCACATGTGTGGCCCTCAAAGTGGGTACTTATGTTAAATTTATGTACAAATGGGATAATGACATCCATTGATTGCTAATCTGCTTAATCAAGAGTAGCAGTAGCAGACATATCTAACCATACCCCACCTCTTTGTCCTTAATTGCTGGCCAAGTCAAAGCCGGACACCTTTTGCACATTTATTTGTATTTTTATTCATAAATTTATTATTAGATTTCAAAAGAAAAAAAATACCATATTGTAAATGCCATATACTAACTAACAATTCATATTTATGATAATGGTCGGAAATAGAATTGGGTTACCTTACTCTTACTTCAATTCTTATATAAAATTAAAAGATATATCTTTATATTACTTAAAGGTTTAATTGCCAAAAGAATTTTATTTACTGATTAAATTTTTAATTTTAGCATTAAATTTTAATATTGATTTCAGTTTTAATCTCCGACGAAATTATCAATAAAATTTATTGACGTGATATAAATTTCGACAACAACAATAAAAAAGAGAAATTGAGTATGCAGCCTTACTATTAAAATATTATCGTTCAACAACTCTAATATTAATTCAGTTTTTTTTTTTATTGCCGGAGTTTACACCAAGCTGACAGATTTGACAAATAATTTTATTAAATGCTAAAATTAAAATGAATGTAAAAGTATAGTTTTGAAATTCAAACTTTATTACATTCTAGATTTGATAACAAGTGCAAAGTTTAATTTTTTTTTAGCAATTAAGCCTTATTAAAATGTAGAAGAATGTCTTTAATTTTTTAAAATCCAACATTTATTACTAATTTTTATTTAATTTATAATAAGTTAAAATCAAATACTTGATGCCACACTGATTTTTTTTTTTTAATCAATAGGATAATTATAGTTTGCCAAAGTAATAAATTCAAAATCTATTCTTTTAAACACTCAACAGTAATTTCAATTAGTCAACTGAGCTAGCTGGATTAACACTTGCAATTGTTAATTGTAGTTTATGCAATAGAGTATCAGAGTGAGTTGACACATACCTAAAGTTTGTTAGGGATGATGATTTTGGACAGAGACTTGAGAAATTGACAAACCTGTTTGCAAAAAAGTAAGCTCATTGTTAATCAAACTGATGGCTAAAATTATTATAATGTTTTGAAGTCAAGTGTACAATTAGGTCCAATAGTTAACCAAATAAAAGCACCTTAAGAAGTTAATTAATTAAGCTTTACCACATCATTAAT
The DNA here is from genome assembly GCF_019578655.1 of Ricinus communis. Taxonomy (NCBI): domain Eukaryota; kingdom Viridiplantae; phylum Streptophyta; class Magnoliopsida; order Malpighiales; family Euphorbiaceae; genus Ricinus; species Ricinus communis. The sequence continues at coordinate 12,237,119 of NC_063256.1, read as the reverse complement.
ATACAGAATATAAACTAATCCATAATTTGACCCACTTTCAGTTTATGCTGTGATGGGTTTTCTAGAAGCAAAAGTTTTTAATTTTTTAATATTAAATTTACCCAATTCTGAACCTGTAAGTTAAGTTAGTTATGGTTGGTCAACTGATTTCAACCTTAGTTCCTATTCCTTTCTCATCTTCTGAGTTTTCAAAATTACTTCTGCAGAAAAGATATGAATTGATGATTTTATTAAAAATAAATTGTTTAAAAAATAGTTTATAAAAATGGAAAATAATATACTAAACTAAAAGATTTAAAGCCTGTCTTTTTAACACTAAATAACAATATTAATCCTTATATTGTTATCATGTATATGACTGGTTTGGAGTGTCCCATGCATGGGCAGTTGACATAAAAAGTGGAAGAAGCATTCACTGAAAAAGCAGGAGCAGCACATTCAAAATGTGATAGAAGCCAGTTTCTGATAAACATGGGAAAGATGGTCAGAAGAAACTTGTGGATGTCACCCACCCTGTCAAACTTGGCGGCAAAGGCCAAACTTATATTAATATTTTATAGGCCAATAGTAGAAGATATTTGAGAGGGCATCACTGGCCTTGGTAGCATTGTCTTTTTGCAAGTTCTTTATTTGTTTATTGTTTGTTCTAGATTTTCATTTTTCATGAAATGATTGTGAGACACGTTTCATTGGGTTGCCTTAACTGTATCTACCCTTCGTCAAGCTTCCAACTGAAAACATCATTCTTTGTCAGGAAAAAAAAAAGAATATGATAAACAAACGCAGTCCCTCCATTTTTATTTGATATACAGCGGACCCGGACTTTTCAATGTTTATGTTTGGCTTGTTTAAGTTGAACTCAACTCAAATATCTTTGTGTTTTTTTAGTTTGAGTTCGGCTCGTGCTAATTATTTAAATTTATATTTATTAAATATAAATTATAAATTTTTATATTTAAAATAAGATGATCTTATTGAGATATAATATTAAATAAAATAAACATTAATTAAAAATATATAAAAATTAAAAATTAGAAAACAATAACAATAATTGCATATTAGAATACAAGAAATTCCATACTTTCTTTTCATCTTCACTCTGAGAATATATTAAGGATCATGTCTATAATAAAAAGAAATTTCTAATTTATTTATTACATATTCACTTAATTAAATTAAACTATTCACGTTGGAAATCATTATATTATTATGTGTATATTTTTATTGTATTGTGTTATTTTTAAATTATATGTTTACAATACGGATCATTTTTTTATAAAAATAAAAAAAAAATAAAAAAAAAATTCTAAAATTTAATAAACGAATTTATTTTGTCAGGCTCTTAACAAGTCGATATAGTACATAAATGAATGTTTTTCATAAATTAATTTATAATCAGCTCGTGAACTCAAACAAATTAAGTATTAATAAATTGGAATTTGTAAATTAAATTTAAATCAACTCATTTAATTTAATAAATAAATTTAAATGAATTTTTATTAAGTGTAATTTTGAATAGCTCCGAAGTGGCTTATTATTTGGGGCATCTACTCCTACAGATGAGAATTCTTTCTTTTGCACAACCTTCTAGAGATGAGATGAGAGGAATTCTAACGGCACGCTAGTAACTATTGCATGTTCCTTGTGGTCTATGTAAACGGACCAATTCAATTTAATTAAGAAATGAAGGAGGCCTGTTAAATTAATAACTAGTTATTTATTTTTATATTAATTAATTGTTATTATTATTTTAATTATAAAATTAAATTAATAGATATAATTTAATAAAAATTTTAGTTTTTAATATTAATATATAATATTATAAAAAATAATAATATTTCTAGATATTTTTAATTTTTAAAATTTTAAAATTTTATTGGTATAATAATATAAAAATTATTTTATAAAAAATAATAATATTTCTAGATATTTTTAATTTTTAAAATTTTAAAATTTTATTGGTATAATAATATAAAAATTATTTTATAAATATTAATTAATTAATTTTAATATTATATAATTTAATATTATAATGATATTATAAATTTTAAAAATTAAAATTTTATGACATAATTAAAATATTAATTCATTACTAAATATAATATTAAAAATATAATTTAAGATGTTATTTTTAAATTTAGAATTATTATTTAATTAAAAAATAATTTATTAGTTAATATAATATTAAAATATAATTAGTATATTATTTTTTAGAATGAAATTAGTATTTTATTTTATTAAAAAACTGTTGAATAGTTAATATAATAATAAATATAATAAAAATATATTATATATATATATATATATATATATCAAATTATAAGCAATTAATTTAAACAATGAAATATTTTCGTAGAAAGATAAACTCATCTACTCGTAGAAAGATAAACTCATCTACGTGACAATCCCACTTGATTTGTTATCAATAACTGGTAGGCCCCACCTGCCCTAAATCAACGGCTGCTAATGCGCACTTATTTAAGTAAGAAAATCTGACACACCCAACTAAGCCTCCACAGTAACCAGTAAAAAGAAAATGTCGTAACTCAAATAAAAAAAGGAATTACAGTCACCCTTTCATCCAATAAAGGTGTGCCACAACTACTTCTACTTAAAATTTCATTTTGTCATATGAAAATAACTAACTTAAACATCACCGTGGCACTGGTACACACATCTTCAGTGCGATTTCTTTACATTTGTTAGCTTGGAAACCTTGCAGTTTAGGTGTAATTTTAGCAAATCCATTTCTTAGGAAATCCCAATTTCTGCATCATATGTTCAAGGATTTCCCACTCGACCGTTGCTCAGGATCATCGATATCACCTTGTACATCAGTTAACTACAGATCTATGCTACGGGTGTCACCTGTCCCTTGCTCCCTGAAAACCTTTTTTTTTTTTTTTTTCTCTTTTGTTTTTTGAGAAAAAGAGAAGCTTCATTCAACAAGAAAAAGAAAATATATCAAGAGGTTTCTTTGCACCGTCGGGTAGATTATCCACGGTGAGTTGGTATCACATGCTATCGATGCTGTAAATATTTTAAATTATTAGATTTGATAAATTTAATCGGAACTGTTAATGAAAACTTGCTAAATAGATAATAAGTTGCTCTCTTTTCAAATATATATATGCCCGTGAAAAATTCAGCAAAACTGATATTTTATTTCATTGATTATATAATTTTTTTTTAAAAATATAGATTCTACATTTTATTGAAGATAAAATTTTTATAACACTGATGTCTTATGATATCAAATAATGATCCGTCATCTATCCATAGCTGTTTTTTGGAAAATTGACATTATATGTGGAAGCTAGAGAAGTAATTGTATTTGCACACCAAGAAGCATTACCCTTTCTTTAAAGAAGCTGATTATTGCATGTAGATATTTCAAATAATTGTTTATTATTTAGTTTGCTTAAGATCAACATAGTATGCATTGCATAATCTTTAATTCTAATCACATTATAATTATAATAAACTAGAATATTATAACTACAACTTAAATAACTTATTTGTTATAAAAGTTGACTTTAGAACCAATTTAACTAGTACAAAAAAAAAATATTGTTTGTGTTCTTTTGTTTTCTATTACTTGTGTTCTCAAAAGAACGTGAATCTCTTAAAAATAAAAGATGTTTGTGTATTTCATTACTATTTTTTTTTTTGCAGTAGTTATCGATAAGGATATATGCTATTTTATATTATTGTATTTATCACATTAGCTATATTATAGTTTAGAGTTCTATTCCTAGTGTATCTCAACTATTATAAAGCTTGTAGTCTACATCAATATATACTGTAATCACAATACGTATAAGATAAGTACTTCAGTTATTTGATCAATCTTAACATGATATCAAGAGCATAGTGCTTCACAACTGAATTTTTTTTTTATTCTTCTCATGCTTATGTTCAAACGTTGGCTTCTTTTTATCATGACTACTTCATCTTCTACCTCCTCTTCTATTTCTGCTTCTTCTTCCTCGATCATTCTCTCTATTTCTTCTTCTTTACCAAATATTTCTAGCTACATTCCAATCAAATTAAACTCTACAAACTACCTTCTTTGGTAAGCACAAATTGAACCTCTCATCAATAGTGTTGATTTCGTTACCCACATCAAAGAAGATGCTGTTGTTCCTCCTATCACAGTCAATGATGCTCTTTATCCCGAGTATGCCCTATGGTTTCATCGTGATCAAATAGTTCTCAGTTGGATTATCAGATCAATTTCCAAACAATATTTACCTCAGGTAATTGGTTCCTCCTCTGCAAGAGATATGCTTGGAACAAACTTGCAACTTCTTATGCTTCTGGATCCAAGGCTCAAATTCGGAATATCAAAACTGGTTGTTATAAACTCCATAAGGATTCTAATGAATCCATTGCTCAATATATTCATAGGAGTAAATCTATGTATGACAAGCTTGATGCCCTTGGTCATGTTCTTCAGGAAGATGATCTTGTTCAAGTTGTTACCAATGGACTTGGAACTGATTTCAGACCCTTTGTACGTTCGCTAGAGAATTGTCTTAACTCTGTGGGATTTGATGATTTATACAGATTGTTACTAAGCGAAGAAACAAGTCTTCTTACTGAAAAATCGGGTTCTTCTTCCTTTACACCTTCTGTTTTTTATTCCATTGCTCCCTCATTCAATCAGTCCCGTGATTCATTTTTTTCTCGAGGACGTAATCGTGGTACAAGAGGCTGTGGCAGGAACCAATACCGAGCCTCGCAACAGCAACAATCCAGTCATTTTGCTCCACCACAATTTTTGGTAAATAATGCTGCTCCTATGACTCTTTTTTCACCTTCACAAACTGCTCAAGACACATCCAATTTGGTAATCTACAACTGTCATGGCATTGGCCATATCAGCCGTATTTGCCCATCTCCAAGAATCAACAGGAACAATCTTCCACCTCTCCTTCCTACACCCAAACCGATCAGCAACTATACCACTGCTACTCCACAAATTCCTACCCCTCAACAATGGATCCTTGACTTGGGTGCATCTTATCATTTTACACCATCACTTGACAACTTTTTCACTCATTCACCATACCCGGGGAATGATGAAGTCACAATCGGAAATGGTAATACTATTCCAATTTCTAATATTGGTGCTTCGGTTTGTCATTCTCATAGTAAATTTTTTTCTTTATGTCCTATTTTGTATGTTCCTAATATTTCTACTAATCTACTTTATGTTTCTTCTTTTACTAATTCAAATAATGTGTCAATTGAATTTTTTCTGATCATTTTGAAGTCAAGGATATCCACACAAAGGATTTACTGCTAACTGGCCCGAATGATGGTGGATTCTATTCTCTTTTTCTTCGGCCAGATGTGCCTTTCACCATGTCGAAAACTGTCTTGTTGTCTTCTTTTTCTACATGGCACAAACGTCTTGGTCATGCTGCCATGCGTATTGTTGATGATGTCCTACGACGTTCAAAAATAAAAATTTCGTCTGAGTCTCATCCTAGATTATGTCATTCCTGTAGTGTCAATAAAATTCATAAATTGCCTTCTATTTTGTCTAGTACCATTTCTAAAGGACCATTAGACTTAATTTGTTCGGATACTTGGGGACCTACCCCGGTTGATTCCATTGATGGTTTTTGTTATTATGTTATTTTTCTTGATCATTATAGTAAATAGAGTTGGATTTATTTTCTAAAAAAGAAATCTAATGTGCTCAATGTTTTCATTAAATTTCAACATGTAGTAGAAAAATTCTTTGACCAAAAAATTAAAAATTTTCAATCTGATTGGGATGGTGAATTTCAAGCTTTAACAAATTATTTTGTTGAAAATGGTATAACTCATCGTGCTGCTTGCCCAAAAACTCCAGAACAAAACGGTCTTGCTGAATGCAAACACAAACATTTAGTTGAAACAGGTCTTGCTCTGCTACATCATTCTAGTGTTTGAACAAAATTCTAGACATATGCTTTTGATTCTGCTTGTTTTACTATAAATCGTCTTCCTACATCTGTTCTTGATGGCATTTCACCATATGAAAAATTATTTAAAAATTTTCTCCTACTTATCATAAACTTCGAGTTTCTAGGTGTTTATGCTATCCTTGCTTAAAACCATATCAAAGTAATAGATTTAACAAAAAGTCTACTATATGTGCCTTTCTTGGTTATCATAAACTTTTCAAAGGATATATTTGTTTTGATTTGGCAGCTCATCCTCCTTTTGTCTAGGTTTCTCCCTCGGGACTTTGTGTGCATCATCTGGTTCATCTCATCCACCAAATTTATGTACCTTTTTGCCACCCTTCTTAAATGAACCACCATTTGATGCCATCCATGACTGGTAGCTCGAATTGCCCTTATGAGTCTTTTTTTCTTCTTTTCTCTTATTTGTTTCTTCCCTACTGGCAGGCCTAACAAATGGTTTCTTCCTAGTTCTGATCCTTGTTCGACGTCTGGGTTTCGGCCTGTGGCTTGCACTTCCTCAGACCTGATCAAACACCAGAGAAAGTACTGTCTATCCTAATGGAACTGCCAATGCCATGAATAAAGGATTTGGGTCAGTTCTTAGTAGTAAGGATATAACAATGGCTGGAACCATCCAACCAAAAGCTCTAATCACCTGCAATGAATCACCAAACAACATTTTCAGGTAATGTCAAATATCATCTTGAACCATTAAAGCTGCAAATCAACAAGAACTATCAGTTCATGGCGTTAATTGTGCCTGAGCCGGAGATTTCAGTAACCCCACATAGTTGGGACAGACAATTGCAACTAATTATTCTTACAATTGATTGCAAACAAGAGTAATATTTATGATGTTAATAAACACAGTTACATATAAAATTTGATATCCGGTGAATAATTAATTAGAATTTCTATTTGTGAAAGTAAACTAAGATCTTCTGTAATTATTAATCTTATTTTATCTTATCCTTTCAAAAAAAAAATCTTATTTTATGTTTAATTCTATATATAATTAATTTAATTTTTTAATTTTAATAAAATTAATTAGTTATTGATCTAATTCAATCTTAATACTATTATAATTTTCTATACATTCCTAATCCTAATTTCATACACATTCCTAATTCTAATTGAAAAATTACTATATCACACTATATATATATATACCCATGGTGGAGTTCAAATCATTCAATATAAAGTTTTACAAAAATTTATTTTAAAATTTTATTTTCTAGATGCTATTTTCATTTTAGATGAGATAATGGTTTCAATTTATTTTTTTTGTGTATTTTTTTAAACATTCCCATTATTCTCAATTCTATCATACCAACTAAGAAAATACATTATATATTTACCTACTCTCTAAGTTAATTTTAGTTAAGTGCAATAGATTGTTTTTATTTATTTATATTCTTATTTCATTTAAGTATTTTTAATTTTATTTTTGTTTATAACTTTTTTAATCAAAAAATTAGAATTTAGACTTTAATACATAGAGTAAAATGTAATATATTTATTTTATATTTAAATAAGAGTTTGTTGAATTCTTATTTTATAAGATCACTTTATAATAAAGATTTTAATGTATGCAAAAAATATATTAGAGAGATGTACATTTTATACTAAGTTCAATCTCTATTGTTTTTCCTTCATTACTAAGAAAGCCAATGCCGGATCAAGAAACTCCCTCTCCGACAAGGCGCAATAAGTTAAAAGATGGTAAGATTAGTTCCCTCTCGTAGTGGCTCTAATGGATTTTCAGAGTCTCGCCGCCATTAGAGAAGGAGCCAAGAAAAACAACATTGTTGGTACATCTACTAGGTCACTTAGTGCCTTGACACCTAAGCAAAAGACCGGATCACTTAGTGCCTTAACATCCAAGAAAAAGAGAGGTCGTGAAGAAAAAGTAGTGCAGGAACCCAAATCTTTACGCCCTCATGTAAAGATTTTCGGAAGCATATTTCAACAAGGAGAAGAAGAAGAAAATGTTAATACAAAAAAAGTAAGGACATGCTTTAAAAGTGAAGAAAAATCATGTCAAACTGTAACCAATATTCCTTGTGAATTGAGGAGAAAAATCAAAACAAAAGGTGACACTAATGTGAAGTTGGTGATGACTAAAAAACTATTCAAGACTAATTTAAGCTCCAGACATAGTCGTTTATTAATGCCTTTGAATCAAATAAAAGATCATACTTTTCTTCAAGAGGAAGAAAGACAAATGCTAGAAAAATACAATGAATTATCTATTTAGTTCATGGAACCATGTGGTGTTAATTCTATAGTGAAGATGAAGAAGTAAGCCTATCGAAATCAAAAGGGCAGTTCTTATGCGCTGAGAATTGGTTGGAATAATGTTGTGACATGATTCAAATAATTGAAGAGGAAATCAAGGAATTCAAGGAAAATGACATGATTCAAATATGGTTATTCAGGGTTGAGGGGGTACTGTGGTTAACACTGTGTAAGATAAAGGAAGCACCGAATGATAATAATGCCAGTGATGTTCATAAAGAGAATGGAGATGGTGCAAGCACAAGCCATAATGTTGCGGTGGACTAAAATATTTATCATTATATATCTAGCTCAAACAATAGCTTTTTATTTTTATTTTTTTGAAACTTTACCTTCAGTCACATATCAAATGTCTTTTGCTTTTATAATTGGAGGTGTAGAAGTAGTTCCTAGTTGAAGTTTTGTAATGTAGGATCCAAATATCTTTTTCTTCTGATGCCCACATTTTTTTCTTAATTTTAATAGACTCCTGGAATTCAGATTGAGTTTTTCTTAATATAAATGTATGTTTGGTCACAAACTGCAGACTTTGATCGTGAAGAATTTTGACATATATTTGCATTATTTATATTTTCTCGCAAACTTAAGGAAATAATACAAAATTTACCCACTATATCTTTTAGAAATTATATCAAGCAATACTTTTATTCATTTAACTTCTCATATTTGAGAAAAAAAAATATAGTAATATTATATAAGATTATATTTGTAAACTTACAGACTTGGTAATGTGGTAAGAATTTGACTGTGGAGTAATTAGCGTGCTACCGCTATTCTCTCTTAATCCTTAAACATTTTCTGTATAAGTTTTTATTGAGATATTGTAAATATAAAAAAAACTAAATTGAAATTAAAATCATTGGAAAAGAAAAATAAAGCAAGTGCATTATCATTGGCTTACAAATTGTTAGCAGAGGAAACTTTTAGCCAACATAAAATTCAATGTAATATAAAGAAATGTGGTATAAAATATGATCGTCTCTTTGGTATCATACAACAATGGTAATGTCTATCAGTATTTAGTATTCAGTGAGAAAACATGATACCAGGAGTCTGCATTCAATTTGATATCAACAACCATGCACCATGTAAGTGAGATTTCTGTGTTTAGCAAATCAATGGACTATCGTTCATAAAAATAGAAGGATATACATGTAACTAGCTTTAACTATCCTATATTAGTAAGCAAACTTTTTGGAGACACCAGTTGTACAATATTGATACGAACTACAAAGTCTTATGGATCCTCGAATAAGGGATTGGTACGAAAGAGAAGCATTAAAGAGAATCATCTTATATACCTGCTTTTGGTCCTGTGAAGAAAACATGTTGATGAAGTGATTGATGCTAAATCAAGCTGCCATTGCAAATTTTGGCGTTTTGTCCAGGCTCCTTAGGTGGTTTATTTTTATGGTTGGTCGTTGGCTTCATCTCTAAGATCATAATCCCTAGTGTTTTCTCTATGTTCACCTCATAAGAAAAAAATGTTACATAATTTCAAATGTCAGCAATTAACGAAATAAAAAAAGGAGCCTAGTCCAAGAGCCCAAAAATGGAAAAACAGCTATCAGCAGCCTAAGAAACAATGGTCTGTCCCTGACTCTTCTTGTTCGACTCAATTTTCCTTTTATTTGTTGCTTTGGCAACTCATCCTCCTTTTGTCTGAGTTTCTCCCTCGGGACTTTGTGTGCATCATGTGGTTCATCCTATCCACCAAATTTATGTACCTTTTTGCCACCCTTCTTAAATGAACCACCATCTGATGCCATCTATGACTGGTAGCTCGAATTGCCCTTATGAGTCTTATTTTCTTCTTTTCTCCTATTTGTTTCTTCCCTATTGGCAGGCCTAACAAATGGTTTCTTCCTAGTTTTGGTCCTTGCCTGACGTATGGGTTTTGGCCTGCGACTTACACTTCCCCAGACCTTATCAAACACCAGAGAAAGTACTGTCTATCCTAATGGAACTGCCAATGCCATGAAAAGAGGATTTGGACCAGTTCCTAGTAGCAAGGATATACCAATGGCTGGAACCATCCAACCAAAAGCTCTAATCACCTGCAATAAATCACCAAACAACATTTTCAAGTAATGTCAAATATCATCTTGAACCATCAAAGTTGCAAATCAATAAGGACTATTAGTTCATGGCGTCAATTGTGCCTGAGCCGAAGATTTCAGTAACCCCACATAGTTGGGACAGACAATTGCAACTAATTATTCTTTTAATTGATTGGAAACAAGAGTAATGTAGACAAAATAAAGTTCTAATGCGTGAGCGAAGGATTTAAGGAAGTGAAATTTCTAAAAGATGTAACACCTAAAAGAGTTAATATTAAGGTTCCCAGAGGCTAAAGCGACGACAAAAGGAGTCTATATAGCGAAAATAGATTAGCAGCGAGACCTTGATCAGCAGTAGTAGCAGTACTGGTAGTAGCCATCGTCAGCGACAAAGAAGAAGAAGAGAGCAGCTTAGGAGGGATCACTATTCTTGATGATCTCCAACTACGAGAAAACAGAGAAACGAGAATGAGGGATGAGTCAAATCAGAAGAGAGAGTGTGGGGTTTTGATTGGGTTTCTTAGAGTGAATAAGGAGGAGGAGGAGGATGGTAGGCATGTTGTATTTCATGAACAAGTACATCCGCTTTTACAAGATAAGTCTTCCCCGGATACAAATACAACTCTTATTTTAAATCTAATTTTCATTAACTCAACACTTGTCCCATCTCCACTTTCAGTCTTGTGGTTAAACCAACAACCATAAGACTGATTTTGAGCCATGCGATTTCAAATGATTGGCACATTAGACAACTTGATGTATCTAATGCATTTCTCCATGGATAGCTCAATGAAGATGTTTTTATGAGTCAACCGCCTGGCTTTGTCAGTATAAAATATCCTGAATTTGTTTGTAAACTCAATAAATCTCTTTACGGTCTTCGGTAAGCTCCACGCCAGGGGTTTTTTTGCCTTTCAGATGCCTTGGTTAAAATCAGTTTTCTTGCTTCAAAAACTGATTCTTCACTGTATTATTACAACAAAGGTACAACTCATGCTTATTTCCTAATCTATTTTGATGATTTAATACTTACAGGCAATAACAACAATTTTATTCGGATGACAATTCAATCTCTTGGCCATTCATCTAAAATCAAAGACTTGGATCCTCTTTATTATTTTCTTGCCATAGAAGTAACTAAAACAATAAAAGGTCTTCATTTATGTCAAAGTAAATATATTCGGGATTTGCTTGCCCGAGCTAATATGGAAACCGCTAATGCTGTTGGCACTCCGGCTTGTCCAAGCATCGCCTCCCACAAAGTTGTTTCAGTAGTACTCCAAGCGGGTCGATCAATTATCAACGATTGATCCCCGACCGGGTCCTGAAGCCGCATAGATAATTAGCTATTGGAACGAGAGTGAGGACGGTGAACCTAGTCAGTAGGCACCATGGCTCGGACTTGTTGGACCACTCTATCAAAGAACCTATAAAATGAAAAATTCCTTACTTGACAAAGGCTCTCGCTCTTGAGTGGGTTGGACCATTCCATAAAATCTTTGAGAATTCTTCTGCTGCTATCTTCGAAACTGCAACTTAAGAACTTGTTGGTGGTACTTCAGATTCTTTTCCGGATGGTACTTTCTATCGTAGTATTGTTGGTGGCCTTCAATATTTGGCACTCACTAAGCTTGATATTTCTTTTTCGGTTAACAAGGTTTCACAGTATATGCATGCTCCTTCTCAGCAACATTGAACAGTTGTTAAACGTATCTTGCGTTAGTTACAGGATACATTACATTCTGGCATATTACTTTCTCCATCTTCCTCTTCTACTATTCATGCATATAATGATAGTGATTGGGCTAGCTCTCTTGATGATCGAAAATCCACATTCGGATATTGTATTTTTGTGGGCAGCAATCTTGTTTCTTGGGGTACTAGAAAACAGCGTACGGTTGCTAAGTCTAGCACTGAGGCTGAATACAGAGCCATTGCTCATACTGTTCTAGAGGTTCAATATGTTTTATCACTTCTACATGAAATGTGTATTTCTGTAGTTTCTAAACCAATTCTTTGGTGTGATAATTTGGGAGCTACTTATTTGACTACTACTTCGATTTTTCATTCGTGATCCAAGCATTTGAAAATTGATTTTCGTTATGTTCGTGACTTGATTTCTCAAAATTTGTTGGAAGTTCGTTATATTTCTTCTCGTGATCAAATTGCCGACATCTTCATTAAACCTTTGGCTAAACAACCTTTCCATTTACTGAGTTCCAAGTTAATCATTGATTCACATCATGATCAACTTGTGGGAGGGTGATAAGGATATATGCTATTTTATATGATTGTATTTATTACATTAGCTGTATTATAGTTTAGAGTTCTATTCCTAGTATATCTCAACTATTGTAAAGCTTGTAGTCTACGTCTATATATACTGTAATCACAATACATATAAGATAAGTTCTTTAGTTATTTGATCAATCTTAACAGTTACCTCCCTTTTTTCTTATTTTTTGATAAAATAAATACATATATTCATATATGTATGTGGATCGGGTCTCTTCATAGGTGCCCGACCTAATTTCTCCATCATTGCTCTTATAATATCTCCAGCAATTTCCTTCCAATAAGATAGTTTATTACTGGCCAAATTATGTACATTAGAGCAAAAGCCACTACCACATATGGAGTGCTACATTAGAGATTGAAGCCCACTTCCAAATGGAGTGCATACCCAGAAATACAAACATACCAAAAGGCTAATTCCTTTCCCTTTCTACAATACAAACATAACTAATTTCTTAGCATGCAGACTAATACATTACTCTTATAAACAGCTCACAGGTATGGCTAGCCCGCTACTAGTTCCACCTATATTCTTACATGAAGCAGTTGCTGCTTTATTCATGTACGTAAGCTTTATATCATGTAATCTTATTTCCTTGCATGGATTGCTAGGGCTACATTCAAATGTCACAGCTTGTGGAGATCTCGATGTTCCTTGTATATTTTTATACATCACTTGACTTATCTTCACGCCAGAATTCTGTCAAGTTAAAATAAAAATAAAAATTATATTAGGATTTATAGAATTTTAGAGCAGTAGTAACTTTATTTTCTTTATTACGGTTAGATACTATCATAAATCTACAAAAGAAAAAGAAAGAAAGGAGTTTTGTGTAGATTACCTGGTTAGGACAACCAATGTTGTCAGGACAATAGTCCTGGTCAATGATTATTGGGTTCTTTACATTCCTCATAATGAGGTTTTGGAAGAGAACATTCCTTACAAAGCTAGTGCTAGGTCTAGCCCATGTTTTGATCCTTACACCGTTATCTGATCCTGTGAAAACTGCATCTGTTAGGGTTATATTTTGTACACCATCTTCATTGAATTGTCTGCCCAAGCTGCCAATGCTGTGAAACAAAAGAAACAAAGAGTTCAATATATGTATGATTGATTGGAAGCCATCATGACATGATTTATCAATAGTTTGGGCCTTGGGAACATAAGAACTCCTTCGGTTTTTCCAATTAGTTTGGGCCCTGGGGACATAATTTCGGCTGTTGTATATGCATATTTCCAAGTTAAATGTCTGAAAACATAAAACCATTTGGGAGTACCTGCAATAATTTTGTTTCTTTCTTAGAAATTAATTGAATTACTGTTTAAATAATTATCATTGCTGATTAGATGGTTAAGAGAGAAGCCTCATTTTAATAGTTATTATAATAAAATAATTGTTTTAACATTAGTAGATTTACTTTGGGCTTAAGGTATTGGGGCCACATCCAAGTAAATATATAGTTTTGTTTACATAAATATAATATGATCCTAGTTAAACAATTAATATGGAATTATTAGGCTTAGAAAATATAATTTGTGTGTATGAGAGCAAGCCTTATATATTGCTTTGGGTACATACCGATTCTATATTCTTCCTCATTTTTAATTAAATAAAATATATTTTATTACAAAAAATCTCAATCCCAAAAAAAAGAAAGTATATAAGTTATATTTTTAATATTGATTTATAAATATAATGAATATATTAATTAATATATAAATTTGTACAGTTTTTTCATTTTATATAATATAATTTTGTTGGATTGTTATTATATGTATTTAATTCAATTTATATAAAAAAAAAGAGTGAAGATTGAACATCCAATAATCTTTTAATGGGTTAAACTTAAGTGGGGAATTGCCAGTTTAAACCAATTCAATAATCTAGTGTATAATAATGGTCAATCCAAGAAGTAGGATAAGTTAAAATGAAGAGGATAATATATATTAATACCTGATACCATGACCAGGGCCACACTTAATATGGCTCATAAGCAAGTTCCTAGTGCCTGGACCAATGGATATGCAATCATCTCCTGTCTGAAGCGTACTGCCTGTGATTGTTACGCCTGTTGATGTCTGAACATGGATTCCATCTGTATTGGGGCTTTGGTCTGGAGCTATAAGCTTCACATTTCGAACTTGCACGTTGTTGCAACTGTTTATTACAAGGTGCATTGTCTGACTGTTGATTGATGTCAACCCACTTATTATCACATTGTTTGCCCAGTTGAATGTTATGGACTGCATTAACATTAACAGTAATGTTAACAAAATAAACACCACTTGCTGCAAGAACATTAAAATTAAACAAATGGAGGTGGGAAGAAGAGAATATTATAATTCAGGACAGCAAGCTAAGAATAATTTGTCTTTTACAGATATTAATCTTTTGTTTTTGGTTTGTTAAGTTCTGGCTAGGGTTTGAAATTGCATGAACGCACTACAGGTCTGGAGATAATTCTAAGACTATGATCCAGAGTTAAAACTCATTAGTAGGGATTAATATTATTTTGCACTCATGCATTTAGAGATGAATATACTAGATAATAGTTGTCTACTATAGTACAAGGATGCATATAGTATATGTATATGTATGATTTAAGTAGTTGGATTGGAAATTGACTTTTAATATATGTATCATTGAACAACATACTAAATTAACAAACGTACCCTAGCTCCAACAGGACAGCTCTTTCCGGACGCCCTGCAAGCCCAGAAGCCAGCACCTTTAGCATCAAGGGTACCGCCAAGTACAGAAATTTGATTAACCTGAATGAACAAAATCCAATACCCAGAATTGCCGAGAGCTCGATAATCCACTGGAGCTTCAATAGTTCCATCGATCTTAACAGTAATTCTACTCTTGCATGGACCTCTAAACTCTATTGCCTTGATCAAGTACCTTCCTTTAGGCACAGAAATTGTCGATGCAGTAGCTGAGCTACATGCAGCTGCCCATGCCTTGAGGAAAGGCTGTGTTGAGTCTGTTTTCCCATCTGGTTTTGCTCCAAATTTAAGCACATTATAGGAGGCTGCATTTGATAACTGAAAGAGGAAGAAGGAGAGTGCCAACATAATTGCTATCTTATTAGCCATTTTCAATGTAAAATAGATATCTAGATGATTAGAGAAACGGAAGGCAGTTGGATGATACAGAAGTGGCAGTTGAGGTGGTTATTTATAGTTGTCTGAATAGTGTTTGGCGTTCAAGAAACTGTGAGAACTGTTGTTGGTTGAATAATATTTGTCAACAGGATCGATTAGGGCAATTATAATTACCTGCACGTCCTGTAGCTTAGATATATACGTACGGTGTCATGTGATAAAATAGGAGGCCATAGAAATTTTGAGCATATACATGTGAATGTGATAAGCTGTTTGATCAATTTAGGTGCCTTCAATTATTATGATTATATAATGATTGGTGGATTTTTTTAAAGAAAAGAAGAATGTTTGAGAGAAAATGTGAACCCAGCAAACATGAATTGTTAGATGCTTTACTATTCTTTATGTCTCTTACTCTTCGGTTTCTGGTACATACATAAGATGCTTAAGTAATAACATTTTTATAAACAATGCTCAGAAGTAAGAGCTTGAGTTGCATCTTTAATTCTGGAGAGGTTAATCTATTTTATGTGGGTTCCAAAAGTGGAAGACATTATGTATGCTATACTTCTCAAGAAATTAGCTTTGACTCAGTAAAATTTGATAGTTTGTGCTTAAAAATAAAGCATATATGCTTCCATCTAATATATTGATGCTATATGTGTTAATGATATTGTAGTATCTGTGTGTGTTGTGTAAAGATAATTCAAATACGATCTGTTTAATTAATCATGTTAAAATATCATACTAAAAAATAAGCATATTTATTAACTAAGATGTTATAGGAGTTGATCGTATAGCTTGTTTAAGAAATTAGATTTTAAAATAGTATATTTTTAAATAAAAGCACATTATTTAGATTTTAAAGTTTCAGTTTTAGATATAAAATGACTTAAATTTAAATTATTATTCCGAAGCATAATATATATATATATTAATTTTTGTTTAAATAAATATTTTTTAATCATGTTACTCAAATCAATACATAAACTTAATTATTTTTGGTATTTTATAAACAAATTAATACTAATCGTCTATCTATGCGTTGCATGACCGTTATTATTATTTTAATTATAAAATCAAGTATATAGATATAATTTAATCATTTGTCCAATATCTAATATTTATTTATTAATATTATCTTTAAATTAATACTATCAATAAATTAGTTCTAAATTATTTATTTATTAACTCAAATATTATATAAATTAATGCTGTCAATGTAATTTATAGACTATTTGTTTTGAAATTAGAAGTTATTGTATAATTAAAAATTAATTTATTAGAATATAATATTTGAAAATATTATTTTTATAATTAAATTCATTATTTAATTAGAAAATTAATTTGTTAGCTATTATAATATTAAAATATAATTAATATGCTATCTTTAAGAATAATCATTATCTAATTAGAAAACTAATTTATTAGTAATATGTTATTTTTTAGGATTAGAATGATTGTTTAATTAGAAATGTAACTTATTAATCAATAAATAAATAGAAAAAAAATCATAAAATTACACATAAACTTACATTTAATGTATAAAAAATAATACACATGTCAAAGTAAAAATTTTACATATAAAAAATTAAGCACACATATCAAAAAAATTTAGATCTCAAAAATTAATATATATATAAATTTTTATGATTCAAACTTATTTACTCATACGTTTTAAATTGTATTGTTTAATTGGAATATTGTGAAATTTATCGACTATAATTATAAGTTTACAATTTGGTTGGGTCAACTAATAATATGATATCTTAATGTGAAGTCTTTAAAAGTCGTAATTTTAGCCAATATTTAATTTTCTCTATAAGAAAAGAATTAAAATAGTTAGAAGTTCTTGAATTCAAAGAAATATATATGTAATGGAGAAGGCAAATATTCTATGAAAGTTTAATACGGCACTGGTGAGATGCATAGAATTTGTATGTGTACGTAACAGTGGCTAGTGAGACTTTGACCCCCTTCTTGCCACGTGACACGTGGAGGAAACCCGGAGAAGTTCCTGCCGGGAATGTTGCCGATTCCAGAGCTGTTCCAATCATTCAACAGAAGATTTCTGGTAAGACTGAAAAGAGAGTGTTATGTTATATACATAACTTGTCAAAGGCATTTTATTAAATAAATAATAATAATAATAATAATAATAATAATAATAATAATTCTATTTAACCTTAGAATTTATTTATTTTTAATTAGGCCTTCCAGTGGCTATTTGTAAATTCATAAATCGAGGAGATGTTGCTACACTCAGATATGGAAAAATGAATTAGTTGAAGTGCTTTGGCAAGAATATTATTTTATTATTAATTTAGATTAAAAAAATACTCTTCCACTCGGCTTGAGATTCAAATTTAAAATTTTTATTATGATTTTATGTAGTTAATATATTTTTTATTATAAAAAAATCTAACTCAAATTAAGATATAAACTTACGATCTAAGTTTATAAGTTTCAGTTGAAGAAATTATAATAATGGTATAGTAAAAGTAACAATAATAATTAATATATAACCATCTATTCAATTTCTTGGATCTAGCAACCAATATATGTTGGAGAGAAAATTTCGGGAGTGTGTAGTTCATTTTTTTAAAATCTTACATTAATGAACGAAATATTTAATTCGACATAAATAATCTCATAAATCAACCAAAATATAAATAAAATAATATTTATAAATTTATTTTTGAATTATAATAAGCTTAACTGCCTCATTCATATCATAAAGACAGTTACTGATCTAATTACAGAATTGAAAACTTCTATATTTTAAAATAAATAATTTTTACGAATTTATTGACAAAATATAATTGCATTTTGGGAGAAAACAAATCATGTTTCTACCAACACCATATTATATTTAATTTATTAATTAATATTGACTTTACAAGGAAGACGGTTGTAGGATTATTTGGTAAAAGAAGTTGGCTAAAACTATATTTGGTTGACCATTATTATTATTATTATTATTTTTAATTGCCTACAAAAAGGACTGTACATGCATATGTTTGCAATATATCCAAGTTTCGCTGTATAACAGAGAGTTTCTATTAAAAAAAATAAAAATCTGATTGTTGATGAACCCTACGAGTATCAGAATTTAGAACAATGTCTCACTACTATAATTTACTATCAAATATAAATACACATCAAATACACATATAACTTATGGATATAAGAGTAAAAATGTCACATGACTTTGAAAGCTGCCCTGTCTGTTAAAGTATTATTTTAGAACAAAATATGAAGGTTATTTTGATGTAAAATATAACATCCAACATCAATAAATGGATGTAAAAAGATTTACTTCTAACAATCATTAATCGTATTAATGATGTAATAAATTATACTTTTAGTAGAACTACATTATATTCAGTAGTAATAAATCACATATAGATTTATAAGTATCATTTAATAAGATTGTTTGTTTGAATATTAAATTTATTCACGAAGAAAACTTAACCCTCATATCTATAGAAAAAAAATACAATACCTACAATGGAGGACTCATAAAACTCTCTAATAAATATGTTAATATTTATTTATTAAAATTAACTAATATCAAATAAGAAAAAAACTACTGCTAATCTAAAAGATGATAAACAATAGGTAAAAAAAAAAAAAACTTTAATAAAAAATAAGAAAAGAAAAATAAATTCTTTTTATACGTGTGCTAAAATTACAGCAAATTTTTAAATATATAAAATATAAATAAAAATTATACTCTTTAGATGTAAAAATATCTAATGACAAGAATTTATTTTACTTTTTCCTAAAAGAACAAACATAATATATATTATGAAAAAGTAAGAAATAATTATGAGGGCGGCCAAATAATGGTATATGAATCTAGCAGAAGAGGGTAACATAATTAAGCAGTCAAGCTTTAATTATATTCTAATTCCTTAAAATATGAAGATGACTTTGCCTAGGCACATGGTGCCCACCAACTTATTGATCAACTTCCTTTTCAGTAGGTCAATCGTCCCACCATATATAACAATTTATCCAAAGTCATTCATATGTCTTAATTAAATCCCCTCTATGATTTTACAAATACTATTATATTTGCCCTTTCTTCAAATAACATGCATTAATAAGCAATAGAATAATGTTTTACTAAAACATGAAATGCATATATATGTTATTATTTTTTTTTTCTTTGGGTTATGTCACTCTTTTTGTTTAATAAATCTGTTCAATTTAGATGATTCAGTCTTCGAATTCAATGGAGCTTGAATCTTTAAGGCTTTGGCTTGGGCTTAGGATTATTCTTGCTAAAGTTTTGTGTTTGGTCTAATTTTACTTAATGGAGTTTAATAGTTAATGATTTCATTAATGGCAAATTCTGAAGTTTGGATATTTTCCTTTTTAAAATTGTTGTTAATTATTGTTTTAATTTTCTCAATTCAGTCCAGAAACATGAATCTTTTTCAGTTATATCGACACAAAATTTGGTCAATTTACCTTATTATAACATGCATCAAATTCCAAATGGACATCCTACTATATAGGAGCAAAGTCAGACCCTATAATTAAAAGGGACATAGATTTAATCTTTATTTATTTATTATGTTAAATATAGTATAAATCTTTACAGTTTAATAAGACAATATGCACATAAATATTATGCTAAAATCCTTCTCATATTGACTGTCACATTAATATACCATAATTAAACCGAATAACAACTAAAGAAGGTTATGGCGGTTGTATACATGTTCTCAAGTCCCTTCCATGTACCACTCTCCCACTTAATATGACTCATAAATAAAAGGATACCATATGGGTCCGATTTTAACCTCGTTAGTTTATCTTATAGTTTTGACTATTTATTTCTTTATGATTAGGGCACAGTTCCAAAATGATGTGCAGATTGGAAGTGTTCACCTAATCCGATAGCTCGACCATTCGAGACATCTGATAAAAATCGAAATTAATTTGTCGGATTTAAAGTCTTTTAAGTTAGAGATGGTTTACAAATATTTAAAATCAAGTAAAAATGGGTTGAATTCGATTTTAAATCCAACCCGACATAATATAAAACTAAATGAAGTGAAAGTATATTACACACATATATATGAGAATCAACAAATTACATCCAGAGGAGGAAGAAAAGAGAAATAAGGAACAATTTGGCAAAGTGAATTCAAATAATATTATTATACATTATAAGTTCTTTCACAAATTTATACATATGTACATGAAATCATGTGTATATATATGTATATATATATATGGGAGAACACTACAAAATAGGGATAGTGCATAAAAAGCCACTTCCCACATGGAGTGTATACCCAGAGATACAAATATACCAATCATTATTTTTTCTTTACAGAACAAATGATAATTAATTTGTTATATTGTATAATATAAATTGATAAGTTGCTCTTACAAACAACTTTCAGGTATGATTAGTCCACTGCTGGTTCCTGCTATGTTCTTACATGAAGAAGTTGCAGCTTTATTCATGTAAGTGAGCTTTATATCATGTAATTCTATTTCCCTGCATGGATTACTGGGGCTACATTCAAATGTTACAGCCTGCGGCGACCTCGATGTTCCTTTTATATTTTTGTACGTTATTTGACTAATCTTTACACCAGAATGCTGTGAAGTTAGAAAAAAAAAAAAGTTAATTAGAGTAAGATTCGCGACAAATGATTCTATTTTCTATTTTTCATCGATTACTGAGTTGATGCTGCTTAATTACCTGGTTAGGGCAGCCTATGTTGTCAGGACAGTAATCCTGGTCAATGATAATAGGGTTCTTTACGTTCATCATGATGATGTTTTGGAAGAGAACATTCCTTACAAAGCTAGTGCTGGGCCTAGCCCATGTTTTGATCCTTACACCATTGTCTGATCCTATGAAAACTGCATCTGTTAGGGTTATATTTTGCACTCCATCTTCATCGTATTCTCTGCCCAAGCTGCCAATGCTGTGAAATACAAGAAATAAAGATTCAATATACTATATATATATATATATATATATATATATGATTGATTGCACACTAACTTATGATTTATCGATCAGGGGCTTTTGGATTTATAAGTGGTTGGAAGACATAGAAATTCCTTGTATTTTTCAAATAGTGTAGGCCTTATTTTGGTACAGTTTTTTCGGCTGTTGGAATTTCTTTTTTCAACTTAAACGTCTAAAACAACATAAACTATTTGGTAGAGACTGCAATAATTTTGTCATTCCTTAGAAAATAACTGGCTTTACTTTAAATAATCATCATTAGTGATTGGATGACTCAGAGAGAAGTCTCATTTTAATAGTGATAAAGTTTTAAAATAATAATTCTTACAGGTTTATTGTTAGCTTTATTTGGGCTTAAGTTATGGGTCCGGATTCAGAGAAAAAAATGTTTTTATTTTTATATAGTTTTTGGGAAAATATAAGAAATATCATGTTTTCTTTATTAAATTTACGGTTAATTTTTCATTTTTATTATGTTAAAAATATAAAAAAATGATTTTTTTATTTTTTATTTTTTTCCAGTTTTACAGTTTTGGCTGATTTTATTTTTTAATTATTTTTTAATAAAATAACTGGAAAAAACCAAAAGCAATTGAAAAATAATAAAAATAATTGATAAATAATTTAAAAACAATCTAAAAAAACTGACAGACAACCATTATTTACACAATAAGGAAGGATATGTTTTTATTAATTGTAGTATATTTTTAAAATATTTTCTTTATAAAAAGAATTGTTTCTCTTTTAAATAGTTTAAAGGTATAGATTACAGAAGGGGAAAAAATGAAGAGGATATGAATTACCTGATGCCATGACCAGGGCCACATTTGATATGGCTCATAAGCAAGTTCTTAGTGCCTGGACCAATGGATACGCAATCATCGCCTGTCTGAAGAGTACTGCCTGTGATTGTTACGCCTGTGGATGTCTGAACATGGATTCCATCTGTATTGGGGCTTTGGTCTGGAGCTATAAGCTTCACATTTCGAACTTGCACGTTGTTGCTATTATTAATTACAAGATGCATAGTCTGACTGTTGATTGATCTCAACCCACTTATTATCACATCGTTTGTCCAGTCGAATGTTATAGACTGCAATGCATTAATAGTAATTAAACCAAATTAAATACCAATTGATGCAAAAACATATTTCTAGTTCTTGTACTCACAGTAACAAATTAAACATGTGGAGGTAGGAGAAGAGGATATTACAACTTAGGATATTACAAAGAGGATATATCTTTTATAACTAGTGTTCTTTTTAGGTTATTTTAAGCTTTAACTAGCTAATAGTTGTCTATTATACCATGACGATCCATATAAATAATAGAGTTGTATATATTTACATAAATATTTGTATGATTTAAATAGTTCAAAATAGTTAACTTACCCTAGCTCCAACAGGACAACTCTTTCCAGAAGCCCTGCAAGCCCAGAAGGCAGCACCTTTGGCATCAAGGGTACCACCAAAAACAGCAATTTGATTAACTTTAGCGAACAAAATCCAATACCCAGAATTGCCAAGAGCTCGATAATCCATTGGAGCTACAATACTTCCATCAATCTTAACAGTAATTCTTCTCTTGCATGGACCTCTAAACTCTATTGCCTTGATCAAGTACCTTCCTTTCGGCACATAAACTGTCGATGCAGTAGGTGAGTTACATGCGGCTGCCCATGTCTTGAGGAAAGGCTGTGTTGAGTCTGTTTTCCCGTCTGGTTTTGCTCCAAAGTTTAGTACATTATAGGAAGCTGCATTTGAGAAGTGAAAGATGAAGAAGAAGGAGAGTGCAAAAGAAATTGCAAGCTTATAAGCCATTTTCAATGTAAAATAAAGAGAGGGGGGGAGAGAGAGAGAGAGATTAAGAAGGTAGTTGGATGATACAAAAATGGCGGTTGAGGTGGTTATTTATAGTTGTGTGAAGAGTGTTTCCGCATTTAAGGAACTGTGAGAATGTTGTTGCTTCAATAATATTTGTCAGCTAGTATTAGGATAAACACAATCAAGTTTTTTAATTAATAAAACAGATGTGAAGTTGAAACTTTTGCTTAAGCCCTTTTTTTTTTCTTTCTTAATTTGCACATCTTCAAGTACCCGTAGCTAATTAGATATGTACGGTGACATGTGATAAGCTATGAGTCCATGGAGATTTTGAGCATATATATGTGATAAGCTTTTCATGATTTAATTTAATGTGTCTTAAATTATGATTACATAATTATATTGGTAATTTAAAAAAAAATAAAAATTGAAGAAAATATGAGCGCAGTAACATGATTATTATTAGATGCTTTATTATTTCTGTCCCTTAATTATTAATTTTTGGTCTAAGATGCTTAACTAAATTGGTATGAGATTATAAACAATCAATAATACATTGGTTTAGCAATAAGGGCTGAGGAGTCCTATTAAATGGTACGAGTTCCTACTGATCATATTAGAAAAACTTAATTCATCTAAATAAATAAATAAACTTTGAGAACTTTGAATCATGAAATATATATATATATATATATATATATATATATATATTCTGGAATCTTTTCAAAGTCTTAAGCCAAAATTCTAATGTTCTCTGCACGAAAAGAACCCAAGAATAGTTAAACTTGCTGATTTATAATGAAGCAAGTAAAATCTAAATGAAAATTAAGTTATGTTTATTGGGTAGAGATGGATGGGAGGCTTACGTAGCTGGTGAGATATATATATATAGTATTTGCATGTGCACGCAACAGTCGTCACGTAGACTTTGCATGTGAAACTTGAGAAGTTGCTGGCCGAAAATGTTGCCGATGGCAGAGCAGCTCCAATCATTCAACGAACGTTACTTCTTTTCCTTTTTAAGACTAAAAAGAGAATTTTGCTACACACATAATTAAATAACCTGTCGCAGGTATTCATTCAAGAAAGAAAAATAATGCAAAAAAAGAAAAAAAGTAAGTTTATTTGACCTTGGAAATTATCCAGAGATTATTGCTGAATGCATATTGCTGGACTCAGAGAAATGAATCAGTTGAAATGTGCATAGAGCTAGTTATAATATTATTTAATTATTTTTCCTTTCTATTTATTTAAATGTATGGATAACTTCTTTTTTCCAAATTTTCATGCAGTGGAAGAAATCATATTAGAGGTTTAATGTAGTCATGAGATATTATGTATGCTGGGAAAAGAATAAATCATGTTCGTAGCATAGATTCAAACTTGTTAATTAATTTAATATTGACTTTACAAAGAGAGACGGCCGTAGGATTATTGGTACAAGAAGTTAGCTATTATATTGGGTTGAACATTAGTATTTTCATATTTAATTGCTTACATGCATGTGTTTGCAATATATCCAAGCTTGATCGTAAAGTTGAAAAGTTTTTCCAGAAAATAATAATAACAAGTAATATTTTTGTTTGTTATTGATTGGCGGCTTGAGGCCAATCATCATCCTATTTAACTTGCATTTCAAGTTACAAAAAGGGAGGTCAAAGTGTACTTATGAACCCTGCAGCTATCAGGATTTAAAACATTGTGGCCATACTGTTGTTGTTGCCAGTAGTAGTTCAGGAATAATCACTAACAGAAAAAAGTATTTTTACTTTAGAATTTATTATCACTTATGTAATTTATAAATATGACTGGTTATAATAACAGTTAAATTATATAATATTATTAAAATTTTTAATGTGATATGTAATTATATATGTTCTTCCCGATCGATTTAAATTGTATATAAATATTTAAGAGTATTTTAGAGCTTTAATGATATATTTGTATATATAATATGATATAAAGATGTGTTTTACCTTACTTTAGTTTTCTTATCTAAATTCAGAAAATAATTGCTAAAGAGGAAAATTTGAGCCAAAAACGTACTAATGGGGGTTAATTGGACTACGGCTATTAAAGGCTCGAAAATCAGACACGTGAGCTATTAATAGTTTGGGTCTAGCTTAATTTATTAAGGCCCAAGAAGGAGATTCAAATAATTTTTATATAATTAGTGGATAATTATCTTTTGAGTTGTTTTGTCACGACCTCACCCGAGGGCCCGTGACCGGCACTAGGGAATGGGTAGGCGTAAGGCCACCAAATCCCGTAATAAGCCTGACACTCACAACTCAAACAAATCTCATCTCAAATTAATATTATTAAAGCCACAAAATTATCTTAATAGCTACATTTTACATAATTAAATCGATCTGTCAGAAGAACTAGGCGAGACCCGAAACTCAGAAAATTACAACTGATCCATCTACTATTACTACTGCGGAGAATCTAAGATTTTACAAATTAACATACCAAATCGAATACACCACCCGATGATGAAGGAGTCGGGTTACTGAGTAAGAGTCTCGAGAGGACTAACAATCACGAATCTGAAAAACAGTAAAAATGAGACTGTCAGTTTCGAGAGTGAGTTAAAATCAAATAATCTGGGAACTATTGCATTCTTCTCAGAAAATATAGATTATTCAAATCAGTATATCAAACCATGCACGTAAATACAAATCACATTATAATCAAATACCATAATAAATAAATAAATAAAATATATTTCTACTTTTATGGGACGAGTGGCTCAGTAGAACCCTAACCCCAAATTCTAGTAGCCATTTTGGCTCTCTTGATCCAATAAGACTGGCGCCCAGAGAGCAATACTCGACCAGGGACCTTACCTCCAGTCTAGTCACTTAAGTATCCAAATAAGTCGGCTCCCAGAGAGCAATGCTCGACCAGGGACCTTTACTTCGACATCTCATTTCAATAGGACGGCGCCCAGAGAGCGAAGCTCGACCATGGTCCTTTACTCCAGTCCGGTCACTTAATATTCAAATAAGCCGGCGCCCAGAGAGCCATGCTCGACCAGGGCGAACTCATAAAAATCTTATTACCCGTCCATGATCATTACCGGTGCGCACGTTGTCATGATGTAATCCATCAGGCGGCATGTTCTACAAGCCACATTTCCCAAATCGCAATCACCACATTTAATAAATATTATTGTCTAAAAAAGTCATTCAACCATATCAAAATAATGATTAACGATTTAGAGTAAGACATCATGCAACTCATGTGGAAAACTGATAATATTTGGTATTATTATAACATTACTATAATAATACTTATATTATCTTCAATAATTAATAATCCAGTGAAATTATTTACGTTGTGATACTAATAACCATATTATGCATAAACTTCCAAAATAACACATTAAATTTAGACTTAGCAATAGTGCAACGATTAAGTGACTTTAACTCACAGGTTTTAGGCGACCTCCTAGCTCTGCTCCGGTGCCTCGGTTGGAGCGAGCCGAACAGATAGATCATCTAATCACGTAAGACAATTTATCAAAACGCTGAAACAATAGATCATTAATCCTAGGTCTAGACTCCTAGGACTGACTGTCTAATAATCTCGACTCGGGAGAATTCTACCGAAAATTTGGCAGAACCTCCCCTACAACACGGACATTACCCCCCGTAAAAACGGGTTCAGGACTTGCCAAAAAAACACTTCAAATATCCAACAATTCAAACAACGGGAGTCGGGTCCCCAAACTTCACTATTTTCCCGACTCCGCCACACAATACAAAATACGAGGCAGGCAAACTGACAGACAATTATTTTTTACTCAAAAATATCATCAAATACTCAACACAATCAATAGACACAAATTAAATCAAAGAATTCCAAAATTAATGGGCCAGAGATAATTACCGAGACGCTCGGTCGACTCCAGCCGCCGGAATCCGATCGACGATCCGAACACATCATCGGACTCACAACGACGTGCTGATGACGATCCCCGCTTTCAATTTCCCGATCTGACACCCGATCGTCCGGAGAGATTTGCAGACGATCTCGGCCGTCGATTCGCAAACAAGGTCCGATCGCCACGAAACCGGTGCCATTACGAAGCTTGAGCTGAGGAGAGTCGGGATACGTCCTCTGATCGTCCATCCTTCGCCGGAAAAGCCGAAAAATGCGGCTGCCTCCACTTCGCTGGAACTCTCTCCTCCGGCCATCAAAACCGACGCCACCACCGCCAAAATGAAGCTCTCTTCGAGGGGAGCCGATCGCAACCGAGATCAGCCGAAAAGGTCGCCGGAAACGGTCGGAACGACGCTCGGAAGCCGCTGGCACACTTGTGATTCGACCGACGCCGCTGCCAGCTGCCATGGTCGTCCGGGGAAGGACACCGCCACCGCAGCACTCTCTCTCTCTCTCTCTCTCTTCCCGGCGCCCGCACTCTCTCTCCCTGACAATTTTCTCCTCTTCCTTTCTTCTATATCGACTTTTGACCCCTGAACTTTTCCTTATTACAATTTGGTCCCTCAACTTTCTTAATTACTTACAATTTCATCCTGCAGAATTCCAATTTAACCCTTAAACTTCTTTTTAGCCTTTCAATTTAGCCCTTGACTATTCACTTTGGGCCAAATTAGAATTATTGAGAATACACAATTACAAAAATACCCCTGATCGACATATTTATTTACAAAAATACCAAACTCACAAATTTCCATTAAAACCCCATAAAAATAAAATTATACTTTCAATCCTTATTCCAAAATAAATTCCCAATTTAGTCCTAACACAAAATTAATTTAAATAATAAATTTCCAACTTAAAATTTAATACCACTAATTAATTAAAATACCAATTTCTCCAAAATTCTTTTATAAACATCATTTACAATTTCTACCATAATTTTTCAATATATAATTTTACTTATATAAATATGCATTTGGAGAAAAATTTGAATAACCAAAATATAATCATGTCTCAAATAATTTACTTAATTAATTACTTAAAAATTTAAACTAATAGGATTTAGAAAAATAACTCATTTACTCGTCTAATAATAAAATTCAAACTTTTCATTTAAATTATTCCAATTAGACTAAATAAAGATAAAATAAAATTAATTTAGATAAAAACTCATTATTAATATAATTATTATTAAATATAAAAATTTCGGGTATTACATGTTTAGTTTATTTAGGATACTAAGGGATAAACTATAGGAGTTGTGTATTGAGAAAAGAACTCTAAAAAGGGAATCTCTACAAGGAGTAGAGGTTAATTAAAACAGAGAGTTCTTCGGCTACCAAGAATCTCTGTAGAGGAGGTGTCTATTATTCTTTGTAGAAACTTTTGGAGTTCATCATCTTCTATATCTAACTACCTTGTGTTGCATCATTCTTTAAAGAATCAGAGAAGCTTTTTGAAGACGTGGAGAAAGATGACCAATTTTCTTCATTCCTTAAAGAGCCTTTGAATTTTGAGAGAGTTTTAGTTTTCTGTTTAATTATGTATGAACCTTATATATTTTGAATTTAATAAATGATTTCTTTGCCTTTATATGTTCATTAGTTTCATCTATTATTATTGGTTGACCATTATATCAATTTAGTAGTAATATGTGTTATGAAATTTTTTAGGTTAAAAGTATTAAAAATATCATTTTTACTTTAATATATGTCGGTATAAGAAACCTAAATTGCATCATTGACTTGAGTAACTTAGGGAAAAAGGCACATCACCATCTCATTTATTAAATTAGGACTTAAGAGAATTAAGGGGATTATTGAGTAAAAGCTAGATTAAATGTTATTTTATCATATAGTTTATATTAATAATTCTAGTTACATAATTATTTTCTGGTTATTTAATTTCTTTTATTAAACTAAAGATCATTATCGAAACATTGGCTTAGAGTGTTTATATTTATTTTCAGTATTTTATGTGATAGTTGGTCTTTATAATATATGCTTTACAATTCCTTGTGAGATTGTTCTCGTGGTGAGCTTGCCTGAATAGTAATTTGGTTCATACACTTGCGTGTACTAATTTAGACACATCACTTTCAACTGCAACATCAACAGTTGTTAAGAGTATTATGCAATTTCACTATTATTTGTTGGTATGATTAAGCCTATAAATAAGACATTGGGTTACTTTTACTATTGTGGCCCCAAGAATTATCTAACCTTTGTAACTGTGTTTTTCTTATTGTATCAGAGGCTTAATATAATATATTGTTTTGATGAAAAATAATTATTTTCTCACATGATTTATAAATACAATAATTCATTTAATACAGAAATAAAAATTTAAAAATAAGATTTTTATTTCATAAGAGTGTCACTTAAACTAGGTATCAAAAATATATGTTCTTGGTCAATTAATGCTATCACGCCATCATATCTTATTATATTAACCCAAAACAACGTACTCCACCATGATATACCAGCAGACTTCATCGTTATAAGTTAAGACACTTGCTTTCAGGTTCTAGCAAAAAATTATCCTGTTGCTTATTATTGCATGTTATATATTTCAAGAAAGTGGAAGTCTTATATAACATTCATTAACACCACAAGAGTTAATTGAATTAAAGGCCTACCCATTTGACTCTGGATGATTTTCTTACAGTTGGGATCAGTGACCTGACGAAGAAGGAACTTCATCAATAAGTAGGTGTTAACCATTTACATAAGCAAAGTCATATATTGATACTTCAAGGA
Source organism: Ricinus communis (assembly GCF_019578655.1). Classification (NCBI taxonomy): domain Eukaryota; kingdom Viridiplantae; phylum Streptophyta; class Magnoliopsida; order Malpighiales; family Euphorbiaceae; genus Ricinus; species Ricinus communis. Next base: position 12,206,860 of record NC_063256.1, on the reverse strand, counting down.
ATGAGAATATGTAGGCTTAACTGCTTAATTTTATTGTCTTCTTCTTCTGCTATGTTCATGTACCGTTGTTTGGCGGCGCTCTTAACTAAATTATTTCACTTTTTTTTTCAAATTTAATTTCTCTTTAGAAGTAATCCACTCATTAAAAGGCAAAATCAAGCTCCGAAACCTTCAAATGGATAGCTTTATTAAAAAACTTGTTTAAAACTCCCAAGGGAAAAATCTTGGTGTTCTCAATGCAAATTTGTCGCGCTATAAGGTGTTCTTAAATAAAATTTGTGACACTTAATACTGCGGTGGTAATAATTATAATGACACTTTAAAGCATTTTTAAATAAAATTTTCAGTGTTGTTAAACATATATTTTCTTGTAGTGAGTATCATACAACTATATATATATATATATATATATATATATATATATATATATATATATATATATATATATAAAATCTAATTTTTTTAACATGATGTACTTAAGTTTTGATATATAAAATTTTTATTTTGATATATATACTGTTTTCGACACATGTGATTCAAATTTATGTGTAATTTTTGTGATTTTTTATTACTTTACTGATTAATAAGTTACATTCCTAATTAAACACTCATTCTAATCCAAAAATAACATATTAATAATAAATTAATTTCCTAATTAGATAATGATTAGTTTTCTAATTAGATATAAAAATATTAATTTAAATATTAATTTCACTAATAGATTAATTTTTAATTATATAATAATTTCTAATTTAAAAAAAATTATAATATCAATTATATTGGTAATTTATATAATATTAGAATTAATAAATAAATATTTTAAAAATAATTTTTATGTTATTTCACGAATAAAATTTTAAAAAAAAATTAAAGACATTTAAAAATAGTTAGTTTGCTATTATTTTTTAAATTATTATAAATTAATATTAAATATTAAAAATTAATTAAATTATATCTATAAATTTAATTTTATAATTAAAATTATAATAATGGCCATGCAATGCTTGGTAAACGATTAGTTAGTTATAATGATTCATGATAAAAGAATTAATTATAATATATATCTTTTATTTTTATTAGTAATAAATTAATAATAATCTTTAGGTAATCATAAGAGTGTAAAATGAACTTTTAGAATATTTTTAGGGATTTTTCAATTGTTAGTGTGATGGTAAATCATTTAAGAAATGTTTTGCTATTGACATTCCTTATATATTAACGATTCATCATAAAGAAAATAATATTAGTAAGTTATTCTATTATGCATCTGGTTGTTTTATAAATCTAAATTTTTGATATGCTATTGTACATACGAAATAGATTTATTAAGTTATGATGGATCGTATCCAATCAAAACATGAGACCAATTAATTACATAGTCTCGATTTATAATTATGTCAATAAATTGGATTGAACTAATTAAATGGCTTGAAGTTATAATTAATTAATTTAAATGGGAATGAGTTTATTTAATTATTTATTTTATTGTCAAATAACTATCATTATGGATTTATAAAAGCCATTTTATAAACATGGCAACTTAAATCTGTCCATTTCCACAACCATGACAAAGAAATTTGTCTTATAAATAATACCAAAAAATTATGAAATTGAAATCACTTGTTCTTCTTCAAAATAACCCTATAAATCATACCCACCTTAAAGCTATAATCATCCTAAAACCATAATTAAGATAATGTAGCTAGCAAGCAGCAAAAGTTATTCTAATTGGAATTGTTTTTCCAACGCATTAACAGATGAATTTTCTTGAATGATAGTATGATATAGTAACCTACATATATGTACAATCTTACTTATTTATATTTATTGTATTTAATTACAATAAATCTTGTTAACATCTGCCGATTTTATTACACGAATGAAAATTCTCTTAATCCTTTGCAATTTCAGAATGGGAATGCTATGCTTTTATTTTATGATATGAGTTGCTGCTGCTGCTGCTGTAAACATCTTCTTGTTAGCAATATAAATGTTTGGCCTAATACAGTTTTGGTACTGTCATTATCTTTTTCTGTCTCAGGAAAATGGTGCTGCATCTTTTTCTGTTATTATCTCATGCATCTGTTAAGGAGACTTGCTGTCAGGACTGGCCAGTTGCCTTGAGCAACCTTGTGCGCTAATGAATAAACATTCTCTGACAGTCTTATTTTTCCGCACAGTTGATGTCTTGATGACAAGTGGGAGCACTAACACTCCAACTTTGACTTTTACCCCAACTCTGGTCTTGCACCAAATCAAAATTTTTTATCACTGGTTTAGAAATTGAACCGATAATCCAACCATTACACGTTAGACAGTTAATCCAACAATGTCTGGTAAAATTTTTTCGATTTTCAATATTTAAAAGTCTGTCATTATTAAGAGAAATCTATTCCAACCATTCAAACCTGGGTTGTAAACACTAAATAGAACTAGCATGTCCATCTCATATAATTTTATCGATCGAAGTTTAACTCTCATCTAAAAAGTACAAAGTCAAGATTCATTGTCAAATATAAAAAAAAAAAATCTCAGTCTGAGGAATTTGCTGCTCGGGAACGGAAGTGGAAAATTAAGCTTCAAGCTGCTAATGCCCATGTTGAGAATGCTACTACTCAACTCAGCTCGATCATACCAGAGAAGAGAAATGCCGATCTCCGTATTGCCTAGTTAGAACTGGAATGTGCGTCCCTTACCTCCAAACTTGCTGATCAAACTGCAGCTAATGAGAAGTTGGAGGCTGAGAAGGATGGATTCTATTTGGAGATGTCATTTCTTCTATCCAGCTATGAGGAAGCTGTTAAAGAGGCTGTGAAGGCTAAGTTTTCGGATGCTAATTTGTCCTTCTTGGAGGAATTGGATATTGAGGAAAATCAGTTACAAAGCTAGGGAGCAACTTGCTAAAGAAGCTGATGGAGAGCGAGAGAGGTCCGAGATTGTTAGTGCAGTTTCTCCTTGAGGAGATGATCTTGATGTAACCTCAACGAAGCTCGAAACATTGTAAATGAGTCCTGAGCTTCACAACCTTGTATATTTTTTTTTATTTAATGAAATCATCCTTCTTCACTTTGACTTTCTATTTATTTAAACTTTACTTTATGACATTTTGCTAAGTATAGTAACTAGGTAATATAGAAGATATAACAGACTTTAACAGACCTTTAATAATAAAAAATGGGATAATTGTCGTCTCTTTTTTCCAGGGACCTCCCAATCTCTATCCCTTGTTCCTCTAGATCCCCCAGAACCTCTGCTTCTTCCAGACTAACCTTCTCCCCCAGCAATGAACTGCTTAAGGTGGCCTCTCTAGATTAACCTTTCAATCTCTCTTTTGAGATGAATGTAGTCCTCACTAGCGTGACCATGACTATTATGGAACTTACAGAACTTGTTTTTATTTCTCGAGTCTGCAGTCTGCTCCCTCATAGGGTTTGGAGATAGAATGTTGCCCTTATTCTTCTAAACCTACATCAAGATATTGGTCCTTGATGTGTTCAGAGGAACAAAGTTCTTTTCATCGCTACTCCTTGAGTCACCCTTCTATCATCTTTGGACCCCTTCTTATGCTGGTCAGATTTACCTCTCGATCGATTATCATATAATCAGATCTCCTTCCCACTCTATAATCTTCATCCAATCGAATAAAACTGTGAGCTTGGTCCATAAGCGCGACGTATGACTCTGTAGGGTCGACAATTAGCGAGTCATTGAACTTGTTCATATAGGTATTGTCGGTCATCGCGTCAATAGCTGTATCCTGGTTGAGTTTTTTTTACCTAGACAACTCTCTGTTCAATCTCTCCACAAAATCCTTCAAACTTTCATCACACCTCGGGATACACTTATTCAAGTCACTTAGTGATGAACCGAGCTTTGAATAGTTTAGCAAGTGTAGCAAAATCATATATAGAGCCATCCAGCAAGCTCTAATACCACTTTTGAGCACTTTCTTTTAGGGCAATGGGAAAAGTCCTGCACCTAATAGGATCTGATAGTTATGCAATCCCATTTTAATATTGAAATTATTAACATGGCCTAAAGGATCTCCCAAACCATCATAAGAATTTAAAGGCGGCAGTCTCAACTTTTCAAGAAATTGCTCCGCTAGAATGCTCGGGCATAAAGGTGTGCCCTCAGAGATAACCTCTTCTCTCATTATTCTTCCTGCACTATACTTCTTCAAGGCATCATTAATTCTTTTATTGATGGTATCCTCAATCCATACAGAATTATGGGTTTGAGAACTAGACTCTCCTTGTCACGACTCGATCTGTGGGTCCGTGATTGGTACTAGGGAATGGGTAGGCTTAAGGCCATCAAATCCCGTAGTAAGCCTGACTATTCGCTAACTCAATCAAATTGAAATTCGGACTCAATCCAAAGCACTAATTCACAATTAACCTTAACCATCAAATTCTATATATTTAATTCGGTCTACCAGCATAATTAGACAAGATCTGAGCTTAAATAAAATTACAAACTGATAAGTCTAGAATTTCTACTGCAGAGAATCTAGAATTTTAAAAGTCAACATACTAATAAATTCAGTTACATCTAACCCGAGGATGAAGGAGTAGGGCTGCTAGAGAAAAGAACTGTAGAAAACTAACCACACCTGAAAAATAATGAAAATTGAGACTGTCAGTCTCGAGAGTGAGTTAAAATCATATATTACAAAACGAATATAAATACTTCAATAAAATATTTATTTAATTAAAATAAAATACGTGTCATGCTATGCTTCTATAAAATAAAATAAATTTTATTTCATACTACGGGACAGAGTACCTCAGTAGAATCTTAGCCCCATCACTAATAGTCTCGACTCTCTCATTCCAACAGAACTGGCGCCTAGAAAGCGAAGCTCGACGAAGGTCCTTAAATCCAGTCCGGTCACTTAATTATCATTAACAGGCTTAGCCTCTCAGCTCACTTACTCCAATAAGACTAGCGCCCAGAGAGGGAAGCTCGACTAGGGTTCTTAAGTCTAGTTTGGTCACTTAAGTTTCCAATAAAGGCGGTGCCCAGAGAGCAACGCTCGACCAGGGACCTTTACTCTTGAAAACACACTCTATCTAGCCTATAGAGTTAAACTCGACCAGGGCAAGTCCTAAATTTACCTTTTTAAAATTTATCCTTTTACCATCTGACTCAAATTCACGCCGGTGCGCACGTGGTCCTGATACAACCCATCAGGTGGCATGTTCTACTGCCGTCTCATCCCGAGTCAACACGCAATCACAAAAACCATAATGCAGAAAATGAAACATATATAAATAATGATTAAATAAATAATTAAAATATTAAATCATTTAATTAGCACTATTTCATAAAATCTTAGCATGACACATGTAAACAAATATATGACTTTAACTCACTGTTCTGACGACCTCATGACTCTGCTTCAATGCTTCGGGTGGAGCGAGCCGAACTGACGAATTGATCTAACCACGGAAAACAATTCAATCAATAACAGTAAAACATTTGACAATTAACCCTAGGCCTAGACTCCTAGGGCTGATTGTCTAAAAATTTTGACTTAGGTAAATTGTACCGAAAATTCGGTAGAACCTCCCCTAAACACGGACGTCTATCCCCCTGTATAATGGGTCGAGGGCCTGCCAGAAAACACTTCAAATTTCCAACAATTTACTTAACGGGAGTCGGGCCACCACACTACATTATTTTTCCCGACTCTGCCAGACAACACAAATGATGATAACTGGCAGACGATCTGAAAATTTATTATTTTAACTAATAAGCCTCACATAATTTTTCTAATATTCAACACAATAATTAAACATATAATTTTTTTATCAATAAACTCTAAAATCAATGGGCCAGAGAATTACTGAGACGCTTGATCACTCGGTCGACTCACCTCCAGCCGCTGGGGTCCGATCGACGATCCGAACGCGCCTACAGACTCGAGACAACGCGCTGATGATGATTCCAGCTTCTGATCTTTTGATTTGATCCCCGATCATCCAGAGAAATTTACGAATGATCTCGATCGTCGATTTTCAAACGGAGTCCGATCTCCACGAAACCGGTGTCATTGGAAAGCTTGAGCTGAGGGGAGTCCAGATATGTCTAGATATGCCATCACTTCGTCGGAACTCCTTCCTTCGGCCACCAAAGCTGACGCCGCTACTTTCAAAAAGAAGCCCTCAACTCACCGGTCATTTTAAGATCAAAATCGCCGTTACTGGGCGCCGGGAACGCCGGAATGGCGTCGGAAAGCCGCTGCCTTCTTTCTTGTGTTTGCTGCCGCCGCCAGCTCGCTGGAGCTGTTGTTGCTGACGCCAACACACTCGCCGGCCTCCGTTGTACCTCCGACCAACTCCGCGCACGTCCCACCTGCCGGCCACAGACGACATCGCCGCTCCTTCTCCCCCTCTCCTTCTTCCCTACGCACCCCAATCTCCTTCTTTTCCTTTCTTCTCTATATCAACTTTTGACCCCTGAACTTTTATTCTTTACCATTTTGTCCATTAACTTTTTAATTACTAACAATTTCGCCCTGCAAAATTTTTGATTAACCCTTAAATTTTTTTCAGCTTTTCAATTAAGCCCCTAACTATTTAATTTGGGCCAAATTAGAATTATTGAAAATTTGGAATTACTTATTTACTCTTGTTTTTAAATGTGAAATTACCAACATACCCTTGCTGGCACACTTAATTACAAAAATACCAACCATACAAATTTTCATTAAAATCCCGTATTAATAAAATTATATTTTAAACCTTATTTCAAAATTAATTATCAATTTAATCCTAACACTTAATTAACTTAATTAATCAATTTGCTAACTATTTTTCAATTAAAATCAATACCATTTGCTAATTAAAATTTATCATTTCCCAATAAATTCTTTATTAAAATATTATTTACTATTCCTTTCATGATCTTCAAATATAGAAATTAATTCATATAATCATATTGGAAAAAATTAAATGACAAAAAATATAATCTATTTTTCAAAAAATTTGCTTAATTAATTTCTTTGAAATTAGACTAATTAGATATAGAAAATACTCTCTTATTTTGTCTAGCAATAAAATTCTATTCAAATCATCCCAATTAAATCAAATAAAAAATAAAATTAATTTAAATAAAAATTTATTATTAATTATTACTAATATTATTATTATTAAAAACATTTTGTGTATTACACTCCTTTTCTGTATCTCTAGCTCAGTTGTTTCTCTTACGAGATCTATTATCCTCTGTCTGAGTATTTATCGTCTCAAAATTTGTATGGTTGGTAGCAAGACCGATACCTAAGGTATGCTCGGATGTTGCGGGAACATAGCTGGTGCTTACTGGCGTAGGTTGCCTTGCAAGTGTCTGAGCTGGAACACTTTCATAATATTTTTTCATCTCTTCCACTTGCCGATTATACATAATAACAATATCCTTTGACAATGACTGCCAAGGATTCTGAGAAAAACCTAGGGCGAGAGGCCGGCTATAAGGCGTGACAGGCAAAACGAAGATCGAAGCTTGAGACAAAGGTGTGGGCGGCCTTTGTCCGATCTCCCTTTGCCAAGCAGTCGAAAGATTTTCAATCGAAGGTGGACTACTCTAGGTGTAATTTCCACTGAAAATTTACTCCGGTGTGAAATCGTTGATAAGATTTCTTCTCCAATACTGGGAGGTTGGGATGATAGGTCCAGGTGGACCTAAAGGAGTTTGACTGATCTACGGAGAGAATTGGGGGCCAGCTGAGGAATTACTGGTTCAATCTGCAATTCCTGGTGGACGAACATCTCCATTATGATCTTGATTGATTGCCATTTAGCTTAATTAAGTAGGGAAATAAAGCTTTTGCACGAAGTTTCTCATAGATGGCGTCAGACATGTCTAAAAATTTTTTTCGTTTTACTTTTCAGTATATGCAGTTTACACAGAGTAGTTGTTTTAACTATTCTACATGCATGCAAAGTAGCTGAAAAACCACTCTGTAAAAGAAATTAAAAATAAAATTTTTAAAATAAAACTCACCGCTTCCTACATACATATCCTTCATTTCTTCCCTTAAAATCCATATCACTTCTTCTCTTACTTTTTTTTTTCTTTCTTTCTTTCTTTCTTCCATTTTCTTCTTCTTCTTCTTCTTCTTCTTGTTCTTCTTCTTCTGCCTCGTGTGTTCTTTCATTTCTAAATTTTTCTACTTCTTTCAGTTATTTTTCTTTATTTCTTTCTTTACTTCTTTCATTTCTTTTTTTCTTTCATTAATTATTTCAATTTTTTTTCTTTCTTACTTTTATAGGTGAGATTTTTTTTTTGTGTTTTTATTTTTTGATAGGTATTGAATTTCTTTTAATTTTTGACTTTAAAAAGATAATAATTGTATGTATATTTTTTTACTTTATATGATAATTTTTATAACTGTTTATATATTTTTTTTGACTTTTAAGTATGTTAATATAATGATAATATTTTTTTTAATTTTGTAAGTATTATTGAAGTTATACAAGAAATCGTCATACAAGATAAAAAGTTATATTTTAGAATAAATTTGTGGTTGTTATTATGTTTATTTTTTTCATTAGGAAATATATCATTGACTATTATAAAGTAGTTTTATGATAAATTATGTAAATTTAAATTAGTAAAATATATGTCTTTTTAGGATTGGCTAAAATGATCTTTGATTACAATATGCAATTTATGTAGAGTAAAGTAAGGATAAAAAATAAATATCAAAATTTCTATAATTAAAAGAAATAATGATTGTATATTTGATATTGGATGAGTAGTTTAATTTATGTTAAAAAATTAGTATTTATTTGTTACAATTAATTAATAATTAATTTAATTTTTTTTAATAATTTATTTATTTATTTATTGAGTTATGTTTTATGTTATTAATTATATTTATATTATTGATACAGAAAATTATGGTAGAGCTTACCCGAGTTATTATGGTTATACGTACTAGTGAACAACAAAAAAAAGTGTGAGAATTATTAAACATGTTAGAAAATATTAGAATGAATCTTGAGGAAAATAATGATGATTTGACTCGTTTGGTAAATCATATTAAAAAATTAATAATTGTGTACAAGAGATTGTTTGGAAAGGAGATTTAAGGACATAAAGTGAAAAATATACTTTTAGAATATGTTTATGTTATCCAAATAAACAGGGCATCTTTGATTGCATGTGGAATAGCTATGAAGGTAGAAGAACTTATAGAAGACTTGTTAAAAAATTTATTAAATAGTATGTAAATTGGGTAGCAAGGAAGATATCTAGTTATTCTATTGGTAAGTGAAATATATCATGATACCCAATATTGCGAAATGTGAATTATGAGTTGCCCAAGAAAGATAAGGATAAATTAAAAAAATTAATTTTTGTCTATAGAATGAATTTGTAATTATTATCATGTTTATTTTAATAAAGTTTGTTATGTTTGAAATAATTTATATTTGAAGCATATTTGAAAGCGTAGTAATATTTATTAAAACTTACATTATAGAAATGATGCCTATTATACCGCCATTGCTTATTTATTAGGGTGATGATATCATTTATACTTCAATGGGTGCATATTTTGTTAATGGATATTCAAAAATGGTGACGCTTAATGAAGAGCTAAATTTTACCGTATTGCTATACAACATAAAAAATACCTTACAACTCACTTGTAATTCGAAAATTACTTATTTAGAGCATTATTTTTTAACTATGGTGGGAATTTAATATTTACAACATGTCAAATTTGGAAGGGAGATGATATTGTGATTATCCATCACATTGCTAATCAATTTCTGGGATTGCAATTTATGGAGTTATTTGTCAAATATAACGATGGTAGATCTACAGAACAAGTACTACAACGAGGTGAACCTCCATGCTGTAATTTTAGTGAAATGGATAGTTGTAGCTAGAGCGTAACTAACGCTGGAAATGATAACGAGAATGAGGATGTAGATGACGATTCAGATGAGGAAGTAAATTTTGAGACTGAATGTAACATGAATAATGAGGAGGATGAGGATGATGGTAGTTATGAAAATGAAACAACATATGAGGACGATGAAGAAAACTACTATAATAAGGATGAATAAGATGATGACAATATAGCAATAGCATTGTATGACCATATTGGTACAAGTTTATAAAGCTTTGAAAGTATGAGTGAACAAATGTATTCGAACTAGTTTAAAAGCGTAAATATAGAAGAGACGACTCTCCCTCGCGATGGATCAGATGTAGATGGTGTGTTATATGATATGTCATCTGAATTTCATACTGGCATGTTCTTTGAATCAAGAGATGTGGTTAAAGTAGCTGCAAAAATATACTCAATGAGCGTACATCGACAGTTTTGAAGTCCAAAAATGAAGAACACCATTACAATAATTTGCAATCATCTGAAAAGTTGCTCATGGAGATTATGTGCAATAGCAAAGAAATCGAGTGAATTTTGGGAGATTACTAGATATAATGGCCCACACACATGTAGTGCCCCTGCTAAATCACAAAATTATAGAAATTTTGACTCATCTTTGATATTAGGTTATATTCAAAATATGCTAGTCGAATAACCAGATATTAAGGTAAAAGTTATACTAGCACATTTGGTAGAAAGATTTAGTATAACAGCAACATACAAAAAGGTGTGGAAAGCAAAGCAAAAGATTATTGCTAATGCTTTCGGAGACTGGGATGAGTTATACAAGAAACATTATGACTTCATGCATGCTGTAGTGACCTTGAATAGGGAGTCTATATGGGACATTGAAAGTGAGGAATATTGCATGAATAATCGACTGATTCATGACGTCAGATAGTTTAAGAGGATCTTTTGGTCATACAAGCCATGTATTGAAGGAATTAAGCATTGTAAGTCTGTGTTGTATATTGATGGTACATTCTCATTTGGAAAATACAAGAACATATTGCTTACTGCTGAAGGAATATATGGTAATAACAAGATATTACCAGTTGCCTTTGCTATTGTTGAAAAGGAAAGCAAGGATAACTAGGAGTATTTCATGATGATGGTTTGATATCATGTATGTGATGATTGAGATGATATTTGTGTCATTTCGGATCGCCATATTGGTATAAAACATGCATTGCACATCAATTGTAGTGTGAAAATTCACATCGATATTACATACGTCATATTGCTAGCAACTACAACACAAAATTCAAGAATCTAGGAATGAAAAAAATTATTAAGAAAGTAGGTGCGTATTACATTTTTATAATTTTCTGTGATGGAATTAATATGTTATATCTTTTTGGTCATAATAGTATTTCCATAACCACATTTTGACATCTGAAATAGGTCGCGAACATCAAAAGAGAAAATTTAATAGGTGGATGAAGAAAATCAAAGCTAGGCATAAAAAATAGCTATATGGCTTAATAGTATACCAAATAAGAAGTGGATGCTAATATGGGCGTGGGAGAGATTTTCATTCATCATACCAATATTGCATCATCCACAATTGTATCATGACGCTCCCCTTGGTCGAAGGTATCCAATTAATTTTAATAATTTTAAAATTTTCTATCTAGTTATTTATATGTTTATTTGATAATTCTACCTATATAAAAAAATCTAGAGGGATCGGCGATCACATAGTTTACAGAGTAGCCACACATGAGATCCGTGAGATCTGATTTAACTTTGATGTATCTCGCGGAGATGAGGTGTGTTCAAACTTATACTTTTATATTCCTACAATATTTAAGTATATTTATATTGTGTATTTGATTATAAATTATATTTTTAACATTACATCTTTTCTTAATAGATTATATAGGAGCCATACAACATGAGGTCATTAGGGGCCTTCCAGCAGACTACTTACATGGTTGTAATACATGGCGAGCTATAGTACCGCTAACATGTATTTATATCATCGAATGGCAGCAACCTGATAGAGTTTTAAGGCAGTTTGGCTTAAACCAACCAATCTTTAATCCGCCACAACAAACTGAGGCATTACACTATATCGTATTACATAATAATATCCATGTTAACTGGGTAGAGCGAGGTTCTAGATGGATTGAAATATGGAATAATAGGGCTTATTGGATAGTAAACGGGATAGTATCAGATGGACTACTCTATTACCATTTAGGATACATGGAGTGGTATCGACGTGTCACACGTAGGTGGATCTCATATGAGGTGCTGCAATTGGAGCATCGGTCAGTTAACCTTACCTTCATTTTATAATTATATGCATATATCTAAAACACTATTATTTATTATTCTTTTCATAACTTTTGTCTAGGCTGATGCACTTGAGCATATTGGGATGACGAACTCCATTGAAACCACATATCGACTTGCCAGGAGTTTTTATGGGGCACTAAATAAGGATAGACGTACTGTCACTATGCATCTCCCACATCCTCCACCTGCTCCCCAGCCATTGCACGAAAATATGCAAGGTCCCAACATAAAAGTTCCCCAACTGCCAAGACGCCGACGCAACAGACAAAGAGAAGTACCCATCCCACCTACTGCAATATATGCTATAATGACAGAACCAGTCTCATATCATAATCAACAGTATTATGGAGCATCAACTTCATATACAGCTGCTGCAATAACTACATCTTCAAATATTCCTATACAATCTCAGTTAGACCCATTTGCTGATTCATCAAGTTTTATGGCAGGTCCATCTGCACCATCGTTCTCCGTCCCTTTTTCATCATCCGGTCCATTCATAGAATGGGTTAGAGCAAATTTCATGCCTTTTCGGCCTTCTTCTACAATACTTTCAACACCACAATCATAGTGTTTTGACTCACAACTGACACATAAACCATTAGATATGATGTTGCCATCATTTTTCCGTTCATCATTTCAGTCTTCCATTCCGATAGCTTTTTATAATTTTCTTCAGTCGAGTACAATGTCAACATATACATATGCAACTCCGAGTGATGACAGAGATGTTGATACTGATGCAAATGGTCGCAACAATGTCGATGATGTTGAAGCTATTCATGATAGTCTTCAACCTATTTAATCGCGTAATCCTTCTTTCATTGTGATATACTCCACATAGGAATGCTCGAAGAGCCAAAGGACTAAGATCAAATGTCCGTAGAGGAGATTGTGGCATATAAATACTATTATTATATATGTACTTCACCATTTTATGTAATAATTAAATTTGATTTTATTAGTTATTTTATAACTTTCCTAACACATGAATTATCATAGAAGATATATGGGATGTGAAATGATTATCTCAATTTCTGTATAATAAATTTTAATTTAATAGTTATTTCATACTATTAAATTGTGTCGTATAAATTTTACATTTATTATAATAATTTATATCTTCTTTACGTACATTAATTTTAATTTAATCATGTATTATAATATATATTTAGTACAAAAATTTATTCAAATTAAATTAATATTTTAATAATAATTATTATGTGTCTACGAGTAAAATTGATAGATATTTTCTGCAATTTTTGTCGACATTTCAAACCTGTCCACCACAAGCATTTTTTTTTATATATAATTTGAAATCTGTCCGCTAGTTGAATTGGTAGATAGATTTATTATTATTATTTTTAAATAAAAGGCTCTGTCTGCCACTTCAATTGGTGGACATGTTTGTATGCCACTTCAATTAGTGGACAGGTGTGTCCACCAATTGAAGTGGCGAACAAAGCCTTTTCTGTCCGCCAATCTAACCGGAGGACAGTGCTGTCCGCCAATCCAACTGGTGGATAGTATCCACGTATGTGAAATTTGATCAAAATCTATCCTAAAAAGGGAATTATTCATAAAACTATCCTAAATTAGGAATTTTGATTATTTCTATAATAATAAAAAAATTCATATATATTAAATTAAAAAAAAGCCCTGACATTTCTACTACATCATAAGCAGAAGCTCGAATAAGTCCCTCTAACTCAAATCATAATATTTAATAAAACTGCGCAAAGGGTCAAATTCATCGTACAACTTGCACAAAACATATCAAATAATATTTTGGGGCAAAAGATTTCTGAAAAAAAATCAACTTCTACCAGCAAATGAGCACTGAAAGGTTTATTAGAACGAGTCTAGCATATAATTTGTTTTAAAGAAATAACAAATAAATATTCATTTAACGTGCTTGTCATATAAAACTAGACAAGAATTTCCTTTATACACCAAACCGATAACCTATTTTATAATATTAAAATTATAATAATATAAATTAACAAATCCCTGAAATTTGCTTCTAATTGTCAGGAAATAAATTAGCACAAGTTTAATTACTGGATAATCATGTACATCAGATTAAATAGCCACTACCACATATGGAGTGCACATTACATAAAACAGCCACTTCCACATGGGAGTGCATACCCACAAATATAAATAAACTAAAAAGCTTTTTCTTTTCTTTCCTTTTTTTTTTCTTTTACTTTCCTTTTTCACTACGAAGGCTAATTAATTATTTTTTTCTTAACATTGTAGAAAATAGATTAATATGTTATTCTTATAAACAACTCTCAGGTATGGCTAGTCCGCTGCTGGCTCCAGCTATATTCTTACATGAAGAAGTTGCAGCCTTATTCATGTAAGTAAGCTTTATATCATGTAATCTTATTCCCTTGCATGGATTACTGGAACTGCACTCAAATGTCACTGCTTGTGGCGTCCCTGATGTTCCTTGTATATTTTTATACGTTACTTGACTGATTTTCACACCAGAACTCTGTCAAGTTATAAAATAAAAATAAGTTAATCATATTTTGTTGTCTTAATTAGTGACATAGCTTGGAAATTTTCTTATCGGAGATATTGATATTTGTATCATTGAGTTGATGGTGCTTGATTACCTTGTTAGGACAACCAATGTTGTCAGGACAATAGTCTTGGTCAATGATAATAGGGTTCTTTACATTCCTCGTGATGATGTTCTGGAAGAGAATATTTCTTACAAAGCTAGTGCTGGGCCTAGCCCATGTTTTGATCCTTACACCATTATCTGATCCTGTGAAAAGTGCATCTGTTAGGGTTATATTCTGTACTCCATCTTCACTGAATTGTCTGCCCAAGCTGCCAATACTGTGAAAATGAAGAAACAATTAAAGGTTAAATATGATTTGGTTGCAAACTAATTTATGACTTGGGCTAAAGGTTTAATATGATTACTCGAAAATAATATACTTTAATGGGCAGCTTCAGTTTGGGCTTAAGGCATAGGTCCAAATCTTACTGAAAATATGATTATGAAAAGAAAGGTTGAACATCTACATATAATACTGAAGAGGGTTTAGGTACTTAAGTATGAGTTTCAGCCTTGTCTAAACCAATCAATAAAAAGTGATCAATAATGGCAAATGGGCAATCTAAGGAAGCAATTACTTTTTTTGTTTTTTTTTGTTTTTATAATTAGGTATGTATGATACTATTATGAAATTCTTCTTACAAAAACAAAGAGGGACAATTGTCTTCAACGTAGCTTTGAAGAGGATTACCTGACGCCATGACCGGGGCCACACTTAATACGGCTCATATGCAAGTTCCTGGTGCCAGGGCCAATGGATATGCAATCGTCTCCTGTCTGAAGCGTACTACCGGTGATTGTTACTCCTGTTGATGTCTGAACATGGATTCCATCTGTGTTGGGACTTTGATCTGGAGCTACCAGCTTCACATTTCGAACTTCAACATTGTTGCAACTGTTTATTACAAGGTGCGTCAACTGACTGTTAATTGATGTCAACCCACTTATCAGGACGTTGTTTGCCCAATTGAATGTTACAGACTGCAATAACAAATTCAATTTAATTATAAAACATTTGGTATTAAAAAAATTTACAAGTATATAGTTTTTGTACTCACAATAAAAGATAAAAATATAATTTTTTATTGTCTAGACTTGATGTGTGTCCCCACTTATTCAATCTTTTCTTAATTGCCATATTAGTATACAGAAATTACTGAATAAAATTAATATATTTTATTTGTTATAATTTTATTAACAAATAATAAATTTCGAAACTAGTCAGGGTATGATTTATAATCTTACAATTCTGATGACAATTTTAATACGAATAAGCTAAGGCTAATTATTTAATATTATTATTATTTTTTAAATTGAGCATCCGAAACTAATATTACTTGTAATTTGAAACTAAAAAATGTCTACTGAAGAGATTCCTTAAATAGTACATTGACTTGTAATCTATTATATTATTAAACGACGTGATTACTTAATAAAACTTACCCTAGCTCCAACAGGACAGCTCTTTCCAGACGCCCGGCAAGCCCAGAAGGCAGCACCTTTAGCATCAAGGGTACCACCAAGGACAGAGATTTTATTAACCTGAATGAACAAAATCCAATACCCAGAATTGCCAAGAGCTCGATAATCCGATGGAGCCACAATGGTTCCATCAATCTTGACAGTAATCCTATTCTTGCACGGACCTCTAAACTCTACTGCCTTGATCAAGTACCTTCCTTTAGGCACATAAATTGTCGATGCAGTAGCTGAGCTACACGCAGCCGCCCATGCCTTGAGGAATGGCTGTGTTGAGTCCTTCTTCCCGTCTGGTTTTGCACCAAATTTTAGTACATTATAGGAGGCCGCATTTGATAAGTGAAAGAGGAAGAAGAAGGAGAGTACCAAGGAAATTGCGAACTTGTTTGCCATTTTCAGTTAATGCAGGAGAGAAATTCAGTTGAATTGATGCAAAAGTGACAGTTGGGGTGGTTATTTATAGGGACTATATATATTATAAACATAATTACATGAGAATTATTCCTTAAATATTAATCAGATATAATTATTTACACAATTAGATAAACCGCCGACCCGAACTTTTTATTTAATTTCTTTCTTTTAATTTGCACGTCTTCACGTACGTACCTGTAGCTCTTATGTGTACGACCACATGTGATAAGTTATGAATCCATAGAAATTTTGAGGCTAGACATGTGATAAGCTATTGAAGAAGACCCTTTATCGTTTGAACAAAAATGTAAACGCTGCAGAAGAATAAATTATTATCAATACAGAAATGAAAATGATTAACTGGAATTATGAGGCTCCAAATGAAGACTATAATTGTCAAGTTCAGCCAAAAAGAAAAGACAGCAACCCCAAGTGATTAAAAAGAAAGAATAAGATTTACGTGTTATAGTAATTAGCTTCTGATGGCATATACTTAATTTATGTGATTCCCTTCATACTAATTCCCTAAAATATATATTAATTCTGAGATAATGATTGATCTCTACAATAATTTGGATGTTAATGAAGCTTTGAAGTTATAAACTAATAAGATACGAAATAAAACATCTACGAGACGAGGACTATAATCTGATGAACATCTATGGCATGGATAAGAGCTTCAATAGCATAAATAAAATGATATAATTCGGGTAACTAATTAAGAAAAAATGGCATTTTAATTTGAAGTTCATTTGGATTGAAGGGTTTTAATGAGGAATTTTTATAAGATTTATGGGTTTAATTTAAATTTATTGTTTGGCAAGTAGAATAATAGTTTAAATCTATAGATTTAAAAAAAAATTCTATTTTCAAAATTTTTCATCTAAGAGGTGAGAAAGTGCAAAATCTACCATTTAAAAAAAAATAATTTATTGTAATATTTTTTCTATTTCAATATTGTCCTAATGAATTTATGTTATCGCAAAATTATTTTCACTTTAAATAAAAATTTATTATTTTTTATACTTAATCCAAAAGATAAAATTTAAAACTTATGAATTTTAAATTCATAAATTTTGGCTAAATTTATAGATTTTAGAAGCCGTCAACTAAATAATATTTTAATAACTGAGCGAGATTGTGAGCAGCTTAATTTATTTTAAAAGTAGGCATAAGATATTAAAAATATTTTTTATTTGTCTTTTCTATTTTTTAATTTTTTATCATTAACAAAATAATGATACAAAAATTTTATATGTAAGAATTTAAAAATATTTTATTTTAATTTAATTAAAATCTTTAGTTGAAATTTCAGACATATAAATACGTTGAAACTCTTAAACTGTCATTTTATTATCCATAAAAGGATACTGCCTATTAAATTATTAAATATACAAAAAATTCCATTGCTTCGAAATTATAGAATTGGGTAAAGATGGTGGCTTACGTAGGAGATGAGATATAATGTTGCACATTCTTTAGGAAATTACTTGCCCATTTAGCCACGTGACACGTGGAGGAGACCCGGAGAAGTTGCTGCCCCGGAATGTTGCCGATTTTAAAGCTGTTCCAATCATTTAAACATATAAACGACTCAAGAATTAGGTTTATTAACATAATAATAATAATAATAATAATAATTCTTTCAATAATAATAAAAATAATTTGTCAAAAGGCATTTTCTTCCTCAGAAACTAATATAAATATGCATTTGGGATTTTTAAAACCATAAAATCACCTATAAATTTGAGATAATGTATAAAAAATTTAACTTTTGTGGCTCTTATTTTGCTCTAACTCTATTTTCTACTGCAATTTCATGTTTGTTCTAATATAGTTCCACTTTGGCCTCTCCATCCACTGAATTCTGATTCTGAACTTTTTGTGTAATTATGCTCTAGCCACTCTCTTTCTCCTATAATCTCATGTTTATGCTAATAATAATTCAGCTTTTATATATGTATATTCTTTTTCAGACCGTTAACTTTACATTTAGTTTCTTGCCACTATTGATCAACCTTAAAAGCAAGACACCATAGTGTTTGTACAAGTAGTTGACAATTGAAATGATATTTGTTCGATCATTATTTTCATATTTGAACTCTTTTGTTTAAAAAGAAAACCAAGACTTTGATGTATTTGCTAAATATTCAAGTATGCACTAAATTAAAGAATAAACCCCTTTTTTTATACACTCTTTGCGGCTTCAGCCCTACTCCATCAGTCATCTTGCACTTCAAGCAACCTTATTGAGCTCTTAAAAATATAAAATTATGGTTATAATGATAGAAATATACAGAATATATGATCATATTAAATTAGAAACTTGTAATATGACTGTAAAGTTATCAAAATTTGAATTATCACTAAATCATAGTAAATAAATATAGCTTCTGATGAAAAAAGGGGGAATTCTATGGGTAGAGGGCATTGAATTTAAGGACTTAAAGTGGGAATGATTTGGATAAAAAGTTATTAAGGTGGGTGGGATTGACTCAATGAACAGGAACTTAAGCAATAAGTGGCTGGTAACCATGTGCATAACCAAAGTCATATTCACAAATTCATGTACCACTTCGCCATGCCCATTGTTTTTTCTTAATAATTTTTTATTTTATTATTTTTTTAATAAAGAAGATTCACATTTTTCCATTATAGGGTGAGTAAAACCAAACTGCATTGACCGTTTCAGTTTTGTTCATTTTTTTTTATATATTTTTTATTTTTATTAATTAATTTTTTTGAGTTCAGTTTAAATTTCGTATTAAAAAATTTAAACTAAACCAAATTGACTGAATTTTTATTTTTAAAA
The DNA here is from genome assembly GCF_019578655.1 of Ricinus communis. Classification (NCBI taxonomy): domain Eukaryota; kingdom Viridiplantae; phylum Streptophyta; class Magnoliopsida; order Malpighiales; family Euphorbiaceae; genus Ricinus; species Ricinus communis. Next base: position 12,187,363 of record NC_063256.1, on the reverse strand, counting down.
TACTCATATATTATAGAAATTGATAATTTTTAATGTTTATATTAATTTATTAAATATAATAAAATATAAATATTATAAAATAATTTCAAGAAATATTTTAAAAAAATAATTGAACCAAAATTGACCGGTATGATTTAGAGTGAATTACTCTTTAAATTCAGTTCGGTTCAATTAAATATCTTAAAAAATATTAATTATTTTTAGTGCAGTTTAATTTTTGACCGAATCGACTGCTTGCTCATTTTTCTATTGGCTCTTGAACTCTGCCCATTTTTCTTTTTAAATTTATATCAAGAATTGATTTACTGTATTCATTATTTTTGAATTATCTGAATCTACCTTTGATGTTATATCAAATTAATTTTTGAATTTATTGTATAAGTTCATGACTGTTAAATTAATTACATGATTGAAATGGGTTATTTTAGGTACACATCCTACACGAAACAAAGCGCTGCTTAAGATGCGAAGGCCCAAATTCAGCCCAAAGACCCATGTAAGATGCTCCACCTTTTTCACGAAGCAAAACTGGAATTTCATTTTATGAAAGTACGTAATAATGTTTATTTGCCAATTTATCGTCAGAAAATCTCTATTTTACACTGTATCAGATACTTAATTATAATTAAATAATTAATAAAATCTAATTTTAATAATACCAGTAAATGTTTTTGATACACCTAGCAGTAAAGCACATAGTGGTCATAAATTTTTTTACTTTATAATTAAAAGTACTAGATTTTCTTATCAATTATTAAATTTTAATTTCAATAATACTAATAAATTATTTTTATAAATTTAGACAATGTGGTATTTGAAAATGAATATTCTAACTCCAAATCATCAATGATACATTAAGAAATTACTATTAAGTTTAGTCAACAATTTAATACATAAGCATTATTATAAATTCTAAAACCAATTTACTCTCTTTTATATTTTTTTAATTAGAGAGAATCTATGACTTAATAAAAAAAAGCAATGACTGTACTTGAGAACAAGAGAATAAGAGAATAAATTACTTTTACGGTATACAATAATACTTATGTGTTTAATTTCTTTAGAAAAATTGTTATAATTCAAATTAAAATATAGTAAGCATTTAATTATAAAAATAAAAATTTTTGTACTTTTTTATTATAAAATACAATATTTGATGACCATCCATATAATTTACTCGCACACTAGTTGAAAAAGTCTCCCAATATTATTAAAATTAAATATTAGTAATCATTTAATTATAAATTATAAATTAGTTTAGTAACCATTCTTTATAATTTATTCAAAATTTTTTATTTCAGCTGGTTTTAATAAGTTTATTTTTTTTATTTATTAAAATACTTAAAATGAACTTTTTTCAAATTTTGCTGTTCGATCTTTCCTTTATATTTAAACACTTGACAAACAATTTTATTGAAATGAATAAAAAATTTGTAATACTTACATTAAAACAAACAGGGAAACATAAATTACAAACAATAAATAGTGAAGGATTTATATACACACACACGTATCTTAGAAACAACTACGGGGAATGACAACTCCAGCAGTGCTTCCATGTGCATGGATACAAGAAGATGTTGCAGTACCTCTGCTCAAATATGTTAGCTTTATGTTCTGCAATTTGAGTCCTCTACATGGATTGCTTGAACTGCATAAAAAATTCATCGCTACTCTCGTCGCAGATGTTCCTCTTATGTTCTTATATGTCACCCCACTTATCTTCACTCCTGAACTCTGTTAAAAAAAAAAAAGGAAAAAAGAAGTTTCAACTGTTAATGTAAATGTTGAAATATTAATCCAAATTAGCATATTTGTTTGGGCTGAAAATTAGATTACCTGGTTAGGGCAACCACGGCCGTTAGGGCAGTACTCCTGGTCGATGATGATAGGATTATAAGTGTTTTTCATGACGATATCTCGGAAGAGAATGTTTTTAACAAAAGCCGTGCTGGGTCTCTCCCATGATTTGATCCTGACTCCATTTTGAGTGCCGGTGAAAACCACATTTGCTACTGTAACATTTTGTACGCCTTCTTCATTTTTGTATTGAGCTAGGCTGCCGATACTGTTAGTTACCTCAAAAAAAGAAAATGAGATTAATCAGAAATGCCCATAATGAAAGCTCATGGGGTTATACTAGGGCAAACCCTAGCCAGAGCCCACCAAATTATTCCCAGCCAAAAATCAAAATTAATGATTCAAAGACTGTATAGCTGTTTTCCGTTTCAACATTGCTATCCCAACACACTAATTAGCTAGCTTCCTAAAATGAAATGTATTGGATTTAAGGTATCAATAATAATAGTAGTAAGGAAGACCTGATTCCGTGTCCAGGGCCACAGGCAATGCGCTGAATCCAGATGTTCTGAGAGCCAGGACCTAAGGAAATGCAGTCATCTCCAGTGGTTATGGTGCTGTCTTTAATGGTAATTCCAGTAGAAGATTGCATATGAAGTCCATCAGTGTTGGGACTCAAACTGGGTGCAATTATCTTTAGTTTTTGAAGAACGATGTTGTGGCTTTTGTGTATAGCAATGTGAAACATCTGGCTGTTCATCGATGTTAATCCACTCACCACTACGTCACTTGATCCCACAAATGATATGGACTGCACTTAAATCAAATTGAATACAGTTATGTTATAATAATAACTGGGTTTTAAGCTTGAGAGATTACAAGCACACTTATATATATATAAGTTGTGCTGAAATATCTAACTAATTATTAAAAAATAAAAGTAGATGAAATTGATAAATATTTCTCTACATTAAAATCACTTAAAAATTAAAAAATATTAATAAGCGGTGCAATATTATATATGAAAGGGTACTTCAAAACAATTTTAATATTAATTATATATATATATAGAGAGAGAGAGAGAGAGTTTAGGATATTCTTTTTCTACTTTAATGAAAAAATTACATGACGAAAAATTAAAAAGAAAAAGGAAACAGTACATACTCTAGCTCCAGGAGGACAAACTTTTCCAGCTCTCTTGCAAGCCCAAAAGCTAGCACCCCTAGCATCAAGAGTGCCGCCATGTATGGTAACCCTACTCACCTTATAAAACAATATCCAAAATCCAGAAGTCCCAAAAGACCAGTAATTCGTTGGTGCTATAATCTTCCCATCAATCCAAAACGAAATCTTGTTCTTGCATGGACCGCTAAACTCCACTGGTTTCACCAAGAAACTTCCCTTTGGAACATACACTGTGGCTGGTCCTGTTGACCTACATGCGGATAACCATGCCCTTACAAATGCTTGGCTCGAATCACTCTTGCCATCCGGTTTTGCTCCAAAACTGACAACGTTATAGGCTGCATTCGATTCATGGAAGGAAGATGAAAAGAAGATCAAGAAGAGAGCACAATATATTATGATCTTGGACATCATATATATATATATATTTGTTTGATCTACTCTTGATTAATTTTCTCGTGGGTATGCAACTGATGGATTTGAATGTAATGGGAATTAGCTGCAATTCGTGGGTTTATATATAGAAAAGTCTTGGTACGGACAAGCAAATTGTTTTAAGTAATGATGAATGGTTTAGTATAAAACAAGTCAATCACATGTTACCCTCTCATGTTCATCACGTACGATCGTGATATGTACGATGATAATGAGTTGTTCATCAAGTTCTTACGCTAATATCTTTAAATCAATGTTCATTTTAGGTAACACGATCCACAACAAAGATGGAATAATATGCCTATATCTTAATAGGAGGGACAAAAAAAAAGGCCTTGTCATAGCACTTGTTTATGCATATGTTCTACGTTATCATATACTTGTAAGGAAACATTTACTTACTACATATGATTCTGCCTAAAGAATGAGATCCGTGAAAATTCACAATATAAGGAAAACAATCTCTAATATATATATATATATATATATATAGACATTTCCTAAACAATGAGATACGAGAGAATTCACAAAATAAAGAAAGAAATATCTCATGCCGAGAATTCTTAGAAGAAGAATTTGTCTGTTGTTTCTTCATTTTTATGGTGTAACTGAGAGGAAAAAGAAAAAAGAAGAAGAGGAGTTTGAAAAACTAGCAGTCATATAAAAACAGGATTCATTTACCAAGTTAGGGTTTGTTACCTTTATGCTTAGAGATATATAAGATCATAAACAAAATTATAATCAATTCGTGAAGGCCCAAAATCAAAGTTTCTGTAACCATAACATTAAATATATAATAACTATTATTACTTCTTTGTTTTTCTTTAAATCCTTAAATGCTTACTAGGAGTTGCTCGTCCATGCATTTTATTCTAATGCTAACATCTAATTTCTAATCATATCGCTTTTAAGCTCCGTTTGTTTCAAAATTATTAAACTTACTAATAGTTCGAATTTAATTCATAAATAATTTATTTACTATATTTAATGAGCTAAATTTAACTTGTTAAATAATCAAATAATAAAAAAAATTTGAATTCATTAAGTCTTTTTTAAAATTTATTATTACTACTATTATTAATATCATTATTATTATATAATAAATATTTATAACATATTATATTATATTATATTACATAATAAATTTTAAATTTAAAAATATTAATTAATTCGCACTCAAGCTGGAATCAATAAATAAGTTTGTTTATGAGTCTGTTTGCAAACTTTTTAAATAAAATGAATTCAAATTTGAGTTTATGAAGCTGTTTACAAGCGAATAAACAAACAAATTTGCAAGCTAGAAAATCAAATTCTTTTGAATTCAAATTTGGCTTGATAATATTATCAATTTCAAAACTGAACACGAATTCTGCTTGATTAATTTAATAAAAAATTTTGAACTTCTCAAATTTGAAATAACTCACGATAAAATAATATTACAAAAAATAAAAAGATAAAAAGATAAAATAATATTATAAAAATTCACTTAACTATGAAAAGACAAGTGTCTTAATGAACCTGGATATCACAGTCTCCTCCTTCTCCATGTGTCCTTTTGCCCACATTTAACATTAACAAAGAGAGAGGAAAAGAAAAAAATTTAAGCTTCCCCGCACGATCTTCCCTTCCTCTCCCTCTTGCATGTTTATGGTTTTGATATTTTTCTAAACAATCAAATTATTTTTCTATGATCATGTAAGTGAAGTGGAGAAGATTTTGAGGAGTTGTAACTCCTGATCACCAAAGAAGGAATCTTGATCCTCCCATTAAAATGCAAACTTCATTTCTTGATTTTTCTCATCTGTAATCCTAAAAACTTTTTGTATTTAAGCCTTGAAGCCACTAAGGAAGTTGGTAGAGGTGGATGTTCTTGATAGTCAATATAAGCTTAAAATTGGAAGAGGACTTTTGTGGAATTGAACCAAAGACTTGGAAGTTCATAACTGATTTCGAAAACTCTTGCTTTGAAAATTCCAAATTGAAAATTGATCTTATCAAGAGGTAACCACGGTTAAGAGAATTGGTGATATTGTTGATTACGGCTACGAATTTAAAATCTAACGCCATCAAAGGAATTTGTAGGTACCCAAGAGAATTAATGTAGTTGGTAACGGAAGCTGATCTTATTCGTTATTAAGGTTTGTTTCAAATAGGAAATATTTTGAAAATTTATTTCTGAATGCACACTAAATTGATGTAAAAGATTGAGCCCTTAAAATCGTCCGGGAAGAAATAATAGTAATTAAATTATTAAGTTAACTTTTCCAAATTGCATTTGTCTTTAGTTTTATTAAATTTCCATGATTAGAATCTTAAATGGGGCGCTAATATGTCGTCATTCATAAAAGGGTAAACATTGATGTTTGCTGCAATAATGGAAAAAAATGGCGTCCCCCCACTTGAAATACTGAAAGAATATCAATATATTAAAAAAAGAAAAAAAGAACGGAAGAACTGATATGAATTTCTCTTAAAAAAGGTAGTACTCTGCTAAAGTAGGGTTATTAGAAATGGTTCAGAGTGTTTGGAAGCTGCTTAATGTCAGCTTTTACTTTCCAAGCTGGGATTGGTTAACTTGAGCAGTAAATATAGGAATGTATGATACTTTTTTGTATTACATACCGAGTAATGCTCAGATTATTCCTTTTTTAATCTACCCTTTTACAATCAATTTTTTATTGAATAGAAAAATATTTAACATATATACATCTCCTAGCTTTAGTTTCAATAAAAAAAACCGTTCAAGCAGTAAAATATATATACATTAGAAACAACTTCGGGGAATGACAAGTCCTGAAGTGCTTCCATTTGCATTATTACAAGAAGACATTGCAGCACCTTTACTTAAATATGTTAGCTCTATGTTCTGCAATTTGAGTCCTTTACAAGGAGTGCTTGAACTGCATACAAAATTGATTGCTACTTTCGAGGCCGATGTTCCGTTTATGTTCTTGTATGCCACTCCACTTATCTTCACTCCTGAATCCTGTAATTTAATTTAACCAGTCCAACATTGTTGACAAAATTATTATTTTCCTTTAATACAGGAATCATACGAGTTGTATTTTACGTGGGGAAGATAATTAATTGTTACCTGATTAGGACAACCATGGCCACTAGGGCAGTATTTTTGATCGATAATGATAGGGTTATAAGCATTTTTCATGATGATGTTCTGGAAAACAATGTTTTTAGCATAACCGGTGGTGGGTCTTCCCCATGATTTGATCCTAACTCCATTTTGAGTGGCTGTGAAAATCGCTCCTGTTACTGTCACATTTTCTACACCATCTTCATTTGTGTCTTCAGCTAGACTGCCAATACTGTCGTTACAGAAACAAAAGTTGATTTATGAGAAAAATGAAAAAAATAAAAGAGAAACAGAGAGAGAGAATTTAAGCAAATACTTGGGCTTAAATACTACCAGAGCCAACCCTATACAGCATTTAGTTTTTTGTAGTCGACAAATTTATATCAGCCCAAGAGAAGAAAAGAAGTATTAAGTTCTTAATGGAAAAAAGGTTGCTGAAATCTTCATTTTTTATTTTTTCATATTGAATCCTGAAAGTATGTTTGTATGTACTTTATAATTTATAGGACTCTGAACTATACTTTTTACTGATATCAAATACCTTTGTACCTAAATTCGAAAAGCAGAAAATAATTAAAGCATATAGAAAAGGGAGATAGAAAATTTAAATTTTAAAATTGAAGCATATAAAAAACTTGGATTTCTTGTTAAAAAAAATTAATTAAATCTTGAGCTCTACGTTAAACAAGAAAGTTTTTGTTTTTATGAATTCAAAGACCTAATAAAATTCAAACATACTATAAAGATCTCAATGCAAAGAAGTAAAAAAACAAAATTAGGAATTCGTAGATGGTTTTTTACATTCTTAATTTGAATGTAACTAGAATTGTTTTATTTTTTTATTAAAGAGAAATTAATTTTTAAAGAAAATGACTAGAGTTAAATGGAGACGAATTACTGAACTATGCCTAAAGATTTCTCTTTTCCTTTGGAGTGTCTCATAAAATCTTAAAGGGTAATTTCTTTGTATGACCAACTCTTATTATTAGGAGGTAAGCATAAAAGAAAGGACAAAGCATTGAATAAATAGAAAATAAACAAAATGAACAGAAAGAATAACCTGATTCCATGTCCAGGGCCACAGGCAATGGTTTGAATCCAGATGTTCTTTGAGCCTGGACCTAAAGAAATGCAGTCATCACCAGTCCTAATGGTGCTGTTTCGGATGGTGATTCCAGTGGAAGATTGCACATGGACTCCATCAGTGTTGGGACTCAGACTGGGTGCCAAAATATTTAGATTCTGAAGAATAATATTATGGCTTTGGTCTACAGAAATGTGAAACATCTGGCTGTTGATCGATGTTAATCCACTTACTACAATGTCATTCGAACCCAGAAATGACATGGACTGCATTTATAAAACTCAACCAACCCAAATCAATAATTTAACAACCATTTGGGTAAACATCTGCTAAGTTTGTTTAGATAAGCCTTGATATACGTACAGGAGTTGGCTCGTCCTTAATGATTCTAATTCATTGTGAATTTGGGGTCCAAGGCAACAAGAATTGAGGTGAAGTTAAGACATTGGGGTTGTTGATTCTAGGTGCTTCTTTTTCCTATATGCTTAATTCTGGTATCAACAGAAACCTTAAAGTTGGGGAATATTGTAGGGGCATAGGGGAGGAAGCTTACTGTTGCAGGTAAGGTATGGGCAGAATTTCTGGTGCTCAAAAACTTGAAGAAACTGGGTTCGTTATAAAGCTAAGATTGAGGATATACTAAATATAAAGAGCTCGAAATATCAAACTCTAATTGGGGTTAAGCTGCCAATTTATCTTCTGAAAGTGAAAGAAAGGTAAAGAAAATGTTCGAAGAACAGAGGGAAGAAAAGGAAGAGGAAAAGAGAGAGAAAGTTAGCGATATTAACTATCTTAGAGTCCCATCTAATAATTTAAATTTGGGAACTTTTTAAGAATATTTTAAAATTAACAAAAAAATATTATTTTTACTGTATAAATTTTTTTAAAAAGTTATTCTTTTAAAACTTTTTTTTTAAAAATACGGTGCGATTGTTTTCAGTTATTTTTTTATTCTTTTAGTTTATTTTATTTTTTTGGTTTTTTATTAAAAAAATTTAAAAAAAACAACCAATATCTTATTTTTTTAAAAAAGTTAAAAACTATTATTTTGATATTCTTACATAGTAAAAATAAAGAACAAAAATTATACTATATTTTTTATTAAAAATAAAAAAATAAATATTTTTATTATTTTTTTAAATTTTTGAATAAAATGGTTATGTGATAAAGGTGTTTCACTTAATAATTTAAATTTTTAAGTGGAGTGATTTTTCGTGTTGGAACTCTTAATTAGACTAAGAATACGTGAAAATTATATATGGTGTTTTTCACATGAGTTGTTAACTTCTGATTAGAAAAAACAGAGAGAGGTACGTCATCCTATTTGATTAGAATTAATAAATATAGATAAAAAAATTATTATCTAGATTTGATATATATATATATTTTCATGTATATAATAAATCGATAAATGATTGATATATATTTATTAAATTTAAATAATATAATATATATTAATTATTCAATACTAAATTATAAATATTTATACATACATGTCACACTTGTATTAATTATAATATATAAATTAATAGAAAGTATTTTTACTCTATAAAAAAATTTGAAAATGCAAAATTGATAAGACATCCAATTTTCTTGTCCCATTTATTTGCAAAACATGACAATCTTGTTTCTGTAATTGACATAAAAAGAGGAGATTATGTATCCACCTAAATAAATAAATAAGTGAGATATATTTAATTATTCAAATTAATAAAATATATTACTCCTACACACCTTCAATTGATAAAAAATTTCAGAAAAAAATTAAATATCACAGTATTAATCTACTTCCATAGGAAATGATGGAAGATTAAATATATGGAAACGGAATGACATACCCTAGCTCCAGGAGGACAAACCATTCCAGCTTTCCTGCAAGCCCAAAAGCCAGCACCCTTAGCATCAATAGTACCGCCATGGATAGTAACCCTACTGACCTTATAAAACAATATCCAAAACCCAGATTTCCCAAAGGACCAGTAATCCGCTGGTGCTACAATTTTCCCATCAATCCGAAACAAAATCTCGTTCTTGCATGGACCACTAAACACTATTGGTTTTATCAAGAAACCTCCCCTTGGAACGGACACTGTGGCCGGCCCTGTTGACCTACATGCAGATGACCATGCCCTGACAAATGCTTCAGTTGAATCAGTCTTGCCGTCCGGTTTTGCTCCAAACCTTATAACATTATAGTCTGCATTTGACTGTTGTAAGGAGAATGAAAAGAAGAGCAAGAAGAGAGCACAATAGAACAATATGCTGGCCATTAGTTCTTGATTCTTTTGATGATCAAGTTGATGGGATTAGATGTGATGAACATTAAATTGAACATATATAATGCATGTATTTGTATATGCTGTTAGTTTGGACCGACATTGTTTTAATTAATTACTTTATGGTTTAGTATAAAACAAGTTAATTACATGTTACATTCTCATGTTAATCACGTATATGATATGAAGAACCATGACAATGAGTTGTTTGTCAATTTTTTACGCTAATATCTGTAAATTAATGTTTATTTTAGGTTAACATGATTCTTATGCTATAAAGAATTAGAAAACCCTGTCGTGGAAGTTGATTATAGCATGTGTTTTACGTAATCATATACTTAATTTATTTGTCATTACTAATAAATCCAAGTTCACATTTCGACATAATTATGTGCGTACGTCTATTTGCACCAAGAAAGTAAAAAAAGAACATACCAAATGTCGAGATTTGCTTTTAATATTGTGGTTATTAGGTATAATATATATCCGTTCATAAGAAAAACAACAAAGAAATAAGTCGAATTATAGAATAAGAAATTGAATTTATTAAAACTATCCAGCTTTTTTTTTCCTTATTTTTATTTTTTAAGAAATTCTATTTATAATATTATTTATTTTATTTTAATTAGTAATTTATTGTATGAAACTCTCAAAAATTATTTTTTTAGTGTGATTAAGTATCTTAAGGCCGCCGGATGATTTAAGAAAAATAAGAAAATTATCTCATATTTTTCTAATTAATTGATATTTTTATCTATTCCACATGCAACCATTATTATTAATTATTTCCTCACATGGAAACAACCATTAATTATAGAAAGTTGTGTTACTTAATCTCTAAGATTCATGAAGAAAAGCAAGCCAAAAATGAATCTAATCCAATTGCTAAAATTGTAGCACAACTCGTGTTAATTACAGAACAATAAATAGATAATTCCTTTCCTATACGGTAAGGCAGCTTGCTGGATTAACCAAACCGGAAGCTGTCCCATCAGCATTGGTGCATGATGCATCAGCTGGTTGATTTTTGTAAGTGAGAACTACGTTCTGCAGTCTAATCCCAGTGCATGGATTCTTTTTACTGCAATCAAATCTCATTGCTACTTCTGTTGCTGATGTTCCATAAATGTTTTGGTAACACACGTTACTAATTTTAATGCCCGATCCCTGTCACATATAATACAAATGAAGAAGACAATCATGAGAATCTCTTTTTGAGATCAGTTGGGTACCCATTATAGAAGTTTGACTTGCTAAATTTCATATTTTTCTGTGATCATGACCACGGTCAGTAAAAAGCCATTCTAGCTATAGAAGAAAGAACTTAGCGAGTTTCAGTGGGTCCAGTCAAAACAGACAATTTATTAAGTAAAACGAAGGAATTAACCCCAGACATGATATTACCTGATGAGGGCAATTTCTTTTGTGAGGGCAGTAGTTTTGATCAATGACAATAGGATTGTGGACATTCTTCATTATAGCATTTTGAAAAGAAATGTTCCTAGCAAAACCAGTGCTAGGTCTTGCCCAAGCTTTTATTCTAACCCCATTTTCGGTACCCGTAAATGTCACTGTTTTAACTGTCACATTTTGCACACCAGGCTCATGAAATTCCTTCCCTAGACTTCCAATGCTGCACCATTAAAATCTCCACTTAGTTCAACATTAATCATCAAAATAATTTAAGCACATAGGCAAAAGGAACACACAAATTAAATTAAATATGTGCAGATATATACCTTATCCCATGGCCAGGTCCACATGCAATATTTTCAATCCACAGATGACTGGTGCCAGGACCAACTGATACACAGTCATCACCAGTTCCAATAATCGAGTTCAGGATTGTAATAGCACTTGACAATTGCACGTGAATGCCGTCAGTGTTTGGGCTTTGGCCAGGGGCGGATACTTTCACCCCTTCCATTTTCACATTCTGGCAACCATGGAGGACAATATGAAACAACTGGCTATTCAGTGAACTTAATCCCTTGATCTCAATGTTGTTCGCATTGGTAAACCGCAAGGACTGCAATCACATAACCACCTTAAATTTTATTCCAGTTGTTAGTATTATACATTTTTAGTTGGCTTGTTGGTATAGAAAATTAAAAGCTTATAGTGTTTTGATTATTATCTCTGATTTTTCTGATTTTGATAAATTTATCAAAAAAAATATATTTTTTAATAATTTTGAATAATTAACTAAATCTATTAAAATTGGTTAATGCATTTTACGTAATTTTATATAAAACATCACCAGAGTTATTTAAAATATCAGGAATTCTCAACTAAAATTACTATCACGTGATAGAGAGTACTAGTGTCGTTAGTGTTTAAAATGGACGTAAGGTTTGAATTCTGAGATAATTATATAAATGATCACTGGATTTTGCACTTAGTTTCATTTAAATCATTCATTTTTAATTTCAATTTAGTTACTTAGCCAATAAAAAATATTAACATGTGGCAAAAATGACTAATAAGAAAAGAATAATTAAAAAAAATGACATGTCAATCTTTTATTGGCAAATTGACTAAATTACAATCAAAATTAAAGTTGAATGACTGAAATGAAATAAATAAAAATTTTGTGGTAAAATTAAACTCAAATGCAAAGTTAAGTGATCATTTATATTATCATCCCTTTGAATTCTTTTTTATGCTAATGGTCATTTTTAGTTATTTGATTATATTCATGAGTTCATCACCTAAACCAATTTTTTTTTCTTTTTGGTATTATACATTTTGTTAAAGGGGAATGGTAGTATGAAGATTTGATATCCTAACCTCCTGTGTAATATAATGTAAGCGTTCCGATACTGAGCTACCACGGGTAAACCCTTATTTCAAAAGCAGGAAAAGTTACATACCGTGGCTCCACTAGGGCAGTTCTTGGCAGTGGCCTTACAATTCCACAATCCAGTTCCTTGTGCATCAAGCACTCCACCAAAAAATGAAACCCCATCAACATTCTCAAACAAAAGCCAGTTTTCAGAATGTCCAATGACCCGGTAATCTGATGGAGCCACAAGCATGCCGTCTATACGTATCTGAATAGCATTGTTCCTGCATTTTCCTCGGAAAGCCACATTACGTAGCAAGAACCTTCCCAGAGGGACATATATGGTGGTGGGTTCTAAGGAGCTACAGGCTTGTTTCCAAGCAGCAATAAAGGCCTCAGTTGAGTCAGTTGTGCCATCAGGTTTGGCTCCATAACTCGACACATTGTAAATAGCCGCAGTTGCAAATGAAGATGATGTGACAAATACAAAGATGATTGCTAAAACTACTAGTCGAGTACTCACTGGAAGAGCCATTTTCCTGCTGGTGCTAGTGTTGAAAGAGAAGAGTGAATGTTGATAGGATTGCAGTTGGGGGGATCTACTTATAGATTCTTATTGCAAAATGGAAAAGCAAATTAAATTGCTTTTGATGATTTAAGGTTATCTTTAGCCTTACTTGCAACTTGGTTTGCTTGTATTCATATACATATGAGTGGGACATTGCCTTTTAAGGTTTCATATTGCTCTACCATGGAACCAACATATTAGTTTTCCTTGGGCCGTTACAGTTTTATAGATTTCTTTTTCATTATATTATTGTTTTAAGTATGATTGAAACAGTTGGTTCGAACTATAACTTATTTCACATTGCTTTCCACACCTTATTCAAGATCCATAATTTGTCAATGATATGAACATATACAACAAAACATGGTGACTGTAAGCACAAAAACAGAAATTTAATTTCTTCCAAAAAAAAAAAAAAAAGAAAGAAAGAGATAAAAGGTAAATATCAAATAGGGTTACTATATTATTGATATTTACTTCTCCAACTCGAGCCTGCAGATTCAATGTACACATATATAACGTTGATAAGATAACTAGCCATTATTGTGGTAAAAAAGGAAATAACCATCTTTGGTTGAATATAATTAACATAAATAAATCATCAATTATTTTTATAAAACAAAAATCATTTTTAGTTGTAATCGAATATATTAAATTATTCTACTAAATTATCATTGAAATAAACAACTTTAGGCAGAATTGATTTTAGATACATATAGTGTATACATATATATTATTTTCTTTCATAATTTATATTACATCCAATCAAATGTGACTTACAAATGATGCTAAAATGCGGACAAAATCGTTTGGATTGAGGGATTTTAAATGGGAGATTTCATATCCATGAATTTAACTTAAATACATTATTTAGTAAGCAAAATATGTTCTGAATACATAAATTTTTAGAAATATTTTGTCTTTCAAAATCTCTTATTTTTTAAGATTTTGATTTTTCACGGAGGAGATGAGAGATTCCAAAATTCAATAAAAGAATGATGAATTGTTATAATTTTCTTATTTCAATATTATCCCTATAAGTTTATATTATTCTAAAATTATCCTAAATTTTACATAAAATTTCATTGTTTTTATGTTTAATTCAAGTAAAAATATTTTTAGAATTTATATATTTCAAATCTATAGTTCTAGAATCCCTCAATCTAAATGAGGCATAAGAGGTCTTTTAGTTTAATTTTTCTAAGAAATTAAAAAAAAAAATTAGAGAAATGTTTTGAATTATAAATGATGGGAGAAGATTTGAATTTGAAGCTTTATTTATGTCGAAATATGTATTTATCATCACATTAAATTTCTGAATGTTAAAAGGGGTTCTTTTTTAAGAAAAAGAAAGATTAAAGGAACAAAAATCTGGGATAGAATTGAGAGTATAATTAGTTGGAAGACAAAAAAGAAAAAGAAAAAAATAAGAGGTGGAAATACTATTAGTTGAAAATACGTAAAGTATATAAGGTGACCTGAAAGAGTAGAGACCGAACAAGAAACCGGTATTCTCATTATCTTTACTTCCGAAAAGCATGGCTTCTACAAAATGATAACTTTTCATTTTTTTTTCCTTTCTGGATAATCCTTTTTTCTGGTATTTATTTGGTCAGTCCTTTAACTGATTTTTCATGTCTCCAGGACTTGCTTAACGTACCCATGTAAAGTCTTTTTCTTTGCTCTTCTTTTTCCCCCTTTTCCTAATATCATTAATTAGCATCATATATGTTTTCAATTGGAAAGTTATTGATACATGTGTAAGCTTAGTTGACTTTCTGGGGTTACATTTTCCTCTTCCACATATGCTGATGGTGCTTCTGTTCTTTCTGGCAGGACTTGTTCTAGTTCTTGGCCAAGACATTGGAAATAGTCCTGCTGTTCTAAGTTTTCCAAGTAATAAATTTTTTCAATATAAGTGATAATGATTTTCATGTACTGAAAGTTTCACATGCTACTTTTATGTCCTTATCCATTTATTTAACATAGAATAGGCCAAAAAAATTCAAAGCAGCTTTTTAAAATAAATCCGAAAATACAGCCAAGAAGGTACCGCATTCCCTGGCCTGGTCTTATATGTTCGGGTCCATCTTTTTCGGTTTGACAGACAATCAGAATTCAGGAGTCCGAATTACAACCCAACAGAAGACAAATTTGTGGGAGCAAGATGACAATGTCAAGAGTGAAGACAAGGTCGATTGTAATTCCTGAAAATCAATATTATGGAATTTAATTTGTTTCCTTTAGCAAGGATTTTTAGGTACTTCCAAGTATATTGCCCCATATCATTAAAATGAGTAATACGTATAACATAATTATAAAATATACAAATAATTTATTCACATATTCCAATAATCCATCAATCATAATTTTAAATTCAGGCACAGAGTACTGAAACGAAATAAATAAGAAAAAAAAAAACTCAATATCATAGTAGATTTATAAAATAACAATCAAACAAGGGTGTTTATATAATCGCAAGGCCGGGCTGTAACCAACAACTCAAATGGGCCTGAAAGCCACAGGCTCAGGCAATAAACCTATGTGCTCTAACCAATCAAGAAAATAACCCTGGAAAATGGACTTCATGACGTTTTCTTACTGCAAATTCTGACTCAAGAACTTATAACATTTTCCCCAACTAAAGACAGCTTGAGGGCTGAAGAACACCAGAAGCAGTGCCAGCTGCATTGATACAAGATGCTTCAGCAGGCTTGTTATTATAAGTCAGCTTCACGTCCTCCAATTCAATCCCAGTGCATGGAGTGCTTCTGCTACAATCAAATTTAACCGCAACTTCTGTTGCTGATGATCCATGGATGTCTTGGTATGTTACATCACTAATTTGGACACCAGATTCCTATCAAGATATGAAGATTCATTTAGTTTCAGCTCAGAAAGTAAATCCATCAATTTTTTCCAGTAGTAATTATGTAATACCTGGCCTGGGCAGTTACTTTCTCCAGGACAATAATTCTGGTCAATTACAATTGGGTTTTGAACATTGGTCATAACAGCATGTTGGAACAGAATGTTCTTGGCAAAACCACTGCTTGGTCTCCCCCAAGACTTAATTCTGACACCATTTTGGGTGCCTGAAAATGTAGTGGTCTTAACAGTCACATTTTGCACTCCAGCTTCATCGTTGTCCTTGCCTAAGCTTCCAATGCTGCATCATTCACACATTTTGTATAAATATTCAATAGACACAAGTAGATCATTCATGTAAGCAGTGTTAAGTAGCTTAATTAATTACCTGATTCCATGCCCAGGTCCGCAAGCAACATTCTCAACCCATAAGTTAGTGGTTCCAGGGCCAATTGACACACAATCATCCCCTGTACCAATCTTGGAGTTCAATATGGTGACACTGCTTGAACCTTCAACGTGAATTCCGTCGGTGTTAGGACTATCACCGTCAGCCGAGACTTTCACGCTTTGTACCTTGACATTCTGGCAGCTATTGATGACAATGTGAAACTTTTGACTGTCTTCTGATGCTAATCCATTGATTTCAATGTTTTTCGAATTGGAAAATTCTAGCGACTGCATACAAACAAGAAAAAACTAGTAAACTTTGACATTTCTCAGTGCGGTGACTATTTTTTTGTATACCCAGTACAGTGATAGACAAAAGCGTCATTTAGCTTACCGTTGCACCAGTTGGGCAGTTCTTGCCAGAAGACTTGCAAGACCACAAGCCGGAGCCTCGACCATCAAGCACACCACCAGAAACAGTTACGCCATCAACATGTACGAAGATTATCCAATTGTTTTCGTCACCAATAACAGAATAATCAGATGGAGCCATAAGGGTACCGTCGATACTAACTTCAATGGCACTGTTCTTGCACGGACCCTGAAATTCCACTTTGCCTAAAGAAAACCTTCCTGCAGGAACGTAAAGAGTGGCAGGGGCATTAGAACCACAGGCATCAGCCCATGCAGCGAGAAAAGCCTTTGTGGAGTCAGTCGAGCCATCAGGTTTGGCTCCATAGTTTTGAACATTATAGAGTTGCGCTGGTCCTGACATTGCAGGAGATGATGATATGGCGAAGACAATTAAGAGAAGAAATGTAAAGGTCATTGTCTTTTCCATTTCTTGATTGGTCTGTAAGAATGTTATGATAGAGAATAGATAAATGTAGGTTGTGGATTGGAGAGAGGTGGGAGGGGTATATATAGGAGATCTGAAGAGAGATTTTTGACATTACTTTATTCATTTAGTCTCTGCTCAATGAAAAATGCTTGCTTATACTTGACTATGTCCATCTATATGCATTTCATTTTTTAAGTGATTTTATTTATTAAATTTTTTAAAAAATATTCATATATATTACATTCAACCATTAGATGGATGATCCGAAAAATATAAAATATTTATTATACATTTTATTTTATACTATAATTAATTATAATATACTAAAAATATAAAAGTAGTTTGCTAATTTAATTATTAAGAATTTTCCACAACTTTATTTGAGAATTCCATTCATTATGTGGTTAGTTGTTGAAATACAGGGATTACTAACAGTAATGTTTTGTTTTTATCTTCTATAGTCAGTTGAGGAACCACCTAAGAAAAGCAATTAATTATTGTTATTTTCGAGAGGGAAATTGATATTAATTGGTGTCATTATTCATGAGGAAACACTAACTGAAAGAATAAAGTTAGATATATAATCTTGAGAATGAATGGAATCCTTTGAAATTATTATCTACTTGGAAGAACAGTCGTTCCCTGTCTCAAAAAATAGTACAAGTGGATTAAAAAATATAAATATTTATTGCTGATTTTTTTAAAAAAAAATATTAAAATTTTTATGATAATTATAATTTCAAAATATAAATATAAAAATTAATTGCACGAGATAATATCTACATTAATTAATAATGGATACTTTTAGTAATAACATACTAAATTAATAATTAAAAAAAATAGTCTATAATTTGAGATGGATAAAAAATGACTATTTTTGTATAATAAAAATGACTATTTTCTTAAAATGAAAAAAATAATATATAAATATATTTTAATAAAGAATCGAAATCTCAGCCATATACATTGCACAACAAGTATTCAATGACTTGTATTCTACGATCTCTAAAGTATTTTTAATAAAACTTGATCTTTAATTCAAATAAAACTAGAATACAAGAAACTTAATATAAGTTTTCGTTTTCAGCAAAAATAAAATATAAGAACTCAATAAAATAAAATAAAAATTTAATACGATAAAACTGAAAAAATTAAAATTTAATAATTGGTCGTGTAACTTCAATATTGTTCCAAAACAATTTCTAGAATTGTGGACTGAAGAAAAAGAGCAATGACTTTCTTTCTTTTTTTTTTTTAAAAAAAAAGGGTCCTAGTTTAGTCAATTAATGCGTAAATTAGTAAGCTCAGTGCATATTAAGTCTTGATTGAGGAAAAGAAATTCAAAAAAGTGATATACCTAATTAATTATAACCCTAAAGTGGAGATGTCAGCATGACATATACAGGCTTCTTGATCATTTTGCTGGTTAATGTTTATTTGGTTGACATGCGAATCCTTTTGCCTCGACATGTGATTTAAGTGGGTTTTAATGGTGAATGGTGATGTGCCATGTCTGTGTATAATTAATGAAGCGGGATACAATTTTATTTCTAAAACCCAATTGACAACCGCCAGGAAAATGTACAAACTACAATCTGAAAAGCAGGCAGGAAAATGCATGCATGTTTTTTGACGTCTTAGGGCTCGATCCTTTTATTATGGAGGCTGTTAGAATTAGTTAGGATGGGAGCAAAGGACAGAATGTGGAATGGATTTGTCAGTATTGGAATTGGATGGAGCATTAATGACAATTAAAATTTAGATTCAACATCATGGTAAAAGGACTAAAATTAGCAATTTGGTGGTGAAATCCTAGCACTAATAAGTTATTATCAATCTTTCACAGTCATGAATTCCTAATAGAGCCAAATGACTGATAGGGCCTTATTGTACTCTGAAATGTCTTGTTGATTTCTTATCAAGACATAGATTTTATATTTACATATATATTTATATATAAATGTATATCGTTGCAAAAGATGAAATGAAAAGGAAGCAACATGAGATCGGGAACGTGACAGGTGGAGTAGAAAACGGAGAAGAAATCGGCGGCTTTACGTATTTTATCTTTCCGTAAATCAAGGCTCTTAAATTCCATTATTTTGGTAAAAGAAGTTGGAAAAAGACAAACAAAAAGAACTGGAAATGGAATTCTTTTACAATCTTTTCCGTTTCTTACATGTAAACTAGTTCATTATAGTACTACCGTTATTGCTATATAACGGTCATAACTGACATACGAATATCAAGTGGTTACTCAAGGTCAACAGCCTTAATTAAACTGTTCCATGTGAGGTTATAATTACAAGCCTGTCATTCTTCTTTAGCGTACTGTACAGGGACTGACCTTCAATTTCTTTTCAACCTGAACTGCGACTGGCTCAGATTTTCTTCTGTCCATTTTTAGGCTAATGTATGAATTCCTTTCCTTTCTGGATTTGCTACCACCGGTTGCTCCCTCTCTCCCTCCTAAAGTTTTAAAAAGAAAATTGGAACCTCTGCTAAAAAAAAAAAAAAAGAAAGTCAATGAACCCTTATCTGAAGAGCATTGATAACAAAGAAACACTAATAACAGTATGTTAGTGTGTAAAGAGGGATAAAGAAATGATATAATAATAAAACAGCATGGAGCCTTATTTTGTTTTGAAAATTGATTACATCAGTTCATCCTTGATAGGTGTAGCCTGTATAGGCATGTTATGTATGGTGATTTGGCATCCCTTAATTCACTGTCTGAAAGGATAAAAGTCAGGTTTGCTTCCATGACTTTCAGGCAAGATTTGAGGGGCTTGCTGTGCTTCATTCATCATATGTCAATGGGCCAAAAATTTCATCAATTCAGAGTAACCCATGTGAACCGTAAACATTGGCACCAATTCATCACCTTCCGACCCAACAATTCAACATATATATTAATCAAATTTCTTTATATTTAATTTCTATTAGCTACTATCATATTCTCTAATATAACCATGTTTATCCCATCACTGCTAATACCAGAACTGCAGCAAATTTTGACCATGAAAACATAATTATATGTGTACATTTTGTTGGTTTCACAATATAATATAATCAAAATTTCAATGCTTGACAAAATCTCATCATCAATCAAAAATTTCTCTTCAAATTCTCTGGCTAATTATGAAAGAAAATATGAAGCCTGAGAGAATGTAAGATGCATTAATTACTGTCATTGTTCCTTAAAATTGGTTACTTTTTGGGTATCTCTTGAGTCTCTCTGTCCAGTTTTGGTAGCACAAAACTTGACATATTGGATGGGGAAAAACCAAGAATTTGGAGGTTCCCCTGTTTAGGGGTTCCCTGTTTTTGGGCAATTCTTGCTTAGGCAGAAGCTGATGTGTTTCTTGACCATCATTTTTTCATATGCAATGTAGAGTTAGGCACACCATATCCTGTTAGTTTTGTATTACATCATGTACTCTCTGGACCCAAAATGTCAAGCTATCAACAAAGTACAAAATACATGAATCTATCTGAATCATAATTAGATAGGACATAAATTTTGAACAATTAATTCATTTTCTTTGAAACATTCAAGAGTTATGAGATTCTTTTAGATGGATATACATAAAAAAAAGTTCATCATTTTTATCTTTTACATAACTGATTCAGCACTTAATTACTGAACTATTAATTTAAGAAAATTTTCCATTTCCAATTGTTATTATAATGATTCAGCTAAAGTTATATAGTTTTAATTTTTTTCTCTTCAAAATCAAGTTGCTTCAGACCAATTATCAAAGTCCTCATCTTCTCTTTCTTTTTTTTTTAGGAAAAATTTATTTTCAAGTTGGTCCATGTTAGATTTAAATGTCAGTTTACTGTCTCAACTTGGAGTCAATGGTCAATTTACTAAGATTTTAACTTTTTGTACCATCTTAACCATCAATTTGGCGAAAGCGGTCAATTCAGTCCAAACTCTCATAAAATTAAGAAATTGAATTCCACACATCATCGTACAAAGTAAATGAATAAAGGGCCTAATCATTAAGTAAAGTTCATTTTAGTATGTGAACTTTATATTATGTATTAAACTTAGTAAGATAATTTGTACAATAAAAATTTTATTTTAATATATTCTAACAATAATATATAACAAAAAATAATTAAATTATAATTTTTAATAAAGAATTTAGATTAAATGATAAAATTAAACTCATGAAAATCTAAATTGTTATTAAAATTAGAAAAAGATTGGTTTTATAAAATAATTAATATTAATTTCTAATATTTTTATTATAATTTAGTTAAGTGGATAAGAAAATTAGTAATTAGTTACTATTCTTTACTTTAAATTATTTCGTAATTTTATTTTAATTGTATTTGATACTTACTATAAAGTTTTAAGGATTAAATTGAATTTTACTTATTGATTAGATCCTTTAACTAAATTTTTAATTGCTTTGCATTAAGCATAGAATCAAATCTTTAATTTTGTAAGAGTTTAGACTGAATTGGCTGCTTTTACCAAGTTGGTGGGTAAAATGGGCCAAAAATTTAAAATCCGAGTAAATTGGCCATTGACTCCAAATTGAAAGGGCAAATTGACCATTAAACCATCCATGTTATGGTGTGTTCATATCTAAGTATAAGAGAGAAAAAAAAAAAAGTAGAAACGCTATGAACTTTCATATACATTGTAGAAAATTAGGTCATTATTCATGCCGAAACACATGACAAAAGCAAGAAAGTTAGGGTTTCATTCAAAAGATACGATCATGCAAAGTCAATTACACAACAAAAATTAGAACAGAACAAAGAAAATTTTATAAAAATTTCAACTGTAATCAACTAACTCTTTCCTTTAATTATGGAGCAGCTACTTAATTACCAAATGGGTCCTTTTTATTCAACTGGCTAAATGAAAAATCCCGAGGATTATTGACTAAACATTGGACTCGCAAAGCCAGTGCTGTACCTTACCAGGGTTGGTCCAAGTCCCTTTCGTAATCAGTATTCAGGAATATCAGAGAGTTCCTGATTGCTAACAGTTGACTTAATGAGGGTATAAGGTTATCATTTCTAAATGGTTAGTTTTTTAATTTTTTTTTGTTTAGATACTTGTGTTTCTGAGAAACAAATTTGACTATACACATGTATATATATATATAATTAAATTGTTTGTTGGCATGAAGTCTCATGGATTCATTGGCATGAAGCCATTAAATGGTACTTGTGTCACAACTTTATTGATGATTTCAATGAATGGATTTTGGTAACTGCAGTTCGATAGAGCGAGCCGTATGTAAAAGAAAATATGTAATTTTGAATCTATACAATTGTTTCGACCTATAATTAGCTATTCAAAATGAAATAAGATTCGTATATAAAATATATTGAAGGTCAATAAAATTAAAATACAATTTAGATTGAAAAATTTTATAATATTTATCATTTCACGAGTAAAAAAATTGTCTAAATTTATTAATTTTAATATTTTCTTATTTTTCAAAATTTCTTCATATTTTATAATTTTCCACTTAAAAGGTGAGAAAGTTTAAACTTTACTATTTAGAAAAAATGATAGATTGTAACAATACTTTTTTCTATTTCAATTTATTTCTAATAAATTTATTTTATTTCAAAAAAATTTAACGTTAAATAAAAATATATTATTTTTATATTTAATCTAATTAATAAAATTTTAAAAATTTATAGATTTTAAATTTATACCCAAATAATTTCTTCTATACTCTCCAATTAATGTCTTGTAATATATTTCTTTTCAGTTGGTTGATAAGAGATAAAATGAATAAATAAAAAAAACTTTAGAATCAATTAAAGATAATAAGTCTATCAATTACTTGAAATCAAGCTAAGAGAACATAGTAGTTTTATGAAGACAGAAAGAAACAAAGGAATTAAGAAAATTACAATCCAAAGTACGATTAGGTGAAGTCTAATACCTTGCATGTGTCTTTTATATATTATTTAGGACATATGCGTGGGGCATTGCAAAAGCCAAAATTTGTTTGTGAAGATTCATGATAAGAAAAAGGCCAAGCAAAATGCATGCTTGGTAATGACATATATTGTTCTTGTCATATAATTACAATCCCGGGTTCCAAGTAACCCCAGGACAATGCAAGTACAGCTTAAATTTTTATATATGTATATCTATATATATAGATGTATTATCCTTGATCAAGCCTAAATACAAGAATTTTGCTACTTTTCCAAAAGAAGAAAATGAGACTGTCAGGGTTTAAAATCCTTGGCCTATCCATCGCAAGGACTACTAGCCCGATTGGCCTGTGTAATTTCCTATCATAGACAGCTTGTGGGCTGAACATAGCCAGAAGCTGTTCCACCAGCATTGGCACATGCTGCTTCAGCTGGTTGGTTCATGTAAGTGAGCTTTACATCTTGTAATTTAATCCCACTGCATGGGTACTTCTTGCTGCAATCAAATTTTACTGCAACTTCTGTTGCTGATGATCCATGTATGTCTAAATATGTCACATCACTAATTTTTACTCCGGAAACCTGTTTTAACACATAAAAGTAGTTAGTCAGGAAAAAGAGTGGCAAAACTCATTATTGAACTCTTTAATTTTTTGGTTGAATTTTTATTTTAATTCTATTAATTGGTTATAATTTTGTTTTTATCCGGATTATAGATTTATTATACATATTTTATGAGATTTTTACTTATTTTATTAAATTTTTGTATTTGTATTTTAAATTTGAGTAAAGACTATTGAATCCTTAGTAAAAAAAAAAAAAGGTATAAGAATATAATTAATACAATAAAAATTAAAAGGTTCAATAAAAAGTTCAAGTGCATAAAATATATTTCAATGTAACAAAGATTAAATTTGATTAAAATAAAGAATTAGTTGGGATAAATTAGCCTACCTGACCAGGGCAATTCTTGTTATCTGGGCAGTAATTTTGGTCAATCACAATTGGATTCTGAACGTTATTCATGACAACATGCTGAAAACGAATGCTTCTAGCAAAACCACTGCTGGGTCTTCCCCAAGTCTTGATTCTCACTCCATTATCTGTACCAGTAAATGTACTAGCAGTGACTGTCACATTCTGCACTCCATTTTCTTGAGCATCCTTACCTAAACTTCCAATGCTGCAACCCAACACGCATTTGGTAATTTTAGTGCTTCTATAACCATATCACTACCAAGAAGGGTCAAATTATTCATATGTTCAGGGGTAAATAACAGTATTTGTTTTACCTGATACCATGGCCAGGACCACATGCAACATTTTCAATCCACAAATTAGAGGTACCAGGACCAATTGACACACAATCATCCCCTGTTCCAATTTTAGAGCTGAGGATTGTGACACCAGTTGATGCTTCAACATGAATGCCATCAGTGTTGGGGCTACTGCCGGAGGCTGAGATTTTCACCCCTTGAACTTTGACGTTTTGGCATTCATTGATGACAATGTGGAACAGTTGACTGTTTAGCGATGCTAATCCCTTGATTACAATGTTGTTTGAATTTGTGAATTCCAGTGACTGCACATGCAAACAGGAATAATCAGAATAATTATGAATGCATCCCATTAAATAATTTCATTGAGTTATTATGAGCACATGGGAGACCCTTCACACGTTCTTGATTTCGGAAAAAAAACTGTACGAAATTTGGTTACTCTAGAATTGTGTAATTCCTTCCCAATTTCTTATTCTTTTGGCAAAGGGTACAAATAGAATATATATACTGCATATCGGTCAAGTGGTATCGGAACAAATAAAACATAAAGCCAGCAGTGAAGGATGGTTTGCTTGTAACTTTGATTGATAGATAAATGAACAATTGCAGACTTACCGTTGCACCGTAGGGGCAACTCTTGCCAGAAGCCTTGCAGGACCACAATCCTGTGCCTTGACCATCAAGAGTTCCACCAGAAACAGTAACCCCATTAACATGTTGAAAGATTATCCAATTCTTGGCACTTCCAAGGACCCTATAATCTGAAGGAGCGACAAGGGTGCCGCCTATACTGAACCCAATAGCATTGTTCTTGCAAGAACCTTGAAATGCTATTTTGCTTAGGAAGAACCTTCCATTAGGAACATAAATGGTGGATGATTTCGTAGAGGCGCATGCTTGTGTCCAGGCAGCAAGAAATGCCTTTGCTGAATCTGTTTTGCCGTCAGGTTTGGCCCCAAAATTCAGCACATTGTATTGCACAGATGCCATTGCTGAATATGAGGTAAAGGAAACCAAGAGGACTACATGGATAATACAGTTAATTGGGTTTGCCATTTTTTGTAATGAGAGAGAGAGAGAGAGAGAGACGTGTTTGCAGAATGCGGAGTAGTGGAAATTGAAGCATTTAAATGTAGTATTTATAGGGAATTCTGTAGTGGGAATATATAGATGGATAGAAACAGCATTTTTATTTTTAATTTCTTTTTTGTGTTTTTTTATTTTCTAAATGGGTCATATTTGCTTCAATAGACTTGCAGAATAGCATTCAATTTTATGGTCACCATTTTAAATAAATCAAGAGAGAAAAAAAAAGAAACATGAAATTTAGTGAAATTTATCAGATTCCTAAACTTTAACAAATACAAAATTGGTAGGAAGATTATATATTAAAATCCACTATTATATATACGAATTACGAATTACGAATAGAGAAAAGATAATTATTATTTGAGAAAGATGTAAGAATGTATTTTTATTGTTATTGTTATTTTATTTCCATCAAATTTTGATACAAAATACTATTTCAGAATATGATTTTTCTAACATTATTGTTGGAAGGAAATGGCTATTCATTCTATGCAATATCCTTCCTAAGTAGTTCTGTTAGGCTAGATGTATGTATAATCTCTATTATTATCATGGAATATGCTCCTTCAATTACTTTAATAAAAGGTGCCCATGATACATCATTAAAAGACTTCTTTAATAAAATAATAATATTTTATTTTAATTTTTATATTTTAATTTTATCTCTTAATTTAATAAAATAATTATTTTCAAAAATAAAAATAATATGAAAAAATAAAATATCATTATTTTATTTGAATGAATTTTTTCGTAACGCCCTAAATCAAATTGAATTAGATTATAATGTATAATACGAATATCATAATTTATAAAATTGGATTAGACCCATATTAAATAGAAATCTAATATAAAAAAATCACCACTTCAAAAAATTTATTTATTTATTTTTTTTTTTTTGGTAAAAAGATCTAATCCAATCAAATGAAGAGACTAACAGCTAGCTTCTCACAAGGCACAGCACACGACAACAAACATGCACCGCCGCCTCCACCCTCTTTATTCCCGGCACTGCTGTTATTACTTGCTTGCACTTGGGATCAAACACCCACACAATCACCACGCATCAACATATTTTCTTCTAGGTCCACCCTACCCCTCAATCCGGAAAATTTTGATTATTTTTTGTCGGTGTAAATTTTTTTTTAAATTCATCCGATAACTTAATAAAAAAAAATTAAATTGGAGAATATTATTTTTATAATTTTAGTTAATATTGAATTTAATCAAAATATTATAGTCTAATAATTAAATCAAACTCAGCTCGAATCTAAATTTAAAAATTTTAAATTCAGTTCAGTTCGGCCAGTAATTGAATATATCTATTAAATAATGATAAGATATGTAAATTAAAAATCTTCTTGACGAGTGAAAATACTATCCTAAACAAAAAAGCATATGGCTATGAATTTAGGAATTTGAAAGTCCAATTACATTTATAGCCATTTTAATATGTACAAAAAAGTCTATCATCTTTCTAAATTTCTAGTCTGAATATATATATTTGACTATTTTTAAATATTTTATTTGATCCTTATAATTTTTATAAGAAATCTCAGTCTCCTCAATTCTTTTTATAATTTGTAAATTTTTAAATATCTTTTTGACCCCTCATTTTCTTAATATTCCATAATTTTTCAGTTTCTTTAAAATTTTTAAATATTTTATAGTTTTTATAAAATGTCTTTTTATCCATCTAAAATTTTAGAAAATATATTATTTTAATATTTTATAAATATTATAAAGACCAAATATAATTTTTAATATTAATTTTGTTCGGACAATCAACATGCATAAATAGAACACGCCTCCATATCAGCACCAAAAGACACCTCCATGTCAGCACCAAAAGGCTTAAAAGTAATTAAATATATAAATTTTAGGTGGTTAAAAGGTTGCTTCGAAAGTTCCAAAAGATGTCAAATTTTTTCAAACAAGTTGAGGTGCCAGTAGATGTATGGAGCGAATTTGAGAGCAGTAAGTTTGGATAGAGATTCACCATAGACCATACATACGCATGGCAACATAGAGTCGAACATGACAGGTGGAGTGAATAACGGATAACCCATTTATTACACCTGATGCTTGTTATTATAATTTTCACAATTTTTAAGGAAAGAAAAAAACATGATTTTTAATTTCTTTTGATTCAGTCTTCTTGTTTGATTCTAACAATTAATTAGCTGATCATGTGCCAAAATCTGTTAATCGTTACAAATGTTAGGCAATAGTTCCTTGCACCGAAAGAAATGGAAGAAAAAAGAGACGGGAATTACAAATGTTACTTCCTATTCTTTTCCTTCATTCACATTTCAGATTCTGCCCCAAGGAAATATAAATTAAGTAACCAAAATGTAGTCCTCAAATAATTTTCAAGCTGCTTGTTTAATTTTGATTTTTCTGTACCACAAACTTGCCACAGACCAAAATTATTTAATATTTATTATTAAATTTGCTACGGTTCAGAATGCTGAAGTCTTTTTAATTATTATTAAATCAGTTAATTTAATCATTACTGTTTTAATATAGTGATGTTATGAAGCGACTTAAGAGAGATGCGAGGCAAATTAAAACTCTAATAATAATTTGCTATCAAACGATGATGATGGTAATCTGAATTCAGATTCTGAAGGGAGGGAAGATTCTTGAGGTATTTATATCTCATGACAATAGCTTTTGTTATGCTTTAATTGGGTCTCCCTCTTTTAGTTTTGGAGTTGATATTGTAGTGATAAGCTCTAAATATGATTCTTTGAATATTTGGTAGTAGAACAATAAATAACTTATATATTCATATCCAATGAAAAATGTTACTATTAGATATTTTTAAGAATGTACAAACGGTTGATTCGGTTTTAAAGTCGAATCGTGCTAAAAAGAGTTAAAAAATTAAGTTTCTTAAAATAGCAAATTGAACAAACCAAACCAAGAAAGCAAACCGATGGAAGAAATAATTTCAATTTGGTTCAATTCGGTTCATCGATTTTTTTTTTTACTTTTTAGATTAATTAATATTTTCATATTTTTAATTATATTAACTAAAAAACTTTTAAATTATGAATTTTTATAATATATGAAAATATCTAATAATGAGAAGAATAGAAATTTGGTCAATTCAACTTAACCGAAAAACTTCTTCAAAAAAAGAAAAAAAAATCAAACCAAATCGAAATTCTTTCAGCTTTCAAACAATTAAAATCAAATAGAAAAATTCAAACAAAAGCCATGATCAGTTCAGTTAGTTCGGATTCAGTTTTGCTCAACCCTAGCCCCTCTTCACTTTTATTTACCAAAAAAGAAAAAAGTAACATGTATGAACTGAAAAAACTTGCCCTAAACTGAAATGGTGGGCACAGATCCCTACGTTTTATCCAGGAGTGGCATACTTACCCTTTTGTCTCCTTTTCAAGATTTCGCCCCCACCCACATGCATTTGCTACCTAAAATTAGAATCCCTCGCGGTTCGGCTAATCAAATTATAACTTAGCTTAATTAAAAAATTTACCTTCTCATTTTTACTCTATTATATAAATTGCCTCTGTGTTGATTTTATTATATTAAACTCCTCTTATGTTTTTATAAAACAAAGCACTAATCTTATGCATTAAATTGAAAGTTAAAATTATAATTTGATCTTTAAATTTCTTATTTAGTATTAAAATCATTTAAAATTAATTATTTTATCAAATTCAAATAGAATTTTAGCATAGTTTAATTTAATGCCTATCAAAATAATAATATAAATAAATATTTCTAACTATAAATATTTATTGTATTTTAATAATTCAGATTAAGTTATACACTAATTTGATAATGTTGCTTTAAATATAAATATTTTTAAAATATTTAAATTTTTAGAATTAAATTGTGCTAAAAATTCAAGCAAGTAAAAATGATAATTAATAAATTTTATTAAATACTAGAATTAACTTATTATACAACTAAGTATTATTCCTATTAAAATTTATAATTTCACTCTAGTATGATAAAAGAATTAATCTTAAATATATTTCATACTTGGTAAAAGTTTAGGGACTAAATTATAAATATTTTAAAATTTAGTCTGAAATTAAAAGTTAATTTTGAAAAATTTAAAAAAAAAATTGAGATAAAAAACGGCTCATATATTAAAATAAAAGTTAAGAATTAAATAGTAATTACCCTAAAAAATAAGCAGTTGATTTCTTTTTTTTTTTTTTTTAAAAAAGTCTATTAGTATTAACCGGTCATCAACCAATCAAAAAATTTCTATATATTTATTTAAAACTGACAGATTTAATTTAACATTAAGACCCCTCATTCCTCATATAAAAATAGTTTTTCTATAATCAAAGTGACCGATTCGATTAATCAGTTTCTTAATTTGACTTCCATCTGCTCAGACGGACCAATTTTCTTTTATCATTAATGCTCAGAAAATTCCTATTACGAGCATAATTATTCTTAGCCAATTCAATAATAAGATTACCAAATCCCAATCATTATTACAAACCACATAAAATAATTAGACATCTGAATGTTAATTAAAATAACATTATTCGTATGCAACCCTTTTCTTATGTTTAATTTAAAAATGGGATTTCTTCAAAAGGCAACGTAATTAATTATAATCTAATTAGTTCATGCATGGATATGATTAGCTTGTCAAGGTTTGAAAAAAGTTTGTAGACTTTAATTATAAGCAAGGAACAAAAAGATTAAAAGAGGAGAAAAAAAGAAAAGAAAAAGGTCAACATCGTGGCTGGCCGCAATTGCAATTACAAAGTTGGTTCAATATTAATTAGTTTTTGTTAATACGTCTCATTATAATTAATTTTATATATAAATTACATGATAAATAGAGTCTATTAAAATTATTTTTATTATTATGAGATTTTTTCGACCGACAAAAATAAAAATGTAAAAGCTCTAAATGCAGAATCATGAACTAGTATATTATTGCTTTATTATTAACTGTTTAAATTATTTTTAAGCTTGTTTATTATTATACACAACTGCAGAATTGGTGCTCTAAACTAGTATATAACTAATTTAATATTTTTCCCCTGATATTTCATGACTTAATTAAACATATAGCATATAAGGGCAGATTTTATTATATAGTTAACAGTTGGAGCTTGGAATATAGGACTCTTTCTATTATGGAAGAAGAGATAGAAAGAAAAAGAAGGGTCAAAATCCATTATTTTAGGCCAGATGACCTTCAACAATAGGACAGACAAGGATGGCCCTTCAAGCACAACTGAGAATTTTGAGCATATATGTCTTGTATAAATCCATGTCTTCGAAGCACACACAGTACACATTAAAGAAAAGCAGCAAGATAAGGAAAAAGGAACCAAAAACTTCTCTAAAATGTGCAAATTTCCTTGTTTCAGGATTCCATGTTTCGGGCAATTTTTGTTTCTAGAGGCAGCATGTTCATGGGTTTGCATGTATATTGATCATCATCATCATCATCATCAATATATTAATATCCGTACTATACTTGTTACATGATTCAGTCACATTATGTTAATTAACTCAAATTCAAATTAATTAGTTCTACATTTTATTATTCTATGCAATCATATGCATTGCACCTATTTATTACATAATTTACTGTGTACTCACATTTTTATAGGCAACAACCATAAGAAAAATTGCTCTAAATGATTTTCCTAACTAGTGCTACCATGTATGTGGTCATTATTTGTTATCTTTCAGTTATTGACTTTGATCAACGAGCTAATTAACAGTGTTTTTTCTTTTTTTTTTTGGTAAATTTGTCTGCAATGAATATGTCCCTACAGTGCGATCCAGAAAATATAGCTAGAATGACAAAATTTAAGAGAAAAATAATAAAAAGTGACAATAATCTAAAAGTTTATCTATATATATAAACTCATGTTTTTATAATCAATTCAAATACCTCAATTGGATGGGGCAAATGCATACAAAAAGATCGCTTGGACTTAAGAAAACGCCATTTGTATTTATCCTTATTTCAAAAGAAAAATATTAAAATCGTAGGGAAAATGGAATTTCCATAATCCAATTTTTTTCAATTAGAAATTCAAAAAATCGGAACCCAAACTTTCGTTAAGCATTTTTATCGAAAATGGGGCCAAAGAAAAAATTTGAAATTTTGTTTACTCACTTTAAATTGAATATTATTAGGAATTTTGGGCATTTATTGGATAACGGGATAAAAATAATAAGGGAGTCGAGCGGGCCCTAAAATTCGTTATAATTTAGAATCTGTCGACCTTTTTTTTTCTCAAATACAATATACATAGAATCCGATCCTCTTTCATTTCTTTATATTTTATTTCATATTTTTTTATATTCGCTTCCGGTATCGATCCAGAATTCAATTTCAATCAAATTCCTATAAATAAAAAAGGAATGGAGGTGGCAAATTTATTGCTGGGGCAGTTACCCCTTACTGGCCCCCTAATTCTGCTATTTTGTGTGTATCAATGGTAATACTTAAGAATTTTAATCACTACCTTCCAAGAATTAATTAAACCATTGACCTGACTCTTACCATTTCGACTCAACTTATTAATGGAATGTTTAGCATTTTCCTTTTTTAAAATTACTCATATTAATCCCAATATCTTATCATATGTCATATTATATGCCAACTAAGGCAGACCCAAAAATTTCAAATTTGAACTATAAAGCAATGGGACTTTAATCTCTATCCAACTAACCCTTGAGTTCATCACATGGGCATGGGACTTTTCTTAATGAAATGTCCAACATTAAAATAAATAATAATAATAAAAAAAAAAGTTAAGTAGAAGGTTACTAGGAAATCATCATCTCTTAGCCATATATATGTCAAAATTAAAAAGCATGTATATATGTTGATATAATTTGTGGTGGCCAATAAAGACATGTGCCTGTAACCTGCAGGAGCAGGACTCTGGTTCTAAAATCTAACACGTAAATTACTATGGCTTTTGAAATTGTATTGGCTGTCTGTCTCCATGGAAAAATTAATTATATACATGCATGGCGGCAATATTGATTCTTCTTCTTCTTCTTCTGCATGGCAGAAATGATATAATCAGGATAAAGACGCATGATCACCATCTCTTGTAAGTCAATTGCTTGCTTCTGAAAATATATGCATGATCCTGACAAAAATTGTAATCAGCTTCTTCAACTTTTTTAACTGTATTCAACTAACCTTATTAGGTTTGAGCAGAGTTATTAGGTTTACCACATATGGAATTCTTCTTGAACTTCCCAATTACAAGAAATAGAAATAATTGACTAAGAAACTTAATTAGCCAGGCATGTGAACCTAAAACTATCTTCCTTTTTTTGGAAATTATTGAAACTATGTTCTTTGAACGTCTTTTAAGAACAAAACTTTATAACAATGTTCAGAGCCCATAGTTATGGGGCTGCCGATTATTTGGGCCAGTGCCCATAACGACCTACTTATTACCTTTACACTTGTGAGATTTCTGTTCCTTTTTGAGTAAAATGGAAAATTATACATCCACCTGAAAAGAATAATTTGGAATATGCTGTTGTATTAAAAATTTCTTGGGTCTTCAGAATATGATTAACAAAAATCAATACTTATAATTATGCTCAATAATAATTTAAGTTAAGTGTACGATCTTACATCATAAGTTTGTATACGAGAACCAAAATGAAAGATTAAAGAAAAAGAAAAAAGAAATATTACTTTAGCTGATTGAAATATTTATAACTCCGTTTACAGCGATATTCTGAATGAAACCTTAAAAGGAAAAAAGAAAAAAGGTAAAAAACCCTAATAACTAAGAGAAGAAAGAAGATTTAGGGACAATGATGTTCCATATAAAGCATGTGTAGCGAGAAGCTGGATAAACAGGATGCCAACTTTTTCCCATTCTCCTACTCTACGACATGTCACGTTACACTCTCATGTTGCAACAGTTGTTACAATCATCATCATCATCTTCTTCTTCTTCTTCCGTTTTAAACTTTGATGTTGTCGTGGAAATGTCAATTAATTAATGCACAAAAGTGGCTGTCTTGTCTGTTACTCATTCAAGAACAAAAAAGAATAAAATAAATAAAATAAAATTATTGCCAGGCACAAAACCCTATTGATCGCATACCCATTAATTCTTTTCGGGTGAGGAATTTCCCCCATCTTTCCATGTCCCATAACCATGGAGAAAAATGAAGTTAAATATGAGGACGAGATGGTTTTAATGAGAAAAGGAGAGATTGTGTCTTGTACTTAAAGCAAAGAGATTATAATTTATAATTATAATACACGGGAAAAAGAAGAAACGAAGGCTGTGGCTCTCTTCTGGTGGCTTTGGATAAGATGTTTTCCACTGTCACGTTAACGGTGAAGCTGTGACTCTTTTTTCTTAATTTACTACCTTATCAAGCAACCATGTACGTGCATTTGTCCTATTTATATCCATATATTTATTGTATTATATTAATTATAACAAAAAATTAATAATATTCAAAAAGAAAATCATATGTCATACATCTTTTGTTTGCATCTGTTATATGTATATATGACAAAAGAAAAGTTTGTATATTGAGTATGTTCAACATTCTAAAATTTGAAAACCGTATTCAATAAGATAAATTATTAATTAATATCTTGAGTTTAAATGTTAGATATGCAGCAGCTGTATTAGAATTCTTAAAGTAGTATTTTACTATTTATAAAAATTCTATTCGTTGCGCTCTAAATTAAATTTTAATATATATACAAAAGAATAAAACAAAGTTTGAGTATTTACTATTTACATTTTTAATATCAATTTAAAAGTGCAATTACTATATTTCAATTTAAATAAGATTTTGAAGTTGAATTTGTTCTTCATTTATTTATAATCTATAAAAAAATTCAAAAAAGTGCATAAACTTTAATTAGACAGATATAATACTATATGTATAAGAATCGAACAAACATCAATTAATACTGTAGTGGTGTTTAGGACTCTAAAGCTAAGTTTGAACTCTGACAGAAACCAATTGATAAACAGAAATAATAAGATCAGTTAAAGTAAATATGCAGTGCTCAATCATAAGAGTAATGACATTTTTAGGTAAATTCCAAGTATTCAGTCCAAATAAGATTATTTAGATACATTCATCATGTTGCAAAAAGTAGAAAACCAAAAGTAGAATAGTAGAATGGGAATATGGGAGGTTTAGCTAAGACTTAAAATGTGAATATAACAGACAGTATATTTTTTCCTACTTGTATAAGCATTCTTCACATGGAAGCGCAGTACTTCAAAGTATATACCCATAAATGCAAGCTGTCTAACTCTACAAGCAAAGGGTATTTTCAGAAAGGTAAAACACTTCCATTAGAAACTAAAACAAGACCCATCCCTAATTATGGTTGATCAACATTGCTTTTTTTATTTATTTATTTTTTATTGTCATTATTATTATTATTATTATTATTTTAATCCCTTATCTAACTTTTGTTTTATTCATGCAATCTACAGTTTCAGTAACTGCATTCAAATTTCTATAAATACCCCTTCAGAGTCCTTTAAGTTGTACCACAATCTAATTCCATTCTCTCTATCTCTCCCATACACACACAGAACAAGCTGGCTTTACAAACTCAAGATATGGCCAATACAAGACAGAGCTCTTTTTCATTTCTTGCACTTCTCATCCTTCTCTTTACCTCATCTTTAGCTACAGCAGCACAATATAATGTTTTGAGTTATGGGGCTAAACCTGATGGCAGAACTGACTCAACCAAAGCCTTTCTTGCTGCATGGACACAAGCTTGTGGCTCAACTAAGCCACCAACTATCTATGTGCCGTCAGGGAAATTCTTTCTGAAAGATTTGTCTTTTGGGGGTCCATGCAAGAATAATGCAATCTTGTTTCGTATAGATGGCACCCTTGTTGCTCCATCAGATTATAAGGTTATTGGTAATGCTGGTTACTGGCTTTACTTTCAGCATGTGAATGGTGTTACTATCTCGGGCGGAATTCTTGATGGACAAGGTTCTGGTTTATGGGCTTGCAAAGCCTCTGGCAAGAATTGCCCTAGTGGTGCCACGGTAAGTGAAATGACAATGCCGGGTAATTCTTTTTAGTATGCCGAAAATTAGCAAGATTGGTAACCGATCATTGATACACTTGCCGTTTAAATCTTTTGAAACCATTCACACACTCAAACTGAGAAATTTGAAAGTTTATCCTTTTCATAAATTAAGCAACACGTTAAAATTAATTACCCAGATATTCATATGCATGAATACACTCAGAATTAACAATTAAGAATCTAAAGGGTCAACCATTTGCTTATGCCTTAATCTTAGTTTGTTATTTAAACCAAGAATCCCATAGGTCAAATTTACTTTCCATAAGCACTTTGCCCCTTATTAACATTTTTTTTTTTAATTTGTTCTTTGTCTATTTATGCAGTCACTGGGATTTTCCAACTCGAAGAATATTGCGATTAAAGGATTGACTTCACAAAATAGCCAAATGTTCCATATTGTCATCAATGGTTGCCAGAACGTGAAAGTGCAAGGGGTTACAGTTTCAGCCTCTGGCGACAGCCCTAACACCGACGGCATTCATGTACAACAATCAGGCGGTGTAACGATCTTAAACTCCAAGATTAGAACTGGCGATGATTGCATCTCAATCGGTCCTGGTGCCACTAACTTGTGGATTGAAAATATAGCATGTGGTCCTGGCCACGGAATCAGGTAACAGTTAAACAAATTATAATTCTGAATTTGCATAATGGGATACTGTAATTAATAGTGTGTATAAAAGTTGATTAACTAATTAAATATGTGTGATATGATGCAGTATTGGTAGTTTAGGAAAGGACCTTCAAGAGGCTGGTGTACAAAATGTGACAGTTAAAACAGTTACATTCACTGGTACTCAAAATGGAGTGAGAATTAAATCTTGGGGAAGACCTAGTAGTGGGTTTGCAAGAAACATACTTTTCCAACATGCTATCATGACCAATGTCCAGAATCCAATTGTGATCGATCAAAATTATTGCCCCGACAACAAAAATTGCCCTGGTCAGGTAGGCTCAAATATTGATCTTTCTCCTACTTGATACATAATATGATTAATGAATAGTAACAAACAAAAATAAAAATCTGACCTTAAAATTATTTTTGTGTTGAACAGGAGTCTGGTGTTAAGATTAGCGGCGTCACGTACCAAGACATCCATGGAACATCAGCAACAGAAGTAGCAGTGAAATTTGACTGCAGCAAAAAGGAACCGTGCACTGGTATCAAACTGGAAGATGTGAAATTGACATACAAGAATCAGCCAGCAGATGCTTCTTGCAACAATGCCGATGGAACAGCTTCTGGTTTCGTTCAACCCAGTAGTTGTCTGTAGATGGCAAGCATATAAATATATATATATATATATATATATATATATATATATATATATATATATATATATATATATATATATATATATATGTATATGTACACACACACACATTCATATTTGTTCAACCCAGTAATTAAGAATTAGATTCATATTTATGAATCCCCTGATAAAAAGAAAAGGGACGTGCTTGTATTATTGTGTTAAAGTAGTAGGTGATCTTTTAGCAAGTCTATTTGCTCGGGCCAGGG
Organism: Ricinus communis; assembly: GCF_019578655.1. NCBI lineage: Eukaryota > Viridiplantae > Streptophyta > Magnoliopsida > Malpighiales > Euphorbiaceae > Ricinus > Ricinus communis. Next base: position 12,150,134 of record NC_063256.1, on the reverse strand, counting down.
GCACCGCTAGCACATAGTGATTGCTTGGGGCCCGGCCTTGCGCCTACATTAGATATGATTTCTTAATTTGGTAAATAATGAATCTATGTTGTTGTGTGATTTTAGTTAATTCAATTGCTTTTTTATTAAGAATTCAAATAAGATATTAATTATATCATAAACTATAAAAAGAAAAGAATATGACAATCAGGTGTTACTATATTGAAGTGCCCCTCCTGCCGGGATTCATCAGTTATTGAGGAATGATCTGATAGGTGCCTGTTGGTCTAGGAGTGTACCGACCTGCACTGCTTCCAAAAAAGAAATAATAATAATAAATAATCAATTAAATTTTTATTCAAAAAACGTGACAGATACTTTAACAACTTAATTAATTTTGATCCTTCGAATTTTACCAATTCAAATCAATTCAATTCAATTTGTTACTTTAAATTTAGGTGCTAGATTTCGAGTTTGATCATGGCCAACAATATCCTCTGCTATTCTTAAAAGAAAAAAAGAAAAACAATTGGTGTTGAAAGTCTTGGGCTAAATGATGTAGGAATTATATAAGCACAAGAACAATCGGTTTGTGCTAAGACACAACCTACTCCATGTATATTCTACTTTATAATTTGTTTACTTTTTCTCATATGAGATTATATCTGACTCTTATTATTTGAAAATAAAAATTATATATTTTTTAATTTAATATATTAATATTTCTATTATTAAAATAATAATAATATTATTTTATTATAATATTTTAAGATAATGCTAAAATCATTTTATTATAGTAAATTCATCAACTAAGAAATTAATTTATACAATAGATAAATTTAATATATTATTGAAAAGAAAGCTGAAGACTCATATACACTGTAAAAGTATATTAATTTGATAGTATTAAAAATTAATATTTCTAATAAGGGTAATGCAACAGGATTCTCTATTTGAGTTTTTCTTTCATCAAATTCTTTTTATTAAAGCTCTAATCTAGCACTAATATATTTTAATTCTTAACTTATCACGTTTTCTTTTAATTCTTTTCTCTATTTTTATTATATTTTTTATGTAATATAATATTTTTATAAAATTAGTTATCACTATCATTATAAAACTCGTAAATTGTCAATTACAACATAAAGTTATAATGAAATATATCAATTGTCAATAATACCAAATTCAGATAATGATATTATAGAAGTATTAATCTATTTATTTTTTTTTTAATTTTATCCTAATTTTTATTTTTATATTTTCATTGAATATTTAATGAAATTTTAACTTTTGTATAGAAGATGTTAATATGCGAAATTGGTGATCTATTTCAAATTTCTCATATAAATTATAAATATATGTGTAAATAATTAGTTAAAAATTTCAAATTTTAGCACCAATAAATTATAATAATTAATTAAATTATTCTAATAAATAAAATATGAAATTATTTTTTTATTATAATTAAACTCTACTTCTTTCTTGTGTTGGTAATCAAATTTTTATCAATCTACAAAAAAAAAAAAAAAAATTACAATTGAAAATAGTTACTCAAGCCAAAAGACTTATTCAAATAGACTTGAAAAGAATCGTCAACTTCACAAATATAAGCAAAAAGATCCAAGTTCAAATGCATCTTAATACAACTGAAGCTTAATTACATTTTCATAACTATAGCCAAAGCAAAACAAACTATTCTTAACTAATATCGGTATCCTGCAAAAACTGATTTAGCAGTTGTCTAAAATATATTATTCGACGATAATAATAATAAACTCTCTATAACATTGATTTAATATTTGCTAAAATAAGTACTAATTATATTAACGCTTATAAATTATATGTATAATGCACCCAGTAAATTAACCATATTAACAAAATGAAATTATAATACTTTTCTTCCATTTTCTATAAATTCTCTTAATTTTTATGACAGTTTTAACCATTTAGCTCTACATTCCATCTCAACATATCATATGCATTAAGTGAAAAAGTTCATTCCAACAATGTTAATTGAAATATGTTAATCAAGCTTTTATATTTTCTTTTTCTTCTTCTTTTTTCCTTTTTCTTTAATAATTTTTAAATTTTTTTATTTATAATCTTTTAGTATTGTAATTATATATAAATTTAAATAAACTTATCTTTATCTTTTATATATAATATTTTAATATCTTAGTTGTATATTATCATTTTAGTTAATTACATTAAATTAGTAAGAAACTAAATCAATTAATTTTAACGATATTAATTATAAGTCTCTTTTAGTAATTTTTCTCATCTCATTCTTTGTACTTTTATATATGTTATGATATATAATTATATTTCTAGAGAAAATTACGTCCAACACGTTTTTTTAGAAATAATTACAAAAATATCTCTTATTTTACTTCATTGTATTCTTATACTTTCAACTTTCCTTTTTACGCTTTTCAGGGTAAATGTAATAAGTACAAGTTATTAGTTGCTATCGCAAACTTAATCATGAAGGTATAAAATAAAAAGATAAACTCGTTCTTTAAACTTTTCAATCATTCTTATTTCGAACTATGCTTTCATTTAATGTTCTAAAATTGTTTTTTTTTTCGTATTATTTTCTTCTTGTTTTTCCATTTTCCTTTGTTCCTTAAAATGTCTAGAGGTTATAAATATGTGACAAGTGTTTAAATCTATAAGAAAATAACAATATGAGTGAAATTAATCAGTTCCAAAAAAAAAAGTCTAATTAGTCTTACAAGATAACACAATAATATTCAAATATGGTCTTATTTTTTTCGAATTTTTCAACTTTTTTAAATACAATTTTAAATTTAAAAAATAAAAACTAAAAATAAAACAGATAAGATAACAGAAATATCAACAAAAATTTTAACTTTATGCAGTTTGGCTTCAAATGTTTTATCTCTTTTCTAAGAGTGAATAAAATAATTTGAATCTCTAACCATTTTAGATTCATTAATAAAATCTTACACTTGACTGTTTTGTTATTAATTTTCTAATTTATAAAAATGGAACATGTTTTAATTTTTTTATGTAAATAAAAATCACAAAGGAATAAGAAAAATATTTTAGGTTTTTAATATATATATATATATTTATATGTTTATCTTGATGTTTAATATATATTAATTAAGACTAGTATATATAGTATTCCGTGGCTTTCTATATTTTTTGACTTTTTTAATTCTAAAAAATTCAAGCCATAGTACCTACAAATAAAAAGTTACGAGAACAAAATATTATGGAATAAAATAATTAGTTTATTACAAATGATACATTATGCATATTACATTATGCATATTCTTCTTGTGACCAATATATATTGGATGTGATTGTCATTTGTTAATATTATTTAGTCATTTAAATATTTTTTTATTTACTTAATTTTTTTAAAATATTTTTTGATTGATTTCTATTTTCTTAAAATTATTTTATAACTAAATGACTTTTGTTGATATCTGGTTGATTTTAAAATGGGTATGGCTGATGTCTGGTTGATTTTTAGATCTATGAAGATTAGTTTTTTTTCAAATTTGTAAGAAGTTTAGCTCTTTTCAAATTTTATATAAAAAATATTTAAAAATTATATATATATATATTTTTTTTTTGAAGTCTTCTAATCTTTTAGCTGTATTTACAGTTCCGTCATGATTTGTTTATGCCAATTTATGCTTTATTTACTTTTTTTTTTACTTTCTTATATATGGAGAAGTGTCTTTAATTTCTTTCCTTGAAATGTTATTTACCTGTTTAATAAATTTTAAAATATTAAAGATTAATTATTTTATTTAAAAAATTATATTTTGATATTTAGATTTATCTTATTTTGTACTTAATTATGATTTATTTATTTATTTTATTGATATAGAAAATTATTAAAAAGAAAAAGAATGATAAAGTCATGGATTGATTTTGGATACTTTACAGGTTGACTTGCCATGAAATTAGCAAACAAACATGGCTAGAAATACTTATATTATGATAACTTTTTTTTGAAATATATATTAATTTCTTAATTTTTCTTGATGTTTTATTGATTTTAAGATGAGTATGATTGATATCTGGTTGATGTTTGGTTCATTTTCATATCTATAAAGAATTGTTTATGTGAGTAGTAAACAAGAAAAATATATCTTAAAAATTAAAAAAAATGTATTTTAAAAAAGTGAATGAGTCGCTATAGTAAAATTATAAAATAAAATAATTAATTTTATAATTAATTAAAAACAATGCATTAAGATATATATATATATATATATTACCAAGATAGAGAAACAAAAGATAGATCAACAAGTTTCTGGTGTGCAGGATCTTCAGATTAAGCAAGCACAGAGCATACGCTTGTTAAATCTAAAAGATTGTAGATAAGAAGATAAAAATTTTATTGATAGGTACAAACTTTGAACAAATATACAAACTTTGAAAAAATCTTTAAAATGAAAGCTTTAAACTAAAGAAATATAACTTATAGAGGAGAAATTGAATATAAGAGGAAAGTGTTTCTTCTCACTATCACTCTCACACTATACTCTCTCTTTTCTCACTATATTTCTCTTTGTGTGACTTGAAGAATACAAGAAGTTCTTCGTATTTTTTAGTCTGCCTTCTTCTAAGGGAAACTCCTCTATTTATAGAGGCCTTGAAGCTTTGTATGCTCTTCTTGAAGCTTTGGATGCTCTTCTTAGTGGAATAAAGGGGACTCCACTTCTTCTTGTTGTCTTGTGATAATAGAGTAAAATGCTTCACTCCTTTTGTGGAAGTTGTCGGCCATGCTTTGAAAAAGAATCTTTTACTTTTTTAAAGAGTCTTTTGTCTTCTTTCTTTTTTCTTTTTAAATGACTCTTTCTTTTTACATTGGGCTTTTGGCCCATTACATAAATATCTCAGGCTGCCATTTCCGGTTTTCAACCCAAGGGCTTTACAGAGATATCATTTGATGGGCTTGAATATCCCAAAACAGTCATCTTTATTTGAGTCACCATCTAGGTCTATTGCTGCCGAGCTGGTGCTAGAAGAGGAAGATGAAGCTTTTGATTTTCCTTTGCAAGAGGCGGTTTTCGACAATTGTTTGATCAACTGTAAGAAATCTTTTTCTGTCTGACCCGCCGCTAGCTTTGGAATTATGAAGGACTTCTGTGCCAAGAAAGTGGTATATTCTTTCGGAGGTGGCAAGAAGCTATTTTTTGAAAGGAAATTTTGTACCAACTTTAGTGATAATTTTTCTTGGTGGTTAAATTTATCCCACCATTTGACTTTGAACCTTCGGGTAAGAATGATTTCTCCATCTGCTGCTTGATTGAAATGGAAATACCATACACATACTGAGGAAAGAAAGAAGTTTGAACAAAATAGAAATAACGGGGGAAAACGTCTTTCTAATTTGTTTGGTTTATAGTGGGCTTTGAAAAGGTTAAATAGAGGTAGAACTTCTGGAATTATGGTCTCAGGAACATTGCTATAAAAATTCCACCATTGTTTAAACCAATAGGGGATCTTTGAAGTTTGGATTTAGCTTGTATCGAAGTAGAAAAGCAAAGAATGGCTTTGTCCTTCGTTTTGAAGAAGAAAGGTATTAAACTAAGCTTGCTGGTAATCCCAATAGTTGAAAGAAGTGTTTAGGCTTGATGGGTAGGTTCTTTGGAGGGAAGTTGGGAAAGATCTTGAAGAGTGTAAATCTATTCCCCAATCTGTAGGGTGGAGGATTCTTTGTATGGTGCATGTGGAATATGCGGGGTCTTTATAGTCTTTGTGTTTTTTGAAGTGTTTGAACTTTGCAGAACCAGTTAACTCAAGGATAGACTGGTAGTAGGATTGAGGCTTTGAAATATTCCAGGGCTTGAAATACCATCCTGGAGGGAAAATCTTTGAAATCAGTTTTGAGGGGCTTTCTGTACAGAATCCTTCCTCAATAATCAAAATGTTTTGAAAATTTTGCTTTTCTATATATTCGTTAGATTTAAAAAGTTTTGTTTGTGATAAAACTATTTCTCAGAGTTGGGCTTTGAAATACTTTTAGAGTTCTGAGATAGGTTTTGAGGGAAAATTTCTATCTCAAGTTTTGAAAAAGGGATAGAAAGTATACCTTTACCCTTGTTGGAGGAGGAGGATGACTTTAGAGAGGTTTCAGATTGAAGTTGTATCACTTGCTTTGAATATTCTTCGACCCTTTTCAGGAATTCAGGATCTTGATGTGCAAGCCACTCCTGAATTTGCAATTGTTATTGGGCCGGATCGGCTTTGAACTTGCTGTCGACTTTTCTTCTTTTGCTTTTGATTTTCTTAGCATTTTCACTCCTGTTTTTGAAGAAACTCTCTAGTTAGAAAGTCTGGAATTGAATTTGAATTTCCTCTTATGTATTCGATTTCAAAGTCAAAAACAGAAAGAATGGCTTGCCATCTGGCAAAAATTTATTTTGAAGCTATGTTTTGAACATCTTTTTGTAAAACTTCTTTAGCAGATTTACAATCAATTCTTAAAAGAAATTTTTGGTTTAAAAGATTGCTTTGAAATTTTGAAATGCACAAAACTATCGAAAGAATTTCTTTTTAGATAGTTGAATAGTTTTTTTGTGTATCATTCAAGTGTGCAGAAGTAAACTGGACAATACATTCTTTGTTATTTTGGACTTGCTTAAGAATTCCACCATATCCTAGATTTGATGCATCAGTTTCAACAATTTTGAATGCAGATGGATCAGCTAGGTGTAAACATGGTATTTCAGAAACTTGGTTTTTTATGCTTTGGACAATCTTTGTATGCTCATCGGTCCATGCAGGGGGGTTTTTCTTTAACCTATCATGAAGGGGCTTTGCAAGATAGTTCAAATTTGGATAAAAATCTATTACATAATTTAAACTACCAAGGAATCTTTGTAATTGTGTTTTTTCCAAAATTTTGTCTGGAAACTTTGAAGTAAAGGTTAGAGACCTTTCAATTGGTGTGATAGTTCCCCGGGAGATATAGTGACCAAGAAATCTAATTTTTATTTGGAATAAAGATATCTTGGATTTTGAAACCACTAAACCATTTTTCTTAACAACATAGAAAAATGTCTCCAAGTGTTTGAAATGTTGTTATAGAGATTTTGAAAATATCAACACATCATCAATGTAGACAATGCAAAACTTTGAATAAGGATTGAAAATGTCATTCATGATTTTTTGAAATTCAGAAGGAGCATTTTTTTAATCCGAAGGGCATTACATTCCATTTGTACTGGCCAAATGGAACTGTAAAAGCAGTTTTGTACCTGTCTTTTGGATGAATTTGGATTTGCCAAAATCCTGATTTCATATCAAACTTTGAAAAAATAAAAGCAGAATGAAGCTTTTGAAGAAGATTTTTTTTGTTTGGAATTGGGTATCTGATCCACTTTAGGGCTTTATTCAAAGGTTTGTAATTAATCACCAACCTAGGTGTTCCTCTTTCTATCTCACTATTTTGTTGACATAGAAAGCTGCACATGACCAGAGGGATCTAGATTTGGTAATCAAACCTTTTCGCTCTAAATCTTTTATTTCTATTCTACAATGGCTTTCTAGGGTTTCATTCATTTGGATGGGTCTTACTTTGGTAGGAATTTGTTTATCAGAAAATTTTTTTTCATATGGTAAATCTACCATATGGTGTTTTCGTCTCCAAAAAGCATTAGGAAGATCAGAACAAACTTCATTTTCAATCTTCTTTTGCAAATCAGAGATTCTTTTTTGGACAAAATCATTTTGCATTGGATTTTGGATCCTTTTCAAACCCATATCTTGTTTCAAGTGGAAAAGCTGGGTTTGTTTTCCTTTGATCAAAGCATTTATCTCAAAATTATAAATTGAGTGGGCTTTAATAAGATTGAGATTTCTCTTTTTGGGTTTTTCTATAAAAGGGAAAACAATCTTTGAATCTTTAGCTTTAAAAATAATACCAACAGTAGTTACTTTGAAAGGAGTAATTAAATTGATAAAAGGAGTTCGCAAAATAACTGTTTGCTGAAGATCTTTTGTAAGACTAAAAACATTTTTTAAAGCAATAAAATTATTTAGAATTGAAGTTTCAGTTTTTACCACAATCCTAATCTTTGAACTATTAGCTGAAGTAAGCCTCTCTTTAGCTTTTTGATGATACCTTTTAGGAACCAGCTCATAATTAATACAGTTAAGGTCTGCTCCTGTATCAAATAAAGCGATGGTTTCTATTTGGAAATCACTAGGGAAAATGAGTTTTATTTGAATCAAATATTTTCTTGAGGTAATTTCCTTTAAAACGTTAATGAAGTTTTCTGGAACACTTTCAGAAACCTCAAGATTTTGAAAATTATTTTCTTCTTCAGAATTAGAATCACTATTCTGTTTGAGAATCAGGCTTTGGAGTAAAACATAATCATTTTGTTATTTTTCTTTCAAATCTTTGAGCTCTGTTTTGATGGCTTTGATCTCTTTCTGAAGTTCTTGGACGGTAGGAAGAGGGTTTTTTTAGCTTTTATTCCTTTATCCAAGATCATAGTAAGATCATAAGTGTTCTTACTAGAAGAGGAGACAAGGGTTTCAGTTTTTAGGATTTCTTTCAAAACTTATTTTTGGATTTGAGGGTCATTAATATGGTTGACGGCTTTAAGAAGAGCTTCTTGTTTCCTAGTGAGCATATTAATATTCTTTGAAATACCTTCAGAATCTGATTCAGAATAATTGGATGAGGTTTTGATTTCATCAATTTGAAACTCTTCCTCACTATTCGAAAACTCTGATTCAGAGGAATCAACAAGAAGAGTTGAAATTTTGCTTAAAACTTCATCTTCTATTTGGAGCTCATGGAGTTTTTTGGAAAACTTGCAATACTTTGAAGTATGGCCCTTCTTGCCATATTTATAGCAAGTAATTTTACTAAAATCTTTTTTGAGATTTTATTTTGGAAATTTTGAAGAGGATGGCTTTTGTAGAAATTGTCTTTGTTTTTGGGAGTCCTTCTATTTTTGAAAAAACGTTTTTTCTTAAAAGATTTGGAAAAATCTTCTTTGCATTTTCCTTTGCAGGTAGGGGGAGGCTCTTTGGGATTATACTCAAACTGGTTACAAAAACTACCTAGTTCTTGCCTAGTCTTCTTCATTTCCCATTTGAGTTGCCTTTGAAGTTTAAGGTCATGGCATATCTTCAATCCTTCTTTCTGGGTAAGGCTCACTAATTCACCATAACTGTAGAAATCATAAGGGATCTGGCCATTATGGACTTTTCTTATGGTATTCCTAACTCTTTCACCTAGTATCTTAGGTAAACCAGCTAAGAATTTCTCTTTCCAGAAAGGTTGGTTTGAATCTTCCCTAAGCATGACTCTGGTCAGGAAGGTATCTTTGTAGGCTTGGAAATTGCTAAGCTTTTTACAGGTTAGATTGCTAAGGAGCTCAACATTCTTATCTTTCAGAAGAGAAGGATCTCCTATGAAGTGGAGGGAAATCGTTAGGATTAAGGTTGACACAGCATCCTCAATTGGATTTCCTAGTTCATCTAAGATAGGGGTCCCTTCTATTGTGGTTTGGATGGCACCTAGGATTTGGAGTTGTTGTGCTCGTGTGAGATGGTAATCCCACCATCCTTTAAGCTGGCCAGAAAATCCAGCTATGAGGAGTTCGGCAATGGCTCTATCAGAGGTACCGCTTTGGGTTTTGTAAGCATTGGCTGCCATGGTCATCTGTTGTAAGAGACCAAGAATATTATATTCTGACATTCCATCTATATTCCATTCATAGACGGAGGAGGCACTAAATCTAGATTGGGTTAGGATATTGTTCCTATTTTCTATTCCTAGATCTGGGGCAGTATTCCTAGGAGTATGCCAGGTCAATCTAGGGGCTTGACATCCCAATCTGTTGATATTGGAGGGTTTGTCAATGACACTTTCAAGCTCTAAATCATTGGATTCATCGCAATGGACTTGATCTATAGCACTGATATTCCTACTGCTTTGAGGAGTATCTGGCACTAGATTTTTGGAAGACTCAGAAGTTGCTAATTTGCTAAGCTGTTCTCTGACTGCTCTAGCAAACTCAGTTTGCTTTTGAAATTGATATTGGCTAGGGTTTGAAGACTGGATTTTTTAGCTTTTCTGATTGGCTTGTCTCTTTTGGATGTTCAGTGTTAGGGATTGGAGAGGTGAAGACTATAGGAGGTTTTTGGATCTGGCTTTCTATCATAACAAGCTGCTTCCTTATTGTGTTAAGATAGGTATTCGAGAAATTATTCTGCTGGACAATATTCTTGACATCCTTCTCAAGATCTTCTCCTATCAATTTGTAAGGTGTAGCCTCTATTTCGTTCTCTCCATAAGGAATAGTTATCTTCCTAAGAGGAGGATGTTCAGACTGGATGGTTTAGTTTTCCCCGACCTTCCACTCTGGAGCCTTGTTTCTTACAGTGACAGGACTAATAAGCTTTTCTTTGAAGGGATAAAGAATACTATTTTCTTTGCAATAAATCTGAAACCAATCAAAAAATTTGATTTGGACTTTGTTTTGAATGAAAAATTGATAGTATGTTTATTGAATACTGTCTTTTTCTTGTAAAAAATTCTTAAAAAACTAAAATTTTTTAGAATAGTTTTTCTTTGAATAGAAATCTTCATGTAAAAGTTTTTTATCAATTTGAAAATCTTTTGAAATCATGTTGATCTCTGCTTCTAGATTTTATGTTATTGCAGATGATGATGGTGAAGAGGGGGTAGAGACTATCTCTATATCCTCATCTTCTTTCTTTAGTTCTTTTTAAACTGGTCTGGGGATATTGCTTTGGTAATCAACACTCTGTAGTATATTATTTGAGCTTGGTATATCAGATGTTGAAAATCTGGGTTGTATTTGAGATGGAGTTGGTTCTTTGTAAGGAGCATAAATAATAGAAGGTATTTTTGATACCCTTCCAATATCTATGGTCGATGTTGAAGAATCATCATCAGAAAATCTAGAAGAGGTTGATTTCCTGTTGAATGTAAGCTTTACTTTTCCATCTGGAAACTGGGTTATATTTTTTAGATTTGTATTTGGTTCTGTTTGCTTTGGTAATTTAGGTTGGGTTGCACCTTCAAGGATCCATTCTTCTGGAAGAGTGATGTCTTTCCATTGAATGGTTTTTGGAATAGTTGCATTGGATTTGGAGAGATCTGTTTGTAGGAATAAGGTTTCTCCTTTTGGTGAATGGAGCTTGTGTTTTGAACCAAAAGCAGAAATCATGGCTTTGTAATGTATTTTGAAAATCAATGCTATCGGAATAGATCCTTCAAGAATTTTGTAATTATGTGTCTCTATTTGAAGAACAATGCTCTTTAAAATATTTTTATCATTTAATGAAATTGTAATGTTTGGAAAACAATTGAAAGAAATTGGTCCTTTATTGAGGCTCGACTCGACAGTACCTAATAAAGAATCATAAAAATTTGTAAACCTAGCATCTCTAAGGACTGCTAAGATGGAAGTATCTAAACCTTCTCTGGTAAGGGTGGATATACTTATAGTCTTTTTCCTCTTCTAGCACCAGCTCGACAGCAATAGATCTAGATGGTGACTCAAACAAAGATGACTGTTTTGGGATATTCAAGTCCATCAAATGATACCTCTGTAAAGCCCTTGGGTTGAAAACCAGAAATGGCAGCCCGAGATATTTATGTAATTGCCAGTATTTTATTATTTTTATAGATTTAATTTAGAATGATATATTTTGATTTAATGCTACTTTAAAATTACTTAAGTGACTCGAAATATATTTTTAAGAGAAATCCAGTACCACTTGTTAAATTATAGTCTCATTTATTTTGTTATGCTAAAAATACTCTTACAACCATTTTAAGACATTCTCACCAAACTAATATTATTATAAGATATTAACAAATTAAATATTTTTAATTAATTTAGAAGTTAAAATAATTTCAAAAATTATCTAAACTTATTTCAATTCTTTTTCTAAAACTTTGAATTTTAATTGTATTACTTATAAAATCATATATGAAAATATTATAGGATTAAAAATTATATATATGTAAATAAATAAACTAATTAAATTAAATTAAGAGTATCATATTTTTTATTTTTACTTATTGTTTTTAGTTTTTGTGAAAATTTATACGGAGTTATTTAAACTTCATTATAAGTGTGTATATAGTGTGATATATCTATCACTCTCTTATAGAATTAAGAATATAGAATTAAGAATGTATATAAAATTACGATAGGATTATAATTAGATTAGATTAATCACTAATTAATTATATTAAAATTAAAAAAATAAATTAATTATATATATAATTATAAAAATATTTTAATCAATTTAAATTTTTTTTCTCCGGTGTTATATATATATATATATATATATATTTTTTTTTTTTTCATATGGAATTATATTCTCCAACACTTGTTAGTTATTTATGATCAATTCAAAAAAATATTGGAGATTAATAAGTTGAACTTGAATTTTAGCTACTCAAACTGTTTGAGTACAACTCGAACTCAAAAACTGAGTATCAACTCTTATTATTTTACAATTTCAACCAATTATTTTAAGAATTGCTATTTTGATTGGATAATGGCAGTCTTTTGACATTGTATTAGCTTATTATTATTAGAAGTCAATCTTTTTCATAATGGGATTATTGTTTAGAGAGATTTTAAACTTTAATTTGTTGCATTTGTCGTATTTAGAGGTTCATAATTCTTTTTAATCTATAACAATTTCAGTGGGAAAACAAATGGCCGCGGAAGTGCATTTTTAATTGCGAAAATTTGAAATTTAGTGCCAAAATTTAAATATGTTTAATTAAAATCTATAAATTTACAGCATTTATAAATTTAATGTTTATGTGTTTTAAATAAAGTAAAAGTTAATTTAAAATTATATATAATAAACTCCAATTTGGCTATTAATTTTATTATTCGGTTTCAATTTAGTCATTTTTAAATTTATGAATATTTTAACTCAAATATTTACATATTTAGCTCAAGTTAGCTTTACTTTTTATAAAAATAAGAGAGTGAGTTACACACTCCCTAGAAAGAGAGCAGATACAATGAGAAATAATAAAAATTATTTTTTATATTAGATTATTAAAATTAAAAAATATACATTGATATTTAAATAAAATATAATAAAAAATATAAATATTGTTAAATATTCTTACTGTTTTATTCTTAATAATGATAGTGAAAAAAACAGTTACAATAATGATAGTGTCGAAGGTGAGTAGTTTTAGCAAAAATAATGATGGTAATTGCTACTTATTGTTTAATTATATTAATTGTACTAAACTTATGAAATAATTTTTAAATAATAATATAAATATTTTAATTATTTTTTATTTTCAATAGGCTTTCTCATTTTCTTTCAACATAGGGTTAATTTAAGCTAAATATACAAAGGTCTAGGCTAAAAATTTTATAAATTTAAAAAATAATTAAATTTAACCTGTGTGATAGTCAGTGATCAAATTGAACTTTATTCTAATTATATAATTAATTATATTTAAACTAAATTCTAACAAAATAGGTAAAATTTTCAAATAAGTTCCATATTAGTTTACCAATATATTATATAACATTAAAATATTTTCTTCAATTTTATCATTTTTATTTTATTTTATATATTTTTTTTAAATAAAATAATTTTTATAAATAATTTTGAAATCGCCGCCAATACCTTTTTAGTGAACCATTCGTGGCGAGATAGTGACGAGTTCAGTTTTTTCCATTAAAACTTTAGTAGTGAAAATTTAGCTTTTAATGGCTTAGGATAGTAATGGAAGAATTATATTATGCTTTATTCATTACCCATTACCCATATACAAAAAGATATATGCCTATCCATATCTTACACATACTTTTTTGAATAATAAATATTAAATTCATCCATATCTATTCATAAGATTTTGAAAAACCCAATAATAATCAATTATTCAAATAGTTATCAAAATACAATAATTTTTTTACAAAATTACATATTATGACTAAAAATATTATTATTTGTAGAGGTTATTTATTTATCAATGAATATTTTATTAATTTATTGATAATAAATAGTTATTAATTTGAATTTATTTTTTTTATGTTTTAATATTTTTTATGTATCTTTATCAAGATTTATGCATTGACTTATAAATTAAAAAAAAATTAAATACTATTTATCCTCTAAGATTTGGTTTAATATTTGACTCGGTCCTTTTATCTTTTTATTATATTAAAATTCTCTTAAATTTTAATAAAATTAACTCCTACACTCTTTTGTATTTGTCGAATAACTAATTGGTAATTTAATATTATAATTTAATACTTAAAATTATAATAAAGTATCAAGCTCGTCCCAAATTAATTTTATTATCAAATTAGAATAAAATCTTATTTTTAGCATAAAATAATTTTAGTGTCTAATTAACATAATAAATTTAATATTATTTTACTTGTTTATATCTTTTATTAGCATAATTTAATTCTAAGAAAATTTAAACGTATTATAAACACTTATTTTTTATTTATTATCATTATATTACTATGCAGTGTAATTTTAATTTTTTAAATAAAATAAATAGTTAAAATTTATTATTTTATTAGACACTAAAAATAAACTATATAAAAAATAAATATTTTATTTATATCAATCTCATTTGAATATTGATAAAAAGTTCCATTTTAACCCATAAAATTATCATGCCTTCTTCATTAACAGTGAATCTACAACTTATTGTCTAGATTATTTCACTAGATTAAGATATGATTGTTTAATTTAATTTTTTACTTTTTTATATAGTTTGACTATAATATATAATAAAAATAAAAATAAATTAACTAGAAATATTTATTTTATATTAATAACTAAAATTAAATTATATAATAATTTAGTAATATTATTATAAATGTACATAATTTTTTAAGATATTTAAATTTTCTTGCATTAAGTTGTATTAAAAATAAAAAATAAAAAATAGAGCAAGAAAAAGAATATTAAATTTTTTAGAATATGAATTCTCTTTATCCGGAAGTGGCTATTTATTTCCCTACAAAAGTTCTGCCTTGTTCTATTGGCTATATTTATTCTTTTGTAGCTTCAGGGAAATTATTGTACCACCCGTTCAATACATACATATAACAAAATTATATTACTTATCTCCGCCTGTTTTTAATTTATTTTACAATTAATTTTCAAGATTCGACTTTTAAAACAGAATTTTCTCTAAAAGAATATTTAAGAAGTAAAGGTATTAAAAATAAAAACACAAATACATATTCTTAAAAATAAAATATTCAACAATAGTGCCAAAGTCAAATCAAATAATAATAAAAAGTGTAAGTGTGATGATTTTTATGGAAAAGTATTATCTTGTTCTTAAAGCAAAGATATGGGAAGAAAGAAAGGAAGAAGAAACGGGACTACTTTCTTGTGGATGAGGTGAGATGCCTGCTGTGTCACGTTAATATTACAAGGTTTACCTCTTTTCTTACTCTCAATTTATTTAGCCAATATACAATTAAATCCTAAAAGATTTTAAATAAATTAAAAGTTGTAATTGTTTTATTTTTTAAACTTCTAAAGTGTAATTAAACTATTTTAAAATTTAGGGGCTCATTAGGGGTTGGCCGAAGATGAGGAAGCATATCAAGCAACCATGTTTGTACGTTAAAATCCTTTTATGTATGTATGAATATATAAAGGCAAGGATTAAGGAATAAGGATGGCTAAAGCTTCCTGTGTGTACATTTTTTGCTTGCAGAATCAGTTTGTCAGTTTTGTTTCTTTTCCTTTTTCTCTTTCCCTTTTTCTTGGTCTGCAGGAAGGCAATCTTTGAACCAATTTGTGTGTCAATCAAAAGAAAATCTCTTTCTTTGAAAACGCACTTTTCTTAGATTGAACTGATGCATTTAGAAACCGAATTTGGTCTTTTTTGGAATCAAATTCTGATTTATAAAGGAAAATAGCACCTGAATAACCGTTATAAATAATACGTAAAATTAGTCGATAATAAATTTGAATGTCAAATATAATTAGAGCATTGGACTTAGCACATAAAGTATTAATATATACTTTATGAAGGACTTATTCTACTTGCTCATTGACATGGTATAGTGGATGCATTACATAATGTCCTCCAGATTCTCACTTAACAAAGAATCAAACCATCGGTTTACTTTTCATAATTTTATTTCTAATCAATTTCAACATCATACATTTTACCCTTTTTTTTTTTTCCTGTTTTCTGTTCTGCGACTAATTTTCATTATAAATAGACATTTAGATGTTGTTACGAATTTAATTATTAAGAAATATGATAATGGGGTAAATATTAGCTAAATGCATAGGCAATACAGATCACCATGCTCTCATCTCTACATATATAGTTTATTCATAAATTTTTACCATCTTTGAGTAGCATGAAATGAGTAATTTGTTTACAAGATATAATATATCACATGAATGAATCTCTACAGACTGACTTAAAAACGCGGAAATAAAATTATAAGAGTCTCTTGTAGTTTAACTAAAGTCTCGAATTCAAACTTTGGTATGCAGCTGTAAAAAAAAAAAATCGTGCGAAACCGTAAAAGGACTTATTACTTATATGTAGGTACTATGATTGTAATAAGAAGTGATAAAAAGACTTAAATATATAGCCATGTTTGCACATAAAATAAAATATAGAGCCAATCCAAATTAATATGAGCCTTTTTCTTTTTTGGTAAAGTCCAGACTGAGTTTGGATGAGTTGATAGGAATTATTTGTTTGTATGAGGTTATAGTTATAGAAGTTATGGAATTGGAGATATTGGTGAAACAGTTATAAAGAAGTGGGAGTTGCAACATCTTGTCTGCAACCTTGGAGAAACAAAAAAAAAGAAAAAAGGATAGAAGACTGTCAATTCAACACTCACCTCTACAACATAAAAGAGTTAACTGCAACCTTAAAACTCTTACTAGTTTTCCTTGGCAATTCTTAGCTGCAGCACTCTTTCTTTTTTTTTTTTTTTCTTTCTTCTATTTGATTTTTAGAAGTTTAATCCAAATATCCCTAGTTTTAACTCTGTTAATTTCCTTTTGTCAATACAAACTCCTCAGTATTGTTTCAGTTCTAAATTTGCATAATTCCTTGTGATAATTTTTATTTATTTCATTCAAACAATGTGATAAAATTTCATCAGTAAAACTAAGAATCCAAGATTCTTGAGGTATATACACTTTCCTCTAAAATTTATTGAGATACTTGGCCTCTAACTCGCATTTGATCTTATCAAAAGGATCAATGAAACAAATTGGGAATATTTATTCTTGGAAATGTTGAAGTAAAAATAAAAGAAAACTGTGATAGTTATTAGATAAGTATCTAATTCAAAGATAGTAGTTTTGATAACTTGGAACCTCAAAAAGATTCTTACTCTGTGTGTATCAATGATTGCTTGGCGTTAGTGCACTGTTTAAAATTGAACTTTGACTTTTTGCAATAAAAAATGAGAAAAAGAAGACAACTCTTGGTCAACTTGCATATATAGAACATCAAATCCATAGATTATAAGGTTAATCTGTATATTTCCAATTATTCCATCCAAACATAAAGGAGAATTTATAATTGCCCGAAAGGTACAAAACCAGAAAGTTGATTTGTATGATAGATTCAGGATCAATCTGTATATATGACCCCTAACACTTAAAATGTGAACATAGCAGTGTTTTATCCTGATCAATAAGCATTCTTCACATGGAAGCGCAGAGCAAAGTGCAATTGCAAGCTATTAAACATGCAAGAAAATGTATTTTAGAAAAGACGTTTATTAAGAGCTAAAAAAGCTAATCACAAATTTAGGCGCTAAATTGCTTTCTTTCCTTTATTAAGGTATTTAATTCATGCAATCCATACATAACTGCGTTTCAAATCCTATAAATACTCCCCTTGCAATCCTTTCAGCTCCAGCACTTCCATCTCTCTCTCTCTCTCTGCTGTCAGAATTAGTAGATTTCCTTTATACCAGCCAAAGAAATGGCCAAAAGACAGTTTTCTTGTTCACTTCTTATTGCATTTCTAATCTTTCTCTTTACCTCATCTTTAGCAACAGCAGCAAGGTTTAATGTGTTGAATTATGGGGCTAAGCCTGATGGCAGAACTGACTCAACCAAAGCCTTTCTTGCTGCATGGAAACAAGCTTGTGGCTCAATTAAGCCAGCCACTGTTTATGTGCCATCAGGGAGATTCTTCCTGAAAAATGTGGAGTTTCAGGGTCCATGCAAGAGTAATGCTATCTTATTTCGTATAGAAGGAACCCTTTTTGCACCATCAGATTATAGAGTTATTGGCAATGCTGGTTATTGGCTTTACTTTAAGCATGTCAGTGGTGTTACTGTTTCTGGTGGAATTCTTGATGGACAAGGTCCTGGTCTGTGGAGTTGCAAATCTTCTGGCAAGAATTGCCCCACTGGCGCCGCGGTAAGTTAAATTTACTTCATCACTACCGACGCCTTTTCTGATTGTTAAAGCATAATACATACACCGAGGCCTGATTCTATAACATTCTTGCATCGTTGATGCCGGTGAAGTGATTAGCCATTCCGTAACTGAACAGGTTGAGAAATTTGGAAGGTTAATTGATTGTTTCCATAAATTAAGCAATTCTCATAGTTTAATGCCTATCTTGTAGTCAGAAATAATTATGGTTTTGAAAGGTCAACCGTTGGCTTAAAAATTAGTGGTCCTGCTCTAGCACATTTCCATATGTGCACGTGCACTTAATGCACAAATATTAGACTATGACAAATCTGTTTGTTCTCTAATTTGTGTGTATTTGCAGTCACTTGGCTTTTCCAATTCAGAGAACATAGTCATTAGTGGAGTAACTTCACTAAATAGCCAATTCTTCCACATGGTGATCAACGGCTGTCAAAATGTAAAGATACAAGGGGTTACAGTTTCAGCTTCAGGCAATAGCCCTAACACTGATGGCATCCATGTACAACTTTCAAGTGGGGTAACAATCTTGAACTCTAGGATCAGAACCGGCGATGATTGCATCTCAATCGGTCCTGGTACCATTAACATGTGGATTGAAAAAATAGCATGTGGCCCTGGCCATGGAATCAGGTACTTAAAACAAAATGTACAACTTAAATTTCTTTGCATATGACATGACCATAAACATTATATAATGAGCAAAAGATTTTTTGTATAGCACTTGAGTAAAAATATATTGTTGCATGGTTTGATGCAGTATTGGTAGTTTGGGGAATGATCTTAAAGAACCTGGGGTGCAAAATGTGACAGTTAAAACAGTTATATTTACTGGCACTACAAATGGGGTCAGAATTAAATCTTGGGCGAGACCTAGTAGTGGCTTTGCAAGGAACATAATTTTCCAAGATGTTCTTATGACTAATGTCCAGAACCCCATTGTCATCGATCAAAATTACTGTCCTGACAACAATAATTGTCCTGGTCAGGTATGTTTCAAAAGAATTTTATAATTATTCTTTTTCCTTTTGCTAAAAATCTAATGACAAATTTGCGTATTAACAGCAATCAGGTGTTAAGGTCAGCGACATCAGATACCAAGATATCCATGGAACATCAGCAACAAAAGTGGCAGTGAAATTTGATTGCAGTAAGAAGAACCCATGCACTAAGATCAAATTACAAGACGTGAAGCTGACTTACAAGAATCAACCAGCTGATGCGTCTTGTAACAATGCCGATGGAACATCTTCTGGATTTGTTCAGCCTTCTAGCTGTCTGTAGGGGAAACCATCAACTACAAATTTCAATTGTCAGATTTCTTTTTTGTCCTGTCAATTGTATAGGATGGGAGGAACAAAAAAAAAGAAATCAAATGGGTGTTTGTAATATGAAATATGAATTGAAGTAGCTCACTGAAAGAGGCCTATTGCTTGAGCCTGGGGCGTTTCCAGCGCCTAAGTCCTAATAGTACGGTTGCTTTGGAGCCCGGCCTTGCAATCATATATTGGAATCTAAATATTTAAATTCTTTCTGATGCAATAAATTTATATTTGACTATTATGGTTTGGAGGTATTTTGGTTTCCCCAATTTGCATGGATTACTTATGAAAACAAAATCATAATAACTCTGCAAATAAATGAAAATATTCACCAGGATAATACGTTAGATTATTTATAAGCACATAATCAATTTAGTACTAATTAATATGAATCAATCTATTTCAAAAAGAAAAAATATGAACCAATCCTATATTCTATTTACTTAAGTCTTCAAGTTTTGGTCAAATCTTTGTATCTTCGAGCATGAACCAAATGATTATTTTCTATAATACTGTGTTTGTTTGAAATCTATAACATTTATAGAATTCATTTGTAAATATAAGATTTATGTGCTTTGAATGAAAGTGAAAGTTAATTTAAAATCCTACATATTCAAAATTGTATGAAATTGACTATAGCTAAACTAAATTCTATCAAAATAAATAGAATTTATAAATAAATTATATATTAGTTTTTCAATATATTTTATGATACTAAAATATTTCCTTCAATTTTATCATTTCTATTTTACTTCATCTCTCATGTATTTTTATTAAATGAAATGAATTTCTTAATAGATTTCAACCAAACGTAACATAAGTATCTATCTAATGTTTAAGAACAGAGCATTTAAAAAGAATGATAAAAAAAATGGGAAAACAAGGGAGACGAAACAATTCTTTCTGGTTTGTACCTGCATTTAGCTCTTTTTGGTTAGCATAATATATATTTTAGTTTGTCCTATTATATAAGTTTTTATATAATTTTTATATATGACTTTTTATATCTGATTTTTAAACTTTTTATATGTACTTTTTTTTACAATTTAAATTTTTAGGCAAAGCATTTTAATATCATTGGTGTATCAATCGGGAAATAAGACACATCAACACTACATGCAGTCGAAAAATATAAATACATACTTTAGCACCACTTTATTAGTTATCTACCATGTTAAAGAAATATACATGAAAAGCTGACATATTAAACCATATGCATGATTTTCCAGAAAATAAAAATGAAGAAACCGCATATATATTAAAAAAAGAAATTAAAAATCTGTAAAATCTGCAAGGAAGGAGGAACGGGTGGCTTCGGTGCTTATGGCAGAACTCTTGGCCATTCGAGAAGGCTTGCAATGGAATGTGGGTTCTTGGAGATGATTGTCGAGTCGGATTCTGCTAGTTTTTTGGCCCTTTTTTAAGGATGGACATCTTTCGAAATGTAATGTAATTTTATCTGATATTTTGTCTCTGGCTAGTTTGTTTCAGACTTGTTCTTTTGTTGCTGTTAGGAGATATGCTGTAACTTTGTTGTTGATTCGTTAAGTAAGTTTGGTATGAAACTTAAGGAGGAGAGGATTTAGCTTTGAGATGAATCCTTGATGTGGATTCATTACCTTGCATTGGCATATTTCTTCTATTTGTTATTGTCGTTTTCTCTTTTTTCCTTTTTCAGGTTTTTGGTTGGAGATTTAATTCGCCTACTTAACCTTAATAGGAAGTGAACCTGAAATTTGATAATGAAACCCGCTGATGGTATTCTAGGTGCTGGTAAGAACACATTAAGTTGATGATGTAAGTAGTAAATAATGATATACTCTATTTCTTAATTCAATTACGCAAAATCTGCCATGTGATGACTGTTGATTCTTCATCAATCCACAATGTTGTACACTGAATACATGCAGTTGAAATTTAGTTAAAAGCAATTGACTTGAGATATGATATTAACAAAATCAATATGCTTGTGGTGAAGAATTTGACAGGGACATGAACAAGCTCTACCATACTTTGAGATCAAACAATCTTTTATCTATTTATTAAATTTTTATTTCTTGCCATTATTTGGAGCAACCGATGCTTACTCATGGTATATGGAATAATATGGCTAGAGCAAATAATTTTAAGGAATAAATAGATAATAAAACTTAAATGATTAATCTCGAATGTAATAAATATTTACTCTATTTCTCTATCGTAATCATGTATCATTTAAAAATTATGGGTTTAGAGCAGAGTAAAATTATATTTGAAAAAATGTATCCAAAACTTATATTCCATAAAAAATTAAAGATATTGTGCGGTTAAATTAAAAGAGTGAGCAAGCAATCATTTTTAACAATTCTTTTGTTTATTTTGAAAAAGAGTGAGCAAGCAATCTGAAATGCCATTGTGATAAAGGGCAATTAATTAATCATGTAGATATATCGTTATAAAGTGAGTGTAATTCTATTCAGTATGAATGTCAAAGTCAAACAATTTCTTATTAGGAGTAGTATTATTAATATGTAGTAGCTCCACATGGGATGAATTGTAGTTGGAATTAGGCATAATTAGAGAAGAAGATAGTTATGGATAGTGCTTAATTCACATGACAAGACTAACCTTTTACATTTCTTTTCGTGACAATTACAAGTGAGTGAGACTGAAATAATTAAGTATTGATAGTTTGATGTGAAGTTGTGGCGTGCCAGAATCATCACCTAAATGGAAAAAATAGCAAGACACTTTTCCAGCATTTGCACGTTAATATAGTACTCAAGGGGGAATGAATGCTGGAGTAAAAATAATATGTTTGAACAAGGGGTCACTTAATACTTTAGAGTACAAGAAAAGATGAATGAACTGAATTTTTTTACATTGAATGCATTAGAAAATGTCTAATAGTATATATAAAGAGTTAAAATCAATTATATGGAGTTTGTCTTAGTTATTTGACTGTGAAATTATAAAAAAGTTAAAAATGTTGAATTTTAGAATGAATGACCTCTTAAAAAGTTTCTAAACGTATTATAAGTAGATGAAATCGTGAGGCTTGAATCTACTGAGAGGATAAAATTGTAAGGTTTACAAGGGCCAAAGTTAAAATTGTAAGGTTTATAAGCGCCAAACCAAATAGTATATTATGTGATATAAATTATAATAAAATGTTATTTTAGAAGAAAGTTTAAATTTATGTAGTTGGGATTTCTTAACTTTGAAATTTAATAAATAAGAGAAATGAAACCATGTAAAAAGAGTCTATAGAGAAATACTATCCAGCCACTAGGAAGCATATTTTTATATATAAATACCGCGAGATAACATATTTTTATGCATCATTGGGGTAATTACACCAATTGAGTAATAACTCACCAGTGCCTATCAGCTTTTGTCTAATTTGTCATCAAACTACATATTTATTAGGGGATTTCGGTTTTGATATCACTTTTAGTAATTCGGAATCAGATCACATGAGATATTGTCCATTTTGGCTCCTATTGGCTTCACGGTTTTGTCTGTTTGGCAGATTCGAGAACTTTCCAAAAGGTTATCCATTCTGAAATTTCTCTAAATTCAACATGTTTAACTTTGGAGTTCTTACAATTCTATATCCAAACAACTAAAAGACACCTCATGTAATTAATACCAACTCTTTATATATATATATGCTATCAATCATTTATTATCCCATTTGGATGTCAATTTGATTCATTCATTTATCCCCGTATCCTAAAGTGCTACCATCCTAGAAGCCTACAAGAAGCCACTCCTTGTCTAGGCATCATATTTTTGTCCTAGTGTCACTTAATTATATACTTAATTTTAATTTATTTCACAAAAATCATTTAACATTAATTTGGATTGAATAATAGTCACAATAAGATGACATGTACTGGTAATCCATCTATAGAATGACATGTGTCATAATTTTTATCCTAATAATCTTTCTTTATATTGCCTAATCAGTTTTAGTTTTAACCTAATTATCTACATCTAACTATCTCTAAACCTACCACTAACTGAAGTGAACTCACCTTTACTTTTTCTCTCGAAAGTACTAACTCATATTAACTATCTCATTTTTCTTTCTTTTCAAGATTCCTAAATCAAAATGCTTTAGTAAACCTATTTCCAGCAACTACATTTTATTCTTCATTAGGCTGTTGACAGAGAGATCAAGCTCATTAACACCTTTCCAGGTTCTCCTCTTTATGTTTGATATTTCACCGAATAACCTGATGATAACCTCATTTGTGCGAGTTGAAAACTCATTATTACACCATTCAAAGAATTGACAAACCCCTCTGAAAAATATAAAATTCAGATAAAATATGTATTAGATGTAACATAATATACCAAAATGTATTTCAATTCGGTTCCATTTATCTTTCCATTTTTGCATCTGAAAACTTCCTTCTTGGATTTCTGTCCTCGAGAACCATCTAACTGCCTTCAATTTACAATTATAAAATCTCCATGGCTCCTTATAATCATACTCGGGTTTACAAACCAACGACAATCTGCATGACTATGATTCCTTTTTCATGAGGAGCGAAATCCTTGTGAATAAGCTGATTGATTTGATGAAGAAGAAAAACTAGAGCTTGATGCCATTCTCTTCATTTAAGTTCTAGTATTGTTGAATGCAAGGGAATTGTTAAGGATTGAGAAATTAGGGAGCAATTTCTGTTGTATAAAATTTTAGAAGAATTTATGTTATAGAGAATTAGAGATTTTGTAAATTAGAGGAAACACGGATTTTGATTCCCTACTACTAACATTAGATATGAGTTGGTGTTAATAAGTTAACTTTAGTTAGTGGTAGGTTTAGAGATGGTTAGATTAGGTTAGGTTAAAACTAAAGCTGACTAGGAAAGAAAAAAGAAAGATGATTAGGACAAAGATTATAACATGTATCATTCAATAAATAGATTATCAGTATACACGTTAATCTTTCGTTCACTCTTCTACCGTGTAATGACAGTTGTGACATATATAACCCAAACTAATTAAGAAATTTTCATGAAACAAATTGAAATTAAATGACCAGATTGAAACTAAGTGCATAGTTAGGTGACCACTGCTATAATTATCCCATCCATAATTATAATAATTGTTTGCCGTTTATGAACTAAGAAAGAGTTGATTTGGTAATAATAATAATTATTGCAAGTCATATGGGCAGACCATTAGTTCTAATAAAAGCAAGAGAAATTCTTACTTAAATTTAGTCTATACATCACAATAAATAATAAAATAACATCCACATTTTATATTTTAATATTAGAGAATTAACATATATTCTATTATTTAGAAATAATAAATATATATCAATCATCTATCGACTTAGTATATGTCTTAGTATATAGGTGAGACATATACTAAGCCTTTCAAAAAAACAATATGCAAAAAGAGAACGATACTCGTGCTGGAGAAAATATAGAAGTAATTATTCTTTGTTTATAGTACGAGGACATTATTCTCTAAAATTTAGTTGCGCACACTATATAATTTGCTATTTTTAGTATTTTTCATCTTTAAGATTCTTGATAACTTGTACATGTATAGATTGATGGATTGAGGTTTCTCTCTCTCTCTCTCTCTCTATATATATATATATATATATATATATATATATATATATATATATATATATATATATATATATATCTGTGTGTGGGTGTGTGTGTGAATAAAAGTAAAGCAAAGCAAGCTATGTGATGTGTGTGGTCACTGAAAAACTTTAATATAGTTAGGCAGTTTATTTAGTTTGGTTTGGTTGGAGAAAAATCAGGTAAAGACGAGCTGTAGAATGGGTAAGCAAAACAAACAGGATAATGTCATTTTCTTCAAACATAAACCCAAATCCAAGAAAAGCCAAAGAGGCTTTTGCTAAGTTCATTAAGTAATTAATTTGCAGCAACCGAATTCTTTATTTTCAATTTTTCCCATAAATCATCAGTTCCATTACCAGGAGGTTGGGACGCGGGATATATGGATTCCTTGGCCCCAATTGTCTATTTATTCGGCATAAGCATAATCATATTGTAGCCTTGTATTCTGCTTTCTAGCCTGTTTTAATGCATTCTTTTTGGCATTTAAAAAAAAAAGAACCATATAACAGATTTGTGACAAATATAGTTAACAAAAGTATAGGATAAAAGAAAGAGAGAGAGAGAGATTGTGATGGAGGGTTCACGTATGTTCTTAACAGGGACGCTATGTCCCTTTGTTAAATTGATCCTTAAGAATAAATATATATATAATATTTATGATTCATGCCTTTGATCAGTTTCAGTGCTTGAAAGTTAGTAACTAACATGCATACTTGCTATCTCAAGCAAACCTTCTACATTAGAGAACAACCATAATTGATATATAAACTAGTGCCACAACACTGTATATCTTAGTTTTTTTTTTTTTTTATAAGTCTACCACCAATTTATGCTTTTAAATGCAGAGTTCTTCGTCCTTTTAATTAGTGTTATTTCCTATTCTGTAACTTTAATTTTGGAAAATTTTCTGATGATTTTATTTTTTAGTAAAATAAAGTTCACTTTGTTAATAATTACCCTTAGATCATAAATGTAATTCATCAACTGCTAATAGAAACAAATTGAAAATAAGATATGAAAAAGAAAGAGAGCAAAGTATAACTATAGAACTCACTGTTACTGCTGGAATATCATACTATAATATTATTAACCAATCATGACTTGCAAAAGTATTCCGGAGTTACTTTTCATAACGGAAGCATACAAGTAGTTGTCATAGCTCGGCGCTTTTGCATCGTCAGATTGTCTCAATCCGCACTCAATTCCCCTACAAATAGCCTCCTCACGTCTCTAACCCTTTCATCTTCCCCTTTAGAACTATTGACTTACACTCTGAAATCTCTATCTCTATATCAATATGAGTAATCCTTTTATTCTTGTATTTTACTTCATTTTCATTACTTCGCCATTAGTAACATCAGCCCAATTCAATGTGCTGAGTTATGGAGCGAACCCAGATGGCAGGACTGACTGTACCAAAGCTTTTCTTACTGCATGGACACAAGCCTGTGCCTCTACTAGGCCTGCCATCATTAGTGTACCTCCAGGAAGGTTCTTAGTGAGTAAACTCTTATTTCAGGGTCCATGCAAGAACAATGCCGTTTTACTAAGTGTAGATGGGAGTACCCTTGTTGCTCCATCTGATTATTGGGCTACTGGAAATGCTCAAAACTGGCTCATTTTTGAGTATGTTGATGGAGTTACTATTTCTGGAGGTATTCTTGATGGTCAAGGCATGAGCTTGTGGTCTTGCAAGGCCTCCGGCAAGAAGTGTCCCACCGGTGCTACGGTATGTAAATTACCAAATTCTTTTCTTTTGTTTAATGGCTTTGACTCGGTTTCAACCTGGAACTTTACGGTGCGAGAGAATTTCTCCAGCTCCATTACGAATGGGCCAAACCTGATCGGTTGTTTCTTTTATAGTGGGAGCTATGCCCACTGTTATTTCTGAGTAGAGAAACGTGAAGGGGTTATGTTATTTAAATTTAAGATATTTTAGGGTTCTTCTCACTCCAGATTAAACTATATTTAAGTAATTATTAACATCTTAATAATACTTGTAAACAATATTTGATCCACATATGCTTTCTGATTTATAAGTACAAACCTCAAAGATTTGAGTAACAAATTACTGAAAGCATACTATATATAATGTATTTTATCATCAATTCTTTGATGATGAGCTTATGCCATAATAATGGAAAAATTCTTGCATTCTTGCCTAGGTCTAGTTAATGTTTCTATCTATACACTAAATTTATAGATGATTAATACATATTTATTAATTTTAAATAATGTAATATTTATTAATCATCTAATATTAAAATATAGAATACTTATATGTATATGTCACTTTTCTATTAGTATTGGGTGTATACACAAGTCTAGGTAAGATTTTTAATGGATGTTTCTATAGGTTTAATCTTAAGAATCGGCTCCACTGTAGAGTGTAGAGTTATGTCAGGGCAATGATTCATTTTCCTTGTTTCCTTTTATCATTTTTTGGTCATTATATGAATCCACAGAAATAATTAATGATGATCTATTACTATGCTTATGATACTGCAGTCGTTAGGCTTTTCCAATTCAAACAACATAGCTATCATCGGGTTAACATCAATGAATAGCCAAATGTTCAATATTGATATCAATGGCTGCCACAACGTGAAACTAGAAGGGGTCAGAGTTTCCTCATCGGGAAACAGCCCAAACACTGACGGCATCCATGTCCAACTATCAAGTGGTGTGACAATCTTGGACTCAAGGATTGGAACTGGTGATGATTGTATCTCGATTGGTCCTGGTGCCACCAACTTATGGATCGAAAACGTTTTGTGTGGTCCTGGACATGGGATCAGGTAATTTAAATGTCGAAACTACCATTTTACATGATTTCATATAGTAAGATATATGTTTTTGGTGTTTATTGCTGGATATTGGGAACGATGGTTACAGCATTGGGAGTCTAGGCAAGGATCTTCAAGAGGCTGGAGTGCAAAATGTGACAGTTAAAACAGCCAAGTTTACGGGCACTCAGAATGGGCTAAGAATCAAGTCTTGGGGGAGACCCAGTAATGGATTTGCTAGAAACATTCTTTTCCAACATGCTACAATGATTGATGTCAAAAATCCCATTGTTATCGACCAAAATTACTGCCCTCATAACAAAAATTGTCCTGGACAGGTAATTAAAAGATTAGCCTAATTTACGTTTTTAAGAAATTCTTACATATTCTTACCAAATTGTAACATAAGAGTAATAATTCTTATTTTAATATAAAAGTTTTTAAATGAGGAGGCTTGCTCCTTCCTGGTTCCGTCCATGTATATATTAGTCATGGATTTGATATGTGAATATTTAATGCCAATAAATTAAATCCTGACATAACCCTAATTTTCTATTCTTAAGTTTTATTTTATAAACTAAGAAATCAAGCATTTGTGATCTTAATTAATTAGTTGGATGTACTAAATTTAACAAACATTAAATATGACATTTTAATTATTCTTTCGCTTGTAACTTTAGTTGTACATGGAATAAGCAGGTTTCTGGTGTTCAAATTAGTGGTGTGACGTACCAAGATATACATGGAACATCAGCAACAGAAGTTGCAGTGAGATTTGATTGTAGTAAGAAGACTCCATGCACGGGAATCAAAATGGAGGATATAAGGCTAACTTACAGGAATCAACCAGCAGATGCATCTTGTAACAATGCGGATGGAAGGACTTCAGGTTTTGTCCAGCCTTCTAGCTGCTTATCATAACAGAGAGAATAAAGGTTTCAGGATCCTGTTTCACGAAACGGTTCGGTGGCAGCATAATAGATCATTATAGTACTATTACAATAGAAATGGTTGTCTTTTGATTATTTGCGTTGCAGTACTAGGAGAGGAATATAAATGGGTTCCTGCTGTCAGATATTTTATCATTAATACGACGTGAAGTAGCTTCAATGTTCTATTGTCTGAGCCTGCGGCGTTCCAGGAGATTAATCAGTTGCTTGGAGCTGGCCCGGCGTTTGCAATTAAGACAAGGAGAAAAAAGGGATTTACAATGATACATTTACACCACAATTTCTCTTATTAAATTGGACTGAAATGTATTTCAAATTTACAGTTGATTAGCAACGAAATTTATGTGCCAAAACCAGAGGGAAATCATTAAATCTGGAAATTCCAACTTCACACAGCTTTAAGTATTCTATCATTCAAATGCTGAAGTGCCACAACAGGATACAAACAACATTTCCTTTGGAACAATATTCGAACTATGACAATGCTAAACATGGGAACACCGAATATGGTGATTCTGCAATGATGATTGATAAAAGATGCATGTGGCAACCTCCCTCCGTGCAGGAACCCAATTTGATGGCCCACAAGCGGAAAAGAGAAGGTTCCAGGATCAAGAAAAATAAGGTCCTAAACCTTAACTAGGTCCATATGATGTCATAGGATTTATTACATAATTATCATGCAATATGCTGCGTCTTTTATTTTATTTTTGCAATAAGATCTTCACAATCAGATTGCTTTCTAATTTTTCAACTAGATCTTATCTATTATTCAATGGTGGCAGTGCTTACGAACCGTTGATAAAATTTTCATCCTTATACTATATGAGTTTATTTCACTTATTCTATATACATCAATTGTGTCGTAAGTAGTCTTTTTATTTTTGTACCTAATTAGTTCTTATAATAACAGACATTTTGCACGTGTTTAAACTCCCGTTATTTGCATGTAGATCCAATTGCTCTTTCTCTTTTTCTTTACTTTCTTTGGCTTCTTCTTCAACATGTCTCATCTTTATTCTTAATCTTCATGGTTAGATTTAGGGCGAGTCTATTTCCACAACGTAAAGGGACTACTTACGACACAATTGATGTATAGAAACTGCGTGAAACAAACTCATATAGCCCAAGAACCAAAAAATTAGGTTTTGCCAAAATTTAATTCCAACTGGTAATATTAGAGATGACTCAAGTGCCACCAAACCAATTCTTGTTAGTTGAGCATGACAATTTAAAAATCCTGAACTAGCCAGGCATAACTTGGCCTGGATTAGGCGCTAAACTAATATTTCTAAATCAACATTTTCAAAAACATCAAAAAATAATCTTATATTGTTATTTTTATTTTGAAAAAATCAAACTAATGTGTCTCAGATTTTTGATATGTTTTTTTTTAAGAAAAGATTGTATGTATTAAATTTGTACTAAATATTTATTAAATATTTATTCTTTAAACATTAGTAATTTTATTTTATTGATAAGATATTTATGTTATTTAATATAAATATTTGTAATATAACTTTAGTTTGATTTTTTTATTTACTAACTATAAAAATAATTTGTGTTATATTTATATTATATATGTCCATTTGAATCAATTAATAAATATGATATTCATTAATGATGAATATCAATTAACAAACTAATGAATATTATGCCTATCATTAATGAATGTTTGTATTAATTATAAAAATATTTTAATATGCATCATAAAAGCAGTGAATTAAACTTTCATAAAGAATCCACATTATTTTTATTTGAAACAATATTCTATAGTGATATGAAGAACATATATAAAATTATAACTATTAATTTAACAAGAATAAATTATTGAATATGCAGATCATAAACAATGAACAAATTTTATTGAAAAAATATACATTTAAAAGTTGATGTAATAAAAAGTAAATATATGTCTGTAAATGATGAATATTAATGTCTATCATAAAAATGTAACACTTTTAGTTATAGAATTATCAATTATATTTTGATAAAATTCTTAAATTTTCAAATGTATAAGGAATTAGTTTAATTCACTAATAACATAATATTTTAAGTATACGAAAACTTCGTAAAAGTTATATTATATTAATTTTAATAAATAATTTATTTTATTATTTTTTAAAAGTATACCGATTTTTAATTTCTTTGGAGTATGATTAATTAAATATTTTTTAAAAATATATTAATAATTATATTAGTATTAAAATTGTACCTATATATATATATATAGACATAAAATATTTTTGGGGCAGTTATTATATCTTAATATATAAAATTTTTATTTTGACACATTTATTTATTTTTAACACATATAAAAAAAATTATGAAAGACATTAAGAAATATTTAATTTCTTATTATTTGTAAGAATATTATAAATAGTTATAAAATATTAAAAATCTTATTTAATTTTATCTATAAACTCAATATATATTATTATTTAGAATTAAAATAATTATAACAATCGTATGATACATGAGTAAAAATTAATCTTTATAAATATAAAAATATTTATTTAATATTAATTTTTATAAATTATTTTATTATAATTTAAAAAAAGAAAAAAAAAACTAAAGAAACAAAAGTATCGTCCATCATGTATGGCTCGGCCTCTGGACCAAACTACAAAATGATCCCGAGTGCATGGCACAATTTGCTGATGAGAGAGAGAGGGACTCTTATTTAGAAAGAGAATATGAGTGGCCCAACCCAATTTTCCGCAGTATGAAAAGTAAACTACAGGAAAAAAAAATCTGAAGATTTTTCAAAATTATTTTTACTGTATAATTTCAGTATTAGAGAAAAACTATTTTATTTTAAGACTTATTTAGTTCCACCGATCAATATTGATGATAGCTAATAAATTAAATCATTTGATAAAATTTTATTAACGGTTATTTTAGTATGTTAAATAACCATTATTGGTATTATTTATTTTTAAATATAAAAATAATTTATAATAATTAAAAATATTAATATTTAATTTTATTATTATTAAAAATATCTATAGAAATTATTTTTAAAAATAAAAATTAAGATGTAAATTTAACTAATAAAACTTTCTATTTTGAAATACTATAATTATTAAGTATAATTTTAAAATAATAATTATTCATTACGAGTTATAAAAAATTAATTATATAAAATATTAGATATTATTAATAAAATTTGGCAAGTATAATGTTGTCTAAATAAAAAAAAAAAAAAGCTATCAGATGATTCAATCAACAGCTTGTTGAAACTAAATGGGGTATTAATTACTGACTTTTAAATCAATGTAGTTATTTAATAGAAAATAACTACCGCTGCATAAGACTTTTAAACTTAACACTTTTTAATTTCTTTTCAAATTTACAATATGGTTATTTTTCAATTATTTTTTATTGTTTTAAAAGTTATTTTCAATTATTTTTCAGTTATTTTTCCATTGTTTTATCCAAAAACAACTGAAAGAAAATGTAGATTTTAAAATAGAAAATTTAAAGCAAATCATATTTTCAATATTTTAACATTAATAATAATTAAAAAACTATAAATATGGGTATTTATGTTATTTTTCTTAAAATTTTCTGCTATAAGGATATAATTATATGGGTAATCACTATTTACCTCATGTATTTATCCATATTATATTATTTATTACCTGACATTTTTTATTTTACAATTCTATGCTAAAAACTTTTTTCATCAAAATTTTCATTAAATAACCTATTTGCCTCTTGATTTTTAGTGTAATATACAAATTGCCCCTTATAATTTATTTATTATACAAAAACATCTTATCTAATTTTTATATAAAAATAAAATTTAATATTTATACAAAAATAATTAATTAGTGTTCTTTTTAATTGCTCTAATTTTTAGCATAATCAAATTCTAGTAAAATTTAAATATCTTAAAAGTATTTATATTAATCAAAATATTGAAAATTCATATAATTTGACTTTATATTGTTAAAATAAAATTGATAGTATTATTATTATTATTAATTTTATTACAATAGAATTGTAATTTTGATAAAAAATTTGAAGATCAAATTATATATATTTTTAATCAATTTAGATTCTTATTTATATTGACTTTTAAAACTCAATGAGATTCTAATGCAATAAATAAAATATAGGGGCAATTTGTATATTACATAAAAAAATCAGGAGGTAAATAGTATAAAATCAAATCTAATTAACAATTTCTTAACTGAAATTTTAAGTGATGAGGTCTTTAGTATAAAATTGTAAAATAAAAAAATAAAAAAATAAAAAAATATATCTTTTAAATGTCAAAAGTAATTAGGATAATGTAAAAAAAATAGAGGGGCCAAATAATAATTACCCCTGATTATATCTGTGTTGAAAACAGGTAAAAGCATTTTTCAGAAGTAGTATTGACTTTGTCTCCGTACCCTTCCCCGGAATTCTGGTACCGTTCTCTGTGGGTTGACTTATGGCAGGAATCATGTCTCTTTTTGTCTTTTACCCTTCGTGTATAGATGTTACTTGGTTCAGTAGTTGTTAGTTGTTCCTACCCTTCCTGGAAATTCTGGTACCGTTCTTCGTGGGTTGACTTGTAGCAGGGAATTATGTTCTCCTTTATGTTTTTTCTTTTCCTTTGTGTATAATGGCACTTGGTAGTTGATTCAGTAGTTATTACTCATTAGTTTTTCCTTAGCTATTAGTTGTACCTCTTCTCCATCATTTATTAAATGTTGCGAGACATTTGATCGGTGGGACTGCTACTAATTAAATGCCTAATTATGTTTTTGACTTCCCCTGTTCATGTTCATGGAGTATCATTCACGCATCTCAAATATAAACAGAGTAGAATTTTTTTCCAACTAACCACATTCAATATATGTCAAGAGACTCGGGAAAGCCTGAACCCAATTCCGAAAATATACAGAAAAACAAATTCACAATTTCTTGAATCTTCATCTCTCTTTTAAAGGAACCAGGAGAATGGAAGTATGAACTTTTATAGAAGTGCTTGCCCTGGGCGAACTTGATCTTCAGGAAAAGGCAGGTTCTCACACAGGAAAATGGAAGCAAGGATCGGGGAAACATTTGGGATTGGCTTTTTAATCGGTTATATATTTTCTTTAGTTGTAGTCGTAGTTATTTTCATGCCATATTGCATGCCTCGGGAACATGCTGTCAAGAAGAGGAACAGGGTGATGAAGACACCGATGATGACATCCTTAATGGAAAGGCGTGAGAAGAGGAGAGAAGAAGCTATTCTAGAGGTTTGTGTATCCATTTTAACTCTCTTAAGAGATGAGCTAAAAAAGTGTAATTCTCATTCAGTAGAAGTAGAAAGAAAAGTGTAATTCTCATTCAGTAGAAGTAGAAAGATTGTTCTTTTTTAGTCAATTTTTACTACTTTGAGAATAAGTCATTGTTAGCAATGAGCTATTGGATTGTGATACAAACGTCATTTGCAAACTTGAGTCTCTAAGTTCGTACCCGGTTGAAGCTAGTTCGCCTGAACAAGGTTTATCAATCCGTATGCATTTGTACTTCTTGCTCGATAGTTCTTCTTTTGACATATTTAATTGATTTTCAGTATATTCCATTGACAGATTTCCAAGTTAGAGGAGTCGGTTACACGATTAAGTTTCAGAATGCTATATGATGCAACAGATAGTTTTTGCCAAGACAATGTTGTTGGGGTCGGAAAAATGGGGACAATGTACAAAGGAATGCTCCCTAGTGGTTGTTTTATTGCAGTTAAAAGACTAAACGAATCTCAGTATTTGGAGAAAGGCTTCATTTCCCAGTTGATAATCCTGAGTAGATTGAGACATATTAACATGGTCCCCTTCTTGGGTTTCTGTATAGAGTCAAGAGAGAGGCTTTTGTTGTGCTACAAATATATATCAAATGGCAAGCTTTATGACTGGCTACATCCTGTAGAAGGTGGAGCTAGCTTCCTGGAATGGCCAACAAGGACCTTCATTGCTATGAAAGTTGCGAAAGGACTGATATATCTCCATAACAACTGCCAGTTTCCAACCGCACATCTTAACTTAAGCTCGAGTTGCATCTTACTTGATAAGAATTTTGAACCCAAGATATCAAATTTCGGAGGTGCAGTCTTCATTAGCAAAAATTCCAGAAACTTCTTTGAGAATGTTCTCAAGCAGGATGTTTATAGATTTGGCATTCTACTTCTTGAGCTTATAACCGGAGAAGATCCTGTCAGAAATAATGAATCTTTTCACTCTCTCAAACAAACTTTGGTTGAACAGAATGCTCATCATTCGACTAGTTCATTTTCTAGCCTATGTCATGTTGTCGATGTTTCTCTAATTGGTCAAGGATTCGATCTTGAAATCTTGCATTGTCTGAGAGTTGCTTGTGGATGTCTTCAGACACTTCCAGATCAAAGGCCAACAATGACCGAAGTGTATAATGAATTGTTGGTCTTTAAGATATTGGGTGTCGGGCATATTACTGCATGCCGAAATGCTGATGGCACAGAGCTAGAGATGCCGAGGTGCTCTGAAACAGTACATTTACAATTGTAGAGAAACTTTCATTAAAAGAAATAGACTCTTGTTGTTCTTTTCTTTTTCCTAATTAGGCTCCAATACAGAGTTTGAACCCCTAATCTAAAAGCAATGTAAAATTAGTTAAATTTAGAGAATCGAACAAGCTTCTGAGTTCTGAACTTATTTTAGATAATTAGGCAGTTTTAAGATTGGCCACCTTGGTAAGGCGAGGCCAATGATTTGGGTCAAAGCTTTTCTTCA
This sequence comes from Ricinus communis, assembly GCF_019578655.1. Taxonomy (NCBI): domain Eukaryota; kingdom Viridiplantae; phylum Streptophyta; class Magnoliopsida; order Malpighiales; family Euphorbiaceae; genus Ricinus; species Ricinus communis. The sequence continues at coordinate 12,114,306 of NC_063256.1, read as the reverse complement.
TTTTGTGTAAGCCGGTCCTTCTAACTTTCTTCTTGGTGAAGAAAAAAGTGTTGTTTTATGAGTCATCAATCCTGACCAGCTGATTATCACCAAATGAACATCTTGTTTTGGTTCATGCTTTAGATGCCCAGTGACTGTTAAGAATGTTTTGTTAGAAAGTTAAATACAGCAATTCTAGCGTAACAGTTTGCAGACCATCTATTATATACACTGCAAATTTTAAGAATTTACTAGCGTCTGAACCGAGCTTTAGTTGGAAGACTTTGACAAGTTTCAGCTTGTCGGCTATTCAAAGAACTTTAGGACAAATTGGGAAAGGTTGTGTTTCAATTATTTTCAGAATTTTGGAAGAATTGAATATCTGTTTATTGAGATTCACTGCTGGATTGCAACTGCTCAACTTTTCCAGGATACATTTGCTTCGCTCTCTGAAAGAATTTAAGGCCAGATGATATTTTCTCCTCTTTAGGCTTAACCCTAATTTCAATTTCGTTTCCTTGTTTGAGAATTGTACATTTAATATCTATGAATTTTGATTCCATTAACAATCATCCTCTATTAGTTTTTGGTGTTAGATATTTCGATCAAAAGACTTAATTAATTAAAAAAATTTAATTTAATTCTTAAACTTAATATTAAGTATAAACTTAATAAAAATAATTATTTTATTAATCAGACTGAATTTATTTATTTTTAATATAATTTAATTTAATAGCTAATAAAAAAGAACTAAATTTTTTTAATTAATAATAATATCAAACTCTATCAAAATTAACTTATAACCAAATTAAAGCAAGATATTTAATTTTAGCAATATTAATCTTCAATTCTAATAAAAATAATAATTAATGAATGTTATATTTTCTAGCACAATCTCATCTAAGAATGATTAATTTGATTTGAATTTTTTCCCACTAATGAAATAATATAGTTAGCAATAAAATAAATTAACCATTCCTGATAAATTTTCTTTTTACGAAATTAAATTTAAAATTAGTCAATAAAAGATATAAAATCTTACTATTAGACTTTCATATTTATCAAAAATTATCTAAAACCCATAAATATCTTAGAATATAAAAGATTAGTACGAAAAGATTAGTGATATTTCTTTATTATCCATGTTGTTCAGTTTCTGTCAATTTAGTTTTGTTCATGTAGGATGCAATGCGACTGTCTACAATCTGGCTGCAAGAGCCAAGAGTTGCTGTTTTAGTTTGTACATATTGCTCTACTTCTTTCCAATAAATCTTAATCTTGCTCAAAGGAAGAAAGAAAAGATAAAAAGGATCCAGAAACGTAGATTTGGTAGAGGGCATCAAAGTATTGGGTAAATGATCTAGAAAAGCAAACTTAACAATGTGTCTAAGAATTAATTGGAAATTTAATGGGTATTAGTATATAACGTATGAAAAATGGTTCTTAGAGTAATAACTTAGTGGTTGAAATGCTTCCACTGAATTATAAAAATTTGGATCAGAATTTTGAGATGGTTGTTAAGGAGTTTATACCTTTTATAAAAACTATCCAGATCACGTTTTAGTTAAATTTTTTTATTTAGCTCCGAAATAGATTGTGTAATCATCCTCAGGTGAAAATTACTGTGATTCATCGCTTCCTCTTCCATTTTAATTGATAAAGAAAAAAAAAAGATTATTAGTCAACGGTGACACAACAACATGAAAGTTTCAAACAGCATTTATTCTGACTAATTAACACATTTTTTGGGAGTACTGCATAACCCTTGGCAAATAGTAGCAAGAACAGCTCTAATTTTCTTTTGAGATCTTTCAGGGAAATTCGGCCAGTAACGTTCTTTGTGGGGCTTGACTCATAGCCAATAAGACAAAATAAAGCTATTGAGAGAATTTCAACGAAGGTTACAAGATTAGCTTTAGCCACGAGAATCACCATTTAAGAAATTGACTTGACAACTAGCTAATATCATAAATGGTCACACTATTTATTTCCTATTACAAAATTATTATTATTTTGTGTTAATTTATTAGAATTAAGCCATTTAATTTTTATTGCATTTCATAGGTGGCAATTTTTCTAACTTTGATTTAGGCTAAAAGAGATTACTGGTAAAATAAAATAAAATTAAAATTAAAGGATTGAATTAAACTAATATGACCATTTTGTATGATTGGTTTTATCAATCTTGCCACATCAGCTCATACAACTATAATTTCCCACAGGTAAACTAGCCTTAAGTCACTATTTAAAGAAATTAATCCATTTTACTCCTTTTAGCCATCTATGAATGAGGAAATGGTGCAACTGATAATAAAAATAATCTAAGAAAGTAGCTCGCCAGGTTCAGTCAACTAATACAGCAGTATGCATAGTTTCAAACTTAATAGCATTTCTTTAATATATGATTGCTGTCACGATTCGGTCTGTGAGCTCTTGACCGGAACTAGAGAATGGGTAAGCATAAAATCACCAAAACCCGTAACAAATCTGACCATTCGCTATCTCAATTAAAATATATCCATTATAACAATAATTCATAACTAATTTTTAACCACCCATATACTATATATTTAATTCAGTCTGCCAGCATAAATAGACAATATCCAAATTAACATACCATGACAAAATGATAAATTTTAAAATTACTACTGCGAAGAATCTAGAACTTAAAAATCAAACATACCAATAAAATCAGTTACATTAAACCCGAAGGTGAAGAAAGTCGGGATACTAGAGGAAAAGAACTGTGGAAAACTAACAAACACCTGAAAAACAGTTAAATTTGAGACTATCAATCTCGAGAGTGAGTTAAAATCATATATCAAAAAATAAATGCAACCACTTGAGTTAAAATCATATATCCAAAAAGAATACAACCACTTCAATAAATTATTTCTTTAATCAAATAAAATATTAGGTCATGTAAAAATACGTGTCATGCCATATGATTCAACAAAACATATTTTACATGCTATGGGACGTGTACCTCAGCAGAACCCTAACCCCAACACTAGCAGCCTTCTTGGCTCTCTCACTCCAACAGAACTGGCGCCCAGAGAGCGAAGCTCGACCAAAGTCCTTAAATCCAGTCTGGTTACTTAATTTCCGATAAAGCCAGCGCCCGGAGAGCAATGCTCGACTAGGGACCTTTAATCCGGCAATCAAACTCTACACAGCCTAGAGAGTTGAACTCGACCAGGACAAGTCTTAAAATATTCTTTTACTACCTGTCTCAGATTTATACCAGTGCGCATGCGGTCCTGATGTAACCCATCAGGTGGCATGTTCTACTGTCGTCTCATCCCAAGTCAACATGCATTCACAATATCAATGATATAAAAAATGATATAGGAATAGTAAATAAATAAATAATTTAAATCTTTAGATCTTCAAATCATAATTGCTATATAAAACTTTAGCATGACACAGGTATAGTAGATATATGACTTTAAATCACAATTCTGATAACCCCTCCTGCTCTGCTCTTATGCCTCGGGTGGAGCTAGTTGAAATCATGGATTATCTATTCACGGGAAAAATTCAATCAATAAAAGTAAAATATTTAATAAATAATCCTAGGCCTAATTGTCTAAGAATTTCGATTTGGATAAATTCTACCAAAAATTCGGCAGAACCTCTCCTTAAAATACATATGTTTACCACCCGTATAATGGGTCCAGAACATGCTAGAAACACTTCTAATATTTATCAATTAATTAACGGGAGTCGGGCCACCAAAACTACATTATCTTTCCCGCCTTTGCAACACACCACAGATCATAATTATTGGCAGACGATCCGACATTAATATTTATTTTGACAATAAATCCACACATAAATTTTATGGTATTAAACTAATTAAACTCCATCACATCCATCACAAAACAACACAATAATTAATCAATATAAATTTTTTAATTTACAATCTCTAAAATCAACAGGCTAAAGAATTACCGAGATGCTTGATAAATCGGCTGACTTGCCTTCAACCGCCGGAGTCCAATCAACGATCCGAGTGCTCTTACAGACTCGAGACAGTGCACAGATGATGATTCTAGTACCTGATTCTTTGATCCAGTTCCCGATCATCCGGAGAAAATCACAGACAGTTGCAACTGTCGATTTTCAAACGGAGTCCGATCACTGTAAAATTAGTGCCATTGAAAAGCTTGTGATTAAGAGAGTATGAATGTGTCCTCTGATCGTTGGAAGCTCAACAGGACTGGCCAAAAAAATGAAAAATCCAAACTGCCCCTATACTTTTTACCTTGTCGGATTTTGCAATTTCGGCAGCCTCAAGGGGTGACAATGGGCGGAAAAGGAAGTCTAGAAGTTACTGATCATTTTGAGCCAAGAATCATTAGTTATGGTTGCCAAAAACGCCATGAACAGCGTCGGAGAAGTGGCTGCCTTCTTCCCTATTTTCCACCGCTCGTCGTCGCCTCCAACTGCTGCCACCGACACCATCGAGCTCGCCGTCGCCACCGCACCTCAAACGAACTCCTCCTCTTCTTCCCCGATTTCCTTTCTTTCTCTCCCTCCTTTATTGCAGTTTCGTCCCTCAACTTTCACTTAACAACTATTTAGTCCCTCATTTTTTTAATTACTAACTATTTTTTCCTGCAAATTTCTGTTTAACCCTCCAGCTTTTTTTTAGTATTTCAATTAAGCCCCTAACTACTTGTTTTGGGCCAAATTAAAATTATTAAAAATAGAGAGTTACTTATTTACCCTTGCTTTTAATGGTAATATTACTAAAATACTCTTACCAGCATATTTAATTACAAAAATACCAATCACAAAAATTTTCATTTAAACTCCATATTAATGCAATTATACTTTTAGCCCCTATCTCATAATTAATTATCAAATTAATTCTAATACTTAATTAACTTAAATAATCAATTTGTTGATTAGTTTTCAATTTAGTCCAACACCATTTGCTAATTAAAATTTACCATTCTCTAATAAATCTTTTATAAGAATATTATTTACTATTTCTTTCATAACTTTCAAATATAATATTTAATTCCTAAATTCATATCGAGAGAAAATTGAGTGTGGCCTATACATATAAAAAAATATAATTTATCCTCTATGAAACTCACTTAATTGATCTTTAAAAATTAAACTAATTAGATATAGTTAAATAAGTCCTTTTATTTTTATCTAGCATTAAAATTCTATTTTAAATCATCCCAATTCAATTAATTAAAATTAAATTAAATTAAATTAAATAAAAACTCGTTATTCTAATCATATCCATTAAACTATAAGGCTTTTAGTTTTTATTTTTTTATTTTTTCATCATCAAAAAATTCTTATTAGTTATTACTATTATTATTACTAAAAAAAATTCAAGTATTATAATTGCCAAATTTTCTACATCTCTAAGTCAAAGCTTTTGAGTTTTCTTTATCTTTAATTCACTCTTACAATCACATTACTACTATTATTATTATTGTTTTTCTTATTATCTTTTACTATTCGAAAGGATCAGAAAACAAGTTAAATGCATTTGAGCTAATGCGAGCAACAAACTAATAAACTCAAATCTAAATAGCACATACATCAAGAATTGATACAGTTTTTTCTGAACAGTGTTATTGCTCGGTAGCTTTGTTGTAACTCTTGGTGAGGGTTATTCCAGTTTTAAAGCTAGAATTTTCAGTGATAACATAGATAATTCGTGGTGATGGTATGATGATTGATTAGTAGTGGTTTCATATGGAAATTTTAACAATGGAAATTTTATGCCATCCTGCTATGATACTATATAGAAACTTGATTCAAATCCTTCATTCATAATTGATAAATTTTTTAGGCATAAGGACTTATATAGACTCTTATTTACAAGATTCATATTTTAATACAAATTAAGAACCTAAAGAATAAGAATATATATAGAAAGAGATAGATACAGGAGATATAAACTATTTAGGAGACAAATAATAAATTAAATTTTCTATATATGTTATCAGAGCGAGTTCCAAACTTTGTGAATGCTACAATTTCAGCTGAAAGCTATACAAATAACTTCAAACTATGCTAGGCTCCCGTGGAGAGATGTAAAGAGCATCCAAGAAAATTTGATTACTCGTTTAAAAAGTGGGTTTTTGATGGGTTATATTGCTGCTGCGACTTCAGCAATAGTTGTCTATGCATCCTACTATGTTCATTGGGTATATATGTGGAAGATGAATGATTTGATCACAATACTTGAAATGGTAATCTTGATGGTGAGAAACAGGAACAAGAAATCAGAGTTAGAACAATTGGGTAGCTTGTCTACTATGGAGTTCCTACTAAAGAAGGAGGCACACTATTTTCATTACTTATTTGTTCTTCAAATTTTCATTTAATACAGATAGAAGAAAATTAACTATTTCCTTGTAAGAGCATCTCCAATGGTATTTTTTTAGTTTAAAGAGTATAATGAATAATATTTTAAGAAATATTCAAATATAAAGAGTAAAATATTTTATTTAAATCCAATAGACTGTATATTTTATTCTTTATTTTATTTTTATTTCCATGAACATTTAATGTTTTAATTTCTTTTTTCATTTTCTTCTTACTTTTTACCAATAGAAAAATAAGAATTGTGAATATCAATTAATCATGTGCATAAAAATTTATAGTGTATTTATTAAATATAAAGTAGAGAGTGAAGTTTGACTCTTAATATATAGAGAGCTAAATTGACTCTCTACTTTATATTTGAAAAAGAAAGAGTACATTGAAGTATCATGATTCTTTAAAATAAAGAGTTTGCCATATATAAAGATTACATTTGAAATAATCTAAAATGTCTTAGAATTTTAGTGCTGATAAATAACAGTCATGAATGTATCCACAGATTTGTACTTTAGAAAATTTTGTTACAAGAATGAAGTTTAAAGATCTTCATAATGCAACTGATGGTTTTAGCTAGCATAATATTATTGGGTCGGGACAGATGGGCACAATATACATTGCAACACTTCATAATGGTTGGTCTCTTGCAGTCAAGAAATTATCTATTTGTGAGCAATCTGAAGATTATTTCATAACTGAATTAAAGACATTGGGAAGATTAAGGCATGATAATTTATTTCCACTCATTGGATTCTGCAAATAGTCAAAGAAAAGGCTTCTAGTGTACAAGTATATATCAAATGGAAACCTTTCTTATTGGCTACATTCAGTAGAAGGCAGGAAGAAGAAGACTCTTGAATGGCCTTTGAGGATGAAAATTGTTACTGGTTTGGCATGGCTACACCATTGCTGAGATTGCCATATTGCTTATCTTAAACATAACCTCGAAAAGTGTTTTACTTGATCAGAACTTTAAAGCCAAGTTGTCAAACTCTAGAATGGCCACGCTCATCAACCCAAAGGAGGTAAATTCAAGCAGAGGTTTCTGTATGGATATTGAATTTTGGGAGGAGTGTGTTCTCAAGGAAGATGTTTTCAACTTTGGAATTGTGCTTCTTGAGCTGATTACAGGAAGAAAGGCTACTTCTTTACATTGTTATGATGGAAGCTTGGTAAGAGACTTTTCTTTTAGCTCATCTTGTCTGTGTAATGCTATAGATGAGATTCTGACAGGGCAAGGGCATAAGAGTGAGATTTTGGAGTGCCTCAGGATTGCATGTAAGTGTGTGCAGCCCTCTCTTGAGGAAAGGCCAAGCATGCTTGATGTGTACATAACAGTCAGCATCATCAGACAACAAAGAGCAAAATTCTAATCAATTAACTTAGGCTTAATTGCAAGAGAATATTCGTTCTTTTTGGTATTTTTTTAAATTTAATCACGTGTCTTTAATTGTAATAATGGCATGCGCGACCTTATCAATTTTTTCAAAAAGATACAAAAATGAGATTTCCGGTGAAGTTTATTCCACTTGGCTATCAGAGCTCTGGTAAATTAAATACGTAGAAACAATGCGTTTTAAAGTCAAATCAGAAATGATACGTTTTCAACATCCTAATCAGAAACAAAAAAGATAAATAAAACAGTGACGTATATGGTGTAAGAAAACCCTAAATCTCCAAAATTGAAATAACCATTATTTGTTATTGAAACAATTTCTTTGAAAAGAGTGAAAGTAAAAGAGAGTGAAAGTGAAAAAAGAAATTATTGTTATTGAATCCATTTATTTGTAGAAGCAAAGACATTGTAGTGCTTTGAAGAATTAAAGACATTGTGGTCCCTTGAAGCAGCAAAGACATTGTAAAAGATCACACATTATGGTCCCTTGAAGTACCAACCACTGAAAAAGGACAAATTATTATATTGTTAATGGCTTGTCTAAGAAGCTTTTACATTAACGAGATGAGTGCGATATATGTAGGGTAGGGTATGAATCAATTTTTTTATTACTGCACTTTCAGGTTTATCAAAATTTATTTCAGTTTGTCATTCTTGGGTATTGTGATTTTGATATTAATTTATTTGAGTTTGTCATGGTCTGTAGGATCTTATTCATGTAATGATTTTGTCTGTCCTTTTGAAATATTAACATTCATGCACTCTATAAACAGAATGTCTGACAGGTTTTCTGTGTATATAAATTATGGTGGACGTTTTGCATCTGTTTGTGGGAATGTGGTTTATGTAGGTGGAGATATTATGCCTAAATATGGATTAGACTCATATAGGATATAATTTTTGGATAAACTTGATGAAGCAGAAAAACTATGGTATTATAAGGTAAAGATTTCTTATAAGATTCCAGGATTGAGTTTGAATGATGGGTTAAGGGAAATGGTGGATAATAAAGGTTTAATTGATATGATTAAGTATATAGATTATGACAATGGTGTATTACAAGTCTATATCGAAGGAGAGAAATGACAAGTAGCATTGCCTAATGGCAGAAGTAATCTATTCATCGAAGAGATGCTGGTGTTAGCTGTATTAGTGAAAATCCAAAAGGTGTAGATAATTTAGATGAAACTGAGGATGAAATTGAGTGTGATGAGTTGAACAATATGTTTAGTGTCAGTGTTGAATATAGTGACCAATTATAGCAGCAAAAGGCTCTTGAATACTTATTAGTTGATGAGAATGACACAGATGATGGACTTAATGATAATGAACTATCAGATGATGATGAGTATGTGGAACCAAGGAAAAGTATAAGAATTATGTGCCTGTTGATGAGGTTGCTGACAGATTACATAGTAACACTGGTTTACAGTTCAAAAGATCATCTACTGATGGCACTACTAGGGTAGAAAATGCTGGACAGGAAGTATCTGACTTTGTAAATGAATACGAAGACTCTGATGGAGATGTGAATTCAGACAGTATTGATGAGGATGGCATTGAAGAAGGTTCAAGAAAGAGGAGAAAGAGGGTTGCATATGATCCCAGATGTGATCATAAGTATTTACAGCTGGTTCTTGGAATGCGATTTGAAGATGCACATTAGTGCAAAGCTGCAGTTTGTAAATGGGCAATTATTAATAATCACAATGTACAGGTGATGAGAAGCAACAAGTACCAACTTTAAATGAGATATGAGAAAGGATGTCCATAGAGACTGTGTGGAAGCATGATTAAAAAAGAGCATACATTTGCTATTAAGACCTATGTTGGTGAGCATAGGTGCCCTAGGGAGATGAAAAATAGGCAAGCTACCTCTGAATGGATAGTTAAGGAATATATACATAGATTCAGAAGAAATGCTAATTGGAGTGTGAAGGACTTGGAGGATGACTTACTTGATAAGTTCTATATTCAAGTGTCAAGAACAAAGTGCTATAAGGAAAAATGGAAAGCACTCAATATGCTAAGAGGGTCTATACAGGAACATCATGCTAAGTTAAAAGGCTATAAAGCTGAATTGCTAAGGATGGATAAGAAAGGCAGATTTGATTTCCTCCTTAATGAAGACTGCACTTTTAAAGGGTTCTTTATAGGCTTTAGTTCCTTGAGAAAATGGTTTTTAAAGTGTTGCAGGCCCATTAATGGATTTGATGGGTGTTTTTTGAAAACGTTTTTAGGAGGGCATTATTATGTGCAATTGCTAAATATGGAAACAATCAAATGTTTTCCATCTTTTGGGCTGTAGTTGAATGCGAAAATGAGTACTTTTGGACTTGGTTTTTAACCATTATTTTAAAGGAGTTGCAAATTACAGATAGTTTAGGCTGGATCTTTATATCAAACCAATAAAAGGTGATTTTTCTTGACTATTTTAATTGTTGTTTTTGTTTATATTTGTATTTGATGAATATTAATATTTAGTTTATTGCACAAGATCTTATTAATGCTATAAAGAACCTAGCACCTTTTGCTGAACATAGGAATTGTGCTAGGCATGTTTATTGTAATTGGAAGAAGGAGTTTAAGGAAAAAGTATTAAAAAATATATTTTGGGATGCAGCTAGAAATACTTATGAAGCTGCTTATAAGGAAGCCATTGATCAAATTAAAGTAGAGAATGAAGTTGCTTATAATAATTTTTTACAGAGGGATCCATCCAAATTTTGTAAGTCATTTATATGTGAGCTTCCTAAGTGTGATATGATTGATAACAATGTCAGTGAAACCTTCAATGGTTACATTGTGGAATTTAGGAGTATGGCCATTATAGACATATTAAAAGAGATTAGATGTGCATTAATGGAGAGAATGCACAGTAAGTTGATGCATGCTAGTGGTTTAACTGACTCCATCACACCTAGAATTAGAACTAAGCTTGAAGAAATCAAATACAATAGCAGATTATGTACTTGCAAACCTGCTGTCGGTGGCAAGTTCCAAGTGAACATATGAGATGATCAGTTTGTGGTTGATATAAATATGCACACTTGTACTTGTAGAGCATGGCAGATAATAGGCATTCCTTTTATATCCATGCTTGTTCTAGCATTCATTGGATGAACTAGGATAGTGCATCCTTTGTGGTTGTGGAAACTTATATTGAAACCTACAAAAATGCTCTTGAACCACTGAATGGCAGAAAAATGTGGCTACAAGCTGATGGGCTTCCAATCAAGGCAACCAAGTTTAAGAAAATGCATGGCAGACCCAAGAAAAACAGGAGGGGAGATATTACTAAAGATCCAAAGAATCCTAATAAGCTGTCCAGACAAGAAATTCAAATGACTTGTGCAGTTTGTGGAGGAGTTGGGCATAACAAAAGAAGTTGTAAGATGAAAAATGATCCATCTTTTAAGAGGCCTCATAAACTGTCATTCAAGCGTGGCAGGCCATGAAAAGCAACTTCTGGACTTGGATCTACTGCAACTTCCCCAATAACTTAGTCTGATGTTCCTAGCTCAAGTGGACCAAGTCAATTTGCTGGCACATCTTCAAGTGGACCTCAATCTGGACCAAGTCAATTTGTTGGCATACCTTCAAGTAGACCTCAATCTCGCTTAACAACCAAAAATGGTCTCAAAGTAGGAAAAAAGAAACTACATTAGTAAGTTATTTGAACACTTGTAGTTGGTTTACATTTGAACAGTGGAAAGCCCAATTTGTATTCACTATGGTTGTACGAACAGGTTAACCAAGGTTATGGAGTAAGAATATTTGAAGATTCTGGCAACATATATTTGAGGGTAACATAATATTTATTTTTTTCTTTCTTATTATTTTATACCCAGTCTAACGGAACAATTGTGTCTGGTTTCTAGATGCCTGACTCAAGGAGAGTGAAATTCATTTCTGGTACAAAGGCAGTAACTAAGGCTGCAACAACAAAGGCAGCAGCAAGTAAGGGCAAATCAGTTCCCTCTTATGCTAGATCAACAATTACAAGTTCAATAAATAATAGAGGTGGAATAGGAGAGGGCAGAGGTCGTGGCAGTGGAGCTAAAAATGGTGGGAGAGGTGCTGCACCTGTTGAAACACAAGAGAGTCAAGCAATTTGATTGGTTATTACGATTGTGATTAAATGTAGAGCAAGACATTTTCTTTTTTAGGCAAATATTGTATCTGTTATCTTATTTGAAAACTTGTGCCTTTCTTTGTAGCAGTCTTTATACTATTTTTTTGTAGGCAAATATTGTCTTTATTTTCACACCTATGAACAGAATGTTTTGAACGCAAATAATGCATTTATTTTCATCAGAAAATAGTTTTCTTAAATACTTGTATTCTCTATTTATGATTTATACTAGTACATATATATGCAAGTAGGGCTGAGCATGAATTTCGGTGATTCCCGCCCGAACCGAATAACCGTACCGAAAAGTACCAGAACCGAAAAAGATTGAAAGTTTTTATAACCGAATTGAACCGATCCGAATTTTTTTACTATTACGGTATGATACTGGTTCTTTAGTAAAAACCGTACCGTAACCGTACCATAACCGATCCATCTTGTACTGATCCGGACCAAACCGTAGAACCGAATTTTTTACATATATTTATAAGTAATTATTTATATTATATAAATAATACATATATTAAAAAAATAATACATATACTCTATAAAAAATTATTTTATATTTATCATTTATATAATTCAAGCAATTGCTATCGAAATATAAAAAATAATACATATTAAAAATAACTATAATATTATAATATACTTTATACTCTATAAAAAATATAAGTTATATATTAATATATCACATAGTATATTGATACTAGTAATCTAGTATACATACTATAATACTAGATTTAAAATTTATTTACTATCTAGAAATCTTTGACAAGTTAATTAAAAAATTACTTAATTTAATAAAAGTTATATAAATTAGTAAGATTTATAAAAAGATATTATTACATAAATATAATATTATTTACACTATATTTATTAATAAATTAATTTTTTATTATATAATATTTTTATTTTAAGAATAATAATATTAATTATACTAAAAGTATTAATTTATATAAATATTAAAATTAAGAAATAAATATTATAAAAATAATTTTTATATTATTATACTAATAAAATTTAAAAAATTAAATATTTAGAAATAATTAATTTGTTAACTTTTAAAATATTATAAATTAATATTAAAATATAAAAAATATATTAAATTATATTTATAAATTTAATTTTTTTTTGAAAAGGATCAAACAAAACTTGAGAAAAAAATTATCAAAACATCTTTTAACAATATAGAAGTTCTTTACTTCCTACAACAGCGGAGGTCCTCATTTGTTGTCAAGATTGGCTTAGAAGTTCAAATAAACCTATCCAACTAGAATAATCAATAGAGGATATTGAAGCATAGAGTCAGGTAACATTTCTTTACTTTTTATATATATTTGTTTATTGTTGATGCTGTTAAGTCTTATTGACGTAATCTTTTACTTTTATTGTAGAAATTATTCAAGATCTTGAGATTGATGAGTCCCTTGTGCCAAGATTAAATGTGGAGTGCTAATTTTGAGGGGAGGTAATAACATTCCTTTGCTAATTTTGGACATTTATTTTAGTGCTACATAAAGTTTGTAATTTTATTTATTTTAATGATTGTCATCTGTAAAATATTTTTATGCTAGCAGTAATATATATTTTAATGGTTTGTATTTGAATATTGAATGAATTATTGTATTTGCAAGTGACTGAATTGCGAAACAGGTTGTTCAAGAATGTGATTGCAATTTTAATTCAGATTTTCATGCTACTTTTTTTAGGTTGATAATCATATTTTATCTAAATGTATTTGATTAAAGATGAGATTAAAGTTGTATTTTTTAAATTTTTTAGAACCGAAAATAGCACCGAACCGAACTGTATTGAACCGTAAAATTGGTACAATACGGTATTGGATCCTTTTATGTTTGGTACGGTACTGGTACCTTCAATTTTAAAATAACCGAGGTTTGGTATGGTACTGGTGATTTATAAATAATCGAATTGGACCGATCCGTGCTCAACCCTATATGCAAGGTATCCAGCTTCAAGTTATATGGCCTAAGTAAAAATGCTCAATAATCATAAATTAACATTGTCATTTATTCACATTTTAGTTCAAATTACAATTCAACATTTCAGGCAGCATCATCTGCTTTCTCAAACCAACAGTTAAGCTAAACTCATAGGTATTACAATACCAATACCAATAACCACAGTCATGAGTAGTAGAATACAAGGCCTTCTCAAACCACATCAGGACACTCTCTTGTAGCTTTTTCTTCTCAGAATTAAGCTCTAAATTCATTGCCCTCATATGATAAACCATCTTCACCAAATTGGAGTTATTTGAATTGAGCTGACTTAATTGTAAAAGAATACACTCTCTTGTAGCATTTTCTTCTCAGAATCAAACTCTAAATTCATTGCCCTCATATGATAAAACCATCTTCACTAAATTGGAGTTATTTGAATTGAGCTCATCAATAGTTTTCTACAGTCATCAACAGTTTTCTGCAGTAATTCAAATTATTCCTTCTTTTCTTTACAACTGCACACTTTTTCAACCATCGTTTTCTCCATAACCATCTTCACTTTTATTACCTCTTCTAATGCGTCCCTTTCAACCTTCAAATGATTCATCACCTCTTTCATATAAGGAAGCCATTGATATGTTAGGGTGAAGCCATCGAACTACTGGTCGAGCTCGTAATTGAAGCATTAAATGACCAGAATAAAAATGAATTACTTTCAATCAACCTAATACAACACCATTAGCTTCAAACTAGTAGATAAATGTGAATTTATGAGCATATGAAGCACGAGAATAAAAATAACTAAAGCTTTTTATTGGAGTACATGCATATGAATTTGAAAATTAAGGTTAGAGATTGCAGAAACAAGGAGCTTCAATTTAAGATATAAAAAAAACATCATTTCTCCTATCCAAAATAAACCGTTTCTGATTTGGCTTTAAAACGTACCGTTTTTACGTATTTACTTTACTAGAGCTCCGGTAACCATGTGGGATAAACTTTATCAGAATTTCATTTATGTATCGATTTGAAAAAATTGATAAGGTCGCGCATGATATTATTATAATTAAAAACACGTTATTAAATTTAAAAAAAATATATAAAAAATCGAGTATTCTTTTGTAATTAAGCCATAAACTTATTATTAGATGCACCAAAATTATGTAGTCTGTCGAGTAAAATTGAATCGCTTTGTTATCTATTCTAAAAGAAAAAGTCTACAACTTTTGTGAAATTAGTTTTGAAGAAGTAATCAATTATGTTGATAAAAGATTTAAGTATGATGCTTAACTTGCCAACAGCATTATGTAATTGAAAATACAGTCCTTTGAACTTATGTACTTATAAAGTAGTTCGGATTAGACTTGTGATCCTGGTGCTAAGTAGAAGTCTGCTTAATTTAATCTCATAAAATTTATATAAATTAAAATCTTATGAACTAATCAAATATTGTTTGCATAAAACATTGACCAAATAGCTACAATTCAATATTGCTGGTCAATTTTAAACCAGTGAAGAAAGAGAGTTTGAAATATTAAAAATAAAAAGAAAGTAGAAATGTCATATTAATTCTCTTCAAATTTGCTGCAAACAATCCACGTGTGAGAAGGATAATGAAGTCCTTTTTTTAATTAAACATCATTAGACATTAATTACATGTTTAATGGATTCTGTCAATATTACCAAGCAACCTCTAAGAACACCAATTCTATTTATGAGTGCTGTTTTAGTCGCATTTTCCTTTGCTTTTTGTAAAGATCTGTGTATTGTAAAAATGGTGGACCTGTATTTGCTATAATGAACAGATTAGATGTCTCTGTATATATTTTTTAACATACATATCTAGATTTAACCTTGTAATTCTTTATTTCTCATTCATATCTCATGAGCCTCTCTAACAATTTTTTATTTTATTCCTAATTATATTATAAATAATTCAATTCTCTTTGAAAAATTATGATTTAAAATAATTTAACAATGATTGTGCTCCTTTTATGGAAAAGTTAATTCTCATTCATGGTGGTTTTTTTGGTGGTTTTATATCTAATAATTTGTAAAACTTAGAATTTACCACTAATATTAATAAACATTAAATAACAGATTTATACTAAATATTGATATATAGATTTTTAGTGTTTTTCTTTAAATATTTTCCATTAATCATTAAATAGAGAGAATATTTCTAAAAATTAATAAATTATTGAATAATAGAATAATTAAACTTTCATTGAGAAATAAGATTGATTCTTTAAAACTTTATTAATTTAGTAAATATTAAATATTAAATATTAAAAAATGAATTATATAAACAATCCGATCATATACAATATTCCTCTTTATAGTAATATTTTATATAGGAAGAACTTCTAAATAGTGATTAAAAAATTACGGTCTCAATTTGGACGAGTTATAAATAGAAATAGACTCTATTGTAATAAATTATACATTTTTTAAATCCTTAGAAAAATATCGCTCTATGTAGTAATATTTATATATATAATTTTAAAAATAGTATTTATGCTATATTTTTTCTTATTATAGTATTGTTTTGTCTCATCAATTTTATTTATATAGAATAACTAGATATTTACATATCTTATCTCTGGTTTTTGTCATTTCATCGATAATATTAAATATAAAGAAAAAATTTAATAATCAAACCTCTGTTAAGTTATAATCTATTTATAGTAATAAATTTTAATTGATTTCAAATATATAACTTTAGAGAAATTTTTCTACATATACAAATTTCTTATACTTTATTTAAATAACTGATATAAAAATAAATATTCATAACCAATAATTATATAATATTATAATAAATGCTTAATTTAAGTAGTCATTTTAATTTTGTGCAGTTAGCACGTTGCATCCAATAGACTTTGTTCTTTTCAATTTATATAGATTTAACAACTGTGATTGCACATTTTAAAATTTTCTTCATTTCTACAAGTTCTGCGAAAATGCCAAAAGTAGCGATATGAATAGACAGATGATCTACAGCCGTAGATTCGATGCAGGGCATAAAAGGATAGCTAATCATATTAATGAGTAAATGACCTAAGAAAAGCAAACTTTAATATGCATGAGAATTAATTGGGTATTAGTAATAGCGTGTGGAAAAATTGTCTATGATTTTGGCCAAGGGTCCTTACTAGAAGGCCTGCCACTCACTCTTTAGCTCCCAACTTTTGAGTGTTGCATTCCTATTGGCAAATGGTAGCAGGAATAGCTTTAGTTTTCATTTGGGATCTTTCATTGAAATTCTGTCAATGAATAAAGTTTAAATTCACCATTCAACTTCTAGTGCAGGGCCAAATAAGCCCCTTTAACCTTTTTAGGCCAAATAACCATAACACTTTACAAAATGAGTTCAATATACCCCTTTTTGTTCAAAGTATAGTGCGTGTATTGCAATCATAATTAAAATTTAAAGAAAAAAGTTAAAAAAGAATAATAATAAACTTAAGAAATAGTTATATTCTCATTGTTAGATCTATTGGTGTAAGGTGTAACGAAAATATCACTTGCTGTGATTGATTAAAAAAATTTACTTGTTATCTTACCGTAGAAAAAGACAGGTTGTGCAGCTCCTTAAGAGCAATTTTAAGGGTAAAGAATATGAGCTTTTGAGGAGGAACTCCATTGATACTGGTTGCTTTGGTTTTAGTATCCAAGACCATATTGATCTTAATATCAAGATGGTTCTTTTGCAAATTTATTTGTGTAATTTTTAATTTCAGAAATTTTAATTAATTATGTTAATGAATGATGATGCGCGCAAGGTATTTGATAAAAATGCCTCGGTCCTGTTAATGATAATACAAATGTTATTGCTCTTAAATATTGTTGATATTAGTGGTGGTTATTGTCAGTGACGGTAAAGCTTTTAGGAGTATGTTTAAAAAATAAATATGTGTTAAATATTAAATGGTATTTTTTATTTATTAACTGTTATTTAGTACTTCTAAATATGAAAAAACTATTAAATAGCCTATTCAAGAATTAACAGTCGATTGTAATATACGCGCACTTAGAAAAGGAGTTAAAAGGTCTTAAAAAGTTAAATATTGGACTAAAATAGTCTAAAAAAAGATCAAAATGACATATTTGATCCCGTACTAAAAGTTGAGTGGCCAATTTGAATCTTATTCCTTCTACCAAATAAAGTTGTTTACGGGGCTTGGCTCCTACCCTTGGAAGCAACCGACAATTTTCTTGTGTCAGACAAGGACATGTACCCAACACACACGTTTATACTCGAGCCATTAATTTCTTCATGCTGATTGATTGATTTATTTATGAGATTCTTGAAATTTCTTTTATTTAAGCTGATTTATGTAAGTTTTTTTGATATTGGAATGGGTAAAAATATTCTTTTTTAATTTCTTATTTAAAAATGATACTCCATTTTTTCTCCAATATATTTGAATTTTTTAATATTTTAATAATTCTCTAGAGTTACAATTAAACCAATAGATTATCTATAATTCGAATATTATTTTATATTATTATACTAATAAATAATAAACAAATAGAGAAAATTTTTAAATCTAGATAAGGTATTACCACATTAGGTCATAAAGACATTAATTTCATGAAGACTATATATGGTTATTTAATTTAGCCTACTTAGTTTTACTAAATATTCAGATAAAATATTAAGTGAGATCTTCATCAACTAAAGATATATATAAAAAAAAAAAAAAATTTAATAAGTTATAAGTAAAACTAAGTCTACGATAGAATTAGCCTGAGTAAAAATGATCTAAGAAAAAGCAAACTTTAATATTTATGAGAATTAATTGGAGATTTAATAATAGTGTGTGGAAATAGTCTCACAATATGTAAGGTTCTTCATGGGGCTTTGACTCCTTCCCACAGGCCACATTTTTTCCGTGTTAGACATTTCTGGGTAGGGACATTTGGTAGTTTTCCATGTCCTTATATATTTTAAAATGATCGAGACAATTTTATAATTTTAAAAATAAGAATAAATAGCAATTTACTTTCAAAATTTAAATATCATTCTATAATTAGTCTAAAAATTAAAATTTTTTATCTAATTATCGTATAATAGTTATTTTTAAAAAAAATTTAAAAATATAAAACACGCATAGATTCTTTTGGATATTATATAAAAAAATTTATTCAAATTAAATTAAACTCTATTTATTGTATTCTTTGAGATTCAAAATGATCTTTCTATATTGGGATTTCCTTTGAAATATATATTGTTTCTCCTTCTTGTTTTGTCTCATTTCAATTATTCTGTCATACATAGTGTAGGGCAAGTTTTTTATTTCTTTATTTCTTTTGTATGAGCAAGCTATGTAAACAGATCCAAATGGCACAAAAAAGAATAGTTGATGCAATTCTTCTCCCCATTTTCATATGGTTATTGCTTGGTTCCTTTGCTACTACTATAGGTACTGCAACTGATATTGTTTGCTTAAAATCTATTAAACATTCCTTGGAAGACCCTTTTGATTACTTAAAGTCTTCATGGGACTTCAGCAACAATACAGAAGGCTTCATCTGTGAATTTACAGGAGTGGATTGTTGGCATGCTGACGAGAACAAGGTATTAAATCTCAGACTGTCTGGCATGGGGCTCAAGGGCCAGTTCCCTAGTGGGATTGAGAACTGTACAAGTTTAACGGGGTTGGACCTTTCCAATAATGAGCTTCAGGGACCAATCCCATTTAACATCTCAAAATTACTACCATATATTACTTCTCTTGATCTATCGTCCAACAATTTCTCTGGCGAAATCCCAACCGATATTGCCAATTGCAGTCATCTAAATGTTCTCAAACTAGACCACAACCGACTAGCTAGTCAGATTCCACCAGCAATTGGATTTCTCGATCGGATCAAGGTCTTCAGTGTCGCTAATAATCTATTATCAGGGCCAGTGCCTGACTTTCAAAACGCTACGTTTCCAGCTGATAGCTATGCAAATAATATTTTACTCTGTGGAGGACCTCTGGAAAAGTGCAAAGACCATTCAAGGAAATTCCATTGGAGATTTGATTATTCATTCAGAAGCGGATTTGAGATTGGCTATGCGGTTTCTGCAATTTCAGCTGTGGTTGTGTATGCATCCTATTGTGTGCCATGGGTGTATATGGGGAAGAAGAATGGGTTGATTACAATACCAGCAATGGTAATGTTGATGATGAGGAAGAAGAACAAGAAAGTGGAGTTTGACCAACTGGGTAGCTTGTCAACTGTGGAGTTCCTACTGGAGAAAGAGGTAATCTATCCCCAGCTCTCTTTGATTAGCATTGCTTTTTTATCCAGAATAAGCTTAGAAGATCCTATAATTAGCTATAGTTTGTCAAAGATTTCATTGGTCTACAGTCTATAATAGTGCTAATAAGCATGAATCTGTCCACAGGTTTCTACCTCAGAGAACTTTGTTACAAGAATGAGTTTTAAAGATCTTCGCGATGCAACTGATAATTTTAGCCAAGATAATGTCATATGGTCGGGAGAAATGGGAACCATGTACAAGGCACCTCTTGCTAATGGTTGGTCCCTTGCTGTCAAGAAATTTTTTAATTCTCAACAATCTGAGGAACGCTTCATTACTGAATTGAAGATATTAGGAAGACTGAGACATGACAACCTAATTCCAATTATCGGATTCTGCAACGAATCCAAGAAAAGGCTTCTGGTGTATAAATATATATCAAAGGGAAACCTTTTTTATTGGTTGCATTCAAGGGAAGACAAGAAGAGGATTCTTGAATGGCCTTTGAGGATGAAAATTGCTGCTGGTTTGGCAAGAGGCTTGGCATGGCTCCACCACTGTTGCGAGTTCCGTGTGGCTCATCTTAACATAAGCTCTAAGAATGTGTTGCTCGATCAGAATTTTGAAGCCAAGTTATCAAACTTTGGAATGGCCACAATGATCAACCCAAAGGAGATCAATGCAAGCACCGGTTTCTGTATGGATACTGAATTTTGGGAGGAGTGTTTTCTCAAGGAAGATGTTTTCAACTTTGGACTCGTGCTTCTTGAATTGATTACAGGTAGGAATATTACTTCTTCAACTGGTTCTAATGGAAGCTTAGGAAAATCGATAAGTGACTTTGCTTCAAGGTCTTCTTGTATGTATGATGCCATTGATGAGCTTCTGATAGGCCAAGGACATGATGGTGAGATTTCCGAGTTCCTCAGAGTTGCTTGTAATTGTGTCCAGCCCTTTCCAGAGCAAAGGCCAAGCATGCTTTATGTGTATACAACAATCAGCATCATTCAAGCCAGACATGGCAATTAGACATGGCAATTTACAGTCAATTAACATGTTAATCAGTTCCTACAAAATCTTAAAGTCTCCAAGAATCATGTGACCTGCTTGGAAATATTAAGCTAAGGTTTCTTTCTTCTTTTTCTCTTTTCTTTTTCTTTGTGTTTTTTTATTGAAGTGAAATATTACTAAGCTTGCTTTGGAAGAGGCTAAATTAGCTTCATTGTCCTTGAATTTTAGACCTAATATCGCTAAAGTCCTTAATTTTTTAATTTGTAATACTAAACTCTCTGATTTTTTATTTTAACAACAAAAAAACTTCCCACTTTAATTATCCGTTAAACACTATAATAGAAAAATAATATGGCAATCTCTATGTCACAAAAAAATTATTTTTTAAATAAAAATATTACACATCATTTGATCTAGACACATTAATGATGAGTCCTACTTCTCACTTATTCTTTTTCCTTTTCTTTTCTCTTTTCTCTGGTTTTTTCTCTCTCTTCCTCTCCCACCTTACCTCTCTCTTTCTCTCTCTTAATAACTTATCTTTTCCTCTTTTAATTTTTCAAACCCTAGCCACTTATCTATATCAAAATCCTTCCTTTACTTTTATATACCCATAATAAAATGATCTTCTTTTTTTTTTCATCAAAATCAAACTCATAAAATTTGATATGTTCTTCACCGTCTACCTTCCTCTCTCATCTGGCTAGCTTTATTGATCAACGATGCAGTTGGAAACATCATCGAAAGTCGTTATCCATTTGCTCGACTCCAGTGATCTCATCCATTGTTCTTTTAAGAGTATATAATATAATGAATCGACCACTGTCTCCTCTTTAATTTGTTCAGCCTCAATTTTACTTAAAGAAAAGGGTTTAGATTGATATTTAAGTCTGCTGTCAATATTATCATCTTTTTGTGACCTGTTTTAGTGAAACTAGATTTGACATCTGGATTGTTCTTTCAGTATTATGGATTGAAATTATTAAAATTTTAGATTGTCACTATATTCTTTTATATTTGTCTTCTAAGAAAATTTGATAAATTTATAATGTTACAATTAAAATGAGAAAAAATAAATGAGGTATGTATCGCTAACGTCTCTCATTTAATGACATAGATTTCTATTTCTTAAAAAAAGTTTACCATGTAAACTATCTTGTCAGCTTTCCATCAGTGTGACCGATGGAAATTAAAAATAAAGAATTTAATATTACCATGATAGAAATTTAAAATTTAGTGTTACGACTTAAAATTTAAAAACTTTAGTAATATTAAGGCCTAAATTCAAGAACCATCAAAGTAATTTAGCTTAACTTTCTGTTTACTAATATTAATCTAGTTGAAAAATTATATGTTTAATAGACATTGAAGTTTAACATAATTATATTAGCTTTTTCCCTTTCTGTTTCATAATAATATTTAGTGCGTCTGGTTGCCTTTTATAAAATAATCTCAATTACAATAGATTATTGGGATAATTAATATATTTGGTAAATTAAAAAAATTATTAAATATTAAAATTATTAATTTGTTAAACTCCCAAAAGATAAAAGCTATAAAATAGTATAAAATTAATATATTTCAATACATATATAAACTTAAAATTAATAAATTATTATATAAGATAAAAAGATTTATTATAAAAATACAAACTAAATGCTTAAATCTTAATCTGGCCAACGATTAACAATAAAAAATCACACTCTAAATTAAATTTATAAAAATTTATTTTTTAATAAAAATATCATTTTTATTTATTTTCTTTTTATGCCACGTGTAAGAAAATTCTTTGAGATTTGATCAATTTGTTTTTAGATAATAACTATAGAAGTTACCTCGAATAAAATTAATATGTAGTTTAAAGAATTTATAACAAGAAAATTGATAGAGACAAAAAATTTAAGAAAAAATAGAAAAATAATTAATTAAAATTGATCTCATAAAATATACTACCTCGCTAATATGAAATTTATTTTAAAATTTTATTTATTTTATTAGAATTAAATTTAGTTATAATAAATTTAATAAAGTCAATGAGTTAAAATTTTTAAGTAAATTTTTATTTTAATTAAATATATAAATTTTTAAAATAATTCATTTCAACTAAATAAAATATAAAATATAGTGTCCAAAATTATGAACATAGTCCTCCTAACTAATAAAAATCTGTCCAAATGCGGCATCTAAATTCATTCTATTTTTTACCACATAAACACCTGCATTAGATCTTTAAGCACCTGAAAACACAAATAAATTATTAAAAAAAAACACAAATAATTAAATAAATTCTCATAATTTTATAAAATATTTTTTGACCGTTGCAATTTTTAAAATATCTTAAACTCCTATAAGTTTTTTAATACTTTATAATTCTTTACAGGATATGGTTGCAACTCCTATTAAATGTAAATAATATATTGATTTGGATTTATCAATTCCAATAATTTATTGTTATAATTAATTGAAACTTTTGTGGTAATATTTGAATTACCTAATTTGGGCTGCAAGATAAAGAATAGATTTTCATGATATTATTTTATGAACTTAGTTTGGCTATAAAAAATTAATATTTCATGATATTATTTATTATATATTTTATAATTATTACATACAAATTAAAGTTATTTTTACTATTACTGTTACAGTAGCTGTTATTAATTTTTTAAAGCTTAATTTAGCTGGAATCTCAATTAAGTAAAAAGAAATATTTTATAAATTATTTTGGAGGTGCCAACAAGATTTTGTCCACAAATTAATGCATTTATGATTTTAAAAGATATTATTGGTAGTGGGTAAAAATATTGTAATTAATTATTTAAATTTATATTTTATAAGGGTGAAAAAGTAATTTTATAAAACTTAGGAAAGAATTAAAACAAAATTATAGGGTCAAAATATTATAATATGAAATTCAAGGACATTAATAGGGAATGCGAGTGAGAATTTGCTTCTCGAAGATGCTTCGTGGAAATTATAGCTGCGTATTATCTTGGACGTTGATTGCTTGACTTCATTACTCATTTAATCCTTTTTTTGTCATTAATCCTTCTCCTATTGAATTCAATCTCTCAAATGATTTAGCTTCGTCTTCTTGTTCTCTGTCAGTTGAACAATTCTATCATACCCTACAAGGTTTTTTGTTTTATGTTTTCTAATCTTTGATATATCTTTTCGTAGAAGAAAATTGATAAACTAAAATTCAGATGGTACTCAATAGAGGAGTTAGTACAGTTGTTCTCTACATTTTTATTTGGTATTCTACTTCAAGTGTGGGTTCTGAAACTGATGTTGCATGTTTAAAATCTATTAAAGATTCATTGGAAAACCCTTATGGTCACTTGACTTCTTCCTGGAACTTCAACAGCAATACAGAAGGCTTCATCTGTAGCTTTTTGGGAGTGGAATGTTGGCATCCTGATGAGAACAAGGTCTTAATCCTCAGACTCTCTGGCTAATAGAATATGTATAGTAACCAATAAGAGCTAAACGTGTAAAGCTAGTGTAATGGTTTTTTTGTATATATAGCAAACATTGTAAGAAAACATGTTTAAGAAAAAATACAAACTCTTTTCCCCTTACCTTCTTCCTTTTCTTTTAGGGTTTCGACCCCTTTCCCTTACCTTTTTCCTTTTCCCATTTGATGTTCGACAGCGACGATGCACACAGTTGGTTTCGTCGACAATGCTTGCAGTGTGGCTGCCGTTTTTGTTTCTTGTTTCAAGAACATTGATGTGCTACTTGGAGTTGGTGAGCAAGACGAACAGTTGGTGAGCAGCTGGTGAGTAAGACGAACAGTTGGTGAGTCGGAAATTTCATCAAACAGTTGGTGAGCAGGATGAATTTTTTAATTTTGTTTGAATTCTACTAGTTGGTTGGGTATTTTTGTGTGGTATGATCACACTAGGCTAGCAAACTACCAGATAAACAGTATTTTTTGTGGCCTTGCTCGTTTCTCACTTGCTATTAAGGCTCCCATTACGCTGTACGCTGTTTCTTTGTAACCCATGTTGCTAGACACCAGAAATTCTCTTTTTCTTGTGAACCTTTTTCTTGGATTTATTTGGATGTTGAGTGGAACAGTTGATCCTGCAAAAGAAAGAGATGTCAAGCATATTTTTGTGGTAGAAAAAGATGTATATGTCTTGGCAAATGATGCAACTATAGCTATTACAGTAGTTGTTTTTTTTTAGACCATTTTGGGGTTGGCTTCTTGAAGCCTTTTGAGTTCCGGAAGAAGCGTTTGTTATACAGGGGCTCATTCTAGCCTTTTTGAGTGGGCAGTGATCCAGATCCATGATCAATTGTTAGAGCAGCTAATATACTCCACCACCATCTCTTCAATGGCTACTGAAGATTTTAGTTCTACACAAACTTTTAAAATCGATGATCAGAATAGTGAATACTACATCCACCTAAATGAAAATCCAACTCTCATGTTAACCTCCTCTCAATTAATTGGCAACAACTATCATAGCTGGGCATGATCTATAAGGATGTCTTTAATTTCAAAGAACAAATTTCGATTTGTTAATGGTTCAATTAAGGTTCCCAGGGAAGAGGATCCTTCTTACAACGCTTGGTTGAAATGCAACAATCTTATGCTTTCTTGGTTACAGAGGTCCCTTAATATAGAAATTGGGTAAAAGTGTAATGTGGTTGGACTATGCATATGATCTTTGGGCAGACTTATATGATCGCTTTTCACAAGCAGACCTTATAAGGATTTCTAATCTTCAACAGGAATTCTTCTCTTTGCAACAATGTAACCTTTCTGTTACTGCTTATCATACCCACTTGAAGATCTTATGGGATGAGATATGTAATTTGAGACCTCTACATGCTTGTGAATGTTCTACTAATAAGTATAGGAAACAAGATTTCATCCTAAAGTTTCTTAAAGGGTTAAATGAGAACTTTTCTGTCCAAAGGTCTCAGATTCTTATGATGAAATCAATGCCCCCTGTGAATAAAATCTTTGTTATTGTGATTCAACATGAAAGGTCTTTGAGTGCTGCTATAGTTTCTTATTACTCAAATATACTGCTTACTGGGAAATTCAATATGAATATTGGAAGTAGAGCAACCGGTTTTAACCTTGGACATAATCAACACTTGAAGAATATGAATGGTTTTAGGCCGAAGATGGGAAATCAACAACTCAACCTTGGTAATAGTGAAAAGAGATTTTTTGGCAATTCTGGAATTTTTCCAAACAATGGGGCCAAGAAGCGTACCTGCACTTTTCTGTGGAATGTATGGGCATCTTGTTGACAAGTGTTATAGAAAGAATGGATTCCCACCGGGATACAAGGGAACAAGCAAGAATTTTCAGAATTTTACAAACCAGGTTGCATCTTTTCCTTATGACAATCATAATTTTTTAACTACTGAACAGTTGGAATATCATATGAATTATGACAATCATAACTCTTTTAACAAATTTGGTGATGATGGTCCTATTACTTTTACAAGGGATCAGTATAATAGTTTGATGTTAATGATTCAAGAAAAGGCAGTTAATTCTTAAAATGCAGCCAACTCTCAGATTAATGCTTTATCCTCTGTCTTCGATCCTATTACTAAAAAAGGTACTGCCTTATGTTGTTATAAGCAATTCCACAATAGGAAATGGATTGTAGATTCAGGAGCTACCAATCACATTACTATTTCTCTCGGTTTTTTCAAAAGGCATTACAAAGTTCTTGAAAAATATTTGAAGTTGCCTAATAATGAATTAGTTTAGGTTACATGTATAGGCACTGTAGAATTATCACCCTCTTTGATTCTTCATAGGGTTTTCTACATACCAAACTTTGCTTTTAATCTTATCTCTACTTTGCAGTTAACCCAAAACAACCTTTATTCTCTTATTTTTTTCTTCCAAATTTTGTTATATTGAAGACATGAAACTTTAGAAGATGACTGGTATAGCTAAGCAAGTGAATGGATTGTATCAGCTTTTACAACAAGAAGATAGTGAGAAGTTCTTAAATTCATTTCCTGTTAGTTGTAATGTCGTTGCTTTTACTCTGTGGCATAACAGACTAGGCCACCCTTCTAAATAAGTAAGGAAATCTCTTGATAAGTTTCATAATACTGTGATTAATGATAATTTCTTTGAATGTGAAGTTTGTCATTTGGCTAAACAAAAAAGGCCCACTTTTCCTGTTAGCAATTCTTTTTCTACTTCAATTTTTGATCTTGTTCATTTAGACATTTGGGGCCCCTTTCCTGTCAAAAGTATATATGGTCATTCATATTTTTTAACTGTAGCTGATGACAAGAGCAGATTCCTATGAATTTACCCTATGAAGCTTAAGTCAGAAGCTCGACATTTAATCATTAATTTTTACCATCTTGTTGAAACTCAGTTCTCACTCAAGATTAAATGCTTTAGAACAGATAACGGGAAAGAATTTGAAATGACCGATTTTTACAAATCAAAAGAGATTGTTCACCAAACTTCCTGTACCTATACACCTCAATAAAATAGTATTATTGAGAGAAAACACCAGCATATTCTCTCTGTTGCATGGAGTTTAAGGATTCAAGCCAATCTCCCTCTTTGTTTTTGGATTGATTGTGTCCTGCATGCTAGCTTTTTAATTAACAGGACCCCAACACCAGTTTTAAACCAGTCTACTCCTTTTAAGATCATTTTTAAGGTCAAACCTTCTTATGATCAGCTCAAAGTCTTTGGTTATTTAGCATTTGCTTCAGTTTTACCTCATCCTACGACAAAAATGCATCAATCAAGTGTGTTTTCATTAGTTTTCCTAAAAACACTAAAGGTTACAGAGTATACAATTTAGAGGATAAAAGCATTTTTGTTTCTAGATATGTAATGTTTATAGAAAACAAGTTCCTGTTTAAAGAGATTTTTGCTACAATACCATCCAATGATGTTCTTATTCCTGTTTATCAAAATGAAAGTTTACTTGAAGATTTCAAAAGGGCAGATTCACACACAGTTAATCCACTCCATTCATCTACTGCTGAAATACAGTCTCTTCTAATTAATTCAGGTACTATTCCTTAACCCTCTCCCAGACCTACTAGAAATATTCACCTACCATCAAAATTTCATGATTTTGAAGTTTTTTTGCCCAAACCTAGAACCACACCACATCGTATTTCTCAAGTTCTATCTTATGAAAAGATCTCACCTCAGTACCAGTCCTATATATGTAATATATCAATATTACCTGAACCAAAACATTATAATCAGGCAATCTCACATACTTGTTGGAAACAAGCAATGGCTGAAGAAATAGCTGCTTTAGAAGAAAGTAATACCTGGGAATTAGTTCCTTTACCCAAGGGCAAGCAGACTATTGGTTGTAAATGAGTGTATAAAACAAAGCTTGAAGCTGATGGAACTCTAGAAAGATATAAAGCAAGGCTTGTGGCTAAGGGATACACTCAAAGGTCTGGAATTAACTTTCTCGATACATTTAGTCCTATAGCAAAGATCACCATAATTAGAACTCTTATGGCCGTAGTTGCTGCAAAGGACTAGAACCTTTGTCAACTTGATATCAACAACGCCTTTTTGCATGGTGGCTTACAAGAGGAGATCTACATGGATTTGCCCCCTGGTTTTCAACCTACGTAGACCAATACAGTTTGCAAACTAAAGAAGAGCTTGTATGGATTGAAACAAGTAAGCAGGTAATGGAATGAAAAGCTAACTGTTGCATTACATACTCAGAAGTTTAAACAGGCTGCATTAGACTCCTCTCTCTTTACCAAAGGTACTGGATCAAATTTCATTGTCTTAGCTATCTATGTGGATGATATTGTCTTAGCAAGTTCGGACATGACAAAAATTGTAAAGATAAAAAGATTCCTGCATGATACTTTTCAAATTAAGGATCTTGGAGAACTAAAATTTTTTCTTGGATTAAAGGTTGCCAGGTCTAAAACCAGTATTAATCTATGCCAGAGAAAATATACTTTAGACCTTTTGCAAGAGAGTGATTTTCTCGGAGCAAAACCAGTACTGACGCTGATAGCATCCACTGAGAAATTATCTAGAACAAAGGGGCAGGTTCTCAAAGAGATTACAGCATACAGAAGTCTAGTTGGCAAGCTGTTGTACCTAACCCATATTAGGCCTAACATAGCATATGCAGTACAACAGTTATCTCAGTTCCTTCAAGCCCCTACAGATATTCATTTGACCTCAGCTCATAGAGTTCTCCGGTATTTGAAAGGGACTCCAGGATAAGGCTTACTTTTCCTAGCAACAGGTAATCTTCGGCTTAAAGCTTTCAGTGATTCTGATTGGGCTTTATGCGCTGATTGCTGAAAGTCCATCACTGGATTATGTGTTTTTCTTGGTTCACATTGATCTCATGGAAGTCAAAGAAATAACAAACAACTGAATATAGAGCTATAGCTGTAGTGACATGTGAGATACAATGGCTTCACTTTCTCCTTCAGGATTTACAGCTCTCCTTTTCTCCAGCAAATCTGTATTGTGACAACTTGTCTGCCATCAGAATTACCGAGAATCCTGTATGTCATGCGAGGACCAAGCATATAGAAATCGGTTGCCACCTCATCCGAGAGAAAATTCAACATGGAATCATCAATCTTATGCCAGTCCCTTCATCAAAACAACTGGTTGATTCCTTTACAAAGCCTTTTCCTACAACTCTATTCCAAGCTTCCATTTCCAAGTTGGGCATCCAAAATCTGTATGCTCCAACTTGAGGGGGGCTAATAGAATATGTATGGTAACCAATAAGAGCTAGACACGTGTAAAGCTAGTGTAATGGTTTTTTGTGTATATAGCAAACATTGTAAGAAAACATGTTTAAGAAAAAATAAAAACTCTTTTCTCTCCCAAATCTTGACACTGGCATAGGGCTCAAGGGCTAGTTCCCTCGTGGGATTCAAAAGTGCACAAGCTTAACAGGCTTGGACCTTTCCAATAATGAGCTTCAGGGACCAATTCCATTTGACATTGAAAAGATACTACCATATGGTACGTTCCTTGATCTATCCTCGAACAAATTTTTCGGTAAAATCCCATCAACCATTGCCAATTGCTCTCTTATAAACGTCCTCAACCTAGAACTCAACAGTCTAACAGGACATATTCCACAGCAAATTGGTGAGCTCAAGCGGCTGAAAACCTTTAATGTCGCTAATAATCTATTGTCAGGGCTAGTGCCAACCTTTGCGGAAGCTAATTTTCCAGTTGAAATCTATGATAATAATATTGGACTCTATGGAGGGCCTCTGGAAAGATGCAGCGATGATCAAAGCAAATTTCTTTCTGTAGTCAAAAGTGGGTTTGCGGTTGGCTATGCGATCTCTGCAGTTTCAGTTGTAGTTCTGTATGTGTCGTACTTTGTGCCATGGCTGAACACAGGGAAGAGGAGTACCATGATCACAATAGCAGCAATGCTAATATCAATGATGAAGAGGAAGAAAAAGATACAAATCGACCGAGTAGTTAGTTTGTCTACTGTAGAAATTCTACGGCAAAACAAGGTACTCTATCACTATGATTTTAATTACAACTGCTTCATTTTCACTTCCATTATTGAACCTTTATTGGAGAAGCATATAATTAAAACAATTGGTCTGATCAATTTTGTTAAAATCTGAATTTACTTTTTATTTTTCTATGTTTTCACTTTATATATTATATTTAAAAATCATATAAATTAAAGATTAATATGTTTCAATTTTATTCTGTGATTTTGTTACATCTATATTAGATAAATAGTCCATTACAAGATTCAAGTTGTGTGCCCAATTTTTACTTCAAGTTGTTTTTCCATTTTAGATATATAAGATGGGTGAAGGTGTGTTCTTTATATACTAATGAAGTGAAATTCTCTTGTTAGATTTATAATTTAGAGCAGATGGTCACAAGATTGCACTACCCAGATCTTAAAAAAGCAACAAATAATTTTAGTGAAAGTAATATAATTGGGACGGGAAAGATAGGAATAATGTACAAGGCAACATTCCCTAATGGGCATTTCCTTAGAGTGAAGAAGTTGCATAACTCCTGCTCCCTTGGAGAGTGATTTGCATCAGAATTTAAGATACTTGGTACATTAAAGCACATCAGCTTACTTCCACTTTTGGGGTTCTGCAAAAAAATGAAAGAGAACTTGCTTGTCTACAAATATATGCCTAATGGAAACCTTTATGATTGGTTATATCCTCTTGAAGGCGAAGCAAAAGTCATGGAATGGCCTGTGAGAGTTAAAATTGTCGTTGGTTTAGCGGGAGGCTTGGCATGGTTACATCATGACAGTAATATGCTGATAATCCATCTTAACATAAGCTCAAAGTGCATTTTGCTTGATGAGAATTTCAAGCCTAAACTATCCAATTTCGAGGAGGCAATGATATTATGTTCTAAAGATGTTTCTTCTGTGACTGTTAAATTCTGGGAAGAGCCATTTATTAAGGAGGATGTCCTTAGCTTTGGAGTTATACTTCTGGAGCTGATCATGAGCAATGATAGAAGCAAAATGACTTGTTCATTAACAAATTGTGATGGGTTTCAGGATGAATGGTTAAATCATCTTTTGAACAGTTCTTCTAACTTCTATGATATGATTGATAAATCTTTGATCGGGCAAGGATTTGATGCCCAGATGTCTGAGTTTCTTAAAATTGCATTTAGATGCACTCAATCCATTCCAGATCAAAGACCAACCATACGCTAGGTATACGAAGGGATAAGACATATAGCAGAGAGATATGGCCTAATTGATGATTGTGAGCAACTAATGCAACCTGAAACGACCAATTTTAGTCTTGAAGGCAGAGCTAATGAGATTGAAATAGCTGAAGCCTAATTGTTGAGGATACAGAACCTGGACAACAAACACAGGGACCAAGGAGTAATACCCAACGGTCCAGACCTCAGGACTGTACAACAAAAAGCTATACAAAGGCCTGTATAGCAAAAAGCTGTACAAACACTTCATCACAGGCCTAGAATTAAGGGAAAGGGAGCAACCTTTCTTCCCTAAGGAAGAAAGGTCACTTCTACCTATCCCTAACAAGAAAGAAACGTTGACATAGGAGAATAGGAGAGAATCAAGCATCAATGTTACCGTTATTCATTACTTGTATATATAGGCATCACATAAACTTATAAATCTCAGAATACAGAATTGTACACTTCATCATAGATCAAATAACAATATCACATTTTCATCTTCTCCACACGGTATTAGAGTAGGATTGATCCTGTCATCATCTGCCCAATCAAACAATCAAAATCTTTTCATCATGGCTTCCAACGATCTTACCAAATTAACCAATATTGTGTTAAAAAGCAACCAAAACTACTTCGAATGGTCAAGGGCAGTTTATATCAGCCTCAGTTGCAGGAAGAAGCTAGGGTTCATCACAGGAACCCGAAGCAAACCACAAATAAACAATCCTAATAAACCATTAAAGGAGAAAATTGAGGCAATCGAAGAATTACAGACGACTGACCATATGGTCATGTCTCTCCTTACCAACACGATGGAGCCTCAGATTGCCAGATTGTGCATGCTAGTGACATCATCACAGGCAGTATGGGAAAAAATAAAAAAATTATACGGACAGGAGCAAAACTATGCTCATATTTTGAATCTGAAACAAGAGCTAGCACGGATAAAACTGAGAACTCGGTCCAACGCGAGTTACGCAATCGAAGTATTGACTCGGTGGAAGGAACTTCAAAGCTACCTCCCACCCACAACGGACCTAGAGAAAGCGAGGAAGAGAGCAAAGCAGGACTTAGTCTTTACTTACTTGGGAGGGCTTGATTCAAGCTATGAGGCGCTTAGGTCACAGATTCTGTTGTCCAGCGACCTCCCCAGGCTCAACACGATCATAGCCCTCATTCAACAAGAGGAGACTAGACGTGTGGCCATGGGGACAGTAAGCAACCAAGGAACAGAAAACAGAGCATTCGCTTCGCACTCGCGAGAGACAGCTTAGGTGAGGGTGATGCCTGTCAGCATTGATAGGTGTGACCACTGCAAGAAGCAGAGTCACTCCCACGAGCGCTGCTGGCATCTCCACCCATACCTTCGGCCGGCTCTCAGCCGAGGTGAGCGAGGGAGAAATGGAGAGAGGCGTGAAAGGGACGAGAGAAGAAGAGAAATGAGGTTTGGCGGCGTGGGCATAACGAACGCGTCTAACCCTAAGGGGTTATGATGCATCCAGCGGTTCGGATCCTTTTAATTCAACCCGACCCGATACTGCTATTTACATCCGACCCGAGCCCAGTAACCCGGCCCAGCCCAATAGCAGCCCATAGGCCAACCCGGATTTAAATCCGCCCAATCAACCGACCCGACCCGAATCCGGTCCAAAAGAAAATTGCCAAATTTCTCAAATGATTTCCCAACTTCAGTCCATTTTACAGCTTCAGCAGTCCCATGGGTCAGGTTTAGTATCCCAAAATTACAAAAATCTTTAAGAAATTCTTCAACATGGATTATTGACTCTGGTGCAACCGATCACATGACTTGAGATCCAACAAAATTACACAATTTTGTACATATCGATTCTCAACATGTGATCGTTGCAAATGGAGATCGAGTCAAAATTTCTAGTTTTGGCTCTTCTAATTTTTTTAATAATAATACAACACATAATATTCTTCTATTACCTAACTCTAGATCTATATTTATTATCTGTTGGTAAAATAACTCGGACTTTAAATTGTAATGTTATTTTCTCACCATCTATTATGATATTTCAGGATCGCATCACCGGGAAGACGATTAGTGAAGGATACCTTGAAAATGGATTGTATAATCTCACAGAATCTACCAACCAGTGTCTAGTCTCAACCAGTTCAGTCAATCACAGAATGTTCATGCATAGGCGATTTGGGCATCCGGTCGATAAAGTTTTAAATCAATTGTTTTGTCTAAAAATAGATTCTAGTTGTTGTGACATTTGCAAATTTTCAAAGCCTACCAGATTACCTTTTCCTTTTTTCCTCTACTATATTAGAAAAAATGTTTGATTTAATTCACTATAATGTTTGGGGACCTGCCCTCGTTACCTCTTACAATCACTTTCGATATTTTGTCAAGTTTATTGATGAGTACTCTTGTACCACTTGGGTCTACTTATTAAAAGGCAAAACTGAAGTGTTTTCTTGCTTTCAAAATTTTTTTCACTTTATTCAAAATCAGTATAATGCCAAAATTAAAATTTTTCGATCAGATAATGGCACTGAATATATCAATAAAAATTTCTCTGACTTTTTCTCTACCAAGGGAATTTTACATCAAAACCACTTGTATTTATACTCCCAAACAAAACGGTGTTTTTGAAAGAAAAAACTGTCATCTCCTCGAAGTCACAAGATCAATTCTCTTTCAAAATAATGTTCCTCATATGTTTTGGTCGGATGCCCTTCTCACTGCTGCCTACCTCATCAATCACTTACCTAGCCCCACTCTTAAAAATCTCATTCCTCTAGAAATCCTCAAGGGTAGAAAGCTAGAATTAGGGCATATTCGAGTCTTTTGGTGCACTACCTTTGTCTACATTAGACGTCACCATAAACTTGACAAGAGTTCTGTGAAAACCGTGTCCTAAGGTACTCCTCTGAAAAAAAAAAGGGTATAAATGTTATGATCCTTTTGTGTCATTTGATGAAAGTACACCATATTTCACCACCGAGTCTAACACCGCTTCTAGGTCTTCTACTTTGTTATTTCCAGATTACCCTTTCTTTTTTAACAGTTCAGTCTAGAATCCTCCATCCGAGAGCGAGCAGATTCCATACACAACTACCGAGGCCTCCCCTTCAAGGGGAGATAATGTCGTTCCCGTGGCAACTTCTTCAGGGGGGAAAATGAGCCACAAGCAGAAGAAATTGCCTTACGTAGATAATCTCGACCAACCAGACCTCCTACCAAGCTAAAGGACTATGTGTTCCACATGGTATCGTATCCTATTCACCACTTCATTAATTATAATTTTGTAACAAGTTCATATAGAGCATATCTAAGCAATCTCACATCACACACTAAGCCCACCTCTTTCTGTGAGGCTAACACCAACCCCAGTTGGCGTAAGGCTATGAAGGAGGAACTCCAGGCTTTAGAGAAAGATGACACCTGGGATCTTGTCACCCTACCACCAGATAAAAAACCGGTTAGCTGTAAATGGGTGTATAAAATCAAATACAAATATGACGAAACAATTGAAAGGTATAAAGCTCGGTTAGTAGCAAAAGGTTTCACCCAGACTTATTGAGTAGATTACCAAAAAACCTTCACACCTGTAGCTAAAATGAGCACTGTTCATATTTTACTGTTTGTTACTACTAACTCAGGGTGGAGCTTATTTCAGATGGATGTTAAGAACGCATTCCTTCAAGGGTCTCTAGAAGAAGAGGTGTACATGACTCTCCCTCTAGGTCACAAATCTACCTCTGATCTATCCCTAGTATGTAAGCTAAAAAAGGCGATCTACGGATTGAAACAATCACCAAGAGCATGATATGCCAAGCTAAGCCATTTTCTATAACGAATTAATTTCAGCAAATATGCTTCTGATTCCTCTATGTTCATTAAACACACTCACACATATATAATCGTCATCCTAGTATATGTGGATGATATTATTATAACAGGCAACAATAATAAGGAGATTGAAGAAGTGAAACAGAAATTAAAAAGAGAATTTGACATCAAGGATCTTGGTCAATTGTCCTACTTTCTCGGAATAAAAATAGTCAAATCTCATAAAGGTCTATTCCTATCTCAAAGAAAGTACGCCCTTGATTTGCTAAAGAAAACAAGAAAAATAGGAGCCAAACCCATAAGTACCCCGATGGAAACTAAGACAAAACTCAACTTAGAGGATGGTGAACCCCTAGATGACATAGGTCACTACCAACGTCTAGTAGGAAAACTGATTTATTTAATCGTCACCAGACTTGATATCAGTTATGCAGTCAGTATGGTTAGCCAATTCATGCATGCTCCCCATACTTCCCATTTAGACGCAATTGATAGAATCCTCAGATATCTTAAGAGCATCCCAGGCCAAGGTATTTGGATGAAAAATAACCATAATGCTAATACTATTACAGGGTTCTCTGATGCAGATTGGGCGGGAGGCTGTGACAGAAAGTCAACATCAGGATTCTGTACCTTCGTCAGGGGAAACCTAGTAACCTGGAAAAGCAAGAAGCAAACAGTAACCGCAAGGTCCAGCGCTGAAGCCGAGTATCGAGCCATGGCATCTACGGCTAGCGAGTTTATTTGGATTAAACAAATGCTTAGTGACATGGGCATAGAATGCAAAGGACCGATGGAAATGTACTGCGACAACCAAGCAGCCAGACACATCGCATCAAATCCTGTTTTTCACGAATGAACCAAGCACATAGAAATTGATTGTCGCTTCATAAGAGAGAAAGTTCAATAAGGAGAAATTGTAACCCCATTTGTCAAAAGCCATGAACAATTGACAGATATATTTACAAAGGCTTTGGATAAAGCAAGTCACTAGAAACTCCTTAGCAAGATAGGTTCAATTAATTTGTTGGAACCCACCTTGAGGGGGAGTGTTGAGGATACAGAACCTGGACAACAAACACAGGGACCAAGGAGTAATACCCAGCGGTCTAGGCCTTAGGATTGTACAGTAAAAAGCTATACAGACACTTCATCATAGGCCTGGAATTAAGGGAAAGGGAGCAATCTTTCTTCCCTAAGGAAGAAAGGTCACTTCTACCTATCCCTAACAAGAAAGGAACGTTTACATAGGAGAATAGGAGAGAATCAAGCATCAATATTACCGTTATTCATCACTTGTCTATATAGGCATCACATAAACTTGTAAATCTCAGAATACATAATTGTACACTTCATCATAGATCAAATAACAATATCACATTTTCATCTTCTCCACACTAATATAACAGAGCAAATTTCTGTCCAGCTCTTACTTTTCCTTCAATATTATTCACTTTGGTAATGATCATCAGTATCATGCTTTTTCATGGTAATAAATGTATAATGACCTTTGAGCATAACTATGTTTCTGAGTGTAGTTTAAGGTCCATATTTAAGTTTTCGTATCAGGCTTCTGAGTCCTGCCTGGTGGGTATGTTCGTAGTTCATTTTTTAAATATCACTGCTACATTAGTGTTCTGCAACCAACTATATATTGTTTTAAGCAAATGTTTCACTAAAAATAGGTCGTTAATATATATGAAGAGTCCCCATTCAAGAAGCCTGCCTTAAGATTAAATGAAGAGAATAGAGACAAATAGAGGCAGCAGTCTTGCCGTACCTTCCACCACAAGTATAGTCGCTAGCTGAAGTAAACTCTGAACATCATAAAATAAAAGTATTCCATAAGCAATACAGTAACGGCTGCTTTCTATTCTATGAAAAAAAAGAACAGCATTTATTTAAAACGAAACTTAACCATCAGGAGAGCTTCTCAGAATTACTTGGAAATTTACAATCCATTTCCATCTGTTTTCATTATGTTGCTGGTAGCTATTAAGGGTCAGATACAACCTTGTTTTGAGGTTTACACTCAGCGTTCAATGGACCTTCCTATCTCTTTACTTGTAGACTTTGGTTTCTGTATGCAGTAGTAGACTAGCTTGACTTTGCTTTTCCACCTGTGGTAGGGTAGCTACCTTGACTTTGTTTGTAATTGTGTCATTTAGAATCCCTGACTTGAAGAGAAGAACCAACTCCTTCAATTCAAGATGTTCTAAATTCTCAATTGTCTGCAGAAATATATCTTTCCTTTTAAAACCAGCTCTCTGCTGGCCTTTCCATCCATTTTTCTTTTGCAAGTTTTTCTGTTGGTAGCATCTTTAATTAAGATTTTCTGCTAAATTTACACAATATTTTTCTGCTTACCTTCTTTTTGTCATTACTGTGTACTTTTATTCCAAGTATGGAAACTGAAACTTATGTCACTTGCCTGAAAGAATCCTGTAAACATCATCCTTGGAAATTTGAATTCAAGCAGGGGTTTATGATCGGTTATGCAGTCTTTGCTGTTTCTGTGACATTTGCTTTAATGGCCTGTGACATACCTGCTTGGATGAATTTCAAGATCAGGAGCAAGAATTTGTTGAAAATCAGGAGTAAGGTTCTAAATATGATCAGGAGGAAGAGGAAGACCAAGATAATAGACTCTGATCAAGTGACAGATTTCCATACTGTGGATAATCTACAAGATGGTGGCAAAGAGGTACTCATATTTCATGTTTCTCCAATAGTTTTCAAGTTGTTGTCTTTCATTTGGTACATCCAGTACATCTAAAAGTGGACAAGAGTGTCAGGAAGTTTTACTCGTGCACTGGGGGACTAGGCATTTGTTTACTGATGTGAAAATAATTAAGCTATGGCCTAATCAACTTCATAATGTTATATTCATACTAGACGCTTCAACTTGGTACAATTTTGAATAAGCATGCCTGCCAATTTCCTTTTCTTTTTGTAATTATTGGGTTAGAGAAGCATGTATTTTAATACTAACGAAATGAAAGTTTTTCATCCTAAGATTCTTAGGTTACAAAAGGTGGTCACAAGATTGCCTTACACAGATCTCAGAAATGCCACAGACAACTTTAGTGAAAAGAATATCATTGGATTGGGAAAGATGGGGATAATGTTCAAGGCAACCCTCCCAAGCGGACATTTCCTTCCAGTCAAGAAGTTAAACTACTCCCAATTCCTTGATGAGCAGTTCATAGCAGAATTAAGGATACCTGGTGCAATAAGACATATCAACATAATTCCAATTGTCGGATTCTGTATAAAGTCAAAGGAAAGGCTTCTGGTTTACAAATATATGCCAAATGGTAGACTTTATGACTGGCTACATCATCGGCAAGATCAGGTCATGAATTGGCCTTTAAGGGCTAAAATTGCCATTGGGTTGGCAAGAGGCTTGGCATGGATCCATCAAGGTAGCTACATTCGTATAATCCATCTTAACATAAGCTCAAAATGCATCTTACTTGATCAAAGTTTCGAGCCTAAGTTATCGAACTTTGGAGAGGCGATAATCATGATTCCAACTAAGAGTTCTAGTGAGAATACTGAATTCTGGGAAATGGCGTTCGTTAAGGAGGATGTCTATAGCTTTGGAATCGTTCTTCTCGAGCTGATTACTGGGGAGGATTCAAGCAGAATGACTAGTACTAGTTCATCAAACAGCTACGGTGACTCACCAAGTGAATGGGTTAGTCATCTTTTTGACAGACACTCTTCTACTTCATATGATCTGATTGATGAATCTGTTTCAGGGTATGGATTTGACGATGACATTCATCAGTTCCTTGAAATTGCATTTAGTTGTGTTCAACCTGTTGTAGATCAAAGACCGACAATGTTAGAAGTGTATGAACAGATAAAAGATATAGCAGAGAAATATAGCATCATCAATGGTTCTAAGCTACTTACAAAATGTGAAATATCCACTGCTAGTCTCAAAGGAAAATCTGTTGAAATTGAAACAGTAGAGTCCTTAAACAGGTGAAATATATGTAGCACATAGGACCCATTGACTAAATATGGTACTCTCCAGGAATTTTTTTTTTTTTTTCTTATGTCTTTTATTTACAAATTGAGTATAATAATTATTTATTCCTTGAGAGTATTCAAAGACATTAAACTTAAGATGTTGGCAGTGTATAATATCTTACAGTAGACCTATTTCCTGTATAGTAACTTGTAACCCCTTGAGTTGCATCTTTTATGAGTATTTTTTATTTAATTTTCACATTAACATTAAGATTAGCATAATTTGACACTAAATTGCTGTAATTTAACATTTCATACTTTTGGCATTTTTTAATTTTTGTCTTTTCTTGTTGATAATAACTCTAGCAAATTTTATAGTTACCTAGTATTATTTCAAGATATTATTTTTCTATAGAGGTGTTTTGAGCTAAATTAATTAAATATATTCGTTTTTTTTTTTTTTGCATGAATAATTGTTAATTAAAAGGAGAAGGTATATAAAACAAAACCGCACAATCCGACCAGTAATTATGAGTTAGATTGAATTGACTTTTCATTTTTGTGGACTTGATTAGATTCGTAAATTTTCTATCTGTAAATTATGATTTGAATTGAATGTCTACTAAGTTGCACCAAACCAATTCATGAACACCCCTATTTGAGAGCAATGTAATCTTAATTAACTTGTTGGCAACTTATGATGAACCAACATCATGTACCAATAAGGAAATTATTTACTTGTAATTGTTAATTTACGTGAAATGGTTGCTTCATTCTTCTCCATATTTGTATAGGACTACAACCTTCTTTCTTACTCCATGCTTTTATAATTTCATTGCTTGGTTCTTTTGCTACTGAAACTGACCTTGCTTGCATAAAATGTATTAAAGGTTTCTTGGAAGACCCTTTTGGTTTGAAGTCTTCATGGGACTTCAACAGCGATACAGAAGGCTGCATCTGTAGATTTACAGGAGTGGATTGTTGGGATCCTGATGAGAGCGAGGTCTTAAATCTCAGAGTCTCTGACATGGGTCTCCAGGAACAGTTCCCTCGTGCGATTGAGAACTGTACACGTTTAACAGGCTTGGACCTTTCCAATAAGGAGGTTCAGGGACCAATTCCTTTTGACATCTTAA
Organism: Ricinus communis; assembly: GCF_019578655.1. Lineage (NCBI taxonomy): Eukaryota > Viridiplantae > Streptophyta > Magnoliopsida > Malpighiales > Euphorbiaceae > Ricinus > Ricinus communis. Next base: position 12,073,566 of record NC_063256.1, on the reverse strand, counting down.
AAATACTACCATTTGTTACAATAGATCTATCATCCAACCATTTCTCTGCTAGTATTGCCAATTGCAGTGATCTAAATCTTCTTAAATTGGACCACAACCGACTAGCTGGTGAGATTCCACCGGAAATTGGTCCTCCCAGTTGGATCAAGGTCTTTAGTCTCTCTAATAATCCATCATCAGAGCCAGTGTCATTCACAGTGTGAAGGACCTTTGAAAAAGTGGATAGACCATTCAGGGAAATTTCATTGGAGATTCGATTATTCGTTCAAAAGTGGTTCTGGGATTGGCTATGCGGTTTCTGCAGTTTCAGCTGAAGTTTTGTATGCATCCTACTGTGTGCCTCAGGTGTATATGGGGAAGAAGAATGGGATGATCGAAATACCTGCAAAGAAATGATGATGAAAGTGGAGTTTGACCACCTGGGTAGCTTGTCAACTGTTTTTGTTGCTACTGGAGAAAGATTATTTAATATATGGAATGGCCAATAATGTAATTGGAAATGACAATGTTGAAATAAGAAATTAGATTATTTATTGCATCAGCCTTTTCTTCCTTATTCATTAATCAGCCTGCTTTTGTAAACAGGATATCAGCTCCAACTCCTTTCCGTAAAGAAAATCATCATGTTTGTTGTGTTGTTCCGTTCATAGGTCCCAAGCCCTTCTTAGAAAACCCTCCTCCATCTCCTTAAGTGTCCTACTTTACTTAACTTATAGTATCAGTCCTCCAGCCTATTGAAATTCGTGTTTTTACCGGCTTGAATCTAAAACTGCCAAATCGGAATCCCAGAGTCTACCACTTGACCATCACCTTTGAGACACTAATCCAATTATTATATTAGCTTTGAAAATTACCCTAGAAAGGCATTACTGTATACAGAAATAAATTTTAACAATAAAATCATATATCTTTATGGATAAGCAAGTTAGCAAATGACTGGCGAGCTTAGGAACCCAAGAAAACACTGTAACTTGTAGAATAGTCCATTTGCACATGAAAATAGAGAAAATGATGAGAAATGAGCATTCAGCACATTGAGCAGGAAGGGAGAAACTGTGTGATACAACAGACTATGCAATTATGTCTTCCAGATCATCGAGCAAGTAACAATTATTTATATACACAAGCTGCAAAGATCTTTCTACTGCTCATCGATTCTTTTGAAAGTTACAAGCCGCTACTACCTATATATACACACATGACATGCACATTACTCGTAGAAACTCAAGTAAATAACCAGGGGGTAGCTTTTTTCAACTAGTGTGATAAAAGGACGGTTTTGAAAATGTACCTTGCATCTCATTTTCTGTTCATATCTCCTAAGCATACATATTTGAGCTGCATGGTATGACAAGCATAAGAGATAGAAGAGAGAGGCGCAATTTATTTATTAATTTGACTTCTTTTTAGTTTCCACAGCAGAGAAAATGAAAGGATGTTAAGACAATGCTTACCTCCAAATATTCATCCATCCCATACTTGGAGCCTTCCCTTCCTAGACCAGACTGTTTTACTCCTCCAAATGGAGCCACCTGCATCATAATGGAACATATTATGATGCCAAAATTAGTATGTCAGTCCTTAGAAAATACAGGATGTATCCAACCTCTGTTGAAATAAGTCCTTCATTGACGCCTACGAGTCCATACTCCAGAGCTTCAGCGACACGCCATGAACGTTGTGTATTGTTCGTGAAAATATATGCTGCTAATCCTGCATCATTAACAGTAAAAGACACTGTAATCATGAATTCTGAAACAAAGAGGATGCTTGTGCAGACAGATTATTAGTGCAGTTGAAGGGTCGTATGAGAGAAGATGATGAGCCAGGTGTGTGTGCCCAAAATGAAAACTGATTCAAATTGGCCACATGTAATCCTGCATCTTATATATCTTAATAGCAAATAAAGTAAATTTTATTTGAGAAAAAATTCATTGCTTTTATTAAAATGAAATTGACCACAAAGAATCGTAAAGCATCCCTGTGCAACATAGTAATTTTTTCCTTGGTTCAATAATTTAGTAAATTTGGATTTCTAATCAATCACATCCATCCATACTAAATAGGCTCCAAATATAATTCTCAAACATGCTAATATCATTAATTGGTACTCTCATGATTTTGGACTTTCGTACAATAGGTCCTATGGTCCTTTTTTTTTTTTGTAACGTTTTCATATCATATATTTTTTCTATTTAACACCTTATTTCATGTTTTATAATGTATCACTGAAATAAAATTCAATTTTAGTAAAATAAATTTTGTAAGCAATTTGACAACTATTAATTATTTTAAGCTTAAAATAAATTATAGCAATATGTATGCTTATAATTTGTAGTTGAATTAAGAAAATAATTCTTTTAAATAAATTTTTAATTATATTTATTGATTTGTGATGCATAGATATATGTCATTATTTAAAAAAATATTATTAATCATTTACTTTAATATTATATTAATGATAGAATACTACCACTACTAGTTGACGTACTTGAGTTCGAACAAACTAAAACAAAGGGTAAAAAAAGCCAAAAAATCAAATATGCAAAACTACATTGGTGCCAACAAAAGGCATTAACATGTATGCTAATAAAACGTAACATGATAAACCACAAGATAGTGATTTGTCAAAAAATAAATCACAAGCCGGTTTTTGCAATGACTAAAACAGCAAAGTAGAGCTTTTGTACTTTTTCCTATTTCTAATAAAAAAATTTCAGTTGAATGATAATAATAATTTAAGCGAAATATGTACACAAAATATAAATTAAATACATTTCTTCAATTAAGACATGTTTAAAACCTTATGGTATTCGTAATTCATATTATTATTTTATTATAGAGATAAATATAAAAAAGTACCTTGTAGTTTTAGTGTTTTAAAACTTTTTAGTATGTGGTTTTTTTTCATACAAAGAGAGGTATGTGGTTACAAATCGTGACAAGAAAATGTATCTCAACGTTAAAAACCTCGATTTGTAAGGATTCAACCCGATCAGTCATCATTATCATGTTATCCATATTTGATAATTTAAATTTGGAGCTTAATAACTCTTAGCTCCATTATTTGATCATTAAATTCATTAATCTGATAAGATCGATTTAACGGTCAAACAAAGAAGTTTTTGAGTTGTTAGGCTCTAAATTCAAATTATCCAACATGGAAAATATGATAATGATTGCTGATCGGAATGAAGATAGTTAAATCTTTGCCAATCAATATTTTTAACAGTGAAATATTTTTTTTTGTCATAATGTTTAACCACATACCTCTTTTTATCTGGAAAAAGAATACCATATACTGAAACTTTTAAAATGGTGAAAACACAAGTATTTTTTTGTACTTATCTCTTTATTATATCATATTTGTCAATTTGGTTCTACCATCCCATGATTCATTTCTTTGCATCCCAATTACTGAATTTCTAAATTTTAGCTCGAAAATATAAAATTTTATAATATCTTCAATGGATATAGTCTTTGATAAAGGCTTCGTTCACTTATTTTACAGAACACAAAATTCCTAAAGGGAGAGAATTTAATCCAAACTTACTTTTTAAAACATAGTTTTGTTCATTCATTATTTATTACACATTTCATTCTTATAATTTTAAACTAAAATAAACATATATGTTAATTTTGTATCAACTGATCACAACATGAAAAATAAGGATAAGTTTAAAAATTATTTAAAAAATGATAAAAGAAATAGAAAAGGAAATCAAAGAGAGGGCCAAAAATCTTAACTCTCTGCACTCCAGGCTTAATATAGATAAATAGATGTGTGTGCATGTGTCTGCACATGTGCGTGTGAACATGCAGTCATGTCTGATGTAAAAACCTGCATTGGTGTCATTAGCAATAGAGATAGCTTCCTCCTCAGTCTTGAACCGCAATATCGGTGCCACTGGTCCAAATACTTCCTCTCTGATGTAAAACAAGAACAATGTAAATTAACGTCTATGTAACTGATTGTTTTCTGTCCTGAAGAAAGAATAAATATCTAACTATTTTTATGCATCGAGATAACTGCATAAAAGTTTTACAAAGCAAAATCATTCCATGATTACATTTTAATTCAATAAATGCACACTTCTAAGAAGCAGACAAAGTGCTAAAAACCAGCACAGAAGTTGACCTTTCTTAACCTACTACATACTCTATATTCATTTATGGTTCAAGCAAAATATAGCTTACATACATTAATTGTTCAAGCAAACTTCAGATTTACAAAAATTCACGGCGAATAACCTTGGATGATTAAAAAATTATAGAAGGGAAATATAGAAATTCCAAACCCAGAATCTACAGCTGGAAACCTGCACCCTACATAAAGCTTCATTGAAGCTTCACCCATCGACAAAAGACAGTCCTGAAATGAAAAAGGACTGAAGCCTAAGTTCTGAAAACATTTTTTGCTTGGGCCCCTGATAGTGTCGAACATTCTTGAGAGGCATGCACTAGTCCATCTTTCATTTGATGACAATTTCAACTTATAATAATATTTCTGTAAATACCTAATGACAAAGAAAGCATCCTGTATCCATGTTTGCCCCACCTAAATTGATTACAACCAAATTTCACAAGATTATTTGCTTGTAATAGCCTGCAACCTCATGAGCATCTCCAAACACATGAATATTAAAGAAGCGAATATGGAGATAGTCAAAGAGAAGGATAAGTTTATTTGCGAGATAATTGATCCATTCACCTCTAATTGCCCAAGTCATTCACTTATCATTATCATGGATGACCTCCTAAGCAAGAAAATAGATACATAACCTTGTATGCACTATACTATAGAATGTTCCGTCAAAATTTGCCACATCTTCACATATCACCCCTTCAGCATACCTGGCATCAATAGTACCTTGTACAAGAAAAGTTGCGCACAAGCGCGCACACGCCCACACACACACACACACTCACACACACACACACACATATATATATATATATGTTACTTTTGTCCTCTTTTATTTCGAAATTCAAGTTTTGGTCATTAAATGGTTAAATACATATCCCAAGTAAATACAAATTGGGGTAGCTTGAGCACAACGTGTATTTTATTTTTTTCTCATTTCGAAACAGTCAAGGTGTTGAACTAGTAAAAGATTGCAGGCTAATAATAGTGCCTTGGAGGAATACGGGCCTGCTGCTTTATCAATCAGACAAAAAATAAAGATCAACTACATTTAATACCACCGATCAATCATCACATAAACATTCCTAAATATATATTTACCTGGATACAACCATCTCACTCTTGACATCACTAATTACAGTAGGCTCATAGAAAGTCCTCCCCAAACTATGTCTTTTGCCTCCGATAAGAACTTTTGCACCCTTTAAGCATTGAAATAGTAAATTATGGTCATTTTATATGAAACATTCATATGAAAGCATCGCAATACCATTGGTGGCAGTACAATATGTTAAAATACTTTCAAGGAACAAAGAAAATAAAGTTAGTCTAGCAGACACCTCAAGAGAAAGATGGGGTAGTGAATGCAGTTGCAGTTTTTTCTCATAAATTGTACTTTCAGCCTCCTTAAAAAGCAACCATCTAACTGATTTCACTTTGTGTTTCATACACAAAAAAACAAAAACATTTCTAATCCAAAATAATTTAATGGCACTGTAAAGTGAAAATTTGATTTAACCAAGTATAGTTTCGGTTCCAGGTTCTGGGAAATTGTACGTAAAAGTAGTATCTAAAATTCACAATGCTTTATTTGTTCATGCACATGACTGTTGAAGGCCAAAAAGAAAAAACAATGAATGTTTTTATATATTACCCTGAATTTGCTCATTGAATTCCAATTTTGCATTTCTTGGCGTTAAAATACATACATGTTGCTTCGAGTCACCTCTTAGGCATTCAGGACTATATACTTTAAGAAATATTTATCAAACTATACCAATTAGGTTACTTTCGATTTTATCTTGAATATTTTCAGCATGTGACTGTATTATAGCTAGGGTTTATTTTGTGGTGACTACATAAGAGTTCATGGGCTCTGTAATTATGTTTTGAGAAAAACATAATTGATTGAAATTCCAGAATGTTGTTTGTTTCAGATTTGTATTTTTCATGTTTCTACATCAACTATAGGGCATGTGATAAATGATTTGAGATGAAACATGAAGCTTTTTATTTAAGAGCAGAATGAGGAAAGAAAAGGCCATTTAATTTTGCCTAAATAAATTAGAATCATCCGCTATAACTGCTAATTGCACCAAGTCTTTGGAAGAAACCCCAATTTCCCTTTACTCAATTCCTTCCTAAGGTCGGATCACTAAGGCCGACTTTCGTCCGTGCCCGACAGGTGGGTCTTGCAGTCAAGCTCCCTTCTGCCTTTGCACTCGAGGGCCAATCTCCGTCCGGCCCGAGGAAACCTTTGCATGCCTCCGTTACCTTTTGAGAGGCCTACGGACACCCAAGGACTCAATTGTATGGATATGTAAAATACAGGATTTCCAATCCTAGCGGGAAAGGGAAGGAAACAGATAATCCAATTTAGTGAGTAAACAGAATTTCATACTCGATCTCATAGATAGATATAGAATTCTATGGTCAAGATCTTTGTTTTTAAATTAAATCGAAATTTTTTTTTTATTTATATTTAATATTAATTTTAATCTTTTTTATTTAATAATATTAATATTCATTTTTTATTTAATATTTAAATATTTATTTTAATTTAATTTATTATTTATTTAATTAAAAATAAAATATTTCATTTTATTAATAATCATTTAAAAAATATATGTATTCGTTCTGTAGGATCTTAACTTCTATCTTTATGTTGTGCGGTTGTTATGAAATCATAGGGTAAAGTGAAAGGAGCTGAATTATGTTTTTCGGGATTTTTTATAGTTAGCTGCTTTGAAATTTCTGTTACACATGCAACATCTTTTTGTTTGTGTTTTCAGTCTTTCAGGAATGATAAAATAATTATTTTGACTAGTATATGTATCTTAATCAGAATCTGTCATTCGTTATGAACTAGATGTTCTGCCAATGCATTCTCCCTACTGAAGGACTATTTCTTTCTTTTATAAGTAAGGCTGTGAATCGGATGTAAGCCAATTTTTATCAGTTCATGTCATCCTGTTAAACAATTCTGGACTCTGATAAATTTGTTATTTAACAACTGACCCCATGTACACCACTGGAAAAAATAAGACGAGAACAATACAGAACAATACATAACAAGATTACAGTACATCTTGAGATGCAAATGCAAAAGAAATTGCATGCTGTTTGTTAACTGTCAGAGGTGCAAATATAGTATATTAAGCAGCATAAGCAAAAGAGATGAACCTTTGAGATGGCATCTTGAACAAATGATTCAACCTGCAATTCAGAATCATAGGGGGAGCAAATGATACAGAAGTTCATTCAGAAATTGGATAATTAAAACATACATTTTAAAAAATACGAGTAAAAAGCAAAACTAACCTTCTGCAGAGCAGCTTCATTAATTAATGGACCCTGTAGGGAAAGTAACATAACAATAAAAAATATAAACTTTTAAGCACAAACCACTTTCAAATTGCACACAAGGAAAAAGAATCATTATCAAATCTTGAGGGAAGGAAGGGACTATAGAGGGGTCCATTATGTGATAAACTTTGCTGAAGTTGAAAAGCTACTTCATGCATTAGTGAAAAATATACAAGTTTAATAAGATATAATATCCACCTACCTGGGCCACACCTTCAGTAAATCCATCCCCAACTTGCAAATTCTGAACAGCTCTTGAAAAAGTCTCAGCAAATTTGTCATAGATACCTGCACAAAAAGATTCAGCATCAAAAAAGGCAGCGGCAGCATATTTCTAAAGGCTAATAGGATCTAGTGACTAGTGAGTAGTGACAGCGAATGATAATGGATTAGACTATTTGCTGATATTTTACAATGCAGTTTTTTAACAGCTCTACAAAGAAAGAATTAGCACAAAAGTCAGTAGTTTCAGCTTAACAACCTAAATATACCAACTGTTGCCATTTAATGAAAGTCATTAACATTATTTCCACCATTGCTATATTACAACATATACTGCAGCAACAGATTAAAAGGAAAAAGGAAAGAAAAAATGATTGTAGCTCAGTAATTGTCTATTTCTACCTTCTTGTACGATTAATCGATTTGCACAGACACATGTTTGTCCACTATTACGGAACTTTGCTGCAAGCTGCAAGAATTTGCAAGGTATGTTTATAAAATAGACACAGCAAAAAAACTAATCATTTAGGAAAAAGCCTAAGCTCCTGGATTTAGGTAAAGATAAATGTATTCACTTGTGATGCATTAAAGAGTCATTGTAATGTAACCCAAACAATTAGGGGCATGATCAAGCCGATCCAAGTCAAAACAATGCTAGGCTAGAGCTTGAGTGAAAACTCAAGGGTGGTCAAACTAAATTGAACTCAATTGAGGCTATGTTTTTTGCTTACTCGAACTTGACTCAATTAGATGTTGTAAATACTCGAGTATGGCTTCACTCACACTCAATACATTTAAATAAAAAATGAATAACCTCAAACAAAAAAACTCAAATTAGTTCGTACATATTTAGAAATAAAATGGTAAATCATAATATATTCGTTACTTGATTAAGCTCACAAATTTCTCGAGTCGAGTATTGTGGTACTTGAGCTTGGCTCAGTTCATTAAACAAACTACTTGAGCTCAAGCAAATGATAATCAAGTCAAATCTTAATACTTTGGAGCATAGTTCGAGTAGCTCACAGATAGGCTCAACTCAAACCCCACTAAACGGGTTACAGTTATTTTATGTATTGGATAATCTATTTCTTCCCAGGTATTCAAAGCAAGACACATAGTGATGCTGGAGACCTGGAACCTTTACAAGGCCCTCTTCTCCAACCAGCAAACCACCAACAGCCACAGGGAAGAACAAGCCTCCCAGTTCCTCCAACAAGAAGGACATGCAACTCATCTGACTTGATAGCATTAAGCAGACTATCTCTTCTTAGGCTTGAATCTGTGCTTGAAGACTCATAATGATGAAGTACAAACTATTACCTCCATAGTTGTGACCTGAACCTGTCTTGGAAAAAGAGGGACCAAATTGGAACAATTACTCTTTTCTTAACCATTCTAGTAGCATGAACCTTCATATGAAATTTCATATTTCTAGGGTCATTAGAGATTCACAACCCTAATTTCTCTAGAAGGGTGCCGCCTTTACAGGTAGACTTGGTTTTTGGTTTTAAATAGCACTTTTAGTGTAAGAACCTATGAGTCTACATCAACAAGTATCAACAAGCTATGCTAATAAATGGATGGCCTAGCAGCAAATGGTAACAAATTCCTATGTTATAGACAATATTGCAATGCGTGATTCAGCAACTGATTAAATAGAAGCCAGTGATAATAATAAATCAAACAACGAATATGTATCTAGCTACTACTAAAAAACTAAAAGTATATTAACATGATATGATACTTGAAAATATAAGATAAGACTAGTAGAATCTGACAAGTGTTGAGTGTAATACCACACAATCACTCTACAAACACATAGAAAACCACTTACTGATCCTTTTACTGCCACATCAAGGTCTGCATCATCAAATACAATGCAGGGTGCATTCCCACCAAGTTCCAGAGACACCTAGATATATCACAGGAAAAACAAAGCCATATCATGATCTCTAAGTCTAGTCTAGTTTGTGGGTACACATTCATTCATGCCCAATGCCTACCCTTTTAACAGTCCTAGCAGCACCTTCCATCAACTTCTTTCCCACAGCAGTTGAGCCTGTAAATGTGATCTTTCTAACCTGGATCAGACACAAAATGATAGCACTTGAGCATCACTTCATTGTCATATTTGTCTTGCACAACAAGGAGATAATGTCATGATTTCAGAATGGCAAAAAGGATAAGGAGAATATTCCGCATAGAAACCTGTGGACTTGCAAGTAAAGCATCTCCAATATCAGGAGCCTTTCCCATGACCAAATTCAGAACACCCTAAAAGTTCAAATATTAAAACCCATTAGCAACAGAAAAAACTATAAATTTATTTAGTTTCAAAAACATAAAAAGAACAACCATGCATCATTCATGTCCCAAACACATTAATTTGCACAAGGTATTTAAGAGGCTATAACTGGGTTGCTCTTTTCTCACCATGCCATAGTCATAATGATGGACAAGAGCAAATTATTGTGAGATAACAATTGCAGCACAACCATCTAAAATAAATTCCACCTCAATATTTTAGTAGATAATATTTATATAAAGGCCAATAGCACACCTCATAATCCCATCATCTGAAATTATATAATTATACAAATAAAGCATAATGCCGAATGGGACAACTATCATCGCGCGTATGAGATGACTCTTATGCAGGGACTACCATTATCAAAAGGAACTCAGTAATTATCATGTTGCCATAATTCCTGCAACAAGATTCAAACCTACTCCTCCTACGGAATCGAGTTGCTCTGCAATGCAATTGCTTCACAGAAGCTTCACAATACTTACGCCACTGTTTTATCCTTGATCACAGGTTTTGGTTCCTTTATATACTTTGCCATCTGCTAACCCTCACTCTCTCAAGTCATTTCATTCTGTCAGTCACATGAACTTGTTTGTGGCAACTCTGCACTGCTAGAACAGAATCAATTCATAATCAGGAGGAAGCAAAGTTATTAATAAGAGCTGCTTCTTCATGTACCACGTCCTAACAAGTGCTTTCTGCTCACACTTCTCCTCATCTACAATCTGTACGACCGAGCAATAGCACCATCCTTTAACCAGCATGCCACTCGTCTAATCTAAATCTTTTCCCTTCTACAGTTTTCACATATTAAAGAACCAATCTATCTCTATAATCCAAACAAGGAAAGCTTCAATATTCAAACTCCTACTACAAAATGAAATATATACCTTCAGCCTAATATTGTAACTTCTACATCACCATAGTCATGCATATTCCTAGCATCACCAGCTTGTCTCACAAGTTCTACAAATTAGTCATTTTTGTTGTTTAAATCTTCCAGACTTCATGCCTACAGCGTTTTTAAGAACATCTCGTCATAGGTTGGCCACAAGCTACTTATCTCTGCAATATGGCCTATCATTCTGGTTTCTGATGGCATCTAACCCTAGAACATGAAGTTGGTCTCTGATTTCATCAGTCATCTTCACTAGTGGAATGTAAGATTCATTCCTAAATCCAAGACTCTCAACAACATATCTTGATTTCGTACTAAAGTTCACTGTTTCTATTCCCTGAATGTCACGAGAACAACCAGCTTCTATGTGATTGTCATGTGCCATCAGATTAGGCAAGTTTGCACCTAATACAGAGTAAGTGTAAAAAAAAAAAAGTAAAGAAAAGAAAAAGTAAACTAAAAGAAAAAGGCTAGTGTATGAAAAAGTATGTCACACGATTCTTGTCACTCTTTCTTTTCTTTCTAACATATTCAACAAACACTTCCAAAATACCACAGAGCTACTAACAGGATGGTATGAGTGAAACATGAAAACTTACTAAAAAAGAAAAATCTACTAAAGAGCAAAGTTGCTAAAAACACAAGCAGCTTATAAGTGCTAAGGTGCAACCAACCAAGTGGTCAGTTCTAGTCTATTTGGCTTTAATATGTGCAAACTGGATTAATTTTTAGGAACTCAGACTAATCTTATTCTACAATGTTTCCAATTTGCAAGCAAAATTCTCACAAGAACACAATTCGTCAGAAAACAAGCCTTCTCCATTCTATCAACCATAAAGTATGAAGTTTAAACTGTTGCATTTCAATTGGCACTGGTGAATACAGTAGAAAGTTACTTAAACCCTTGACTTCTTTAGGAAAAATAATTAATGGATCAAATAATCATCCATACTTACTATTAATAATCTTCAAGGAGTAATAAATACCAGTAAAATACTGGACCCGATAAAAGCTAACAGGCCTTGCCAAATCATGTCAGAATAGTAACTATAGAAGTTCTTTATCAATTTTGCAGCATATAATAAGAATTACCGGCGGTATTCCAGCTTGAAGGGCTAGCTCTGCTGCTGCTAAGGCTGTGAGAGGTGTAAGTTCAGAGGGCTTTACAACCACTGTACAACCACAAGCGAGGGCCGGACCAACCTGTGTGTGCAAGGTAAAAGTACTTCATCTTAAATAAGAAAGCCATCTGCTATACATATCTCCCAAAACCATCAAAATGAAAAATGTAATTTATCCTAAATTGAACACACCTTACGAGTGATCATGGCCAAGGGAAAATTCCAGGGCGTAATTGCTCCAACAACACCTACAGGCTGGGAAAAAATACAGAAACAAAAAGGTGAAGCCATTACGATGAGTATTGGGATCAACTAATATCCTAGCAACAAATAAGAAATAAATATAGCCACACAAAAAGCTTTCAACAACAACAGCTTGTATTAAGTATTCACAAAAACTAAAATTACCAAATCAGCTTTCAAGATCACTAGAAGGATAAACTGTTCTGCAGGATAAAGAACATTTACATAAACTTCCAGACTCAATTCTTTTCATGATATCAAGGTTATAGATAAGAAATTCCTCAAATTTTCATGCAAACCTCAAGGTTACACACACTCTAATTCTAATGAAATTTCTAAATTCTGATGAACCTCAAAATCATTCAAAACAGAAACATCAGTAATGGTCTGGGTTAAGGTTGTTACTTAAGAAATCCAAGTTCTATGCACTCTACTTTATAGCTAAAAATATCAATACGACCATCACTGCCATATCCCCAATACCTTTGTTGCCGCCATCACTAATTTCTAGCAACAGCATCACCGCCACCACCACCACCACCACTACAGCCACTGCTGCTACAAAACCATCATTATGGTCCTATCGTTCTCTGTCGCCCTTTTCCCATTTTAAAAACACCACTTCATCCCCCTGTATATCATATTTAACACTGCAAGGCTTGACATTAGCATTACTGTCACTCCCCTGTTCCATTATTCTCACAAATGCAGTTAAACATCACTTCAGTCACCATCTTTGTTTATACCTTCACCACAGCTAGACTGCCACCACTACCATCACTTTGTCTCATTTCAAGTCTGTTTCACACTCTGGGATTCTAATAATTTAAAAAACATTAGATTTGAATTGTTTGGATGACTAACATGAAACTCTAAAATATACTTTCAATTATATAACTCCAGAAATTTCAGGATTCTTAATATTTAGAACTCTCATCAAAAGCACCCGGCCCTCAAATGGCATTTGGAATGTCCAAAAACCATATCAAGGACTCCATAAGAAATGGTGCATCAAAAACTTTTCATGGAAATTTAAGATCTAAAAAAATACACATTCTAGACAAAAAGTAAGACAGGGCAGTTCCAAGGACACAGCTAGACAGACTCAGACAACAGATAACAATACACAGGGAAAGAGTACCATTCTTGCAGGTTCTGCCCTCCATTAGACTGTTCAAGCTTTGTGCCATTATTTTCTTGGGCTAATACTTAAAGTTCTTTCAAGGAGTTATATAAAAATGATAAAATTTCAGTAACAAGTTAATGAATTTTATTTCACAGAAATTATTAGTATTACCTGAGTCCATAGAAAATAAAATAACAATATATTGCCATGTAGATGATTAAGTTCACACAAAGAAAACATGTACAAGTTGAGGAGAACTCTTGCAAAATTAGGCATCTCCATAAATCACTTATTTTATGATTTGAAATATGATAAAAGAGGTACCTGTGTCAAGCAACATGACATGGGTATAGGTCTGCATATGGGTATGGGATCCTTCCCAAAATTTTTAATTTGAAAAGTGGACCCTTCAATTGAAAAGTAGCAGATACCTTCATATCATTAAGTCAATTATTTTAGTAGTTTTGATCTTCCAAATTTGTAGTTTGAAATACTATTTTTAAAATGCAAATGAAGTATTATAATTTGCGGTTTTCTTCAGTGAATAAGATATTATTGCTAAATCAGTATTTTAAGTTAGCTTAAAATATCAAATATTTCCAATTTTCTATATGTAGGGCGTATCCACATATTTATGTCCACATTCCAGACCCTTTTTAGCCATGTCCAGGTATCTTTTTAGGGCATGACAAATCCTACTCCTAGATATGTATCTGTACCAGATACATACACCCAAGTCCAAGCAACATAAGTGTTGAAATAAGGTTGCTTCTTCTTTTTTCCTTGTACCCCTTTTTATATAACTGGTTATCACTCTTTCTAAGCTTTCTCTTAAGTACCTTTATGCTTTTTCATAGTATTGCTACACCTCATGATAATGACACAAATTAAGATCCAAATGCAAGAACTGTTAAAAAGGGTTATCTCAAGTAAGGGTGAAACAGATGAGTTGTATATCACGAGCCAAAAATTAAAAGACTTAAGTAACTCATATCAGTAAGTGATTATGAGTATAGAACATCAATGGAAAACTAAAATCACCTGCTTCAGAACAAGTAACCGACGATCACCAAGAGTAGCTGGGATTATGTCACCATATACACGTTTTGCCTCCTCCGCAAAGAACTCAATGAAACTGGCTCCATAGCTAACCTGTTAGTTTAATCTCAGGATCACATGTTGCAAATGCTCAATAATAACAAAATCATAGTTCCAACAAAGGAGTAAGAGCAGAATCAAGATAAATTGCTAAAACCTACCTATTAAAATTGCAAGTAAAGTTTGAGTGCAATACCTCACCTATGGCTTCTTTGAGAGGCTTCCCTTGTTCCAAGGTTATTAGTTGTCCAAGTTCCTCTTTGTGGGCAATTAGTAAGTCAAACCTTGAAATAGATATGGAGAATACCGAATCAAAAGAAATATTGTCTCAACACAACAGAATTGCCAACTATTAGATCATCTAAGCAAATCATTTGAATCAGCATGGCGTAAAGCTATACCATCTTCGTAAATGTTTGCTCCTCTCACTGGCAGTGAGTTTGCTCCAGGCTATACAAATGATCAAAAAATTGCATCAGCAATATATATTACAAATTAAGTATGGTTCACAATCCAGTGAGACTAAAATACCATAACAACCTCATGCCATGTTAGACAGAAATGGGCAAATTTATATATACAAATAGAAAAATATAAAAGAGCACCACAATTTCAAAACATTAGTCATATCAACAGTGAAAACAGGACTATTAAAAAGAAATTTTCACTTTCGCTTAGATATGATGAACCTATTTAATATCTAATGAAGAGAGGAGAAATTAGCCCCATAATTTCAAAATATCAGCCACAAGAATAGGAAGAGGTTATGGAAAAAAAGCTACCAGATTGAGAGTTGTCCATATTCTTTGGTGATACACCATACAAAAGTAGAAGAGCTCAATAAGACAAAATACAAATTTAGAGGCTCAATAGAATATCATTAAGAAATTCAAGGGCTTAATAATGGGTTATATGTCTATCTGGTACATCAAAGGTAAATCAACCTGTATGCACAAAGCACAAGCCTCACTTCATTTCAAACGCATTTTCATCACTATGCACATGCTATTGAACAGCCCTCTCAAAAACAAACAAAAACAGTGTACTATAAGAGCATGATATAAAGCTGCAGGAAACAGCACAAGAGGAATAAAATTGCACCTTTCCAACTTCTTGAGGTTCTCAGTCATATTTAGACATATTATCAAATGGCAACCACCCACCAGGTATGCAGGACTTCTATATTAGACAACCAATGAGGCCAGCCCCAATGGCCAATACAGTGTTGTTTCTTACAATCACAAGTTACTAAGCTATCAACGGAACCTAATGTATGTACTAGAAAAAAAAAATTATATAGTAACCAAGACTCAATCTTTAGGTAATTTAGTTGTTTGCTGCAGTCTTGCAACATTCAGTAAAAGACCAGTTATGTTTGTCTCCTAATATATAAAATGATGTCTTGTAGATAAATATTGGGGCTCCTCTTCGCAATTAGTTTGTTTTCTCAAGTCAACAACATACAAGCAGGTTTCTTTTCCATGTTAGACTACCATGGGTACTCAAGGATGTGAATTCAATATATAGTCAAACAAAAATCGTAACTAAGCTCTTTTTGCTTGTAGAAATACTGGAAAATCATTATTAACTCTACGGCTTTTTGAAAATTTCTAGTCACACTAAAAAGAAAATTAAAAGTATGCAGGATCTTCTTATCAGTTTCCCTCTCTTCCACATTCCTCCCAAATAAATGTTTGACTACAATTGACACCAATAAATATAAAAGTTGTATGTATGATAGTTGTATGTATGATAGACAATTAAAAGGATTGGCAACAAATTTTTACCGGATATTCCAGTTGCTACCAGTTGAGGATATTTTTTATTAATTTACCAAAGTCATTGGCTTACTTTTGATGGTTAAAGAGCTATCGAGTTGCCTCAGATAGCTGAAATAAATAGCTAAGCAGGACCAAAGGGCAGTAATCACACCATATCATATCCGAGTGCTAAACATCCCTCAAATACCAAAGAGCAATAACTTCTGGAGTTGACCAGAGAGAAACAGCTGAGTTTCTATTCAAATTTGAATATTTTTTCTCCTTACAACAAGAAGATAAGAGACCTATTTATAAGGTTCAAAGAAACCCTAATACCAACTTGAATTGAAATAAAAATCCTAAAGTTTTTAGAAATATTACAATTGGACTAGAAAAAGAAATCCTAGACGCTATAGAATACTATATACTTTAAGAACACCTGAAAAATAGAGGAAAAAGAAAACAGACCTAAACTAACTAAATAAAGGAAGTCGCCATTTTTTTTTTTTTAACTGAATTAAAATCACTAAACTGATTTACAATTAAATAACAAATCTCCCATGTCAATAGAAAGCCATTAAGTTTGTAATTTAAGAAATTTTTCAAAACTTTAGGGTGTATTTGATATTATTTTTTATTTTGGGTTTTTTATTGTTTGTTTTCTCAAAGCAATGTTATATTCCTTTTTCTTTTCAAGATGCAATTTGAAGGGAAGAAAATGAGAAAAATTCATTGCTTTAAACATTATAACCAAAGGATGGATTGAATTCAACTGTTAATGCATATTCAAATTGAAATTCAACAAAAGATTTATTAATCCACTTTAGAATTTAATTTCAATGAAGTGGCTTGATTCTCTACAAATATAAATCTAAATACAACTCAATTAATTCTTATTTAACTCTCAAGAAATTTACACATTCAGGATACATTTACAATTATGAACTAGCAGTCATAGGAATCTTAAAGAACAATAATTCATGAAACATCATTACGTTAAACCCTCGGCATTAACAATTAAACTAGTAAGACTTCAGAATTTTCATTCAAGATTGCAAAGGTAATCAAGATTGACAGTAATTTGATAACAAAAGGAGTTAATGAGAAAAGTGGATTTCACTGAATCAAGCAAGTGGAAGACAATAAAGAAGAGAAAAGGAGAAGAAAGGAAATGCAGGTGAAGTGTCAAGATAAAGCAAAATGATGATAATAAGAGAGAGTAGAAGAGAAGGAATGAAAGAGATAGAGGATGAGAAGCAATGGGAGAAAAAATAGGAAGTTATGAGACAACGATCTGATGCCTTTTGCATTTATGTTTTTCATTTCATAGGACATTTTGTAAAAGCTTCAGAAAATAAAAATAGGAACAATTTTGACAAACTCGATTTACTTTTTTCTGAATATAATTCAAAAAGAGAATACGAAAATCAAACCAACCGCACCCTTAGATTATCAAAGACATTTAATAATTACTATTTTGAATTAAACACATGTGATAAAATCTGTTTTGGAGTCTTGTCCTATATTGCAAGCTATCCAAGGTCTTTAGCGTTAAAATGAAAAGAGAAGATGATGTGCAAGAGGGTAGCGAAAACGAAAGAAATTTTGAGAATTCTGACTGGAGTCCAACTATATGCACAAGCTGCATTCATCTACTGTGTCTATGTGAGCAACAATATAAGAGGTATGCCAGAACAAGCTATCCATTGATAGCAGATGTGAACTAACAACTTCTAATAACCAAAGAGAAGATATTGAAGGTGCATAATATCAGCCATATTCATGCAAACACAAATGATGTTGACTAGAGGATAGGTCATTTTGAGTTTACATTGAAATGCATCGTGAGCAGATGATATCGCATCCTTTGTCTCATTTCCACCCATGCATGGGACATCTGCTATAACTTCACCAGTCGCTGGATTATGAACCTGCCATGAGGTGAACTGGGTGTGAAAGGAGGAACATAAGCATAAAACAAAGGAGAAAAAGATTATTCACAATCATGAATTCTCCTGCTTCACACACCTGCTGCAGGGAGGGGAAAGGTATTTTTGAACAACATAAAATGCAAGTAGCTGTTCTTTATGGCAAAAAGATCTCTTTTCTTTGGGGTTTTTTCTTTTCTTTTGAAGAATTTATAACTATCATTCAGAAAAACTAATTATAAACAATAAAACAACAACAAAGCCACATCTGAAAGTAATCACGCTCACGCACCAAGACACAATTGAGGCTCATGCTCATACTTGTCTTACTAGAAGCAAACCAGCCTATGATGCTGAGATGCAAATTCAGAGACAGAGACACAACAAGGACATGGAATTTCTTGCAAAATCAGGGCATAATATGAGTATGTAATAACATAGTTACATAACATGTATTACCCAACATATTAAATAGCTAAATATTTTATTTCATTAAGAATACTAATACTTTATCATACATAGAAGAAGTATATAAAAAAAAAAATCCATCTTATAAAAGATTTTTAGAGAAAAAAGTTTATTTGTAACAACTGAAAAGAATATCCACCTAGAATAAGATGGAAAAAGATTTTGTACATAATGTGTAATAAGATGTTTGACATTAATTCCAAACTAAAAAGCATCCACTGAGAAATATTCCTTATTAAGCAGTAATATATTAACAAACACAGTTAGAAGAAATCTAATTATGGAAATAATTATCTACTTTAATTCAATACAGTATTTTAAACATAATTTCATATGTGCTACTCTCCTAATATAAGTTGTATCCTTTCGTACTTTTTACTCAGTTTCAGAAATGCTTTTTCTTTATTTATTAATATATGCAAATTATTTATTATATGAAAAACCACCGAAATGTCTAATTTGCTTCTGATACAAATAAAAGCGTGTCAAACACACATGCTGAACATTTTTTAATTTTTTTTGACGTAGTGAAATGTGTTTCTCACATGTCAAACAAGCATTGGAAATGTGCACTAGTCAGGCAATTGCTCAATGCTACATACCCTCTAGTTGATGATGTTTCGGAGCTATGGAGAAGCAACTAATGACGTAAGAACATAAGCCCAAGGAATGTAAAATCATTACACAGTTCATGGTAACGGTTCATGTGATTAGCCATGCAGACTCATAATATAGAGGCAGATTTTAGTAGGAAACAGGGTGGGTAGACCTGAATTGTCTTCCCATCATATGCATCAGTCCACTTTCCACCAATAAGACCCTGAGTTCGTAATAGCCCTGCATTACGTAGCCGAGCAGCAAGACTCTCAGTTTTCATGCATACCTGACACCAGAATCATGAAAAAGATATTGACATATCCAAAAAGAAAACATAAAGAAGAAACAACTCGATATTTCTCATGAATTCACTGCTAACAAGAATACCATAATGACATTCAAATGAAGCTCTTAGTGTTGCAACGACAACTATTTTAGCAGAAAAAGAAATATAAAAATATATGACAAGGTGTGCATTTATGCAAAACTTATACTAAGGAATACCACCAGGACCTGACAACATAACAGAAAACCTCCTCATAAAACATATTTCAGCCTTTACTAAAAATCAAATAACTATCTTATGTGCTGATATCATAAATTACATAGTACATTCTACAACTAAAGTAAGAAAAAGAAGAAAGACATCAAAGTTATCAGGACTTACAAGAATATATATTGATGCTAAACATATCTCATGGCACAGCTTACACAAGAATCGCAATTTCTGAAACTTCTATAGAAGTCACCATTTTAATCAACCTCTTCTCATTTTTCCTTTATTATTCAGAATTTTTAGTTTTTGGCAATTGTATCCTGATGCTGGAGTTGATTTCTACTATCCTACCAGTCAAAACAAATATAAAAAAAGTTTTGGATAAAGGCGAAAAAATGCGTGCTTTTTTGGTAAGTGGTCCTAATGATATGATTATCAAAAAAATGCTAAAGTAAATATATGAGTTTCATCCAAATCAGTGAACTAAAATAACATATGTTAAAGGAAGATGCGTATGCTTTGAGAATGTTATCAAAATGTTGTAAATATGAGTTTTGGATTGGAAAAACCCATATTAAGCCCCTGAATCTTTCCGTTTTGTTCTATTGAACACCTGAATTTTTATTTGTTCTATTAAACCCTTATACTTTTGCTTTTACCTTAGTTAAAGACTTTTTATACATACTTTATGAGATTTTTGTTTATTTCATTGGGTCATTTGCTTTAATTAAGGACTAGATAGTCCTTAATCAAAGAAAAACAAAGAAAACAAGGACTCAGTGGAACAAAATAAAATTTAAGGTGCTCAGAAAAATAAAATAGAAAAGTTCAGGGGCTTAACAATGTACTTTGCCTTTTAGATTCAATAAATCTCTTTTGCTTATTGACAATTGGTATCAAAAAGAGAGGGAGAGAGAGAGAGAGAGAAGTTTTAATAACAAATTAATAGCAATGCGATTTGAAAATTAATCCATTTCCCAAATATTGATTCTTCGTTTAAGTGATTAAAAAACGGGTTTACATAAAAATCCTTATTTCTAGAAAAATCGCAATTTCTGAATTGAAACAAAAAAAAAATCATATAGGGATCAAAATTATGATTACGCAGTGAACAAGATTGAGAAGGGAAGTCTGTACAGTAAAGAGAAAAACAGAGATGGAAGACACTAATCAGATTCAAAGAGAAATCATAAAAACATAAATAAGTAGATAAAACAAGAAATGGAGTGAGAAAAAGAAAATGATTTCTTTCTTCAGATTAAACTAATAAGTTGGAATTGAGGTTATTTGTACGGTTACCTCAGATGTGAAAGCACGGCAGAGAACGGAGCGTTGAACGGCGGGTCCGGCAATAGAGGCAGACATCGATCTCAGCATCCGATTTCGGAGAGAGGGAACCAATCTCAGACGCCCAGCCATTGCCATATTTTCTTTTCCAGAGTGCTTGCTGTTGTCAACGTTTGCTAGCAGTCCGAGAAGGCTGCTGTAGCGAGAGTGAGTGATGAGGAGTGATGGATGCTTTTCCTTAAGAGTTGCGAGTCTTATTCTGACGGATTCTTTAGTTGATACGATGACCACTCCGTGCTTTTCGTGTAATGCAGATTGTGACGCCTGTAACTTGTGCATGTGGGCTTACACTTGAAACAAAGCTTTGTTTCAATGAATGAGTCCGTTTTTATATTTTAAAAGCTGTATTTAATTAAGAATAATTACTATTTGTTAAAATTTAATAATTTAATATTTAAATTTTTAAAAGTTAAAGTTTAATACGTGAAATTGGAAATAATTAATATTTGACTATATAAACTACGTAGAAGATTTTTTATAATTATAAAAATGGTATCTGAATTTATTAAAATTTGACAATAAATTATTTAAATTTTTAAAAATTATAATTTAGTATATGAACTTAATAAATATCTATAATTGGATGTATTTAGCAAGTCAATAATAATTACTAACTTGTAATATTAAAATATATATTATAAGTTTAAGTAGATTAAAAAATTAATATGATAAAAAAATCTTTAAAAGATATCTATTCTTAATAGATTAATACATCGTTCACATTATCACTATCATTATATTATTATATTTTCATTAATTTTTTTAAAGAAATCTCTATCCAACCTTGAGCAACACATTATTTTTTTAATCCATCACTATAACCATCTAAACTAAAATTAGTTATTATTGAGGATGATAATCTTGACGGTTATATTAATTATTAATAAATATTCTTAATTTCTATATATTTTTATCTATTTTTATAATTTTTATTGTTTATATTAACTTTTTTCTTTTTTATATAAATATTATTTTTCATTATAAAAATATAATAGTTTGATTTATCTACTTTAGATTTATATATATATATATATATATATATATATAATAATTAGTTTCACGTACTTAAATATTAATAATTTTTAATTTAACACACTAAATTATTACTTTTAAAAGTTTAAACACTTGATTATTAAATTTTAAAATAAGTTGACATTACCATTATGTAAAAATTTGATACGGATAACCTGTAATATGTTGTTGACCTACTATATATACTCAATTATAAATATTTACTAGATTCATACACTTAATTATAAATATTTACTAGGTTTATACACTAAATTATAATTTTTAAAAGCTTAGACATTTAATTGTCAAATCTTAACAAGTTCAAACATTAATTTTATAATTATCTCATTTAATTAATACTTTTAAAAATTTCTATAGTCTTCTTTTAAATGAATTACTTTTAAAAAATTTCTGAATTTTTAATGACTTTTATAACTTTCACAGACTTTACTTAAAAATATTTTTGTAGACATTGATAGACTTTTATTGATTTTCTTATTTATCTATTATTTAATTATTTAAAAATAAATTTAATCATTTCCCTTTTATTATTTTTTTTATTTTTTACGTTTACTTTAAACATTATTCCACATAATATTAGAGATAATTAAAAATTTAATATCTTAAATTTTTTATTTTTTTATTCAATCAAGTCTCTCAACCTGTTAATTTATATATATTATATTGTCTCTTACATATTTCACATGTTAAAGTAATAATTTAATTTTTTTTTTACACATGAAATTACCTAAATATCCTTATTCATCCTTACTTACAATTTTTTCAATTTCTTCTTTCCTCTTTTTCTTAATTTTTTTTTCTATTTTCTATAAAATCTTCTTTAGTACTAAACAAAATATTGGATTAAATTCTTTTAATTTTTATTTATTTTAAAAAATTACTCAGTTTTTTTATTTTTAAAGTTTATTTTTTTAGAACACTCAATACTTTCCTTTTTTCTCTTCATATTATTTTTGTCACGACCCCACCCGTGGGCCCGTGACCGGTACTAGGGAATGGGTAGGCGTAAGGCCACCGAAACCCGTAGTAAGCCTGACACTCACTGACTTAAACAAATCTCATCTCAATTAATGTTATTAAAGCCATAAATTATCTTAACAGCTACATTTTACATAATTACTTCGGTCTGCCAGAAAAACTAGGCGAGACCCGAAACTCATAAAATTTACAACTGATACATCTACTATTACTACTGCGGAGAATCTAAGATTTACCAATTTACATACCAAATCAAATACATCACCCGATGATGAAGGAGTCGGGTTACTGAATAAGAGTTGCGAGAGGACTAACAGTCATGAATCTAAAAAACAGTAAAAATGAGACTGTCAGTCTCGAGAGTGAGTTAAAATCAAATAATCTAGAGACTATTACTTTCTTCTCAGAAAACATAGATTATTCAAATCAGTATATCAAACCATGTACATAATTACCAATCATACTATAATCATACCCTATTACTTCGTTCACAGAAAATATTAATCATTCGAATTAATATATCAACTATGCATGTAAATTCAATCCATATTATAATCATACCATAATAAATAAATAAATAAATAAATAAATAAAAATATATTTTTACTTTTACAGGACAAGTGGCTCAGTAGAACCCTAAACCCCAAAATCTAGTAGCCATTCGGCTCTCTTAATCCAATAAGACTGGCGCCCCGAGAGCAATGCTCGACCAGGGACCTTACCTCCAGTCTGGTCACTTAAGTATCCAAATAAGCCGGCGCCCCGAGAGTAATGCTCGACCAGGGACCTTAACTCCGGCAATCAACTGAACTCAGCCCAGAGAGCAATGCTCGATCAGGGCAAACAAATCCATAATAACCTTATGTCCATGATCATTACCGGTGCGCACGCGGTCCTGATGTACCCACCAGGTGGCATGTTCTACGAAAGCCACATTTCCCAAAACACAATCATCCATTTAATAAATATCATTGTATAATGAAATCATTCAACCATATCAAAATATCGATTAACAATTAAGAGTAATACATCAGGCAACTCACGTGGAAAACTGATAATATTTGGTATTATTATAACATCACTAATAATGATATTTATATTATCTTCAATAATTAATAATCCAGTGAAATTATTTACGTTGTGATACTAATAACCATGTTATGCATAAACTTCCAAAATAGCATATTAAAATCAGACTTAGCAATAATGCAATGATTAAATGACTTTAACTCACAGGATTGGGCGACCTCCTAGCTCTGCTCCGGTGCCTCGGTTGGAGCGAGCCGAACAAACGGACAATCTAGTCACAGAAAACAATTTATCAAAACGCTGAAACAATTACAATAGACCCTAGGTCTAGATTCCTAGGACTGACTGTCTAAGAATCTCGACTCGGGAGAATTCTACCGAAAATCCGGCAGAACCTCCCCTACAACACGAACATTACCCCCCGTAAAAACGGGTCCAGGACCTGCCAGAAAAACACTTCAAATATCCAACAATTTAAACAACGGGAGTCGGGTCCCCAAACTTCACTATTTTCCGACTCCGCCACACAGCACAAAACACGAGGCAGGCAAACTGACCGACAATTATTTTTAACTCACAAATATTATCAAATACTCAATATAATCCAATAGAAACAATTAAACCAAGAATTTCAGGCCAAAGAAAATTACCGAGACGCTCGATCGCTCGGTCGACTCGCCTCCAGCCGCTAGAGTCCGATCGACGATCCGAACTCACCATCGGACTCATAACGACGCGCTGACGACGATCCCCGCTTCCGATTTTCCGATCTGACATCCGATCGTCCAGAGAGATTTGCGGACGATCTCAGCCGTCGACTTGCAAACGGAGCCTGATCGCCACAAAACCGGTGCCATCGCGAAGCTTGAGCTGAGAAGAGTCGGGATATGTCCTCCGATCGTCCATCCTCCGCCGGAGCTCGCCGGAAAAGCCCAAAAACTTCGGCTGCCTCCATTTTCTCTCTCCACCGGATCTTCCGTTTCCTGCCACCACTGTCGACACCGCTGCCGCCAACACAAAGCCAAGGCCGAGAGAAGTCAATCGGCACCAAGATCAACAGCCACCGACACAGGAAGTGCTCGCACGGCGGTAAGGAAGCTTCGGCCATCTTCCTCCTCACGCGAGCCGCCGTCACGCCACTGGCGCCCAAGGCCCCAGCCTCTCTCTCTCTTCTCTTCTTCTTCCCCCGATATACTTTCTCTCTCCTCGATTTTCTTTCCTTTCAATATCGACATTAGGCCCTCGAACTTTTCCTTATTACAACTTGGTCCCTCAACTTTCTTAATTACTTACAATCTCATCCTGCAGAATTTCAATTTAACCCCTAAACTTTCCTTTATCCTTTCAATTAAGCCCTTAACTAATTAATTTGGGCCAAATCCGAATTATTGAAAATACACAATTACACAAATACCTCTGACAGACATATTTATTTACAAAAATACCAAAGTCACAAATTTCCATTAAACCCTCATAAAAATAACATTATACTTTCAATCCTTATTCCAAAATAAATCCTCCAATTAAATCCTACACACAATTAAAATTTGAATAATCAAATAAAAATATAATTTATTCCTCAAATAATTTATTTAATTAACTCCTTAAAAATCAAACTAATTGGATATGGAAAAATATCTCATTATTAAATATATAAAAATTCGGGGTATTACAATTTTGAGGTGATAGAATATATTTTATTTTTAATTTGAGGTGAATGGAAAAAAGTAAAAAATAAGTAAACAACATTTAATTTCTTGCAATTCTTATTTGAATGGAAAAAGAACAAAATAATTTTACTTTTTTTCTTTTAATCTTTTGAAAAATAAATGAATTTAGAAAAAGTAATGTTAAAAATGGATAAAAAAATAAAAGAAATATGATATTATTTTAAAAGAGGATATTTAAGTCAATTTATTATTCAAAATAAGTCAAGTAGTTTAAACTATAAAATCAGCTAGAGACACTATATTGAACATTTTTAGCAGGTTTAAACACTTATTTGAACAAAAAAATAGTCTGAACGCCAAAATAGAGAAAATGAAAAAGTTAAAATGTCAAATTTGTAATTATTCCTATAATATTATATGCAACTTCGTACACAAGTAACAAAATTCATTTCATTGTTGTATTAAATTCATACTATTTTTAAATTTTTTATCTCACAACATGAATATTTATTTTATTAAGAAAATAATTCCTTTTAAAAAGAAATTAGGCTTATTGCACAAATAATCCCTGAATATAGGTCAAAATGTATATATCACCCAAACAATCACTTTTACCTATACATGCTCTTAAACTTTTCAAAAATCATTATTCAAGCCCTTTACCATTAATTAATTATTTGCTGGATGAAAAATAAAAAATAATATTGCGAGTCCTACTCTTTTCATTTCCTTTCTCTTTCCTTCATTAGCCTTCCTTTTCTTTCCTCTTTATTCTTCTTTGTTGTTCTTTATTCTTTTCCATAGCCTCCATTAATGACTTCTAATCTAAATTCTCAATACCCATCAACTAATCATTATCTTAATTAACCCAATGCTATAAACAAAGAGAAAAAAATTGCAAGATTAAATTGAAATAAAAAAATGAATTAAAATTTATATATCAAATTCTTAATTACCAAAGAGAGTGGCAGTAAAGATGATGACAGTGGCATATCATGCTCATTAGAATTTTATTTTATTTTTTAAAATTTAGTTTGTTGGTTAGGAACTAAAAAATGAGAAAGAGATGGTAGGAAGGAATGAAGAAGGAAAATGAAAGAGAGCAGGACTGTTATTTACTTTTTGATTTTTTTTAACCAAATAAATGGTTGACTATTGTAATTAGTCAAAAGGCTTGAATGATGAATTCTGAAAAGTATAAGAGCCTTTACAGGCAAAAGTGAACATTTGGGTGATATGTGTATTTTGACCTATAGTTCAGGAGCTTATTTATGCAATAGGCTAAAGAAATTATCATATTATAATTTGTTTCCAATTAAACCATTAAATTAATGTCATACTTATTATATTTTATTTTATTACTTATTTGATAAATACTTAAGTCAATAATAATCACGCTTACTAATTATTTGATAAATACTTAAACCTATAATTATGCTTACCAACATAAAAGTTATATAAATAATCTTCATAATAAAATCTAGAAGTCTATATGCTAGGATTGTTTGCTCAAAATAACTCATTAGATGCTTCATTTAAAATTCATATTTTTTATAAGGGCCATTTTAAAATAAAATTAAAAAGTTTTAAATAATTTTTTGTATATGTGAGTACAAGAAATTATTATTAGTAGTTTCATCTAATTTCTTATATTGTTTAAGATGAAGAATACAGTAACGAGGAATGAAGATGATAATATAGAAGAATTTAAAAAGAAAAAAGATGAATTTTCAAAAGAAAATTTTATTGAAAACTTAAAGAAAAGTGAAAGAGAAATTTTAAGAATTTTTATTCATAACAATGTATAAAAAGTCATTAAAAATATATAAAAGTTCATGTTTATAAAAGTCAATAATTTTTTAAATATTAGCTTACTCTTAAATATTTTATAGAAATTATAATTGAATACCTCATAATTTTTATAGACTTTTTTAAAGTTTTTAAAAATTTATATTGAATACTGCATGACTATAAAATTTTTCAAAGTTATTATTGAGTGCGCCCTGACTTTTATGGAGTGTATTCAATTTAAACTTTTAAATACTTTGATAGATGTTAAAAGTTATAGGGTATTTAATCCTAAAAGTTAGAGTGTATTTAATAATGACTTTTATAAACTTAAAAAAAAAAGCTATAAAAATTAAGAAATATTCAATTAAAACTTTAAAATAGTTAATAAAAGTAAACCCATATTTAAGAAATCCTAGATTTTTATAAACAATAAAATTTTGTGTACTTTGAATGACTTTTGTAGGTTAGTATATAAGAAATTAAAAAAAAATTCTTTCATCCGTACCTCAATATTTGAGTAGACTTTTTCCAAGCAGAGAAGTCGTTTATTACTGAAAAGAAAGCAAAAAAAAAAAAAAAGAAATGACAAGTATTTCTTCTTTTTAGTCTCACTATTGCATATCCTTTTCAACAATTATAAAATTATTATATGGCTTTTTATTATTTTTATGTGTATATTAATAAAATTTCTTTTGATATAAATTCGTTAAAAATTATATTTATTATGCATTCACTTGTAGTATTGATATAGAGAAAACAAAATTCATGACTGTTAGAGTGTCTAGGAATAAAAAGATTTCGATTTTACTCAAGAAAATTCTTTGAAATAATTTAAGTTGGAGATCCTCTTCTAATATCTATTCTTGTTCTTGTTCTCATTATTGTTCTTACACTGTGCACGTCAATTGAATTTACAATGAAAATATCCAAAAGGAAATAAAGCAATCTCCCAAAAGCCAAAGGATGTAAATCCATATTTGCCCTCTATTTTTCCTACCTAACTTGGTGCTATCATGCTACCATCCTTTCCCACTTACCATGTTAATGTTTTTATTTAGTTAGTTTTGTTGTTATTGTTTATTAACAACTGTGTCAATACATATGATATGATGAAATGCAATAACAATTTCACTATAGGCAACTCTTGCAATGCAATCTCTACTCTTAATTTGGTGGCAGAAAAATATTTTCACACGCCTACCAATAAAAATTTCATTAATTTATTGTTATTATAATATAATTTCTATGAAATATCTTTAAAGTATTTAAATTTCATTAGTTTTTTAATAGCAGTGTTTCTTTTATGTTATTTATATTGGTTTATTATATATGGAATTGTATAATAAAATAATATTACAATAGGAGATACAAATCAAAGAAATAACAAAATTTCAGGAAGAGTTCATGAAAAATATAAAACGTGGAGAGCTGAGAAAATTAACGAGTTATTGAAACTCATGGTTGATGCTGCGAATCGGGGTTGGCGCGATAGCAATGGCTTGTTAGGTAAAGGAACTTTTGAGAAAAAGACACTCCCTCCTTTGAATGAAAAACTTGGATGTAATAAGAATTATTCTTAATATTTAAACCGTTTAAAATGGTTTAAACAAATATACAATAATTATTGCAATCTTTTATGTTATAGCTCTAGATTTGGATGAGACCTTGTAACTAAAAAATTTACTGCTCTGACTGAAGTATAAAAGGATTAGCTTAAGGTAATTATTTTATTCAAAAATAAATATACATCAGTCATTTTTATTTATTTGTTGATGTTTGCTTTTGTTAAATTTAGAGAAATTTATGTCATCTTTTTTATTTTACTTATTATTTTAATATCCATATAATTAAAATAAAAAATTTATTTAAGAGTACTGAAAATATACTAAAAAATATCAATAGAATATCATAATGCAGATAAAAAAATACCGCATAAACAAATTATTTTCATACTTTAACTCTAAAAGAAATTGGCAGCAAAAATAAAATTTATATCCCATTTCCTATATATTTAAAAAATAAATAGTTAGACAAATTTGGGCTTAATCCGATTATAAATAAATTTGATTCATTTATTTATGAAAGATTAAAGTTAAAATTAAGTGAATTAATATGTAGAATCTAAAATAATAGAAAAATTATACTATATACCCTGTTTTTAGACAAAAAAAAATTCAAAGCTATCTCTATGTTTTTGTTCTTTTATAGTTTTACCTTCTTGGTTTATCTTTTTTCTTTTTACTTTTTTCTTATTATTCTCTCTTTAATACACACATTCTCTCTCTTTGAGACTTGTGTTCTTAAATTTCGACATCTACTTCTTTGAAAGAGAAACATCAATAATTATATGAGATGCTAAAATTAATTTTTAAAGAAACAACCTACAAATTTAATAGTATGGAACCAATGAAATATGTCTCTAATAAAGTCCAATAATTGTATTTTGGACATTTAGTCAACTAATGTGCATTTACTACTTCCATAGCCAACGAGTTTGATAAGAATTTCAATTAGTTAACTCATGTGGCTTATAAATATTCAACTATTTTTATAGTGTCCAAGAAGATAGAACTGATTAATGACTTTTCAATTAATAGTATCAATAAATTGATGGAACATGTCTACTAAACGATTTATTATTACATTAAAGGTCTCTTAGTAAAAGAAATAAATTAGATATTTGTGTTTTTTTTGTCAAATTTGACCAATTCTTTTAATTTAATCTATATAAAGTCTGTCTAAGCTGGCTTTAGTTGGTAATGAATTTGAAATTTATCTCTCTACATATCATACTAGATATGCGAGTTTAATTCATGATAATTTTTATTTTGTTATTATCTATTAATATTAAGACACTAGTATAAATAAATATATTAAAATATAATGAAAAAAAAATAATATGAAAATATTTTAAACATAGATTATATATATCGTATTAAGATAAAAAGTTTGTGATTATTATTTTGTCCCTAGCATATTACATAACTGAAACAACGAAACGTACAAATAAATAGAAGATGTCATCGTCAAAATAATTTATAACACACATAATAATTAAACAGAAATTATATAATTATTTTAAGTTACTTTTGAGAATTGGAAATTCATTTTGAGCTAAAAAAATATGTTTTAAGAAGGACCATGAAAAACTGCCCCATGTGATCAGCACATATGAAAATAATATTTAGCAAGTGAAACATCAATATTAAATATTTGAATATATTAACTATATTATAAACAATAACGCAAAACATATTTTCTTTACAAGTGATTCGTCTGAAAATAGATTTACCTCTGACTCATCAATAGATGCAAATATGGATGCTTTTTCACTTGCGGAAGAGAAATTTATAGTTTCTCTTAGTTGACTTCCACCTTTATTTGAAAAAGAAATACTTTGTTTCATTTATCTTTTAATATATGGCGCTAATGATTTTCATAACAATGTTAAATCGACAAAAGTACGACTCAGGATATTTTCTTGGGTCAAATAACTTATTCATTACTAAGAGAAACAAATAGCCAAGCACAAGAGAGATTCCCCTTGGATAATCGCTCTGCCACTCATCTGGCTATAGAATTCTTAGTTTTACAAACAGAACCAAAGTTCACAAAAAAAATAAATAACGGAGTCTCTCCTTTGCTTGGTGAACAGTACTAAGAGTATCCCAAGGAACAGGAGAATTGCCATTTACAACATTACTAAGAAGTTTGTTTTCACCAAATATGCCAAAAGATCCTACC
Source organism: Ricinus communis (assembly GCF_019578655.1). Taxonomy (NCBI): domain Eukaryota; kingdom Viridiplantae; phylum Streptophyta; class Magnoliopsida; order Malpighiales; family Euphorbiaceae; genus Ricinus; species Ricinus communis. Next base: position 12,042,197 of record NC_063256.1, on the reverse strand, counting down.
CCAAAATTCTGGGCAACCTGGAGACAAAGGAGAATCGCCTGGGCTTCTGCAGCCTCCTCAGTTAAGCATGGAATCATCACTGCAGCACCATCCACTAGAGACCCATTAGCTTTCCTGCATAAGATAGCTAGAGCAGCTGAATCTGACATCTCATTAAATTTTACTTCAGTGTAGAAAGAAAATTGTTGCAAGTTGGTTAAATTTAGATGAAAATTAGCTTCAGATTAGATAATAGCAGCTGTATTGGGCACATATAAAAACTTGTTAGCAATAAAATCACCAATCTTACCAATCTTAACAGGATCAAAAGGAGTTCCTGAAAATATAAGCTCATTCATCCCTCTCCATACAGCCTATGAAACCAATTCTAGTTAGAATGTCAACCATATTAGGACCTTTACAGGTTCTCATCATTATTTTCCACCATTCCGCAAAGGAGATCCCTTCAAATGTAGTGGGAGAGTAGGCCAATAAAGAAGTAAACCATACTAGTCGCACCATGGGACAAAACAACAGTAGGTGTTTCACTGATTCAGGATTTTGATCACATAAGCAACATATATTATTCACATTAAGCTTCCTACGGACGAGAACCCTACCAACATGAAGGACTTGCTTAGCAGCCCGCCATAAGAAGGTCTTGATCTTTGGGGTTAGGTTAACCTTTCAGATTTTTTTCTAGAAAGTTAGAGATGGCTGAGTAGGAGAGGAAGGGCTCGACCCTTCTTGAAATTCAACTTGGTTTTTCAAGGCATAATATCCCGATTTAACGGAATAGAGCCCTTCTTTTGAGAATTTCCAAACCCATCTGTCAGATTCATTGGCAGCACTTGGTTAGCACATTGTAATTGCTTTTAATTCTAGGGATGTGAGATAACTAGCTAATCCCCTACAATCCTACTCACTAGCTCTGATAACATCACTCACCCTATGAAGATTAAAGTCCTGAGTTCTAATAGAGAAGAGCTTAAACCCTAGAGTGCTGGGCAACCATAGATCACCCTAAATGAAAGTGGATTGCCCATTCCCAATCAACCTAAAAGCCCTCTAGCTTAAGCACATTTCTAGTAGTCAACATACTTCTCCAGACTCGTGAGGGTCGATATCCAGTCTTAGCCTCCCAGAAAGAACAATGAGGAAAATAGATTGCCCTAACAATTTTGGCCCACATGAAATTGGGATCATTAAAAAGGTTCCAGACTTGCTTAGCCAACAAAGCTAAATTAAAGAATAACAGGTCCCTGAACCCGAATCCACCTAGCTCCTTCGGTTTGGACATATTTGACCAACTAATAAAGCTCACACGATGACTATTCATATCTTGGCTCCTCAAGAATTTAGCCAATAGACCATTAAGCTCCTCACACAAACTCCTGGTAACAAGAAAACAAGACATTATGAACGAGGGAAGCGATGATAGTATAGATTTAATCATAACTTCCCTACCTCCATAAGATAACATTTTCTACTTCCAACCTTAGATTCTCTGTAAAATTCTGCTCTTAAGAAAATCTAAAGTTTGTTTCTTGCTTTTGCCTCAAATAATAGGGGCTCCTAGATACTTATCCCCTTTTATAATTTGTTTAACCCCCAGTATAGTTAGAATTTGTCTCTTTGCTTGAGCAGAAACTGATTGCCCAATAAATACACCTGATTTAGATAAGTTAAAGAGCTGGCCTGATGTAGCTTGGTAATGGTCCAAAGTTTCCTTAACCCCCTGACCTCTTGGACATCAGCCTTAACGAAAAGGATGGTATCATTTGTAAAAAGCAGGTGAGATAGAACAGGGCACCTGCGAGTAATTCTAACCCCCGAGAACTATTGGTTGGATATGGCTGCTTTTGAAAAGGCAAAGAAAGAATTTATGACCAGCAAAAAGAGGTATGAAGACAAGGGATCTCCTTGCCTAAGACCTCTAAAAGGATAGAATGGCTTGGTGGGACTACCATTGAGAAGGATAGAAAAGGACACCGTGGAGATACACTCATCAGGTTGATAAAGAGAATATGGAACCCCATCTTCTCCATTACCCTTTAAGGAAGTTCGAATTGACCTTATCATAAGCTTTGGTGAGGTCAAGCTTCAGAGCCATATAGGCATTCTTTCTGGAGCAAGGTTTTTGAATGGCATGGAGGAATTTATGCACAATTAAAATATTATCCTGAATATGTCTTTGCTACAAAAGCCGCTTGATGATCATCTATTAATGTCTGGAGATATGGTTTCAATCTATTGATTATAATCTTATAGAAAATCTTGTAAGCCACATTACAAAGGTTAATTGGTCGATATTGATCTACCGAAACATGATTTGAAGTTTATGAAATGAGAGAAATAAACGTTTGGTTTAAGGTTTTAAGTAAAAATATGTTATTAAAGTACCTATTCACTACCCCCCCCCCCCCCCCCCCCCCCCCCAACCTTATGGCCAAGAGCTTTGTATGGGTATATGCTAAAGACTGCAACCTGAACTTCCTCCTCTAATACTTCAGCCATAAAAGATCTATTCATTTCATCAGAGATCATCGGGATAACACAATTTATAATATTGGACTCATTGATAGTGCCTTGATCCATAAACACCTCCTAAACGCAGGTACAAATTTCCTTCTCAAATCCTGCCTCCTATCTAGCCAATCTCCACTTCTATTCTTAATCATAATGATCCTATTCATACTCCTTCTTTGTAGGGCAATGGCATGAAAGAAAGCTGTGTTTCTATCCCCATGTTAGAACCAGTTGATTCAAGATCTTTGAAACTAAAATTGTTCCTCTTGTTTCCGGAGAAAATTTAACTGATTTATGAGGTTTGATTCCTCCTCACAAGAGATAACCCTTGGATTTTGGGAGACTACATTGAGTTTCTCGGTGATGGATTTAATTTTTTGTCTGGAATAACCCACTCTTTGAACATGCCACCTGCCGAGGGCTCTTCTACATGATACGAGCTTTTATTTTAACATAAATTGAGGATACTCTCTACTATTACTAACCCACGACCCATAAACCACCCAAGCACAATAATCTTCCTGTAACCACTTGATCTCAAACCTAAACAACTTCCTCCCCTTCCTAGTTTGACCAAAAAGAGAAAGCAAAATGGGTCGATAGTTAGACCCCACCCTACTTTCATGAATCACAAGTGCATTAGGGAAGATAGAATGCCAAAATATATTACCGTAAGCTCTATCTAATCTCTGCATAACACAATCTGACCCCACACCCCCCCCCCCCCCCCCCCCCCTTCCTTCGCCCGATTATTAGACCAAGTGAACCGTGGCCCATGGAAAGCAATATGAATCATCTCACACTCATAAATCCAATCCTTAAGCAGATTGAGCTGGGCTAGAGGGACCTCTCTACCATCAATCTTATCCTTAGCACTATCAATTGCGTTAAAATACCTATCACTAGCCAAGGAACATCCATTACAGGTTTCAAAGAAGCTACCTCAGCAAAAGATTGGGGCCTAAGGGTCCTATTTTGATCCCCATAGAAGAAAGTAGCATCCAATAGTTTATTTGTTCCCAAGATACAACAAGAGGAATGAATAAAGTAATTAGAAAAGTTCAAAATATGCACTTGGACATCTTGGTTCCATCATAAGGCCAGGCCCCCTAAAGCACCAATAGGGTCCACATAAAAACTTCCATGGAATCCTAGTTGACAGCTTATCTTTGTCAAGAAAATCTCTCGATTATTTTGCCTCCATCAGAAAACAAAATTGGGGATGATGAGTCTGTATCAAACTTCTTAGATGACGAATTGTCAGTGGCGTTCCCATACCTTAACAATTCCAAACCAGATAACTCATTACTCCTTGGTGGCTTTTGGCGAGCCACCAACGCCATCATTATCTAAGCTGAAGAAGGTACTACCTTGCCCTTCTCGAGTACCATCCTGCATTGTGTCATCTGACTTCCCAAGTGGTGCATCTGTTAACTCTTGTAGCTTCAAAGACTTCTTTTATCTTATTAGTTGTTTTATTTTCCTTTTCTTGATAAACCCAATTGTGCTAATTTCTAGATTAGTAGTAGCCTGTCCATATGAGGAGAAACCTGTTGACCCTCTTGTCGACTCCTTCCTCTCATTTTGAACAGTTACTTGTCCAATTTCCCCTATTTCTAGTGGCTTGCTGACAATCCATTCAAGAGCACTAGCATAACCTTAATCTCTGGTTCGACTCTCTTAATCCTTTTAAACTTCGGAGTTCGTTGAGTACCTAAACACAGATTAGGGCATTTTGCATTGCCTACCACAACCCATTTCTTTTGGGCTAGGCCAACGAGACTTTAAAGGTTAAATCCTCCTTATCAAAACTCGATGAAAAGGAGGACGACACCTTAATTTCTTTGCCCTTATTCTCGGAGGGTCCACTCCCAAGGTCAGTCCTATCCCCTCCCAGAAGTCTACTCATCTGAACCTTTATCCTCTCATTGTCATTAATAAAGACTGGACATGCAGTATGTGCATATCTCTAATATGGGGTGTTCACTGAAATGATCATGTTGGACCGCCAATCTTCCTCATCAAGTTTCCTTCCACTCCCAACATAATGTTCATCACGTGGTTGATCATGACCACTTGTATATGTTGTCGCGTGAGCAACAAGGGCTAACCTGTCATCTTCTTTAGCTTTCTGCTGGACTTCTATTGGTTTAGAAAGTGATCCAAAGTTGGTATGCATGTTATCATCTTGTGAAACCTTGTATTGATTGGAGCTCATAGGGAGGTTTTTAGCAAAACTTACAGTATTAGTACTTCTAAGCTCCGCACTATACTTAAACTTTCCTGATTCAAGAATTTTCTGATACCATTCTTCTTCTTGAAACAGGCAGAACTTTAGCATATGTCCAGTCCTCCTACATAGAAAACAAAACTATAGTAGTCGCTCATATTGAAATATAATCCAATCATTCTCATAAAGCCCTATAGGCAGCTTCCTCCTGTTATTCCAGAAGCCCATGGGAAGTGGTTATTCAAGGTCTACCAGAACTCTAATCTTCATATTAAACATGAACTTAAATGTTGTTGTGACTAGTTCCATTTTGATAAAACCTGCAAATAGCTTCCCAATCGTTTGAGCATTTGAAACATTGATTTGATCAGGAGGAAGATTATGAACTTCCACCCATAAAGGACATTTCGAGAAGTCAAGTTTATCAATAGGTGTATCTACTGGCCAAACTACTAGTGCCAATAAAGAATTAAAGATAGACCATGGAGTACCTACTATCAACCACTGCTTATCTTTAGCCGTCTCAAACTGAAAGATAAATGTATTCTAGTTGTGCTTCTAGACTTGGAAGTCCCCCTCTATCTTTTAAATTTGATGGAGGCTTGTTTTAACCATTTGACCTGATAGATTCATAAAGGACATCAGACGACCTACTAAAATTTTCTTTGAGTAGAAATTTCTCGTATTTGTATTAGCTTTTAACGGCAGCTTCTTCTCAGAGCACTGTAGATTTTCAATTTTTGAATAATATCTTATATCAGTAGCTCATCCGACTGAGTTTCCTTAGCCATAATGAGAAATCAGTAATAACTGCACACAAAGCTCAATAACTCCATCCAATAAAACGCCAACATAACAGCCGACACCTAATAAATTACCATATTATAATAAATGTTCAGCCTCGAACCCAATACAGAAAGGAGCAATAGCACAAAAAAGCCGAAGACACTAGATAACATGGGAAGAAATGATAAGTTATACAAATTCCCTATTCGATAATTAACGACTACTTAGAAAACTTTTTATCTAAAAATGAAAAATGTTATCTTTTATAATAGCATTTTAGCTTATATATATAAAACTAATATAATACTAAAATAGTTAAAATATATACTAATACAAAGGTGGTTCCTTCAAAGCTTTACAGAAACTTAATCGTTGTAGTTTTGGACACTGATTTTACAATGTGAGTGGTACCACTAGCGAATAGAAACATCTACATTATCAATTATAGCTTTGCATGTGAATTTTATATATTAAATTAGAAAAACTATCAATATATTATCGTAATTATAAAAATGAAATATTAGTAATAAAACTACAAAAGGAATATACTTTATCAATATGAATATCAAGCGATAGAGTAACCGAGCACTTATTTTTTTATTGATGATCTTTTCAACTTCAACATTATGAATATATTGATTTTCAACTTTGAGCTTAACAATTTTCTCTGGTTGATCAAGTTAATCTGAATTGTAAAATTGTTATTTATATAATACAAATGTTGCAAGTTAAAATATTAGGGGGGGCTCTCTATTCCTGGTTTTCCTATAGCTGGATCCTCTGGAACCACAAGAATCCTTAGCTAGAATGTAATTCCAACTCAACATCTTTTGAGATTTTGAGAAGAGTTGCTTGGAGAGCACAGTATGATGGAAATTGTAAGCTATGTTCGGGGAAGAGTTATTATTTATCGTTGGCCTCTATAATAAATTCAGTCAAGGAACCCGAGAATCGGTAGTTTACCCTATGACGGATGCCAGCGGTTCAAGTCCATTTATCTCCAAGTTGCATTTTAAAAATTTTCGAATTAACAAAAAATTTATTTGTTGATTACCTGTTAACTAACACTATTTTCATAAATTAAGACATAATAAAATAACATAATTAATTGATTATAAGTACTTAATGCTATCTTAAAATAATAATTTACCATTAAATTCTTGTAATAAACTTATTATTAAGTTGGGTCTTACTGATTCTAAATAAAAGAAATAGTCTTTGGTTTGAATTATCACTCTTTTAATCCATAACTGTTTAATCGGTGTTTGTTTCTTTTGTTGCTGAAAATATAGTGGAATAAGAAGGGCTTTGACTATGCTGAATGTTGAGTTCTTATTTGAAAGCTTAATATACTGAAAAGTTTCAAGTTTTTAACTTTGGATATTATAAGTTTCAATTAAATGGAAATCCTAATTGAGCAAAAAAGGGAGTGGGGCCATCTCATTGGCATGAAATGGCAATAAAGCCAGTCAATATATGTTGGCAAAGAAAAGGTACAATCACGATTCAGAAAAAAGAAAGTGGGTCCATCACATTCCAGTTTGATTTGATTTTGCAGTGTTCATCCCAAATTAAAGGCTTCATTGGTTTCTTAAGGGGCATAGCAGTAAGTATTGGGGGTTGTCAGGCAGTATTAAAGAATCAACTAAATAACTTAAAACCTAGATTAACAGTGTCGCTTTGTACGTCGTTCTCTATGGCTAGAGATTCAAAGTGGCAAAATTGATTTGAGATCACTATTCCTAAGGCATAACACCCTTATTCTATTGTGTGATAATAGGATATAACAAGTGAAGAAAAGTGAGATAGCTTCAATGAAATGTTGAGCAGTGGTGAATAAAAAAAGAATTGTAGGCGGAGAAGGCATCATTACTTTTTCGATATGGCTTCTTTGGCTATGAATGGAGAAATTAAAGAGAAGACAATGGGGTCTTTTTTTTTTTTTTTTGAAGAAATTAAGATTTGGAAGTTGTGACTCAGTAGAAACTATAAAGCAATTTCTCGGAACAATCTTCCAATTTCCACACCAATATATATATATATATGCATATCATGAACTTCATTGTTTATCCATTTAATTTTTGTTATTGAAAAAGTTTTAATAGCAGTGGCTTACGTCATATTTTGCTGAGATTACGTTGTATTTAAAGAAACAATTAAGTGTTGCTTACTTTTAAGGTTTAGTCTAATATATAAGTTAGTCTATGTATTCTTTTTATTACATTAACACACTTGAGTTTTAATAAAATTATTTATTATCTCCTTTCATATTACTTAATTATTACATATTAAATTCGTCTAAAATGGTTTTTTTTTATCAATATAGAGTAAAATATTATTTTTAACTTAACTTGATTTTAATTTCTAACAAAAATAATTAATATTCTTTTACTTGCTTTAAATTTTTATCTTTCTTAGCATAATTTAATTGTAAGAAAATCTAAGCTCGTTAAAAATATTTATTTTTGAAATAATGTTATTGAATTTAACTTGATACTTGATGATAAGTTTAATGATCAAATTATAATTTAAATTATCAATTTAGTCCTTGAACTAATATGTAGAGAGATAGAAGTTAGTTTTATTAAAACTTAAAGAGGTTTTATATATTAAAAATATAAAAACCTACTTGTATTAGATTAAACCTCAAAGGATAAATATTATTTAATCCTTAAAGAGAACAAGATTTTCAGAGAAAAAAAAAAGAAAAAGAAAAGTAAAGAGAAAGGATAGAAAAGAATAATTACTTTTATTGAATTAATTCAAATTGGTTGATGTTTGGTTGATTTTAAGATGAATATATTTGATTTTTATATCTATAAAGAATTGTAATTAATATCTTTTTCTTGAATTTTTTTTTAATCTCAACTCTTTCTTTTATTAATTTTTTTCTCTTATAAAGAAAATCTTATTTATGAATTTTTTAAAATTTATCAGATTTTGCTATCTATAAAAGATTCAGTCTTCTTCAAACTACTTATGTAAGAAAATCATTTTGATATTTCAACATATATATTTATGTCTTGAAGTCTTATAATTTCTATGCTATATTTATAGTTCCATTATTATTCTTTTATGTTAGTTTATATTTTTTTTAAGGTTTATTTTTTTATTTGTTTTAATTTTTATTGTTGATTTTTATTTTAACTATTTTATAATTGAATGAATTTATTGAAGTTTTGTAAATATTTGATTGATATTTGATTGATTTTAAGATGGGTGGTTGATAAGATGGGTGTATGGTTGATATTTGATTGATTTTAAGTCTATGAGAATTCGTTGAAGAAAATTTAAAATATTTAATTATTTTTTGTTTAAAATTATGTTTTACTGTTTTTAATTTACCTTGTATTATGCTTGATTATGGTTTATTTATTTATTTTTTATCTAGAAAATTATTAAAAAGGAAAACAAATAATAAAGTCATAGACTAATTTTTAATATTTTGAGAGTTAGCTTCATGGAATTAGCAAATAGACATGATTTTATAATATATAATAATGTTTTCATTTCATTTAATAATTTCTTAAGGACCAATTAGGTAAAAAAATAAAAATAAAAGAACTATTTACGATGCAATTGATATATAGGGACTAAATGAAACAAACTGGTATAATACAAAAGCTAAAATATGGAACTATTAAAAGTAAAATCAAAATACATCCTAACAATTACTAATTATAGTTTTTTTTACGTCTCTTTCACGTAATTAGCTAAGGGATAAATAGCAGTAAAGGGAATATTTATGTATTTGATGTCATATCCTATTTTACACGTGGAATGAATTTATGTCTGCTAACTGAAAGTTTAAAATTTGAAAATGTAAATACGAAAATATTCAATAAGTAGACTTATATTTAACAAGAAGGACCAATTATAGCATAAATTAATAAATCTTTTATTTTTCTTTTGCTATATATATATATATATGTGTGTGTGTATATTTTCAATATTATTACAATAAGTAAGAAACCTCAAGAGTTCATTTCTCAAATTATATCATTGCCATAAAAATATTCAAACTAAATCAAGTATATACTTAATATATTAACAATGCATATCATTTTGAAGTTAACCCATCTAATAAGTTAATCCACCAATCATAGCATAGCGAAAACTCATCTAATTCATGTTATAGATGCATGGAGACTTATCCTCAAAAGTAATCACCAGATACATGCCCTAAAAACATCATGTATATCCTGACGTGTTCCAAAAACAGAATATCATATTTCATATTTTCACAGTATATCATCATCAATTGATTAATTATCAATAACAAGAGTGTGCAAGTTAATGATCAACATTCTCACATACTTTGCTAATTAAAACATTTCAATTCTTCCGATTCAAAATCATTACTCAAGGCATTTCATAAGCATTTGTATTATAACAAAGATTTATTTATACATTTGTTTAAGTTAGATGTTAATAATAAGTCTACTTACCTCGGCAAGAAGAGCCAACAAAACAAGCAAAGAGATTTATACAATCCCAGCAACCAAGTTCCGTGGCTTAAACCTTCAGCCTTACGAGATTCGCTTTGATTAACTCTTGAATCATTATTAAATTCTCAACTAAGAAGCAAACTTAAAAGAATAAGAAAAAATCGTGATGCTATAAATGTTATGCACATAAATATGCACATATAAATACCTTTTAATAAATTTACTTATCAAAAAATTATAACAATTTTAGGGTAGTTCTGAAACTTAACTTATTTACCCTATTAAATAATTATAGTTTGGTATGAAATTTTACCATAATTTTAACAACATATTAAACTAACTTTATACCAAAAATGAGAATAAAATACTAAATATAAAGGCCTCAAATGAACCCAAAACCCAGCTCAAAAGGATGTTTCTAACCCTTCAAAAGAAAGAATTTCAGGCAGGTATAAATCAATCTATTATGCTGCAAACTTGCTTTTTTTTTTTTCTTTCCTTCCTTTAATTAATTGCTATAATTCTATTCATATTATCATAGTAATAGAGAGACAAAATAGCATAAATTATACATCCCAAGTTTACTTATGTATGAGAGTATATTTATATTAAACTAATGAAAATCAAAGATAAAAACTTAACCTTAGATGTTATTAACACAATTTTCAGCTTTGTTATGTAAAACTTCTCTTCTTTCTCATCTTTTTCTTTAAAAAATTCTAATGATTTAAACTCTAAATAGATAAAATCGCATAATTTAAGGTTAGATTTTGGTTTTTGAAGGATAATTATCAAGAATTATAGGGGAATGTTAGTTGAATCATTTGAGAATTTTTGGGTTGTAAAGCTTCTTCTCTTATTTCTCCTCGTTTTGGTTGTTCTTCTCCAAATTGTATTTCTGTGCTAGAATCCTTATACAAATATGGCTTATTACCAGCTCCAACCTTCATTCGTTTGGATATGAACATATGTAAATTATTATGTAATTATACATATTTTAAGTTTGTACCGTAATATACAAATACATATTGCCATTTATATATTTAAATGAGTTAAATAGATAATTGTAAATCATACTTTTTGATAAGTATTGTCTTCACTGTAGAGAAAAACAAAAGATGAATATTACTTAATTCCACCATAATAAGTTACCTTATAGCAACACTTTTGATTATCAACAAACTGACAATGATGATTAAACCAAGGCTTCAATGAGAAAAATAACATTATGATTAGTGAGGCAGTGATGCCACATTTCAGTATCAGCAAAGTTAATGCCTACTAATTTCAGGATGAGGACAACAAATGAAAGCTCCAATGGCATATGTCAGCCAACCCTACTACCCAAAGCAACGAGTATGCCACTCATATTCCTTGCCAGTTCTTCCAGACCATTGTTTTTCTTCCATAATAGAATAACTTGCACATTTATCTGCTCATGCGAAAGGTTCATCACGTGGATTATACTTGTAGATATGATTTATTCTACCGCACAACAGTGTTACTTGGCTGCATGGCTGTGCAGTTTGATTTTCAAAACCTTTAACTAATTTATTTTAGAAAACTAAACATAATTACTAAGTTTTTTTAGCTATTTATCTTTAATAATAAACTTAAAATGATCAATTTTTAAAGTTATCATTAATTATCTTTTTTAATTATCACTTCCTAGACAAATTTGAAGCAACAAAAATAAGAACGTATTTTAACTTTTTTTAATATCTGCCTAAACACTTTGGAAAACTTAAATAATGTCTGATTTACCTCCTTGCATGATATTCGTGGATCTATAAAGTAAAAACCTGAAGATTTAACAATATCATATTTTTTGATCCCATTTACTCCTTGCTCTCATTATATTTTTATTTTTATTTTTATAATTTTTATATTACCGTTTTCGATCTTGCTTATTATATTTTTATTGATATTATTATCATATTGTTTATCGATCTTTCTTATTATATTATATTTTTTTATTTTTTAAATTTCTGTTATATTTAAGAGTAATGCTATATAGCTCACCTTATTTTGTCCTACCTCTTTCCCATGTGATGTAGCATCTACTATTTTTATAAAATTGCTATTAAATACTTTAAAACCAAGAGATAGTTTTATAAAAATGGTAAATGCCACATTAGATATAACAAAAAATGGCAGGAATGCAGCAGTTTTTTAAATTAAATTAAATTATTTTATTTTGTTTTAATGAATTTTTTATTTTATTTTGTATTTATGTGTTATTTGGAGTATTGGAGGAATAAAAGACATTGTGATAGGACGAGCAACCGTACAACAAGGCACACAATCGCCCGCCACTACGTATAGTTAGTCGGCTATATACAATGTTGTATAGGAATGCACATTATCGTGCGATAGTGATTACTCTATATTTTGGCCTTCGTATTAATTATGTATATGTCACCAATGACGTGAAAGCTAAGAGAAAAAATATGATTGCCACATTAATACAAAATGGCCAGAAAGTATTAAAAATACTTTCGAATGATAAATTAATAATAATTTAGAATATTATTTTTTTATGATTATTGAGTTGAGATACTAAATGGATATAAGGAATATAATTATTGTATCATTTATGCAAAGAAGCCAAGAAGCAGAAGAGCATACCAATAAAATATTTTCTTTCTCTTTAGCCAGTGCAAGTGTATCAACACATGAAATTAATGTTTGGACAAGCATTTTCAAGATCTTTGTTGCCAATGTTTGTTGTATTAAAGCCTTCCAAGGTCATCTTGGGGTTGGCCTGACTCTCAATGGATTGGCTATTACTGCTATTATCATGCAAGAAGACTAAAGCATTATAACCCTGATAAAAGATACGCAATAAAACTGAAACAGTAAAGCAGAAGCAATATCAAGTTTACGAAAATTTATTAACAATAACAGACAAATATATAGTTAAAAAGAAAAAAGAACAAACATATACAAGAAAACCCAAATATTTAAGAGATAAATGTTTATATACTTGAATCAAATTGGGAAACAAATTTCATCTCAATGTTAGAAACAAACTCATGATTTATATAAAAAATATAAAATAATACTGTGATATATTTTAAATTCAACAAGAGACTCAACTGCTAATTAAAATAAAACTAACATTTTTTTTGAAACCAATTAAATTAACATATCATAAATGTAATATTGTTAAAATATTTTATGTCACCGATATTTCTTTTTTTAATATAAGCCATACAATTCTATTTTTAGTTTAGAGATTTAATTTTTTTGATAATACATATTTAACTAATAATTATAAATTATGATAGCTTAATATTATTTACTCTTAATTAAAAATATTATCTAATTCTTTTTATTAAATAATATGATTAAATTATTTTAAAATTAAATAATTTTATTTTAATTCAATAAAAATATTTTTTTTTATATAACTTACTATTTGGTGTGAAGTTGAAGAGTCAAACTAAGCCTTTTATATTGAGTAAGTTATTTGATCTGGTTGAATTAACCATTTTCATCAAGTTACTGAATAAATTAGTTAGAAATTAAGATCTAAACTAATTGCCAATTAGTTCCAAATTGAAGAGGTAAATTAGCTTTTTAGCTAAAATTAATTACTTACCTCATAACTGTCGTCATAATTTTGATAATAGAGTTTTATTAGATTATTCTATCATTATAAGTGTATTTTTAAACTTTTAAAAATTAATTAATATTATTTTAAATAATTAATTAACTATATATATTATTATATTAAATTAAATTGTTAATGAATTGATATATAGTTTTTAGTTATTTATACATTATTTTATAATTAGATTGTTAATGAATTGATATATAATTTTTAATTATTTATACAAATTAAAATTATGTAGATAAAATTTATAATTGTAAAGTATTATTAGTTAAATTTTAAAAATAGATAAAAAATTTTAATAAATAAAAATAATATATTTAGTTGATAGTAATTAAATACTATATACAACTGATTAATTTAGTAATGAGCTTGGGATTCTCAGAAATTAGGCCAAAAAATACTGAGGGAAACAGATGGGTTTGTGCAAGCAACACTCCAGACTTATGAATGACAGAATATTTCCAGGTCTAGTAGGTGACAATTGACAAGGAGTCAACACATCCACCTATAGTGCCATCAGCAGAAGCTTCCCAGTCTAACATATATCAAAAAAGAATTACTAATGCTAAGAAATAGAAGTACTTAGTCCTGAATAGAAATCATAACTCACCCGAAACGAAACGGAGGGAAATGATTCAAAGGTGTTTTCATATCTAAAGATATAGAGGAACTGTTTGTGTTCTCCCACTCAATTCCAATGGCATGTTCTGGTGACTCGAGCATCTGGACAGCAATACCACTGGTACTTGGTGCTGAAATGGACATTCCAGATAATCTTCCTTGCAGTTCTGTCTCATACCCCCTCTCTCTGTGCTCTCCCTGAACATTAGTGGCACTGTTCCCTCCTTGGCTAAGCCCAACCAGAGCTGTCAGCCCATCTCCATGTTAGGTCTCCAATGTGATCAGTTCTACTCTCTGAATCTTCATTAGCAATAGATTGCTGGCAATTTCTGTTACCCATACCAAAAGGCAGACGGGAAAAGACAAAACGAGTTGGAGGCCATGCAGCTGTTGGCACAAATGTAGTTCCCGTCCAATTCCCGCAAGCCCATCAATAGGTCCCCTAATATGTACTCGGACTGGTCTAAAGAGTCCATTTCCCTCGCCTTGAGTAGAATCAGCAACATATACATTTCCCATGCTACCAGAAGAATTGTTATGATCATGCTCATGCATGTAATAACCTGTTGTGGCGACCCCTTGTGAAAACCCAAAGGGTTGCCTACAAGTGCATGCCGTACTTGTGAAGCAGCAAACTTTACATGTGTCAGCACCAATTTCATGCACTCTCTGGCTTAAAAGCATCTACACAATGGCCAATAATTAAAAGACTTAGTGTCCTCATAAAAGCCACAACTAAAGGCAATAGTAAGAAAATGAAAACTTGCATTCATAAGCTTAGCCCAGCGGTAGGTGCATATCGAGTCCCTCTACCTTCATTGGTAAATCAAAAAGAAAAAAGAAAGTAAGTGAAAACTTGTATTGAAATAGAAAAGATGTAACTCTACTAGTGAAAACTTGTCTTGTGATCTTGCCTTTTCTCCTCATGCCTATACTCCTGCCTCTGTAAATCAGCACACATCATTAAAAACTGATTTAGTTAGAATAAGAAAAAAGAAATTCACATATATATTATATATCAAAATTAGCTCTGACCAGCTAATTAATGTATGAAATTCTAATTCATAATTTTATATAGTAAATAATAATAATAATAATGATAATAGTATGTAGAATGAATTTAAACAATAATAAAAGCATTCAATAAAATTTAATTTAACGAATCATAAAATATAATAGACGAATATAAAAACTAGAATATTAAAAGTATAACTATTTAAAATTAGAATTATTATTTCATTTAGAGAATAATTTAATGGAAAGTTGCTATTTATTATTTCATTAAAATGTTTTATTAGAATATGTTATGTACAATGATTAAAATATCTATAATTTAACGACATTTTAAGGACTAAAAAGTTGTTATTTTATAAATTTAAAAAAGACATTATTATTATAGTTGTTAAAAGAGAAAAAAAGAAATATAAATTTGAATTATTGTTTTCTTAAAAATAAAGAATTCATCCAACTTAAAATGATCTTTTTAATATTTCTATTTGAATATTTTTTTAAATATTTTCTATTATAAAAATAACACATTTGAAATTTCATTCACATTTATAGGAAGTAAGGAATTGCATAAACCAAGCATAAAAAGGCACAAACCATAATTGGGCTTCTGAATTTGTAAATTTTTGACCTCTCGTGTTTAAATCGTGATCCCTCAATCAATGTCCTCATAAGAGAATTACAGCTAACATGGAACCCATGTCCATACTGTCGCACGACTCTTAACTTCATCCCCCCTCTGCAAACTCACCTAAGCAGATTGCACACTCTGTGGACGCAAACTACAAGAACCTGCTATAACAACAGCTGCAGAGCCATGGGTAAACTTAGGGAAAGACTTTAGGATCTTTTTCTTTAGACCCTTATTAGCAGCAGCCTGAGATGGATAACTAGATGAAGCCAGGCACATCGAACCACTACAAACGAGTCCCACTTCACATATTAATGCACATAACAGAGCTGCCAATATCACTACTAAATCTGACTCAATGTTCACAATTTGCGGTGGGTCAGCCAGTAGAGTCAAAGCCTGCAAGCATTCTTGTAAAACAAGCCATGTCTTGTTCTTACAATAATGTATTATAAGATTGTTTAAGATTCTAGGGAAAGAGAAAAGAAAAGAAAATTTTGTTGGCTTTAGAGAGATTCTTGAGTTAACTCGCTTGAAATTGTGATGGCTAGATATTAAAAAAAAAAAGAAACAAGAATAATCATTGTTTTCTTGGTTCAATTTGGAATTTACTTTCTCATCAGGTATTCTTATGTTGATATCAAAACAAAACGATGTGTTTTGATTCAGCATAATACAATATGTTTTATGGAATAAAAGATTAGGGAATTAAATAGAGGATAATGTAATAGTACAATGCCTTAATTACATTGGGACCTAATTTGAAAAAAAAAACTTGCAAGTTGAGAGCCTGATTATGGTTTTTGTCAAAAAGAAAATTTTAAAAATACTTTAAAATAAAAAATAATTAAAAAAATTAAAAAGCAACCAATATTATATTTTTGAAAAAAAATTAAAATTATATTTTTAATATTTTTATACAGTAAAAAAAAAATTATACCTTAAATTTTTTAATAAAAAATAAAAAAATATAAATATTGTTGTTATTTTTATATATATATATATAAAAAAAAAAAAAGCAATTCCCCGTTTCCTGGATGTTTGATCCCCTTCAGCTTTGGCCTCTATTTTGTACTCTGATTTTTCTTATTCTGGTTTTTCAATTTCCTCTTGATAAAAATGAAAGAATAAAAAGGACTAACGCCTAACGCCCACACAATGCAGGCCTCCATCAAGCCCCAGACACACGGAATCCATTAAGGAATCCAAACACAACGTTACATTACCTAATAACTTCCAAAACTAATAATAATAGGAAGAAGAAAAGAGAAACCGAGAAATACCCAGAAGAAGGTAAAGGAAAATGGCGAGTGAAGGAGAGGTGGCAGTGTCAGTGAGGAACAAGCAACTGATATTCAAAGACTATGTTAGTGGTTTTCCTAAAGAAACAGACATGTTCTTAGCGACTTCCTCGATTACCCTCAAAGTACCACAAGAATGTAGCAAGGCTGTTTTGGTAAAAAATCTTTACTTGTCATGCGATCCCTACATGCGCGGTCGAATGACAATTCCCCCTTCTGATGATCCTAACTTCGCTTCTTTCTCTCCTGGCTCTGTAATCTTTCTTCCTTTTTATGCTTTTCTTTTTTCTTTTAAATTAATTCCTTCTTTGATGTTTTGGGTCCTCTCATTTGTTTAGAGTCTCAATGGGTTGTCAACGAAAAGGTTTTTTAATGTTTTTTTTTCCGTTTCTTTAACTGAGTGTTCGGAAATTTAATTTTTTAAGGTTGTGGGTTGATTCTGCTATCAATGAGTAGAAGAAATACATTATTCTAATCTTTGCTTACATGGGGCTTATATTATTTTATTTATCTGTTTATCTATTTGTTAAAGCCTATAAAATCACTGGGAGTAGCTAAAGTGGTGGATTCTGCACATCCTGAGTTTAAAGAAGGTGAGTTAGTATGGGGATCAATCGGGTGGGAAGAGTACACTCTTATAACAGCAACCGAGGGCCTCTTTAAAATAGAGCATACTGATATGCCACTTTCCTATTACACTGGATTGCTTGGTAAAGTTATTTCTTCATTTCTTCAGGTTTGATCAATTGGGATTTTGGTTTGGTGTAATTTCAATTTCTTTTCGTCATTTCAATTTCTTTCATTTTCTTAGTCAGGCCTTTTGATTGTGTTTACTTTATTGCTTTCAGATTATATCCCTAAGCACCAATGTGATTAGGGTGGGATTTCAGACGTATTTATAAAATGTGTCAAAAAGAAAAGATTGAACTAAACATTTTTAAAGTCTGAGAATCACTCACTCTAAAGTGAAAGCTACAAGTGGGAGAGCCAAAACATGTTGCATGTCTTTTTTTCTTTTTGCATTTTAATCTGATGTTATACCGTGCATTTGCTAATTGCCATGATATTGGTTGCTCATTTGTCATGCAAATTGACCTCAACCATTGAACTGTAGACTTCTGTTACTTTTATATATAGAACTATCGACAAACAAACCTTATTGCAATGCACAATTTCACTCTTGAGCATGTGGAATCATGGTCAACACGAGGTCCTGATTTCGATTCAGTTACTGCACATTTGAAGTCTTAGCTAATCCACCGAGTGTTAGTTTCTTTTCCTGTCAGCATGGCAGAAGCAAGTACTTTTTATGGCAAAGCCAACTTGAGCACTAACTTCCTGGTGCCTTGCACCAAAGGATTTCTCTCTGGAGTGTTTAGTTTAGCTATTTAGGTAGTTTTAGACAAACAAATTTACTGATTCTCATCTCTCAATTGTGCTAAAAAGCCAACGCCGTGCTTTTTGTTATTGCAAACTCTGAATTTAATAGGTAACAATTGTCTAGAAATTGAGTGTTGACTGTTGAGGCTTGAGAGTACATTACAACTATTTCACTTTTCCTTGCAGAATCACTTTGAGAGAATTCAGCGATTTCTTTCCTTATTTTTCTCCCTCCTTTTCGGGTTATGGTTTTATATTTGCATTTTGTTTTGTAGGTATGCCTGGCATGACTGCTTACTTTGGTTTCTATGATGTTTGTTTTCCTAACAAAGGAGATCGTGTCTACATTTCAGCTGCATCAGGTGCAGTTGGTCAGCTTGTTGGTCAGTTTGCCAAGTTGTCGGGTTGCTATGTTGTTGGAAGTGCTGGAAGTAAGGAGAAGGTGAGCCACTTAACTTCCATGCCTTCGTTCCTTTGATTTATGCTACATGTCTCATCAGAGGGGTGTAAATAATCATGAAGTTGGCATCTCAAATTTCAGTTTGTTAAAATTCATAATTTGGATGCCATTGTAATCTGCAAAATCATCATGTGCTAGAGTAAATCTCTCATCTTCTGA
Organism: Ricinus communis; assembly: GCF_019578655.1. Classification (NCBI taxonomy): domain Eukaryota; kingdom Viridiplantae; phylum Streptophyta; class Magnoliopsida; order Malpighiales; family Euphorbiaceae; genus Ricinus; species Ricinus communis. The sequence continues at coordinate 12,023,046 of NC_063256.1, read as the reverse complement.
AGTGATTTCATAGACCATATATTTTGGCCACCACACAGACATGACACAAGAACCTTGAAGTTGGTATCCTGCCAAAGAGATGCTCATCTTTTCACTTTTCCTGCCTAGAGGGTGCTGATTTGATACATCAATTTTGAATATAATAGACTTAAGTTCTCTTATTTTGGTTTCTCACATGTAAGGTTGAACTGTTGAAGAACAAGTTTGGTCTTGATGATGCTTTCAACTACAAAGAGGAGCCTGACTGGGATGCAGCCTTGAAAAGGTCAGTAAGTATAAATATAAGAGAAGAGAACCACGGATATCAAACTGCATTGCATCTTTGTAAGTCATTGTAGATCAAATTCTTTCTTATTTGCTTTTGTTTACATGTTTATGTTGGAGCCTTTGTGCTGCTTTTCATTTGTCTTTCAATATCCAAATGTTTTAAAAAGATTCACTAACTAGCTTGTAGGGGAGCTTTAAGTGTTTGCATTCCTCTAGGAATACCCAAAATGAAAAGCTGAAAATATGATTTCATTGCCATTCAGCTTCACCTTTTCTTAGGACCCTGGGCGCTCCTTTCCTGTATGATTTCTCATGCACCAGAATAAAATTATCATTTCCAGCGAGCTAATTTTTTTTGTTTACTTTGTGCTTTACTTGTGTACAATGTAGGATTCTTTAAAACTTTATAAGTTAGCAATCTCTTCTGATTGTAGATTCTGTTCCCAAGACAATCTTATTTATAAACCATAGTGGACATTGATTGTAGATTCTGTTCCCAAGACAATCTTATTTATAAACCATAGTGGATATTGATCAAAAGAAAAACAAAATGTAGACATGCAGTGACTTTGGTTTTGATATTACCAATCACATCATCCTCTGCCGCTACATGTTAGTAGTAGTTGAATTTAGGATGTTGCTGTGGAGAGAATAGAAAAGTTAATGTTGCACTTTCAGGGCTTCGTTCTGGTAAGGATCTGTAAAGCATTTGCATACTGTTAGTTTTAGTCTATAGCATCCAGCACATATCATCAATAAAAGTTTTGTAATGATAGTTCTATGCATAAGAATATGAGTACATTTCTGCATAATTAGCAATTGTCGTTGCCTTGCTGCAACAACATTACTTAAATGATACACATAATAGTTCTTCATCTTCAGGTATTTCCCCGAAGGCATCGACATTTACTTTGAGAATGTTGGGGGCAAAATGCTTGATGCTGTACTTCTAAACATGAGAATTCACGGTCGCATAGCTGTTTGTGGAATGATCTCTCAGTACAATCTCGAGAAGCCTGAAGGAGTGCATAATTTGATGACTATTGTCTATAAGCGGGTCCTTATCAAAGGATTTGTTGTTACGGATTACTTCAACCAGTATTCCAAGTTCCTGGACTTCGTCTTGCCGCTAATCAGAGAAGGGAAGATAACTTACGTGGAAGATATAGCTGAAGGCCTGGAGAGTGCTCCTGCTGCTCTGGTAGGCCTTTTCAGTGGCCGCAATGTCGGGAAACAAGTAGTAGCAGTTGCCCGTGAGTGATTATTTAGCCTTTTTAACTTGTCACCGTTTCCGAACCTTGTATTTTCATAATCCTGTCCAGTAGTCCACACAGTTAATGCATATCGCGGGTTTCAGGAACTCTAATTCAGTTAGCTTTCCTTGTTATGAATTATGAATGCTCCAGGGTGTAGGAATTATAGTGATTTTTCAAATAATCATTTTATGGCCTGTAAATTGGATGCTTCTTGATAATTATTTCTAATCTTTGTTTTATACAGGCAAAGCAATAAGTAAATAGTAACTTTTATTTTCATGCCAAAAATAGAACATGTTATTTATGAATAGCTTGCAAATAACAGAAAATGACAAAAAGTCCAGGTCCCTCTCTCTCTCTCTCTCTCTCTCTCTCGATTGATCTTGAGATATTTTTTCTTAAAAAAACAAAAGAAAAGTTATGAGTAGCCATTATGTGGCATTAAAAAATTACATGACACAATTATTTGGGGACCATACTCTTTAATTGAGAAATCATAGTCACATCAAAGTAGGGCATAGTCACATCAAAGTAGGGCTCTAAGTTGAAATTTTATCTTTTTAGACAGTGCCATTTGTTGAGATTTTCAAGAAAAGCCAAATTACCAAACATTCAAGGCTCATCATTCACTTGATTTCATTCCTTTTTATTTTCTGGGACCCATACTTTTGCATAAAAAATAATTAATATCAATTATTAATTCTTGTTCAATTAATTCACATTAAAATGAAAAGATTTATGAAAGAAAAAGAAATAGCTTTCTTGTAATTGCATCTTACATTATATCTTTTGTTGATCAATTCAACTCCTGTTGAGATATGAAGAAGATTATTTTCTAATAATTTCATCTCAAAAAAATTAAAATGATTACCAATAATAGGATCAAATCATCTATGGTCTTGCATAATTATTTTGGTATATAATAAATGAGTTAAATAGTATGCGAGACACATATATTAGACTGTTTTATATTAAAATATTAGATAATTAATATATATTTTATTATATAATATTAATATATATATATGTATCAATTATTTATTATTAATATAAAAATAGAGACATACACTAATCTTAAATATAAATTTTCTAAATTAATTTAATTATATTCTATTTAGTCAATATATTGTTAAAGTTTAACTTTCCAATGAAAAGAAAATTTTAAAGAAATAAAATTATAAACATGGTAACTATTTGAATAAACTTTCTATGCTCATGTTTTGTGTACAAGTGTTGTAATACCATAAAAGTTTTAATTTTATTTAATCCTTTCTGCTTGTTATGTAATGAGGATAAAGAAAAAGTACTCTTTTTTTAAGTTTAATTTTTAGGGAAAAGGTTTAAGTAACCCCTTATTAATTTTTTTATTCCCATTATACCTTTCTTCTAATAAATTTGTACATTGATGCCCTTCTGTAACATAAACATTAAGCGGACGTCTATTTTTGCATACATAGACTAATGGACCCACACCATTTCCAGTTATATGCTGCTGATATGGACTAATGGACCCAATCACTCTTATTACTGTTACAAGTAAACAACTTACTAATGAGAACCCATGTAGCAAAAGGAATCCTACTTCCATAAAAAATCCTAATTCCATTAAAGATCCTAATCCAGCAAGGAGTCCTGATGATGAGAACCCATGTAGCACAAGGAATCCTACTTCAACAAAGAATCCTAATTCCACTAAAGATCCTAATCCAAGGAGTCCTGATGACATAAAGAGTTCAAGCGACAAAAGGAATTCTATTTCCACTAGGAATTCTAATCCAATTAGGAGTCCTACCGAGATTCAAATTTGATTAATTGTATTTCATTCATGGATTAAAGCCCAACGTGAAGAGAGAGAGAGGAGGAAGGAGAAAGCTGTGATCGTCGTGGCCAGCCGTGGGCGATGAGAGCTAGCGAGCCGGCGTGGCGTGGGAACAAGGAAGGCAGGCGAAACTTCCTTACCGTCGTGCGTGTGTTTCTAACGTCGGCAGCCGCTGATCTTGTGGCGGTCGACTCCTCTTGGCCTGGGTTTCAGTTTGGTGGTGGCGGTATCGCAAGTGGTGGCCGGAGTTGGTAGTTGCGGTGGAGAGAGAAAGTGGGTGGCAGCCGACGTTTTCTGGCTTTTTCGGTGAGCTTCGGCGAGCTTTGGCCGATCGGAGGGCATATCCGGACTCTCCTCAGCTCAAGCATCGCAATGGCACTGGTTTCATTGCGATCAGACCCCATTTGAAAATCGACGGTTTAGATCGTCCGTAAACCTCTCTGGATGATCGGAAGCGGGGATCGTCATCAGCGTGTCGTTTCGAGTCCGATGGTGCTTTCGGATCATCGATCGGACTCTGGCGGCTGGAGGCGAGTCGACTAGGCGATCAAGCGTCTCGGTAATTTTTCTGTGGTCCATTGACTTTAGAATTCTTTGGTAAATTATATGCTTATTGAATTATATTGAGCATTAGAAATATTATGAGTCAAAATAATTGTTTGTCGGACTGCCTTAGGTCGTAATTTATGATGTGTGGCAGAGTCGGGAAAATAGTGAAGTCTTGAGGACCCAACTCCCGTTAAAAATAAATTGTTGAATATTTGAAGTATTTTCTAGTAGGTCTTGGACTCGTTTTACAAGAGGTAAATGCCCGTGTTGTAAGGGAGGTTCTGCCGAATTTTCGGTAGAATTTACCGGAATCGAGATTTTTAGACAGCTAGTCCTAGGAATCTAGACTTATGGTTAATTGTCAACTGTTTCAGCATTATTGATAAATTGTTTTCCGTGATAAATTGTTTTCAGTTTGGCTCGCTCCAACTAAGGCATCGGAGCAGAGCTAAGAGGTCGTCAAAGCTATAAGTTAAAGTCATATATTTGTTATGCACGTGTCATGCACAAATTTTAAATAGCTATTATGATTAATTGATTGCAAATTTAAATTTTTCATTTAATTACTATTCATATATATCATACTCTTTGATTTCTATTCGTATATATCATGTTCTTCATTACTAAATTTATTATTGTCTGATAACTCGGGATGGGATGGTAGTAAAACATACTATTTTGATGAGTGCACCGATATAAATCTGAGATTGATAGAAAAATGGTAAAATGGTAAATTTAAAAAGGAAAGTTTAGGACTTGCCCTGGTCGAGCATCGCTCTCTGGGCTTAGTGGAGTGTGTTTGCCGGAGTAAAGGTCCCTGGTCGAGCATTGCTCTCTGGGCGCAGGCTTATTTGGAAACCTAAGTGACCAGACTGGAGTTAAGAACTCTGGTCGAACTTCGCTCTCTGGGCGCCAGTCTTATTGGAGTAAGAGAGCCGAAAGGCTAAGAGTGTTAATGATAATTAAGTGTCTGAACTGGATTTAAGGACCCTGGTCGAGCCTCGCTCTCTGGGTGCCAGTTCTGTTAGATTGAGAGGGAGTTGAGATGTTTAGTGTTGGGATTAGGGTTCTGCTAAGGTATTCCGTCCCATAGTGTGTAAAAATTATTTTATTTAAGCATGTCATGACACGTTTATTTTTGCATGACTTAGTATTTATTTCAAATTAAATAAATATGTTATTGAAGTGTTTGTAACAGCTTTTTCTTGGATATATGATTTTAACTCACTCTCGAGACTGACAGTCTGAATTTTACTGTTCTTCAGATCTGTGATTGTTAGTCTTCCCGCGGCTCTTATCTAGCAACCGGACTCCTTCATCATCGGGTGATGAATTTGGTTTGGTATGTTAACTTGTAAAATCTTGGATTCTCCACAGTAGAAATAATAGACTTATCAGTTGTAAATTATTATAGTTTCCGGCATTGTCTAATTCTTCGGCCAGACCTAATTAAATATGTAGAATTTAAAGTTAAGATATATTATGATATCAGTAATATCATATGAGATCTAATTAAGTTAATGATTGTCAGGCTTACTACGGGATTCGGTAGCCTTACGCCTACCCATTTTTTAATGTCGATCACGAGCCCACAGATCGGATCGTGACAGTTTACCCCACCATCACCATCACCATCACCATTAACACTCCCTCTGATATCTATCCTCCTTTCACTATTTCCTCCCTCACCAGAATTATGTACCCCATCATCAATATCAACACCCCCTCTCTCAATATCAACACCCCCTCTCTCATTGGCACTCCTTTCACCATTTCCAAATTCACTAGAATTATGTACCCCACCATAAACATCAACACCCCCTCCCCCACCAACATTGTCCCTGAAGATCTTAGACAAATGTAGATTATTGTCTACAAACAAATCCCTAAACCATCCACTAAAAGAGCCATTTGTTTTAGATTTTCCACTTTCAGCATTTCCAGTTGGTTCTACATAGCTACATTGTGTAATTGTGGCGCTATGACACAGTCAACATTTTCATTAGCAGAACTAGGTAGGTCCAATGCTAAGTCATCAAGTATATGGGTTACATCAACCTCATGATGTGCATGTAGATGCAAATATGACACCTCACTACATTTTCTTATATATTTTGTCATTTTCGTAATCCCATCATCATTTTCAATTAAAAAAACCCATCTTCTAATGTTTTTCCATGTTTTAGGATATAAATCTTAATGACATTTGAGAAACCCAAATCAATATTATAGAACTTTTTGATATGAGGGTACGACAAAAAGTCTCCATCAAAATTCTCTATTGTTTCACTCGCCCCCTCCACATATTCTAGTCTAGGTGTAAAAATCCATCTACCCCTATAATGAAATACTAAATTAACAATATCTATTCTGTAAATCGACTATTTTATCACAAAGCAACAAAATTGCTTACCTCTTTTCAAAACCAAAGTTGCATGTGAGATAATGGACCACTTCTTTTTTCATCCTTTTTGTCTTTACCTTTTCAACCTCTAAAAACTCTATTCACCCTTTTCACGTGTACTATTGTAATGTCCCTCCTTCACTTGAGTTTTCTATCAATGCCTGTCAATGGTAGTTAAATGGCATAATGGGGAGTTATTACCTCAAAACCACCTTACATTTCTATAAAATTCCCAAGTAATTGGTGCTAAATTACCGCCTCATGTCTCTTTTTTTCTTCTTCTACAGAATGGGTTCCATTAGTCCATGTCAGCAGCATATAGCTGAAAATGGTGTGTCCCACTAATCTATATATGCAAAAATAGATGTCCGCTTAACGTCTCTGTTACATAAGGTTATCAATGTATAAATTTTGTTAGAAGAAGGCCATATAATGGAAACAAAGAAAATAATAAGGGCTAACTTGAGCCAGCACTATTGTTTAGGGGCCTGTCTGGACCTTTTCCCTAACTTTTATTTTATTTTATAATCTTTAAAATTACTTTTAAAATAAAAATTCTGAAAACAAATTTATAAAAAAATAAAAACAGAAAATATTATTTAACATCCAATTATGGGCATGGCTATATGAACAGAACCACCGGTCCCCCACCATAGCCAGTAGGTACTCGGTATCCGTCTCGATCCAATGAACGGCTGCTTCTTTTTTCTTTAAATTTAATAGAAATGTTTTAAACACTGCAACAGCAACCGAGAGAAATTCAATCACTAACGTCCAATTCCCCACCACCTCCACATCGTTCCCTTTTATCCGCAATTATTGGCACCCCACACACGAATTTCACGTTTTAAGACTCTGTTTGTTTGAAAATTATATTTTACAGAAAATATCACATTTTTCCTTTTTCTTTAAATTCTTTTGTTAGTACATCCAAAAAAATTGATTAATGAAATACATTTTCATGTTCAAAGAAATATATTTTTTTACTTAGTTGGAAATCTTTGGAGATCTGATAGCTGTTCAAATCTAGTTAAGTACGTCAATGCATTTGGTATTATTTTTTTTAATTATTACTGACAATCTTTGAGATTTATAATAGCTATATTTTCTTTTAAGTCTAAAATTAGAGCTTTTGTGAACAAATCAATTGATTTAAATAGAATGACCAAATTAATTTTGAAATATTTTAAAATATTATATGTAGTATATAATTTTTCTAAAAGTAATAATAAATGATGACAGTTTAATTAAAAAAAAAACTAATTAATAGTTGCATTAATAATTAAATATATGAACAGCAGTTAAAAATGATTTTATCAAATCAGCTATCGTTTACCAAATAACATCTTACCCAAACATGCCTTCATTAATATGAAAAAGAATTATATAAAAGCTAGTTAAGCAATTTTCCAGCAATAAAAGAATATCACTATATAAGAAGATGACCTCAAAAGAATCTGTACATCGTAACAGCAGAAGAAAGGCCATAGATTATAGAGAAATGGCAAGTGAAGCTGAAGTAGTGAGCAACAAGCAGGTGATATTCAAGGAATATGTTAGTGGCTTTCCTAAAGAATCAGACATGTACATGACTACTTCTTCCGTCAAGCTTCAAGTAGAAGAAGGCAGTACAAGTGTTCTGGTCAAGAATCTTTACCTGTCTTGTGATCCTTACATGCGTGGTCGAATGAGAAATACTCCTTCTGATGATCCGGAGTTCTCCCCACTCCATCCTGGCTCTGTAATCTATTCTTCTTGTTTTGCTTGTTTTTTCTTTTTCTTTTTCTTTCTTTTCCAAGAACCATGTTAGCTGTTTCAATTACTAATATTTTTCTTTTTCTCTCTTAACCTTGCAACAGCCTGTATTTGGACTGGGAGTAGCAAAAGTGGTGGATTCAGGGCATCCTGGGTTCAAGAAAGGTGACTTAGTATGGGGATCAACCAGGTGGGAAGAGTACACTCTTATAACAGCACCTGAGGGCCTCTTTAAAATCCACCATACTGATATACCCCTTTCCTACTACACTGGACTTCTTGGTAACTTCTTCCTTAATTCGTAGATGGCAATCTAGTCAGAATTTCTTCAAATACTGATATAGAAACATAGAATTGCACACGAAGGAAATGGTGATCGATTCTATTCTATTTTTTTTTTGCTTTACAGGTATGCCTGGAATTACTGCTTACTTTGGTTTGAACGAGATATGTACTCCCAAGAAAGGAGAACGAGTGTACGTTTCAGCTGCTTCTGGTGCAGTTGGTCAGCTTGTTGGGCAATTTGCAAAATTGATGGGTTGCTATGTCGTGGGAAGTGCTGGAAGTAAAGAAAAGGTTGGTGCTATTAGACTGACTAATCACATATGTGTTGATTGGTTGGATGATTTTATCCTGAAAATGGTCATCTAATATTTTGTATTATTTCACTTGTATAAGGTTGATTTGTTGAAGAACAAATTCGGGTTTGATGAAGCTTTCAATTACAGAGAAGAGCATGACTGGAATGCAGCTCTAAAAAGGTCCGTGTCCAATTTTTCAAAGTCATTTAAGGCCTCGTTTGGATTGAGGGATCCTAAAATTCATGAATTTAATTAAAATCCATAGATTAAAATCTATAAATTTTAAAAATCCCTTTGTTTGGTTTAATCATAAAAACAAGATAATTTTAAGATAAAATAATATTAAAATAAAAAGAAATATTATAACAATCTATTATTTTATTTAGATAGTAGATTTTGGAATTTTCTTCTGTGAAACTCTAAAAAATGATGAAATTTAAAAAATGAAAAATCTCTTAAAAATTAATGGATTTAGACTATTTTTACTTATAAAAAAAAAATTAAATTAAATTCATAAATTTTATAAAACTCTTTATTTAAAATTTCTCAATCCAAACTATTCATAACATATTTTTTCCAGTCACTCGCAAAAGCAGAGAATCTCGTGCACTAGTCAATTACTCAAATTCAATTTGGCAAATGACAATTGATCCTCAGGTATTTTCCTGAAGGCATTGACATATATTTTGAGAATGTCGGAGGAAAAATGCTGGACGCAGTGCTGCTAAACATGAGAACCCACGGTCGAATTGCTGCCTGTGGAATGATTTCCCAGTACAATCTGGAGCATCCTGACGGAGTGCACAATCTGATAGTCGTTGTTCATAAAAGAATTAGGATACAAGGGTTCATATCTTTTGATTACTTTGGACAGTACTCAAAGTTCCTGGATTTTGTTTTGCCTTACATTAGAGAAGGGAAGATTACTTATGTGGAAGACATAGCTGAAGGCATTGAGAGCGCCCCTGCTGCTCTTGTGGGCCTTTTCAGCGGCCGAAATGTTGGGAAACAAGTAGTTGCAGTTGCTCATGAGTGATTTTGCTTGCCATTCTTAAATCTTTCTGAATAAAACACGCTTCTGTCTTAAGACGTCAGGATGTCTCAAAACTTTACTCACAGCATAAGACGTCAGGATTCCATTCCTGACAACTTCATTCTCCATTAATAATTTCAGCAATAATTTCTTTTTAAATGTGATTTATAGAATTACTGTAACCCAATTATCTCATAATGTTGTTTATATAATACTTTTGTTGATGACAAATTATAAGAATATGGTATAAGATTTGAGGGCAAATTGCACTTTTGAATTTTTTTTTATTTTATTAATTAAATAAAAAATTAAAAGTACAAATAAAACAAATAAAAAACTCATATAATTAAAATAAAAATATAGGGGTCTAATAAGATAAAATAAAAGTTATCGAGTTCAATATAATATATTTGAAAAATATAGGAGTTTAATAATAAATCCTGCCAAATTTAAGGGGTAATTAGCACTAATGGCAACTTCAAATCAATAAATTATTGACAATAATAACCAAAAACAGTCCATGAAAACTCTGAATAATTCAATCCCCGGTTGGCAATTTGTCCATCCAACTTGAGAACATAAATAAATTTGAAAATATAAATTGATAAATAAAAGTTTCTTAATGATGATTATGGAAATTAAAGATTAAGCTTAAGAATATGGTTGTAAATAAGTCATCCCAATTGCAGATGTTAATATTAACATGATAAACAGAGTTCTTGGTATCAGATTGAGGACACAAATTAACTAAATTTCAGTTTTTTATAAGAAAAGAGAAATTATTTTGAAATAAATGTCAAGTAACAATTCTTCCTCAGCTCACTTAAGTTGCTTGATTTGTTTATCTGAAGACAACGTGGACTTTTAGCCTCTTTTTTTCTTTGTCTTTTTTAAATAAAATGTCAAATTAAAAAGTATTTTCATTATTAATTTCTTAAATATTTTAATTTACTGTATTGAATTTTTAAATATTTATTTTATTTTTAGTTAATATTTTTAAATAAATTTTTAATTTTTATTTATTTATTTTACCAAATTTTTATATTTTTAGTTTTTTAATAAAAAATCAATAATTTTTAATTAGGATATAAATAAGAATATATGCTTTTAATAAAATAAATTAAAAAAGTACCAACCTCAATCAAATAAAATGGCAAAAAGTAAAAAAAAAAAAAAAAAAGCCCTTAAACTAATAAAATTAAGTCATCATACTTTAAAATGGCCTAATTCCACCCATATCTTTTTAAAAGGTACAAATAAACTTTTTACCTTTTTAAAAGGGTCTAATTAAACACAAATAAATAACACCGTTAATGGTGTTTCATTTTCTGTCTGCTAGTTGTGGGATCCATTTTTTTCAAAAGAGCCCAATGAAATATCATCCACTACTATATTGACATTTGGTTGCTCTATTTTAAAATAATGTATTTAAAATAGAAAATATAATATTCTTTTAATATAACAAAAATAAAGTGAAAAAGGAAAAAGCAAAATAATGAAAAGTTGAAAGAGTCAATTTGCCTCTCGAATTTATGTCTGAGGGTTAAATAGATCCAATTTAAACTTTTTCAGTAAATAACTCTCTGAACTTATGTCGAAAAGTTAAATAAATCCAATTTAAACATTTTCATTAAATAGCTCCCCGAATTTGTATTCAATAGTCAAATACATCTAATTCAATTTTTTTCTGAAATAAAATAATATTACATTTGTAGGTTCAATTACATTATAAAAATTAAAAATAATGTTTATTTTATTAATTTACTGATGTAATATATAGTGATGCACTATATAAAAGCATGATTGATAAAATTTAAAATTTGAATTTAATTAATTCAAAAATAATAAATTATGAAGCCATTTATTAAGAAAGTTGAAATTTGATTTATTTAATTTTTAGAAAATTAAAATTTGATTTATTTAATTCTTAAAAAGTTAAAATTTGACTTATTTAATACTTGTCATTTTTAAGTCAATTAAATTTAAGTTTTAAAATCTTTCAAACATACTATTATATACCGTGTCACTAGATATTGTATTAGTAAATTAATAAAATAAATTTTATTTTTAATTTTTATAATTTAATTAAGAGTTAAACTTTTTTTAAAAATTTAAATTTGGTGTATTTGATTTTTAAACACAAGTTTAATGGGCTATTTGATAAAAGATTTAAATTGAATTTATTTTATTTTAAATATAAATTCATAAAATTATTTACTTAAAAATTTAAATTGAATATATTTGCCTTCAATAATTCGATGTCATAAATTGAGCTTTTATCCACAGTTAAAATCACAACATACTTCTTTTGCTATGCAATCACTACTCTAACCACCACTCTGGATACAACACCCATCACCACCATTAGCATAAGCAACAACCCACCACCACTACTAGGGCTGAGAATAGATCAGTCCAATTCGGTTATCTATAAATTACCAGTACCATATCAAATCTCAGTTCTTTTAAAATTGAAGGTACTGGTATCGCACCAAATATAAAAGGATCCGTACTGTATTGTACCAATTTTTATGGTTAAATACAGTTCGGTTCGGTGCTATTTTCGATCCTAAAAAATTTAAAAAACACAACTTTAATCTCATTTTTAATCAAATACATTTAGAAAAAATATGATTACCAACCTAAAGAAAGTAGCATGAGAATCTGAATTAGAATTGTAATCACATTCTTGAATAACCTATTTTGCAATTCAGTCACTTGCAAATATAATAATTCATTCAATGTTCAAATACAAACCGTTAAAATATATGTTACTACTAGCATAAAAATATTTTGCAAATGACAATCATTAAAATAAATATTTTTTACAGTTGCAGCAAAAAATCTACCCATAAAAAAAAAAACCCAGAACTGAGCAACAACGACACAGTTATAGGAAGAGAGAGTGCTAAAGAGGAAGACGTTTATGCGAGCCAATTCTTACTTCTGCCTTTCTGCGAGCCAATTATGCACAGCGCTAAAGAAATAGACGTCTAGGCGAGTCAATTTCTTCCTTCTTCCTTTTAATTTTTTGTCCAAAAATTTACCTTAGGAATTTTGTCTTTCTGAATTACAAAATGGGAGGTACGACGGTATGTTCCAAAGAGGAAGACGGTGTGTAAATTGTTAGGTGTAGGCTTATAGTATATGGTAAGAAAATGTATTAGGATTAAGTTAGTAGATAGTAAATTATAAATTTAGTATTAGAGTATGTATATTAGTATCAGTATACTATATGATATATTAATATATAATTTTTTTTATAGAGTATAAAGTATATTATAATATTATAGTTATTTTTAATATGTAGTATTTTTTCTTATTTCGATAATAATTACTTGAATTATATAAAATGATAAATATAAAATATTTTTTTATAGAGTATAAAATATTTTATAATATTATAATTATTTTTAATAGGTATTATCTATATAATATAAATAATTATTAATAAATATATGTAAAAAATTCAATTCTACGGTTTGGTCCGGATCAGTACAAGACGGATCGGTTCTGGTACGGTTATGGTAAGGTTTTTACTAAAGAACCAATACCATACCGTAATAGAAAAATATTCGGATTAGTTCAATTTTGTTATAAAAAATTTCGGTTATTTCGGTTTTGGTATTTTCTGGTACGGTTATTCGGTTTGGGCAGGAATCATCGACATCCATGCTCAGCCCTAACCATCACCCCATTGTAATTCCTTAAAATATGATCCAAAGTGTGAAATAAAATATCTGTAAACTAAAGAAAAATCATAACACAATTTGCAAATTATCCAAACAGATCAACATTCAGTCTTTTATATATATATGCAAATCAACATTTATCAAATTGGCTTATCATTCATGTTAAATTATATTATCAATCACCTGGAGCTTTTTAATATATAAAAAAAATAAAAAAAATAAGAACAAAATTATAGAACAAAAAAGGAAGAAAAGCTATAAAAAAAAAACCCACAATTTCTCTAAATGATCTCTACTTTACTCATCACAACAAGAGCAAGAGAGGCACCATTTCTTTGCAAGAGGGAGAGGGAGATCGAAGATTGCGGCCCACTACGATCTCTTTGATGCTTGATTTGTTATTTCCATGAGAGCAAAAGGAGGTGGTGACATCGAGGCTTCATTGCGAGAGAAATACATGTTTGGTGGTGGTAAGGAAGAGTAACATTAGATACAACAATAACAATTTTCTTTTTACTTTGAATTTTGTTGTTTTTCTTTTCTTTTATTTAGTAATTTATTTTAATATCTTTTTATTCAATTTTAAAAAGAATAGTCAAACAAGTTTGCTGTATTCAAACCTTATCACTGACAGAGTTACCATTTAGATTTTATTGAACTCTTTCAAAGAGTGAAGAGAGGAATTAAGCCAAATTGAAGTAAGAAGATTTAATTTACCAAAAGTTCTGAACCTTAAATTTTAAACCTTATATAACAACGTGACATATTATATTAATTGTATTAATTACATATTTACAATGATAAAGACAATAATACAGTAAAAAAATTTAAAATAATTATTTATTATTATTTTAATTTCCTATATATAATAATAATTTATTTAAATTTTATTAAAAGTATTAATATGACTTAGTTTCCTAATTTTTGTAAAATTTCATATTCCTATATTGTGTCATATCGCATTTTTTCATTTTCGTTTTCTTGCAATCTAGGTAAATGATAAGTGCTATGCCTTTGGCAGATATTTTTTATTATGAAATATATATGTTTTGCTGACGAGTATGCAGCCAATAAATGGGTTTGGAGTGGCTAAAGTTGTGGACTCCAGTCACCTAGAGTTCAAGAAAGGGGACTTGGTCTGGGGAGAACAAGATGGGAATACTACAGTCTCGTTACGAAACCTGACGCCCTTTTTAAAATGTCATACATTGATGTACCCTTGTCCTACTATACGAATTCTTGGTGAGTTGGTTGTTCTCATTTTCTACGTGTCCAACCTTAGGCTACAATGTGTACCACTACACACCAATTTTGTTGATTGGTGACATTATCTGCCATTGGAGTCTTGAAATGTAACTTCTTTCTTGTTAATTTCTCCTTTTGGCATGTGGAAGGTTGATGAGCATGTAACTTATGGTTCTGTTACTTTATGATGTATATAGTTGGAAAGGTGAGGTCTGATTTTCTGAAAGAGAGGATAAGTAATAGTCTAATTTCAGCCCAAATGAGTACAAGAAATGGGAAAAATTGGTAAATTACTAGATAAAATTCTCTATCTAAATTGGTTATTTGACTCAATCCTTTAAACTCATTACTAATACAATTCAAAATTACAAGGCACACAAACCATTTGGTTTTAATTGCATAGCTGAAGTATTGGATTTCAATGTAGCAATGGTTGAGAACCTTTCATCACTTAGCATTAGCATTATAACTTTTTTTATTTTCTCGTTTCCGGTTCTTCTGTAGGCATGCCTGGTTTTAGTGCTTATGCTGGTTTCTTTGAAGTATGTTCTCCGAAGAAAGGAGAATATGTCTTTGTTTCAGCAGCATTAGGTGGAGTATATCAGCTTGTTGGGCAATTTGCAAAGTTGATGGGTTGTTATGTTGTTGGAAGTGCAGGAAGCAAAGAAAAGGCAAGTTAGGCTCTATTTGAAATAGCTCTTTTTATTTGTTATTTTATTTCTTTGTTTCGTTACACTATCCTTATTGCATTGCATTGATTTAGTGCAATAACTATCGGTTGTAGCTTTTAAGCATAGGCAAATTTATCCCATTATTGTAAGCATATATAGGCAACCTAATCTCATCAGTCCTGCAAGCCTAGGAGGAGAAGGATAAAAGTAATATCCTTAGTTCTGATATTGAGTTTATCTTGCCATTGAAATCCAGTATTACAGATTCTATATTTCCTTTGAGCTAATTGCAAGCCCACAAGTTTTATTTTCTGTTTGAAGTTGAGAAGATATAATTAAGTATTGCAACATAAGTAAAACTACGTACTTCTATTCGACTCTTGTATTCTAATCAGGTAGATCTATTGAAGAATAAGATGGGGTTCAATGATGCGTTCAATTGTAAGGAGGAACTTGACCTGGATGCATCTTTAAAAAGGTTAGTAAGGCAATTGTACAACTCAAACCTAGTTTTAATGTGGATTTCCTGGCATCTTGAACATGGTGGAAAGACTGATATGTACTTATATAATGTTCTTTGCATATAATTAGTCTTGTGTTTAGTTTCATCTGGCAGAAGTTGGCCATTGCATTAGTATACTTAGTAGCTTATACTGGAACAGCGATATTCATCAGGATTTGTACGACTTATTACTAGCATACACCTTGTAAACAGAAGAAATAAAGGACACCGACATGCATAAACTTTAAGATGCATTTTTAGCCAGCTGCTAGAGGCAGTAGATCTATATATTGATGCAATTATATGCAGTAGAGTCGCCTCTAATTTATAAAAATTAACTCCATAAATCATGATGAATTAGTTGTAGTTTCTGATGATCTGAAGCATAGGTGCGACTAACACCGAAGTAAATAGTTCACTGGTTTAGCAGATCCCTCCATTAGTTGGATAATTGGGTTTTGTTTTGGTGCAGTGGTGTTGTTATTGCTAAGCTATCATAAAAATCAAACTTGTGCATTTGAAATAAAATGTTAAACTATTATTGTCACTGCTAAATGTCTAAGAATTTAGTAGATCGTAGCAAATAAAGGGTAGAAAGGAGTAAGGAGTGCCTTAGTTCATAGTTAATACTTAGAGCTTACTAGCATTTATGTGCTCTAAGAGATTATTTCAGCCACTAAGAGATGCACTATTTCTCTAATGAACCAGATATTTCCCCGAAGGCATTGACATTTACTTTGAGAATGTTGGGGGAAAAATGCTCGACGCAGTGCTCCTTAACATGAAAGTCCATGGCCGCATTTCTGTATATGGAATGATCTCACAGTACAATCTTGATAAGCCTGAAGGTGTGACCAACTTGATGACTATTGTTTACAAGCGGATTCATATTCAAGGGTTTCTGGTATTTGATTATAGTCATCTGTATCCCAAGTACTTGGACATGGTGCTGGCTTACATCAAAGAAGGCACGATCATTTATGTGGAGGACATGGGAGAGTGGCCCTGCCGCTCTAACTGGCCTTTTCCATGGCCGAAACTGTTGGAAATACCAAAAATTGTTTTTGGTTATACATTAATTATATATTTTGTTTCTTATAGCTATTGGGTTTTTTGCTCTTGTATTAGTGTGATGACTTTAGTATATCTAAGAGTCTCCTAGTTTATCTCAATATATTTATTATCATCTAGATTGTTCTAAATAGGTCATATATATCTATGCATTTGGTGTGGTCAATATATAAAAAATAACAATACATCTCTTTTAGTTATTTCTCTTTACTTTGTTGTTTCTGTTTCACATGGTATCAGAGCCTTAAAGGCTGTTGTTATATGTTGGTTTTTGTGGATGGCTTCTCAAGATTTACATGGGTTTACCTTGTAAAGCATAAGTCAGATTGTCTTGATGTGTTTAAAGAATTCAAAGTGACTGTAGAAGGGGAACTTGGTAAGAAGATTAAGAGATTGAGATCTGATAATGGAGGTGAGTTCACTTCTGATGAATTTTTTACTTTCTGTCAACAAAATGGAATTAAAAAAGAGCTTTCATGTGCGGAAACACCGCAGCAAAATGGCATCGCAAAAAGAAAGATTAGACATCTGGTGGAAACTTGCAAGAGTTGGTTGCATGCAAAAAATTTGCCTAAAGCTCTATGGGCAGAAGGTATGAAATGTGCAGCATATGTAATTAATCGCATGCCTTTTTGTCCAATAAATATGAAAACTCCATTTGAACAAGTGTATGAGAAAAGGCCGATTGTCAAGCACCTCCGAGTCTTCGGTTCCATATGTTATGTTCATGTTCTAGAGTCACAAAGAAGTAAGTTAGATGCAAAAGCAAGAAAATGCATTTTTGTTGGGTATGATGAAAGAAAGAACGGCTGGAAATGCATGGATCCTGCAACTCATAAGTCAATTGTTTCAAGGGATGTAGTATTTGATGAGTTATCTTCCTATTACAGCAAAATTACAGTTGAATCAGAGGTTGCACAACCTGAAACAACTACTTTATCTTTGACTCCATCAACCACGGGTCATGACGTTTGTAACTTGGAAGAACAAAGACAAAGGGGGAGTTTTGATATGGAAGAACAAACTGAACCAAGGGAGGGCACCTCTAATGTTCATGGTATTAATCTCATATCAACGGAAAATATTGTGAAACCTGCCCGTTTTTTAGATGAAAGTTTCACAAGCTCTTACTCTTGTTTCTTTGCTTCACCATTAGATAATGAGGAGCCATCTTGTTTTGAAGATGCTAAAGGTGTTAAAGAATGAGAGATTGCAATGGACGAAGATATTAATGCTCTAATGAAAAATAAAACTTGGACTCGTGTTCCGAAACCCAAAGATGTGCAGCCTATTACCTGCAAATGGGTATATAAGATAAAAAGGAAAGCAAATGGAAGCATTGACAGATGTAAAGCAAGGCTGGTTGCTCGTGGATTTTCTAAAAAATTTAGAGAAGACTATAAGGAAACCTTTAGTCCGGTTGCCAAAATGACTTCCGTGGGTGTTGTAATTTCTTTAGCAGCTTGCTATGGTTGGAATTTATAACAACTAGATGTTAGGAATGCTTTTTTGTATGGAGAACTTGATAAAGAAATAATTATGGAGCAGCCACCTGAATATGGTTCAAGCATTCATCCGGATTTTGTCTGTAAACTTAAGAAAGCTCTTTACGGATTGAAACAAGCACCGCGAGCTTGGTACGAAAAAATTGCTCAATATTTAAATTTTTGTGGTTACACTTCTTCACATTCAGATCCAAGTTTATTTGTTAAGAAACATGGAGAACAACATGTGATTGTCCTTTTGTATGTCGATGATATGATAATTACGGGCAATGATGAGAAAGAAGTTAGTAAGCTCAAGGAGGAACTCTCAATTCGTTTTGAGATGAAAAATCTTAGGAAGCTAAGTCATTTTCTTGGTTTTGAAGTAGAAAATCTAGATAATTCAATTTTTGTTTCTCAAATGAGCTATGCAAAGAAGCTTGTGGACATGTTTGGTTTAAAGCAAGCGAAGAGATATTTCACTCCCTTAGATTCAGGTTTGAAGTTAAAAAAAGATGAAGGTTCTGTCTTAGATAATCCTCAATCTTATCGTGCTCTTATTGGAAGTCTTCTTTACTTAACAATAACTCAGCCAGATATTGCCTTTTATATTGGTCTTGTTAGTCGGGTCATGCAAGCTCCAAGAAAGCCTCATATGGAGGCAGTCAAAAGAATCTTGAAATATGTCAATTCAACATTAGAATTTGGCATACTGTACAAGAAGGGAGTTGATTTTATGGTACATGGCTTTACTAATGCTGATCTTGGTGGCGACCTTGATGATTAGAGATCAACATCTGGATATGTCTTTTTATGTGGTGGTACAGGTATCTCGTGGTGCAGTAAAAAACAACATTCGGTGTCACTTTCAACAGCTGAGACAGAGTACAAAGTTGCTGCTCTTGCTGCTCAAGAATGTGTTTGGCTTCGGAGACTGATTGAAGATGTTCATTTGCCTATTAAAAGGTCCACCTTGCTGTTCGGAGATAATCAAAGTGCTCTTAAACTAGCAACGAATCCGGTTTTCCATGCTAGATCAAAACACATTGAATTAAAGTATCATTTCATTCGTGAAAAAGTTCTAGATGGAACTATTAATGCTGTTGAGGTGCGAAGCAAAGAGAATGTTGCTGATATATTCACCAAAATACTGCCGCGGCTGAAGCTTAGAGTTGTATCACAAAATCAATTTTAGGGGGAGTGTTGGAAATACCAAAAAATATTTTTGGTTATGCATTAATTATATATTTTGTTTCTTATGGCTGTTGGGTTTCTTGCTCTTATATTAGTGTGATGACTTTAGTATATCTAAGAGTCTTCTAGTTCATCTTAGTATATTTATTTTTATCTAGATTGTTCTAAATAGGTCATATATATCTATGTATTTAGTATTGGTCAATATATAAAAAATAATAATATATCTCTTTTAATTATTTCTCTTGTTTCTGTTTTACATAAACATCAGAAAGCAAGTAGTGCTAGTCTCTAGTGACTGAATGAATGATTTAGCCTTATCTTGTTGAATCATGTGAACTGCCCTTACAGTGTCAATTTTATTTGCCATTAGGTTTTGGTAGGAAAATTGTTGTTTTTTTCTTTTTCATTAGCATGCTCTTCACCGATGAATATACATTGCATTATACAGTCATGGTCCTAAAGTTTAAAGGTTTAACAGTTCTGCACATGGCCAGTGTTCCTGCCATCCAGACCTTAACTTCTGCTTTGCTCAGCCTTACAGGAGCACCTCATAATAACACTTTACAGAGCACTTCAGGTCCTCATCACTCTTCCCTCCTCTTTGTTAAGGTTCAGAAAGAAATTTTTTTGCACAAGTTTTTTCAGAAACCTATCAATTGGTAAATATGCAAGTACAAACACAATAAATTAAGGAGAATTTTAAATTTAGTATTTTAATTTTAGTGTCTAAACTATTTTTTTTTATTTAATCAAGTATTTGAATTCATTAAATATATCTAATATGGTATTTCTAATCAATTTTAAATATATTGAAGTATTTATGTATCTTATTTTATAAATTAACTTAAATATTTTTATTTAAAATAATTTCAGAATCGAGGTGCTTTAAAATTAATAATTTAATCGTGTTTTTGCAAAATTTGAAAATTTATCTGTAGCTTTTAACTTACTATTATATAGGTATAAGAAAAAGGGAATATGCTTTCAGGAGAAAATTAATTTCTAGTTTTTAGTTTTAAAAACTATTTTTTCATAAATTAATAATTTTTTTAAAAGCAGGCAATTCATATAAAATATAATTCATTAAATCAAATAAGAATTGGGATCAATTTTAAACCCCTTTTTTCAACACGTGTCCAAAACGACTGAGAGACAGTGAGTAGCATTATATGGCTGTATTGCAAGTTGCAACCACATAATCATTTGCAAGTATTCACTGGAATTACTTCGCATTGCAACCGCACGATCATTTGTGTACTGTACAGATCAGGAAATCGATCCGTGTAAGAATTAACTTCTTGGTTTAGGGCCTATAAGAAGCAGGAAAATCCCAACTTCACTTACACTTGCATTTAGAAAGCCTAAAAATAGAAAACAAAAACCAGAACTGCGTAGGAGAAAGATCAATTGGAAAATGTGGAGTGATGATGGGGAAGTGGCAAGCAACAAGCAAGTGATTTTCAAAGACTACGTTACTGGTTTCCCTCGAGAGTCAGACATGCAGGTGACTACTGGTACCGTAACGCTTAAGGTACCCAAAGGCTGTAATGGGATTCTTGTCAAGAATCTTTATCTCTCTTGCGATCCCTATATGCGAATCTTGATGACGAAACCTCAGCTTCAGGATCTCAGTGTATTCACTTCATATACTCCGGGCTCTGTAAGTTCTATTACTTTTTCAGGGGAACTGTTGCATTGTTTCTAAATTTTGTGATGTAATATTCAATTAATATTAATATTTTTTTTTCTTCAATATTTTAATTTTTTATTTGAATCTAAAACATTTAATACTTTTTAAATTTATTTTTGCTGATAATTATAAATAAAATATTCTTAATTGATTTATCGTATTAATACAGGGAACTCATAATAAATATATAAGCTTATTTCCACATATATAATTTTTAAAAAAAATCTAAAAAGATAGATTTTTCTATTATCTCTTTTGGTTTTATAAAATGATTATCTCTATTATAGAGTTAAATCTGTCACATATTTTTAGCTTATTTATAGATTAGTTTATAAGTATATTTTTGAAATAGGTAAGTGGAGAAATAATGAACAGAAAAAAATATAAATAGTTACTTAGAACTATTAGGCCACTTTGATATTTTCCTTTACTATTTTTTCTTTTATCTTTTATCCTTTCTTTCTTTTCTTTTTATAGCATTTTTTAAATTTTTGAAAATTAGTTCTATTTGTGGAAAAAAGACAAAATAAATTATGTTTCTCTTTTAACTGTGTCTCAAAAAACAAAAACAAAAACAAAAAAGTTTGAATTTAAATTTTAAAAATAATGGAAATGTCAAACTAAGCCTTAAAATATTAAAGAAAAGAAAAGTTTGGTATATAAAATCACAGTAAGCAATTAATATTAATCTCTAAAATATGTATGTTGAAGTAATTAATCTCTTCAAAATTCTTGCATATTTTCGCTGCTTTCTAATTATAGCAATTCTCTTACGGATTAAATGTTCGGCAAATTTATTTAAGGAAATTTTTTAAAAATATTTTAAAATCAATAAAAATATTATTTTCATTGTGTAAATTTTTTTTTAAAAATGCTGTTTTTTTTAAATACAATATAGTTATTTTTTTAAATTTTTTGTTGTTTTTAGTTTTTCTTTAGTTGTTTTACCAAAAAAAAAAAAAAACTAAAACCATATTTTTGATATTTTTACATAGTAAAATAAAAAAAAAATTACACCGTATTTTTTATAAAAAATAAAAAAACAAAGGTATTTTTGTTATTTTTTCTTTATTTAAATTATCATAGTCTTGATTAAACCTTTAAGTAATTAGTTAAGATTCCTTGTTTCTGAATATCAAATAGTTGGTGAAAATATATGCAGCCACTAAAGGGGTTTGGGGTGGCTAAAGTGCTGGATTCAAGACACCCTGAGTTTAAAGAAGGTGACATTGTATGGGGAACAACTGGATGGGAAGAGTATACTCTCATGACAACACCAGAGGGCCTTTTCAAAGTTCACCATACTGATGTTCCCCTTTCCTATTACACTGGAATTCTTGGTAAGATTAAGATGTAAAGGAGGAACCATGTATTTGTTATCCTCATCTATATTAATTAGTATGTCAAAGATGACTACATATGTTGGGGACAATTTATTATTAATACTTGAGTAGTGTGGCTTTTCAGGTATGCCTGGATTGACTGCTTATGCAGGATTTTATGAAGTTTGTTCTCCTAAGAAAGGAGACTATGTCTTTGTTTCATCAGCATCAGGTGCGGTGGGTCAGCTTGTTGGGCAGTTCGCCAAGATAATGGGCTGTTACGTTGTTGGAAGTGCTGGAACTCAAGAGAAGGTGATTCTTCACTTTCATTTCCATCCTTATTAGATTAACATAATCTTGAAACTATTTATCAGTTAGACGTATTCTTTTCAGGCTGATCTAGATAAGCTTTTCTTCACCTTATAGAGACTTATTTCTAGTACCCATCAATCATGACCAATTTGGATGATTTTCCAGCTTCCTTAGCTTTCGTTATAGCTCCAAGGAAGAAAAAAAAAGAAGGAATTATTGAACTTGTTGAAGAACAACAAAGGATGTTTCTTATAATTATCATCTACTTAGTAATTTTATTACTCAACTCTATAATGTTTTGGCGACAGAGTGCATACTTGTTTTGCGAAACTAATTGTCAGGAAGTTCTGAAAGCATGGTACGGAGAGTTGTTAGGTTGATATTTTAAAGAACAAGTTTGGGTTTGATGAAGCTTTCAACTACAAAGAGGAGCCTGACTTTAGTACTGTTTTAAAAAGGTTTTGTTTTATGTTGCTCCATTAATCACATATCTCCGAAATTTTATGTGATTAACATTCATAATTGTATGTGTTTCTACGGTGGCAGATACTTTCCTGAAGGCATTGACATCTATTTTGACAATGTTGGGGGCAAAATGCTAGACGCCGTGCTTCTGAACATGAATTGCATGGCCGCATTGCTCTGTGTGGAATGGTTTCACAATATAATCTTGTCAATCCTGAAGGTGTTTGCAATCTGATGTCTATCGTCTACAAACGAGTCAACATGAGAGGATTCGCAGTTTTTGATTACTATCCGCAATATCCCAAATTCTTGGATGTTGTATTGCCATACATCAAAGAGGGAAAGATAACATATGTGGAGGACATAGTTGAAGGTCTGGAGAATGGTCCTGCAGCTCTCATAGGTCTTTATACTGGTCAGAACATTGGAAAGCAAGTGGTTGCAGTCACTCATGAGTGGTAGAAGAACCTATTATGTGAATCATGCTGGCAACTGTACTAAATCTAGTAATAGTACAAGTGAAACCTGTTATGTGATTTTCATGGTGGAAGATCAATCTACCATTTATTAACGCTTCTGCTTCAGCAAATCAACAATTTAATTATTAGAGTTGTTTTTATAACTAAATATAAATTCCACACAGGGCAGATCGAGAAGTAAACTTTCAAACTTTCGTGAAGAAATTCTTAATAACTAATAGAAGTACGACACGTATGAATAAGTGTTTTACATCTTGATATTAGATGATTGATATATATTTTATTATTTAAAATTAATAAATATATGTTAATTATCTATCAACTTGTATATAAGTAAAAAAATATATCAAATCTAAATAAGAATTTTCTATATCGAAAAAAAAAATTTAAAAGAATAAAAAATAAACTGTTCAAAATTTGAAAGAACTAAATAGAACATTGAAAACGAAATACAGTAACGTGTTAGTTTTTCTTACAAAATCAAATAGCACCCGAATTCATTCCAAAGACCAGGTATTTAATAGTATTAAAATTTACATATTGAGGTATGCTCTAATAAATAAAAATAAAAATTTAAGCGTATATGTATAATAGTTTCAAAGAATAAAGTGTATGTATGATTAAACTCCAAAAATTAAGGTGCCAAAATTGCTACTAAGCAAAAAAATTTTGCAAGTCATATCTATGCTGTGAAAAATTTTAAATTAATAATTATCTGTTATTATAAGATAATATAATAAAAAATATAAAAAGCATACATATATTAAAAATTGTAAAAGGCAAAGCATCCCTGCAGAGGTTGTAATAATATACAAGAGAAGAAGACAAAGGTCAGCTCCAGAGAGGAGAAAGAAAAAATGGCAAGTGAGAATGTTGTAAGCAACAAGCAGGTGATTTGCAGAGAGGAAATAACAGGGTTGCCAAAAGAATCTGATATGCACATAACTACTATTACTATATCACTTGAGGTTCCTCAGGGATTGGAAGCTGTTTTAGTTAAGAATCTTTACTTGTCTTGCGATCCTTATATGCGAGGAGTCAAGGATAAGAAGCAAGATCGCCTATTCTACTCCTTTTCTATTGATTCTGTAAGCGGATATACTAGGATCCTTAATTATTTATCTATTTCATTTATCTGTAGTGTAGTTTCTTTTAATTATCAAGGCTAGTGACTTATTAATCTGTATGGTGAAACTCGCAGCCAGTAGTTGGATATGGAGTGGCCAAAGTTATAGATTCAGGGAGTCCAGATTTCAAAGTAGGAGAGTTAGTTTGGGTTCCAACAAAATGGGAAGAATACAGTCTCTTAACAAACCTTGATACCCTTGTTAGAATCCAGCATACTGATGTGCCTCTTTCCTACTATACTGGACTTCTTGGTGACTTCTTGGAAACTTCTTGATTCACTCAAAAGATGCTTTTACTAGAGGAATTATTAGCCGTAT
Organism: Ricinus communis; assembly: GCF_019578655.1. NCBI lineage: Eukaryota > Viridiplantae > Streptophyta > Magnoliopsida > Malpighiales > Euphorbiaceae > Ricinus > Ricinus communis. Next base: position 11,997,807 of record NC_063256.1, on the reverse strand, counting down.
ATATTTGCCTATTCCTTTGATTATTCTATTACCATTTACAGCTTATATATTATCATTTTCATTCCTTAGTTTTAGTTTTAATTGTTTATAGCTGTTCTAATTAGCTGTTACGATCTCATATATTTATATTGCTTGTTTGAACGAGAAAGATATAACCATTCTCTCCAATCATAATATGGTATCAGAGCTCATCTCATAATCCCTTGAGGGTTGTGTAATATGCGACAATTGAGTCATTCCTTTGCGTATGGTTGGCAATGGCCCGTTGAATTTCAAATATGCGTGGTGCATTTTTTTGAGAGAATCTGTCATGAAGATCATTCCAAACTTCACTAGTTGTCTTCATGTAAATAACACTGTTGGCTATGTCTCTTGTTACAACATTAAAAAGCCATGAAAGAACCATGTTGTTGTAGCTATTCTTTTTTTATAGGGATTTTACCGATGCTGAAGGTAGCTTGTTGCTTACCAAGCCACCCACTTGAGAAGCTAGTCGCTAGAAAGAAGTGATGAGGAAATGAAGCTGTCAATAAAGTTGGGATCATCAAAACACCAAACCATCCAATGTAAAGACGGTTTTTAGTGCTGGTTATCCAGTTACAGAAACGACCCCATAGATGAGAGTTTTGAGCTGGTTTGTTAATGGTTTCGTTAATGAAACCAAGTTTATTCTTGGCTTCAAGAGCCATGGTAATTGCAAGACTCCATTTAGGGTAGTTATCACCATTCAATTGTTGGGTGATTAGTATGGTTCCTGGATTATCTGAATGATGTATGAAATATGAAGGTGAAAAATCAGGTTCTGTTATGGATATAGAACTATTGAAAATAGATGAATTGATAGAATCATTTGTCTCCATTGTTTGAGGTTATTGGTCTCTTGACCACTACTACATATATAGGTAGGATAATTATTGTAGGTAGAGAGCTATAAAGCACGCCTCGTTGCCAAAGGATATACTTAAACTGAAGGCATCGATTACCATGAGCCTTTCGCCCATCACTAAATTGGTAAGAGTTTGAACCTTATTGGAAACCAGAAAATCCAAATTTCTAGAATCAAAATGCCATAAGAAACCAGGAAATCCAAGTTTTCATCAAGATGGAAATCACACAAAATGTGATACTGCTAATAAGCCAATTGTTGCTGCCATTGAAACCACCACAAGTGGACTAGTCCTACCATTTACCTAAGACCAAATTCAACAACTTCTTGCTCTAATCCAGCACTCTTATCAACTTCGCAGATATGTCTTTAAATTTGCCCACCAAATATGATAATTGGGTTACAGATTCTGGATGTACAGATCATATGACCTATGATCCGAACATTTTAAATGATATAAAAACTTATAAGGGTTTACCTATAACACTACCAAATGGTGAAAAAGTGTCAATATCACATATTGGCTCACGAAATATTATAAATAATATAATATTAAAAAATATTTTATGTGTTTCTTCTTTTAAATTCAATTTACTATTTGTTAAGAAAATTACTAAAGACTTCAATTTTATCGTTCAATTTTTCTCTAACTATTGTGTATTTCAGAACCTACAAATAAAGAAAGTGATTGGAATGGGTAAAGAATATAGTGGTCTTTATTATCTCAATATTCAGCCTGCACATGTTACCTCTTGCTATTGTTCCTCATCATGTGGATTTATAGCATTGGCGTTTTGGTCATCCAAGTTCTAGTACTTTATCTATATTTTTAAATTTAGATTCTAATATTTCTTTTTCTAATAAAAAAATTCATGCACTATATGTCCTTTATCTAAACAATGTCATTTACCTTTCTCAACATCTACAATTACTGGTGCATGTTATTTTTTAACTATAGTAGATATTTTTCTCGTGCTACATGGGTCTATTTGATGCAGCAAAAATCTCAGGCCTTTTCATATCTTCAAATTTTTTTTCAATGGTTAATACTGAATTTAGTATTTCCGTTAAGCAAGTATGTAGTGATAAAGGTCTTGAGTTTTTTAATATTATTAGTAATACTTTTTTTGCTTCTCTTGATATTATTCATCAGCATAGTTGTGCTCACACACCTCAATAAAATGGGATGGTAGAGCACAAACATCGTCATTTGCTTAATGTTGCACGTGCTCTTCGATTTCAAGCTAACTTACCATTAAATTTTTAGGGTGAGTGCATTCTTACTGCAACTTATTTAATTAATCGAACTCCTTCACAAATGCTCTGTAGAAAAATACCACATGAGTTGTCATTTAATAAATTACCCACTTATAAATGTTTGCGCATTTTTTGTTATTTATGTTATGCTCGTAATATTAATGTTCAGCATAAGTTTGACAATCGAGCTCTTCTTGTCATATTTATTGGATATCCATTTGCTCAAAAAGGTTATAAGACTTTTGATATTCAAACACAAAAAATTTATGTAAGTCGTAATGTTGTTTTCCATGAAAGTATATTTCCTTCTAAAATATTTGATACCAATAATATTTCAACTATACCAGTAGCCGTCCAAGATTTTAGTCCTTCTCCTCCAATAATTCAATCACCACCATATCCCCAATCCAATAAATCTTCTTCACCAATCATTTTTTATTCTAGCTCCACGACAGATCCTGAAAATATTTCTCCTGTTGATTCTATTTCTCATACAGTGCAAACTGGAACTGGTCACCCACAAAGAACTATAACACTACTTAAAAAATTTAATGATTATTACTACTATAATGTCCAATCATCTCCATCGAACACCAAATATTCTTTACAGAATTTTCTTTTCTATAATAGATTTTTAAAATCTCATTACACTTTTCTTAGTTCTTTATCTTCTATTATGGAACCCACTACTTTCTCTCAAGCTGTGCAGGTACCTAAATGGCAAAAGGCAATGGAGATTGAGCTCTAAGCATTGGAACATTCTAATACTTGATCTTTAGTTCCTTTACCAACCAACCAAACATCAATTGGTTGTAAATGGGTCTACAAGATTTGACATTCTGATGGTAGTATAGAGCACTATAAAGCATGCCTCGTTGCCAAAGGATATACTCAAACTGAAGGCATCGATTACCATGAGACTTTCGCCCTTGTCGCTAAATTGGTAACAGTTTGAACCTTATTGGCAGTAACAACGATCAAGACATGGCCATTATATCAATTTGATGTTCAAATACCCACGGATTTGCTGTTTGCTTACTGGCTTCAAATGAAACGCCTAAGGGGTTCCCTTTGAGCCTTTTTACATGGTGATTTACAAGAAGATATATACATTTTATTACCTCTTGGACATCCGCATAAGGGGGAGAAAAATATATTTGCAAACTTAACAAATCTCTTTATGGCCTCAAACAAGCCCCTCGAAATTGGTTTGACAAATTTTCCACTGCCTTAATTTCTATTGGTTTCTCTCAATCTCATGTTGATTACTCTCTTTTTATCTTAAGACAAGGGCCTTTATCTCTTTTTATTTTAGTTTATGTTGATAACATTATTGTTACAGGAAATAATTCTAATGCAATAATGGAGCTTAAGTCATTTCTCTTCAATAAGTTTTGGATTAAAGATTTGGGTCTCCTTAAATATTTTCTCAGAATTAAAGCTGCTCGCTCACCAACAGGTATTTATTTAAGCCAAAGAAAATATGTGGTTGATTTGCTTCATGATTGTGGCCTCACCGGTGCCCATATTACCGACACTCCTATGGAACAACATCTCAAACTTAATGACAAAGATGGTCACCTACTAGAAGACCCATCACTCTATGGACGCCTTGTTGGTCGAGTCATATATCTTACTATTACAAGGCCGGACATCACCTTTACGATCAATGTTTTAAGTGATGACTATGCATCAACCTCACAAACCTCACCTAGATGTTTCTCGTCGTCTATTACGATATCTCAAGAAAACATCGGGTCAAGGGATTCTTGTACCTTCTAACAGCTCTATCTTACAGGTTATAGTGATTCTGATTGGGTAAGTTATCCCATATGACACGATGCTCTACTACCGAATTTGTATCTTTCTTGGCTCTAGTCTTATATCATGGCGAAGTAAGAAACAATCAATTGTCTCTCACTCCTCAACAGAAGCCGAATATCATGCCATGGCTATGACAACTCAAGAAATTGTATGGCTTCACACATTACTTCAGAATCTTGGCATTGTCCTTTCAGCCAACACTATGCTTTATTGTGATAACCAGGATGGTCGTCATATTGCTACAAATCCGGTTTTCCACGAACAAACAGAACATATTGAAATTGATTATCACATCGTTCGTGAAAAGCTTCAGAAAGGACAACTCAAACTTCATCCTATCTCCACTGATGATCAAATCGCTAATATCTTTACAAAAGCCTTAAGTAAAGACCAATTCCTTAAACTTCACACCAAGTTGGGCATCCTTAACTTACATGCTCCAGCTTGAGGGGGAGTATTAGCTGTATATATTTTTCTATCCCTTTAATTATTCTATTACCATTTACAGCTTTTATTTACCATTTTCATTCCTTAGTTTTAGCCTTGATTGTTTATAGTTGTTGTAACTAGCCGTCAGGATCTTATATACTTATATTTTTTATTTGAATGAGAAAGATCATAATAGGAATAAGTTTTTTAGCCGTGTTAGTGTTGTCTTCTCATAAAATTTAACTCTGTGAAAGTCCAATTAATCAAAAAAAGAAGGAAAAACTGTAGGAATTAAAGAAAAAGATTGCTTTTCTTTGGCTACGCAATCACTAATCATAAAATTTTGAAATGTCTTAATGAATGAAGGAATGCCTGGCCATACTACTTATATTGGCTTCTATGAAATATGTGCTCCCAAGAAAGGAGATCGTGTCTTCATTTCATCAACATATGGTGATATCGACCAGATTGTTGGGCAAATGGCAAAGCTCATGGGTTGTTATGTTGTTGGCAGTGCTGGTAGCAAAGAAAAGGTATGGTTCCCTTGCCACATGCCAATTTCCTGCAAAATTTGATGGTCTCTAATTTCACCTACCCAGAACTTATATATATAAAAATAATACTATATATTTTGTCTACTTATTTTATAATTAACTATTTTTGGTGACAAAAAGGTTGATCTCCTGAAGGGCAAATTAGGATTTGATGATGCTTTCAATTATAAGGAAGAGCATGATCTGGATGCAACTTTGAAAAGGTCAGTTTCTGTTGAAGAATGAAAACCAAAATAGAAGAATACACAGGCTATTAGGAAAGGGAGTCTCAGAGACTGTACAAGCAGAAAGCTTATACAGGCTTTTCCTCGTAGACTCCTAGAAAAAAGAGCAACATTTCCTGCTTTGAAGAAAATGTCACTTCGACTTTACCTAAAAAAGAAAGGGACGTTGACATAGGCCTAGGACAATTGTTAAAATAAAATTTAGGCAACTGTTGAACATTGTGTATATATGAATAAAAATAAGTCACTTATAATCTCAGAATCATATACAGAAAGCAATACATCATTGATCATTATTTTCACAGTTTCTATATAGAACATGAAATCAAAAGAAAAAGGTTGACAGCAACTTTGCTATAAAATGATTATTTATACAATTTTTGTAATGAGAGTTTGTACTGTAGCTACGTCTTCTTGGACCCTAATAAAATATAAGTTAATTCTAACCACATCAGATGTGTACACCGCAGCGAATACTGTTGCAAGGAATAGTACCCTGAAAAATATAACATATTCCTAATAATTCTAGTGAGTTAGACGCGCCATGGGTCATCACAACATTATTAGTTGTTATTCCATAACTTATCACACTGATAAATGCCCTGATCAAACAGTTGCTCACATGAGTCACACCCAAATGTCTGCTAAATCTACTACAGATATTTTCCTGAAGGAATTGACATATACTTCGAGAACGTAGGAGGGGAAAAATGCTAGACCCAGTGCTTCTTAACATAAGACTTCAAGGTCGAATTGCTGCAAGTGGAATGATCTCTCAGTATGATCTTGCTCAACCTGACGGCATAACCAACTTGATGCAAATGGTGTATAAGCGAATCAAAATGCAAGGATTTTCTAGTTTTTGATCACAATGATTCGTATCCTGAGTTCTTGGAACATGTGGTGCCTTATGTTAGAGAAGGAAAGATTAGTTACATATAAGAAGTGAACGAAGGCATTGAGAGTGGGCCTGGAGCCTTAGAACGCCTTTTCAATGGCAAGAGTACTGGAAAAGGGGTCATTGTCGTTGCTCGCGATTGATTTACCGATTGGCATTTCCTTGTGCATATGTTCTTGAAGCTTTTCTTTGTGAGTTACTAAGTGCAATTTAATGAATAAGAAATCTTGTATCTACTGTAAAATTTGGTGTCTCCAGCTAATAGTAATAAAGTTCTTCCCTAATTTCTCTACAAGTGTTCTGTTGGTTATTTTTCCTGATAAAATTCCTGAAAACCAATAAAGTGAGAGAGCTTCTATTTGCAAATGTACATCATTAATGTTCTTTACTTCAAATTTTCCTTTTCCATTTTCTCTTTGGACAATCTTATTTGTCTTAGAGAAGGGATGAATTAGTGAAATAGGAATCTTTGACATCCATGCCTAATTAAGTAGTCTTATATTTACCATTTGAGGCATTAATTTTAAATAATATTATTTTTTTGATTATTCAGTTGTATTAATATAATGATATACCTTTATTGACCCATTTACACTTGGATTCAAACTTAGACACTGATGGAAGGGAAGATGATTCAAGAGGCTGTTGCTTAGCTAATATGGTGTTTCTCCTGTCCTTAACCGCAAAACCATTGATGCCAGTTATGTACTAATACTCCATAGTTTCATCTTGTATAATTTAGATTAACAAGTTTGAATTCATGTCTCAGAGGAGCTAGAATTACAACTGAAACATAGGGAAGTGTACCATTCATTTGTTAAGAGTCAAGATTAAGGAAAGCCAAATTCTTAAAAATGACAGATCTTTTGCCAAATGACAAATATAGTTGACGAAAATCTCAATTATAAGTCAGCTGACTTATCTGCCACACATACTAGAAGAGTTTCAAGAAACATCTATTTATGTCTTGGCTTAGTTTGGCTTGTGATAAATCAAGTGAGCTCAAATTGCAAAGATTCTTTATTAATGACAGAACCCCTCCTTCAAATTTTAGATTCATTGTAAAACAGAGTCAAGATTAATGAGAGAAGTCAAATTTCCAATGCCTTTCAGATCACCTCGCAAACTCTTCCAATAAACCGCAAAACCAGTTCGGCATTATAGAATTGAAATAACTGACAAACAAATCTAAATTTCTAATAAGTGAAGACATGCTCTGGAAGTCCTCAGGAATTGGACCTTGAAAATTGTATCCTGAAAGATCAAGAGAACATAGTGATTTTAGACGAAAAACCCAATTACTTGGAATAAAAGAATCAAGAAAATTATTCTATGATAGATCAAGAATGGCAAGAAAGGAAGCATCAACATTGGAGAGGGAAGGAACATGACTAAATGGACACCTTGAGAGATGGAACTCTACTAGAGAAGAAATTGTATTAACTACACTCAAACCAATTTAGAAGTATTTGTGCAATGCAAAAACATTAAAAGTCATTGAGAAACTAAATGCAGATTTGGATACAAACACACGGTATATTTTACATGACAATTTTACATAGACGTATGTATCAACCTGGTAAGGATATGAAGCAAATTACATGAGAAAATTACATATATTGCATAAAAGGACCTCAAGCATCAGACCAATATATGTCCATTTCTCCCACACTGTCAGGATCAGAAACACCTAAAGCCTTCCAAACCGCTTTTGAGGCATCTACAATATTGTTAGGACAAGGGGGCTGATAATCATGATCCGAATCGCATCCCATGGTAGAATCGCATTCATCTACTACCTTGGCCTTGACACTTTGTCCATTTCCATGGATCATAATATAGTTCAAGCACCTACTCTTGTTGTCAAACCATCCTGTAGAAAGTGCTACCACCAGCTCATCATCTGAATGATACTGATTATCACATTCAGATGGGGCACCACCATCACCCCCAGGTGCAAAGCTGTTCACTGTTAGTGTTGCTTTTGTGTGACCAGTCACCGGCGGTGAACACTTGTAAGTGGTGTACATCTTGCCCTGTACACAGCAATCAGAGTCATTTTCTCGATTGCATTGTCCTGGAGGAGATTTTCTACCTCTTATCTTGCCGCTTGGTCTACAAGTTTGAGACTCTACGCTGCTTACAGCAAGAAACATAAAGCAAATGAGAAAAACCTTGGAGCAAGCTTGCTTCTTCATTTTCGTTTTCTTCTTTCGTTTGTTATATTGTTTTGTGGTGGTTTGGTGTGAAGAAGATCAATTGGGCTATAATGCCTTTATATAGAGGCGAGTTACTCAAAATCACAGCTGTTTTAATGTGAAATGAGGACAATTTTGTGTTCGTTTCAATTAAAGAAATCTACCCATTTCTGTTAAGATGAAATGCAATTCATTGACCGTATAAATCTTTTCATATCAAATATAAATACTTTAGTTTAATTAATTTATAGTGTGTCGTAGTCAAAATTTACAGAGATAGTAATTCACCTCAAGAGTTGTAACACAGTTGCATACTCAGAACTCGTAATTGCAATTTTAGAATTCTAACAGATTTATAAGCTAAAAACTCAAATTCGAAATCTTAATAAACAAAATTGTACAAATTTAGAAGCAGGGAATGTATTGGTTGATGGAAAGTGTTGACAAAACAGAGTTAAAACCCAAAATTACTACTTGGATTGTCTGTTGTAACCATAGTTTTGTATTGGTCGTACATGATATTATCTTTTGATATTAAAAAATAAAAGCCGGAGTTGGAAATATAAGAGGATCTAATTAACTTAAACGGCACAGACGTAAGAGTAAGGCTTTATTATCAAAATAATTAATAATATTTTTACTCTCCCATAGCATTAGAATCTAAAATCATGAGAACTTTCAGATGTGGCTAAACCTCAAACCAGGTTCAATCTTTCAGTATACAAGTTTTCATAACAAAATTTTTAATTCGCATTTTTATAGTTGAACTCATTTAAAAATAATAAAATTAAAAAAAATACTATTATTTTCGAAAATTCTCATAATTTATAATTTTAATTTTATATTTCTTAAAGTGAATTAATATTTTTTTTTATGTTTGTTTCCGTTAGCTATTAGCTTTTTTTTGTTTTTGTTTTTTTTGTTAATCATTCCATACTCAATTGATAACTTTTTTTTATATAGTAAAAATTAAAAAGCCTATTTTATTGGTTTGATTTAAAAATAAGTTGGTTTTTAATTTTTTTATTATTATTTTTATAAAAATTTGATGTGCTTTTTTTAGTACTTGCAAGTGCACGAACCGTTCCGATAGTAAAGGTAAGTTCACCACGAGGTCGATCTCTCAAGGAATTATGAGGCCACTTATTATAAAGATTAATTATCAACACAAAACAATAAAAGTAAATCTAAACACTTTAAATCGTATGTTTGAGAGCATAATGGTCATAAAGTAAAATAACTAAACAATAAATAAATATGCAATGCAAATGTAAATGCATATGATCTAAAACTATATGCTAAAAATAGTATTTAATCTAACCATTTATTTAGTAATCTCCTTGGTTTACTTTAAGTCTAGATGTAATAAATGAGATGGTGATGTGCCTTTTCCCTAAATCACTCAAACTAATGATGCAACTTAGGTTTTTTATACCAACATAGATTAAAGTAAAGATGATGTTTCTAATACTTTTAAACCTAAAGATTTTTATAACAATTACTATTGCTAAATTAATATGATGGTTAACTAACAATAATAACTGAAACTAATAAAGATATGAAGGTAAAGAAATTATTTATTAAATAAATAAATAGCAAGGTTCATACAAAAGTAGAAAGACTAGACTAAATACTTATGAAAACTAGCCTAACATATTTAACCCACTTATCATGGTATTAAATAGAAAGACAGAAAATAAGAAAGTAAAAAGCTCCCTCAAGATCTAAAATTTCTTCAAGTAGGAAGAAGATTGGTCATCAGTCTCCGCTTATTAAAAAGCTCCTCAGATCCTAAAAGAACAATGAAAACTAAAACTAAAGTGTTTATGAAGAACTGTAGAGAATTATGGAGAGAATAATGGTAGCAGGTGTAGAGTGCAGGTAGGAGAAAACTTCCCTCCTTCTTCCTTCTTCTCTTTAGGATTTTGCAGAGATTTATATAGAGGAGAGTCCTCCTCTCAATAAATCTCTCTAGAAATGAGTATACTAATATAAATCTATCTAATACATAAGACTTTAAGTATCTTAACCTCCACCAAATACTATCTCATAAATAACTCTTAATATAAATCCTAATAATTATACAAAATGACTAAAATATTCTTTGGGCCTTATAATTAGCAGTCCATGCGTCTTAATCTTGGGTCTTGACACGAATATGTCCCATTAAGCTTCTTTTAGCTTCATATTTTTTTCTTTTTGCTAATATTTCTGAAAATAGACAATTAAGCTTAAGTGAGGCAAAAGCACATATTTTCACCATTTTATATATAGAAATATATCATTAAAGCTTTGAAATTCCTTTAAATATCTATACATAATTTGGACCAATTAAAATTCCCACTACAAAAAATTATTACTATTACTTGATTGATTTAGGTTGAGTATCAAATCAAAAGTTTCAATTTTAAACATAATGCAAAAAGTTTGTCGAAAATTAACAATTCATTTATCAATATCGAGAAGAATACGAAAATTTGTCAGAGCCCTTTTAAAGTTATTTATTAAACAGGAATATTAATTATCATAAATCTGCAAAGTCAGTCTGAAAACTATAATTTTTCTTTTCTTTGAAGGCTTAGCTATTACATAAACTTTCTTCTTTAAAATGTGGTGATAATGTTTGTGTAGGTAATTTCTCTCAAAGGCATTGATATATGTTTTGAAAATGTTGGTGGAACTATTGCTTGATGCAGTGATATTCAACATCGAAATTCATGGACGCGTTGCAGTATATATGGTATGATGTCACAATATAATCTTGATCAACCTGAAGGAGAATATACTGTTTGATAAATCTTACTTTAAAACGTATCCAAATGGAAACATTGTTGGCTTTTCTATTACTATCACTTTTATCTTGGAAATGGTTTTGCCTAATATTATAGTAGGAAATAATGTATATGTAGAAGGAAAAGCTGAGGGGTTAGAAAACAGTCCAATAGCCTTGATGGGGCTATTTTCTAGGCAAATTATATTATGGACCATAGTATATTGTGCCCTGTGTATTCCGTGACCAAAATGGTGATGTTTTATTTAAATGATGGAGCAGATTTTAAATGGCACGTGTGAGAGGATTCTTTTTCCAAAATAACGCCCTATCTTGTTTTTACAATCTATATCAGAATCGTGAGCTATTTTTTTATTGTTTGGCTCTAGTTTTTCTTTTTCATTCTATATTCTTGATCATTCAAACCTTCATTCTCTCATTCATAATTCTACTATTTTTCATTCTTTTATTTATTTCTTCTTTTCTTCTCATTGATAGATTTGCATATTCTTATGATCTGAAATTCTTCATTCTTTCATTTTTGTCGAACAATTGATTGATAGAGGTAGAGGATTTAATAAATAAAAATCTAAAAATTCTGAATCAACAAAATTTTAGTACAGTTGAATTTTCAACTGTAAATCTGGATTCATCATCAAATACAGGTAATAATATATATGTTGTTTGTTTTAAATTGAAAAACATAGATGCAAGTTGTTAAAAAAATATTATGCTTATTGTCTAAAAACTACAGATTCATAATACTCATAATTCAGTTTCATTGTCAAAAAGGAACATGTTCATTATGTACAGGATTTCGGTTCATTATGCTTGCATTATGGGTTCATTATGTTTATACTATAGGTTCATTATGTTTGTACTATAAGTTTATTTGATATGCAATACGGGTTCATTATTTACAACATTTAGGTATATTATGTTTATAGTACATGTTTACTGTTGAAATAAAATAGGTTCAATATGTATTAAACTGAGTTTCAATATTTTTTCTATTTTTACAGTTGATAATGATAATAATGCAGTTGTTAAGAATTTACTTGGACTGTCTGCGAAATATATTGGTGAAGTTTATGATTTATACAATGAGTATGCATTCGGAGTTGGTTTTAGTATTAGAAAGAGTAAGCAAAGATATAGAGCATATGGAAAAAGAATATCAATGAAAAGATTTTATTGCTTAGAGGTTGGAGAAAGACAAAAGATAGTAAAAGAAAATAAGTGCTATTTGAAACTTGATATTCGATCTAATTGTAAAGCATTTATTTAGTTTGATATTGATGAAAAAGGAGTTTGGACTATAATAAAATATTAAAAAAATAATCACGAGCTATGTCTATTAAGTAAAACTTAATTTATTTCATTCACATATATGAGTTACACAAAACCAGCTGAGTTATCTTAAGCATCTAAAGAAAAGTGGAATTGTTGTTACTAATGGTATTAACTTGCTAAAAAATCAATTTGGATGATCACTATTTATTGCTTTTACAACTAGATATGCTTATAATAATTTACCATTAGAGAATATGAAGAAATTGAATGGCAGCAATTTGAATGCATTGATTGAGATATTTAGAAGAAGACAGTCAAATGAAAAGGACTTTTTCTTTGATTTTGAGGTTGATGTTGATGCAAGATTATATAGTTTTTTTTTTAGAGATGCTCAAATGAGATAAGATTATGAGATGTTTGGAGATTTGTTAGTCCATGATACCACATGTCGCACCAATAAATATGATATGATATGATTTGTGGTCTATTTATTGATATGAATCAGCATTGTATGAATGTAATGTTTGGCTGTGGTTTTAGTCCTTTATTTGGTTGTTACCTTTTTAAGATCTATGGAAGGTGAACATCACAAACAATAATGACAAATCAATCTACTCATATGGCTGCTGCAATTTATATGGTGTTTTCAAACTTACGTCATAGACTTTGTATTTGGCACATAGGAGAGAACTCAAAGAAGAACATCAAGTGCTTAATGAACCAACAGTTTACATTTAATGAATCAATATATAATTTTTAATAAACTGCATATACAAGCACATATTAACATGATGAACCTGGATAAGAAAACCAGTGAACCAATAGTTATTGTTAAATGAATTTGCATCTCATTTTTAAACGCCATAAAATATTACTAATCATGTTAGAATAAAATGATGAACCTGTAAAATGAACTCAATGAAGGTACAAGAGTTAGATAATGGACCTATATAATTAACATAATATTTTTATAAACCTACTCATCTAAAATTACATTTATGTAACACTCATCGATTTTTTTTTAAGTATAAAAGAAAAGAATTATATTTATGTAACATACTCGTCAAAAAAAATTTCACATTGCTCATTTGCGGGAATGCCTTTAACTTCAACAACTGGTGTTTCAGGTTCAAAAAAACTTGTTGAGCCTGTTCAGCTATAGCAACATCAACTTCTACAGCTATATCAGTTTCTTTCTCTTGTTGATTATTTCCATCTTTTTCTTTAAGAGTGAAGCCCAAAGAGAATGAAGGAGCATCATTACCTTTTGCTACATGGTGTTTTTGTGTCTTATTGATTGCTTTTTCAAGTTTTGCAACTGCATCAAGGAAACTTGGATCATTGAAAAAGCCATCATCATCTGTATCATGTTTTTCAATATCAGTATCGGCTTCTTCCTCTCCCTATGAGCTTGAAACGTTGCTGAACATTTCAAATATGGAAGTGAATATTTTCTTCAATATTTCACTCCATCTCCGCCATCACTTCTCTAAACTCAACCACCGTGTCAGCCATTTTCTTTAGAACAACATATACTTTTTCCACAAACTTCTATAGGAATAAAACCTTATTCATCTATAGTAATGAATAAAGATACATAATTTAATGAACATGTGTGTAGATTATATGAACCTAAGTTTTATGAATAATTATACAAAATAAATTTACCTTCTTGACATTGTAGATTTAAGAATTCCAGCTCTTTGGTTTACATCATCTTTACTTTCTTCTATTTCATCTTTGACATTCTTGATTTTGTCTATAAACTTTTCCTTTTCCAAATCCACCTGTTTGGAGTTCTTCTTTGACTCTCTTATTAACACTTTAAGTAGTCTAGGAAAAGAGTATTGTAAACTTTCTATTATGATCATCTCTTAATTTGAAAACAACTCTGTCTGAGTAAGGAAGCTGTTCATTCAAGAAAAAAAAAATTAGTAATGAATCTAATGGACATATATGTATACAATAATGAACTTATATGTATTACCTAATGAACCTATGTGTATAAATTAATGAACCTATATATATAACCTAATAAACCTATATGTATAACTTAATAAATATATATGTATAAACTAATGAACCTGCAGTTATTAACTAATGAAACCACAAACAGATGTAGAGTACAATTATCAATAAGAATGTGAAAAGTCTAATGAAAAAACCATCTAGTTTTTTTTTTCAGTCTTGAACGTATTATACCAGGATTTTTATGGTGTAATGACACTAATTGAACTTCTTAATTTCATTGATATTGATTAGAGAAAATAGAATCTTGTAGTTGCATTTTCTACTCTGTTGGCCCTTCAGCATAGTAGAGACAATAAAAATAGTAAAATCTCTCTTGAATTCATCATTATGATCTCCTCTATTCACTATTTTATCAATCATACTTCTTGTTATAGAACTACCAGAATTTATAGCCCATCTTTTCCTCCATTCTTTTAGCAACTAATTATATTCATCGCTACCGTTGTCCCCTTTAGCTTCTACAATGACTTTAGGACCACGAGGAATATCCAATGTAGAAATTAGATCCTCCTGAAGCAACTTAAGTTCTTCTTTTCTAAAACTAAAGCACACTTACAGAATCAAAATTCTCCATAACGTATCTACTTAACTGTCCATGACATTCACATAGCATAGCCAATGCCTTCAACTACCTGACGTTGCTCCGGTGACAGTCTCTTGATCATGTTGAACAAATCAAATGGAGACATTCTAGTGGATAAGACAGATCTAACCTCATTTTCTTTCTATTTTCTAAATCATGATTTAGATGTCTCTTTTGGTAATTGTTCTTCAGAAGTAGAATCAGTGTCCTCATCTGATTCTTTTGCAGCCATTTTCTTCTATTTATCCATTATTGAGCGTGTTTTATATCTCTTGTTATGCTCTTGAGTTTATTGAGCCATAGGAACCTCTTTTTTTTTTTAACATCTTTACTCACATCAGCAACAACAACTTGCTTTTATTTATTTTGTTGAGCAATGCCCCTTTTCTTTTCCAACACCATCAGTAGTTTTATTCTTGATAACATTAGTTAGAGGAACATCCCAATTTGTGTTGTCATTATCAGATTCCTCAATTCTAAATCTTGTATCTGCCCTTTTAAATTCTTTTTGCTGAACTTTTTTCTCTGAGATGTTTTCTCTACCCATTTTTGTCCAGCAAAATAATCATTATTAGAAATAAGAACTAATAATTCAATAAATGGATTTTATTAATAATGAACCTTATATGATTAACAAATGAATCTGTAACTTTTAACTAATGAATATACTATATGTGCATAAAAACAAATATGTATTTATAGGTTATAATAATCAGGTTCATTATCTTCCAAC
This sequence comes from Ricinus communis, assembly GCF_019578655.1. Lineage (NCBI taxonomy): Eukaryota > Viridiplantae > Streptophyta > Magnoliopsida > Malpighiales > Euphorbiaceae > Ricinus > Ricinus communis. Next base: position 11,982,127 of record NC_063256.1, on the reverse strand, counting down.
TCAATATTCATCAAATTATCACTTGAGATTCATCAAATTTTTAACATGTGGAAACAACATATTTATTATTCATAGGTTATAATAAACAAGTTCATTATCTTCAAATTGAAGGTTCATCAAATTATTACTTGAGGTTTATCAAATTTTTAACATGTGGAAATAACATATTCATTATTCATAGGTTATAATAAATAGATTCATTATCTTCAAAGTGCAAGTTCATCAAATTAATATTTGAGGTTCATTATTCATTGGTTATAATAAACAGGTTTATTATCTTCAAACTACAGGTTTGTCAAATTATCATTTGAGGTTCATCAAATGTATTAACATGTTGAAACAACATATTCATTAGTGATAGGTTATAATAAACAGGTTTATTATCTTCAAACTACAGGTTTGTCAAATTATCATTTGAGGTTCATCAAATGTATTAACATGTTGAAACAACATATTCATTAGTGATAGGTTATAATAAACAGGTTCATTATCTTCAATCAGCAAGTTCAACAAATTATCACTTGAGGTTGATCAGACGTTTTATACATGTCAAAAGTAACATACTTATTTTCCATAAGTTATAATTAACAAGTTCATTATCTTTAAATTACATGCTCATCAAAGTATCATTTGAGGTTCATCAAATGTTTTATACAACAGAATCATTCAAAAGATTTTTGAACGTATGAACTGAGTTTCATCAAATATATTACAAAGAGTCATATGCCTATAAATGAATAAAGGAAAAAAATGAATAAAAAATAAAAAATAAACATGCATTAGATGTTTATACTTTTTTTATATTATAAATAAATAATAGCCTATTGATCTAGAACTTCATGTTTTTCACTAGTAAATAAAATGAAGAAAACATACATTGATCCATATTTAATAGAGTGTGATTTCTCTCCCTTTTTCCCTTATCTTATTGATGGATACTCTAATATTAATTTTTATATTTATTATAATTGTTGATGATATGAGTAGAGAAAGGACCAACTCTTATTCATAGACTAATGGTGGCTTTCCATCAAAGCACCAATGGTTACAACCTTTCATGTTATAACTTTTACCAATAGTCATAATTATTCAATTCACAACCTTTCATTAACCAATAGAATCTAATCACTAATATCTTATTATAATTATATGAGTCATTAATTTCTTACATTCTCCCACTTGGCTCATATAATTTAATAAGAACATAAAGTGCACAAAAATCAATATTAAATTCTTTTTTACATTGGTTATGACATGATATCATTATTAAGTAGAAATGTTAATGGGTCATAGTGATCATATGTCATTTTATTGACATAGTCCCTTCCATATACCACAACACTAATTCTCAACTTCACATGATCTTTAATAAAAATAACATTAATAGTATAAAATTAGTGTCTTTATTTCAAGACTGTTCCTGTCTATATTACTTTAAAGCAATTATGTATACCAAATAGAAAACAGAAAAATCAGAAACACATAATTGAGCTCAAAGTGTCAAATATATAAACTTATAATAAACTTGATAAAATATTAGTAATGACGTCTAACAATGCCCATTCTTACAACATGTTCATTAAAGGTTTTGGGCGATAATCCTTTTGTTAAAGGATCTGCAATCATAAGATTTGTGCTAATATGTTTAATTGACACTCTTTGTTTTTGAACTTCTTTTGTAATGGCAAAGTATTTTATCTCCATATGCTTAGCACCTTTAGAATACTTGTCGTTTTTAGAGAAGAACACTACTGCAGAATTATCACAATAAATTTTCAACGGCCTGGCTATACTGTTGACAATTCCAAGTCCTGAAATAAAATTTCGCAGCCATAATCCATGAACGGTAGCCTCAAAGCAAGCTACAAACTCAACCTCCATAGTGGATGCAGCAATGACAAACTGCTTCGCACTCTTCCATGAAATTGCTCCTTTGGCAATAGCAATAAGTAGCCAAATGTTGATTTTCTTGTATCAACACATCCAATAAAATCTGAATCTAAATATCCAATCACCTCAAGGTGATTAGATCTTCTATAAGTGAGCATATGATCCTTTGTTCTTTGCAAGTATCTAAGAATTTTCTTTGCAGCTTTCCAGTGATCTAATCCTAGATTACTTTGATATCTGCCCAGTATTCCGACAGCAAAACTAATATCTAGTCTGGTGCAAGTTTGAGCATACATTAAGCTCCCAACAACAGATGCATAAGGAATGTTCTTCATTTGTTTTCAATGTTTGGTCTGGTGCAAGTTTGAGCATATATTAAACTCCCAATAACAGATGCATAAGGAATGTTCTTCATTTATTCTCTATCTAATTCATTTTTCGAACATTGCATAAGATTAAATCTATCCCCCTTTTGAATTGAAACTATCCATGCTGAGCATTTGTCCATTTTAAATCTTTCTAAAATTTTATTAATATAAGCCTTTTGAGATAAGCCCAATAAATCTTGTGATCTATCACAAAATATTTATATTCCTATCACATATGTGGCTTCTCCCATATCCTTCATTTCAAAATTATTAGACAGATATTTCTTGGTTTCATGTAGCAAACCAAGATCATTAGCAGCAAGTAAAATATCATCAACATACAGAATAAGAAAAATAAACTTGCTCCCACTGATTTTCATATATATGCATCGATCAATAATGTTTTCGTGAAATCTAAAAGAAGTAATGGTATCATTAAACTTAATATACCATTGACAGGAAACTTGTTTAAGTCCGTATATTGATTTCTTTAGTTTACACATTATATAATCCTTTTTCTTAATTGAAAGACCCTCAGGTTGATCCATATAAATTTCTTCTTCTAAATTTCCATTAAGAAAAGCGATTTGAACATCCATTGATGTAGCTCAAAATCATAATGAGCCACTAAAGCCATAATAATTCTGAGAGAATTTTTTCTAGACACTGGTGAAAAAGTCTTTGTAATCAATGCCACTTTTCTGAGTAAAACTTTTGGCAACAAGTCTGGCTTTGTGTCTTTCGATATTGCCTTTCCAATCGCGTTTGGTTTTGAAAACCCATTTGCATCCAATCTTTTTATATCCTTCAGGCAACTTAATAAGGTCCCAGACTTGATTTTTATCTATAGATTTTAACTCTTCTTCCATAGCATTAATCCATTTAATTGAATCATTATAATTCATGGCTTCTAAAAATGAACCTGTATCATTATTAATTCCTAAGTCCATTTCTAACTCTTGTAGATAAACTACATAGTCATCAGAAATAATAGATCTCCTTTCTTTTTGAGACCTTCTTACTATTACTTTTTGTTGTTCATTTACTATGGCTTCATTATTGTCATTTTCTTTATGAAGTATTTGATCATTTATTTGTTGTTCTTGAATGTTATATGGATGAGTAATAATATTAGGAACAATAATTGTAGAAGTTTTAGGTATAGGATTCCACCCTAACTTCTTGAATACTAACATCATATATTCTTTCACTTCCACTAATGTCACAATTTGCAATGAACCTTGCATTTCCATATTTAACAATTCTTGTACTATGATTAGGACAATAAAATCTACACCCTTCAGACTTTTCTAGATACCCAATAAAATAACCACTTGTTATTTTTAAATCTATTTTTTTTTCATGTGGATTATAAATTCAAACTTCTGCTGGGCAACTCCAAACATGTAAGTGCCTCAAACTAGGTTTCCTTCCTGTATACAGTTCAAAAGGTGTACTTGGAACTACCTTACTAGGAACCTTGTTTAGCAAATACATAGCAGTTCTTAATGCATACATCCATAATGACAAGGGTAAAGAATAATGACTCATCATACTCCTAACCATTTCCATTAAAGTACGATTACGCCTTTTTGCAACACCATTTTGTTATGGTGTTCCTGGCATTGTGTATTGAGCACAAATACCACGTCTTATAAGAAATTTGGCAAATGGACCTGGACATTATCCAGATTCATCATATTTTCCATAATATTCACCATCTCTATCTGACCTTATGATTTTTATCTTTTTATCTAATTGTCTGTCAACCTCTGTAATATAAATCTCAAGTAAATTGATTGATTGAAATTTATCATGTAATAGATAAATATGACCATAACGAGAAAAATCATCGATAAAGGTAACAAAATATTTTTCTCCACCAAAAGTTGGAGCATTAAAAGGACCACAAATATCAGTGTGTATAATTTCAAGAAGCCCTGTGCTTCTTGTAGCTCCTTTCTTAGTGTGTTTTGTTTGTTTTCCTTTAATACAATCAATACACACTTCAAGATCAGTAAAGTCCAAACTTGAAAGTATTTCATTCCTTACTAATCTTTGTATCCTTTCTTTAGATATATGACCAAACGTTTATGCCACAAGTAAGCTGAACTTTCATTGACTAAATTATGTTTAGTACCAACATTATGGTACAAGGTCATTAATGTCTCAACAAAAGAATTATCAAGTTTAAGCTTGTAGAGACCATTACATAACAATCCATAACCAATAATATTATTATTCTTAAATAAAGTTAAAGATCTAGAACCAAACTTAAATAAAATCCCGCTATATCAAGCTTCGATAAAGAAACTAAGTTGCGAGAAAATGTGGGTACATAAAGAGTTTGAGATAAATCCAAATAATGTCTTGTATCTAAAATTAAATGATAAGTACCAATGCCTTCAATAGAAACTTTCTTTCGATTCCCCATGAAAACAAAACTTCCATTTGGTCTTATGGTTTGGATCGTAAGTGTCACGACCCCATCTGTGGCTCGTAACCGGCACTAGGGAATGAGTAGGCGTAAGGCCACCGAATCCCGTAGTAAGCTTGACACTCACTGACTTAAATAAATCTCATCTAATATTATTGATGCCACAATTTATCTTAACCGTTAAGTCTTACATAATTAATTCGGTCTGCCATAAGAATTAGGCAAGACCCGAAACTACAGAAAATTACAACTGATATATCTACTATTTCTACGGCGGAGAATATAAGATTTTACAAATTAACATACCAAATCAAATACACCACCCGATGATGAAGGAGTCCGGTTACTAGATAAGAGTCGCGGGAAGACTAAATACGGATCCGAAAATAAGAAATTGAGGATCGGTCTAGAGTGAGTTAAAATCATATATCTAAAAATAGTTACATATTCTTTGATAATACATTTATTTAATTTGTAATTAAATACTAAGTCATGCAAAAGTAAACGTGTCATGTCATGCTTGAATAAAATAATTTTCATACACAACGGGAAGGAGTACTTTAGTAGAACCCTGATCCCAACACTAACATTCGATGAATCTCAACACTGACATCTCGACTAACCTCAACTCTAACATCTCGACTCTCTCATTCCAACAGAACTGGCGCCCAGAGAGCGAAGCTCGATCAAGGACCTTAACCTCAGTCCGGTCACTTAATGTTCACTATCAGCCTTAGCCTTTTGGCTCTCTTATTCCAATAAGACTAACGCCTAGAAAGCGAAGCTTGACTAGGGACCTTACCTCCAGTCTGGTCACTTAGATTTCCAAATAAGCCGGCGCCCAGAGAGCAATGCTCAACTAGAGACCTTTACTCTAGCAATCACACTCTACTAAGCCCAGAGAGCGTTGCTCGACTAGGGCAAGTCCCAAACTTTCCTTTTTAAATTTACCCATTTACCCTTTTTCCATCACTCTCGGTTTACACCACTACACTCATCAAACTAATATGTTCTATTGTCGTCCCATCCCGTATCATCATGCAATAATAAAATCAATGATAAAGGAAATGATATATATATATGAATAGTAATCAAAAAGCATGATACACATGAATAATAATTAAAAGAATAATTGAAACTTGCAATCAAATAATCACAGTAGCTATTCAAAAATCATGCATGACACGTGCATAACCGACATATGACTTTAACTCACAGCTTTGACGACCTCATAGCTCTGCTCTGATGCCTCGAGTGGAGCGAGCCGAACTAACGGATTTATCTAATCACAGAAAATAATTTATCAATAATGCTGAAAAAGTTGACAATTAACCCTAGGTCTAGATTTCTAGGACTCACTGTCTAAGAATCTCGACTTGGGTAAATTCTACCGAAAATTCGGCAGAACCTCCCCCACAATACGGACATTTACCCCCCGTAAAACGGGTCTAGAACCGGCTAGAAAAATACTTCAAATAATCAACAATTTAATACAATGGGAGTCGCGTCCGCAAGACTTCACTATTTTTCCCGACTCCCCCACACAGCACAAATCACGACTATAGTAGGCAGTCTGACAACCAATTAGTTTAACACACAAATATTATCTAATACTCAACACAAATCAATAAGCATATAATAAACCAGAGAATTTCAAAACCTGCGGGCCAAAGAAAAAGTACCGAGACACTTGATCGCTCGGTCGACTCGCCTCCAACCGCCGGAGTCCGATCGAGGATCCGAACACACCATCGAACTCGAAATACGCGCTGACGACGATCTCTGCTTCCGATTTTCTAATTTGATCCCCGATCATCCAGAGGGATTTACGGACGATCTCGTTCGTCAATTTTCAAACAGGGTCCGATCATTATGAAACTGGTGCCATTGTGAAGCTTGAGCTGAGGGGAGTCCGAATACGTCCTCTGATCATCCATAGCTCGCCGGAGCTCGCTGGAAAAACCCGAAAACGTCGGCTGCTCCTACTTTCTCTCTCCACCGCGAGCTTCCGTCTCCGGACAATATTGGCGTCGTCGCTGCCGCCAAAGAAAGCTCTCACCGACGGGAGTCGATCGCCACCAGAATCAACCGACAAGGCCGACGGAAACAGCCGGAAAAGCATCCGAAAGTTGTTGCCTAACGCCACTTCGGCCGCCACGCAAGCCGCCTCCACCGGCTAGCCCTCGGTGGTCGACCACCGACGACGCAGCGCCTCCTTCTTCTTCCTCCGATCTCCCTCTCTCTTCCCGATTCTTTTCTCTTTTCTTCTTCTCCATATCGACTTTTGGTCCCTGAAACTTTTCTTTCTTATCTTTTGGTCCCTCAACTTTTTTAATTACAACAATTTCACCCAGTGAAATTTTTAATTAACCCCTAAACTTTTCTTTAGCTTTTCAATTAAGCCCCTAAACTTTTCTTTACCTTTTGGGCCAAATTAGAATTATTGAAAATATACTATTACATATTTACCCTTACTTTTAATATAAAATTACCAAAAAGCCCTTGCCGACATATTTAATTACAAAAATACCAAACATACAAATTTTTATTAAAACCCCATAATAATAAAATTATACTTTTAATCCTCACCCAAAAAAAAAAATTCAATTCAGTCCTAACAGACAATTAATTTAATTAATCAATTTGCTAACTATTTTTCAACTTAAAATTTAATACCACTAGCTAATTAAAATATCAATTTTTCCAAAATTGTTTTATAATAACATCCTTTACAAGTTCTTTCATAATTTTTCAATATATAATTTTATTTATATATATGTGTGTGTGCATTTGGGGGAGAATTTCGAATAACCAAAAATATAATTTATTTATCAAAGAATTTACTTAATTAATTTCTTAAAAATTCAAACTAATAGAATATAGAAAATACTCCTTTATTTTTCTAGCATTAAAATTCAAAATTACATTTAAATTATTTTAATTAAACCAAATAATAAAAAAATAAACTTAAAATTAATTTAAATAAAAACTCATTTATTAATTATTATTAATATTATCTTTATTAAGGAAAAATTTTGGGTATTACAGTAAGGAATCCTTGCATCGTATTAGAAAGATGGGTAGTGGAACCGGAATCAATCCACCAAGTATTATGCGGAACTTCAATAAAATTTGATTCAAAACATACTAAAGCATAATGCTTACCTTTCTTTTCGAACCAAGCTTTACGTTTCAGGTAATCCTTCTTTAACTGCCCGATTTTATCACAGAAGTGACACTTAACACTCCCATGTTCGTTCTTATGAGCAGCCTTAGAAGATTTATTCAGGTTGTGTAAACCTTTTTTTTTGCTCTTTCCACCTTTCTTTTTGCAACTCTTTCCAACTTTTTGATGAGTTAAGAGATGAACTGAATGAGCTTTTTGATTCTTTAATCTTGTCTCCTCTTGAAGAAGCATACTGGTTAATTCATTTACATTCCATTTATCCTTTAAGGTATTATAGCTCATTTGGAATGAACCATATTGTTCAGGAGGTAAAGAGTTCAGTATGAACCGTACTAGAAAATACTCATCCATATTCATTCCTAAGGTCTTTAATTTTGCTGCTAAGGTAGTCATTTCAAGAACATGCTCATGCATAACACGTGAACCATCATATTTCATGTTGGTCAAATTACTCATCAATATGCCAGCAAGTGACTTATCAGCTGTTTGAGAACATTCCTCAATAAGCTTTTTAAATTCCTTAGCACTGTCAGTTTTAGGAATTGTACTCTTTAAGTTGTTTGCAACAGTCATTCGCATGAACATTAAGCTTAATCTGTTCTATCTTTCCCAAGCTTTATATAAAGCTTTTTCTTCATTACTACTTTCATTAGTAATAGTAGCAGGTTTCTCAATTTGAAGTGCCAAATCAAGATCCAGAACACCTAAGTGAAACTGAACTTGTTCGCACCAATCAGAAAAGTTCAAACCATTAAATAATGGAACATATGAAGGATGCGAATGAAGAGAAACAGTACAAATACTGCAAATAAAAATAACATAGAATACTCATACATTAATGCTTTGATTCATAATATTTATTCCATAAATTCAATTATAAACATAAATATATCAAAATTCTCCTTTGGATGATAATAAGATATACTTATGTAAACAATTATAGGAAATTATATATGCATAACTAAATTTATCCTTTCTATCTTTGGATATGTAAAAAATAAAATTAGTATAACATACTAATCACCACGATTATGTTTATCAATTATAAAATAATTAATCAACCTTTGGGTTGATCCTTAAATATCTTATAATGATAAATCTCAATTTACCCATAAATACATAAAAATCATAATGTCATCTAAACATAAAATTTATGAGTAATTGAAAATTATAATCTATAATTTGAAATTTATTTATTTTAAAAATTTAGTCACTTTGGTGACAAGCAAATCGTTCTTAAATAAATTTCAAAAGTCTATAATAATATATTTAAATAATTTATTATTTCCATTAAATATTTAACTTAATTTCAATTAAGCATTAACTACTGATATATATATATGTACCAAGAATTAAGGATGAATCTGGATTTAAAATTTTTTATTAGAATGAAACTGTAAATTATTTCGGACTTAATTGGAAGAAAAATAACTTTACGTGCAATCTGATAGTTAACAAAATTTTATGGGTCACAATGGACCTTGATCAAAAAACCCAGATTTTGTTACCACAGTGTGTGTCACCAAATTTACACAAAATTAGTCCAAAAACTAACATCAATAAATTTTAAACTTAATTCAAACCATGAGAAATTAATCAATTTAATTTATATGCAAAAAATAAGGATTAATTCTTGCATATGCATCTACAACAATAATAAATTCAACAAAATTATGGAAAAACATGATTTCTTAAACCATGTTATGATACCACATATAAACAAATAATAGCCTATTGATCTAGAATTTTATATTTTTCACCATTAAATAAAAGGGAGAAAACATACCTTGATCCATATTTAATAGAGTATGATTTCTCTCCCTTTTCCCCTTATCTTATTGATGGATACTCTAATCTTTAATTTTTTTGTATTTATTATAATTATTGATGATATGGGTAAAGAACTAACTCTTATTTATAGACTTATGATGGCTTTCCATCAAAGCACCAATGGTTACAACCTTTTATGTTATAACTTTTACCAATAGTCATAATTATTCAATTCACAACCTTTCATTAACCAATAGAATTTAATAACTAATATTTTATTATAATTATATGAATCATTAATCTCTTACATATATAGCACAAACTATAGCATTGTTTATGGATGCAGTATAATTATGTTATTTTATTTGAATGTCATTTAATATAAATATGACTACTCTTACAAAATAATAATATTTATAGAAGTTTTAAACCTAAAATTATAAAAATGGAAGGCAAAACAATGAGAAGACGACTAAAAAATTAAAGTAGAAGAGTTTATATATATATATATATATATAAAAAAAAAGAATGAAGAAAGTGGGTAAGAAAAGTTTTACTTACAGTAGTGTAGAAGACAATCAACGATATCAATGGATACAAAATGAATAAAGATGAGAAATGAAATCAAAATTATTTAAAAAGGTAAGAAAATTGATTTTTCGGTAGTGGTGTAGTATGATTTTTTATTTTCAATGGGTTTTTACTATAGTAAGAATATTATGGCATTCGCTTTCGATTTTTTTGTTTTAGTTGGCCGTTTAATTCGGAAATTGAGGCTGCATTTTATTAAAATAGTGACTCGCACATGTTATCAGGTCTCAGATTCATAATTCCATAATGCTATATGAATCTGGGTACAAAATATAACAGTTGATTTTCTGGATAGAAATTTGGGAATAGAGTTGGTTTATTTCTTTTTCTTTTTTAAACAATTACAATTAGAGAGAGAGAGATGGATATTGAACTGAAGACCGATTCCGGCGCATGAAAGTTTTTAGCCATCAGGCTATGCACCTGGTAGTTTGAGGATACTGTTGCTGCCGATAAATAAAATTTTATATTAACACACTCCCCGTATATACAATAATAAATGAATAAATATTTTATATTTAAAATTTATATAATTAATATATACATCAATCATATTAATACCGATAAATAATTAGCATCTATTTATTAATTTTAAATAATTAATATATATTTTATATATTAAAAAAATGAAAGATTATATAATTTTTATTATTATTGTTTAATTTATTTGAAAAAATAAAAATAATAGAAAATAAAATATTAAAAGTTACTATTTTAAAAAAATATTTTACTTTCTACAATATAAATCGAATAATACATATCTCACATGCTTTTATAATATTATTTAAAAAAATATATATTATTTTATAGCTGAATGAATAAAACATAACATTTATTATATATATCTTCAGTTTTAT